>NC_134691.1:61143355-61832730 GCF_050947455.1 Rhinoderma darwinii
GGAAAGGTTGAATAATACTTGAAAAGTCATTATGTATTGTGCTTCGGGGAGCGGATAGCATTTCCTTAAGCATATTCTCCGATACCGCTTTATTTAAAGTGTGAAATCTCTCAAAAGCATCTGATACATTTGGAATGGTAGTCAAAGACTTAGGATCATGGCTTACCTCAGATTCCGTGAGGAGATCATCTAGCTTCTCTTTTTACTTAGCTGGACTGGATGATGCAGAAATCGGGTTCATATCCGAACTCCCTGGGATCGGCAGCGAGATATCATCTGCATGATGTTTCAGCATCATGGAGTCATCTCATTCTGGCGTGCCTCGTGGGGATGCCGGCGCCATTTTGATAATGGAGTACTTCGGGGTATTCCTTGTCTGTTCAAAGCGTGGTCCTACTCGGGAGGTCTGTATTGTTTCCGACATCTCCCTCGTTGTTATAGTAAAGTCCGGAACAGTCTCCTCAGATGTGGAAAGCAATGTTAGGGATGTGTCCATGGCTGACGAAGCTGGGCTCCGTGAATTTTCACCACCATCTTTGGAATTTCGGAGTTGTCTTCCATCGTAGACAGGTTTCGATCCGGCTTTGCAGCCAAATTTTTGGTAAACCTTCTCCTGCCCATATATAGTTTAGAAATCCCTATCATGGGAATGCTTTTTATGTCGCTGGCAGGTGCTTTCGGTAGCTTGTGATGAACTGCTTTAGCGGAGCTCTAGTCTCACGTGGCCATCAGTTCCGTTGGCCAAACCACGCCCCCAATTTTGAACTTGTAAATAATTTAAAGGTGGACGTTTACCATTATGAATAGAGATGAGCGAACTTATGAAAAGTTCGGTTCGGCTGGTTCGCCGAATTTCATGAAAAAGTTTGATTCGGACCGAACTAGTTCTGACCGAACCTGTAATACAAGAAATCCCCTAAAAATCGTGTATAACACTGTTTAAAAGCCCTAGAAGCCCTGTATAACACTCTTAGGTCACCCATGAGTGTATCCAAGTACTTTTGAGCTGTCTTTAAGGCAAAGTTAGTGTCAAAGTTACGCCAACATGTATGGCTATAGGAAAACGGATGGGACACGGTGATAACTAACAGAAACCACTGCACTTGTGCATGTTGTATGCTTAATGCATTGTTAAAAAAGGTACAAAAATTAACAATTTTTGGCAGCAGATGCCTGCCATGGTTCATACATATAAGGTGGTAAAAGAAGAAGCAATGGCTTTTGACAAGCCCTCAAAAAATGTACCCTTTATGGTGGCAGATGCCTGCCGGGGTTCATCCATACATGGATGTAAAAGCAACAAGCAATGGCTTTTGACAAGCCCTCCAAAAATTTACCCTTTATGGTGGCAGATGCCTGCCGGGGTTCATCCATACATGGATGTAATGTAAAAGCAACAAGCAATGGCTTTTGACAAGCCCTCCAAAAATGTACCCTTTTTATTGGCAGATGCCTGCCGGGGGTTCATCCATACATGGATGTAAAAGCAACAAGCAATGGCTTTTCACAAGCCCTCCAAAAATGTACCCTTTTTATTGGCAGATGCCTGCCGGGGTTCATCCATAAATGGATGTAAAAGCAACAAGCAATGGCTTTTCACAAGCCCTCCAAAAATGTACCCTTTTTATTGGCAGATGCCTGCCGGGGTTCATCCATACATGGATGTAAAAGCAACAAGCAATGGCTTTTTACAAGCCCTCCAGGCTTGCTTGTAGCAGACGGCAGTGGAGGTGCATTGGTGGTAGAAGAGGTAGCCAACGGACAGCAAGGGTAGTGGTAGTAGTAGTAGCAGCACATTAAAAGAGACTGGACAGTCACAGGACAAAGCCCTGTGGTGGGGCTGGCCTCAGGCCTGCTTGTAGCAGACGGCAGTGGAGGTGTATTGGTGGTAGTAGAGGTAGCCAACGGACAGCAAGGGTGGTGGTAGTAGTAGCAGCACATTTAAAAGACACTGGACAGTCACAGGACAAAGCCCTGTGGTGGGGCAGGCCTCAGGCCTGCTTGTAGCAGACGGCAGTGGAGGTGTATTGGTGGTAGTAGAGGTAGCCAACAGACAGCACGGGTGGTGGTGGTAGTAGTAGTAGTAGCAGCACATTGAAACAGACTGGACAGTCACAGACAAAGCCCTGTGGTGGGGCAGGCCTGCTTGTAGCAGACGGCAGTGGAGGTGTATTGGTGGTAGTAGAGGTAGCCAACGGACAGCAAGGGTGGTGGTAGTAGTAGTAGTAGCAGCACATAAAAAGAGACTGGACAGTCACAGGACAAAGCCCTGTGGTGGGGCAGGCCTCAGGCCTGCTTGTAGCAGACGGCAGTGGAGGTGTATTGGTGGTAGTAGAGGTAGCCAACGGACAGCAAGGGTGGTGGTAGTAGTAGTAGTAGCAGCACATTTAAACAGACTGGACAGTCACAGGACAAAGCCCTGTGGTGGGGCAGGCCTGCTTGTAGCAGATGGCAGTGGAGGTGTATTGGTTCTAGTAGAGGTAGCCAACGGACAGCAAGGGTGGTGATAGTAGTAGTAGTAGCAGCCCCTTAAAATAGACTGGACAGTCACAGGACAAAGCCCTGTGGTGGGACTGGCCTCAGGCCTGCTTGTAGCAGACGGCAGTGGAGGTGTATTGGTGGTAGTAGAGGTAGCCAACAGACAGCACGAGTGGTGGTAGTAGTAGTAGTAGCAGCACATTAAAACAGACTGGACAGTCACAGACAAAGCCCTGTGGTGGGGCAGGCCTGCTTGTAGCAGACGGCAGTGGAGGTGTATTGGTGGTAGTAGAGGTAGCCAACGGACAGCAAGTGTGGTGGTAGTAGTAGTAGTAGCAGCACATTAAAAGACACTGGACAGTCACAGGACAAAGCCCTGTGGTGGGGCAGGCCTGCTTGTAGCAGACGGCACTGGGGGTGGATTGGTGGTAGAAGTAGTAGCAGCACCAACAGCGGCACATTAAAAAAGAGTGGACAGGACAGAATCCCGTAGTAGCAGGCGGCAGTAGCAGGCGGCAGCGGCAGCAGCAGCAGCAAAGTCAGATCCAATCAGTGGCATCAGGCACAGGGGTTTTAAAATCCTCACCGATCGACGCTTGATTCATTTTCAGAAACGTGAGATTTTCCAAGCTGTTGGCGGACAATCTTGTTCGCTTAGGGGTGACGAAGCCCCCTGCCGCGCTGAATACCCTCTCTGACGCTACACTGGAGGGTGGATTAGACAGTACACCCATGGCAAACTGGGCCAGTTCTTGCCAATGATCCAATCTGCTGACCCAGAAGTCCATGGGGTCTGGGATCAGGATTTCTGACGGAGAAAGGGCACAGTCCAGGTACGAGTGAACCTGGTTGTTTAGGTGCTGGACCTGGTGATGGTGAACATCCCTTTGGTGACTACGATGTGTGTCAGGTCAGGGTATTGGATGTAAAAATGTTGTCATCATATTTTCCAAACTGAATTGGCTGCTGCTGCTGCCGCTGCTGCCGCCTATTGCAGAGGTAGCTCTGCCAGAGGCGGTGAAACGATGAGACAGTGGGGAGCGGAGAGTGGCCCCCCGGTCAGACATGCTTGCAGCAGGTGTTTGCCGTTTGAAAGCCATGACAAGCTGGCTGCATAGCTTCTCTCGATAATAAGCCAATTTTGCCTCCCTCTCGGAAGGCGCAAAAAACTCCCCCACTCTGGTTTTATACCGAGGGTCTAAAAGTGTAGCTATACAGTACTCATCTCTTTGCTTCATGCTAACAATACGACAGTCAGCGCGCAAGTAACGAAGCATACAGCTCGCCATCCTGGCCAGCGTTTCAGAGGGCCCAGTTGGTTCCATCTCCGCCCCATACTGCCATGGTTGTCCATCATCAAGGTCGTCCTCAGACTCGTCATCACCATCACTGTCATGTTGTGCGGCTGCCTCGTCCCCTATCCCTTCCTGTGATTCCATCTCCAAATCCAGCTCCTCTTCAGGTACTGTTTCCTCATCCTCATCCTCCTCCTCCTCCTCAACATCCATAGCCAGATGTGATCCTTCCTCCATCCTTTGCTGAATCATCGCTGTGAGCGTTTTCACCATAATGAATATCAGCGGCATAACATTGTTCATTCCGCTAGCGTCACGGCTTACAAATCGTGTGGCCTCTTCAAAGGGCCTCAAAACGCGACATGCGTCTCTAACCAGCTGCCAGTGCCTGAGCTCGAAATTACACTGGCTCCAAACGCTGCCCGTCTGCTGCATCACGAAATCATTCACTGCTTTCCGCTGTTCGTACAGACGGTCCAACATGTGCAGGGTGGAATTCCAGCGTGTTGGAACATCGCAAATCAGGCTGTGTTCTGGGAGATTGTTTTGACGCTGCAAGTCCAGGAGGGCGCGCTTAAATGCATACGAACGTCTAAAGTGACCGCAAACCCTCCTGGACATGGCCAGCACACCCTTCAAACCAACATATGACTTTAAGAAGCGTGTTATGACCAGATTGATCACATGTGCCATGCAAGGAGCGTGTGTCAGGTGACCTAGACGCAGTGCAGCCACAACGTTCTTCCCGTTATCAGAGACAACATTGCCCAGTGTGAGTTTCAGAGGAGACAGCCAGCGTGCGATTTCCTCCTTGATGCACAGCAGCAGCTCCTGCCCTGTGTGGCTTTTCTCGCCCAGGCTCAGCAGGTGTAAGACAGCGTTGTGGCGCTTCACCTTGCACCTATGAAAAGAGGAGGGAGGAGGAGTGGAAGATACGCTGTGTCTTGTCGGGGACGGGAAGACCTCCATTGAGGAGGGCAAGGAGGAGGAGGAGTAGGAGGAGGAGGATGGTAGGCGCCTGGTGTCCGGAGTTATACCAGAAAGATACAAGCGTGGAGGTGGTAATGCCTGGCATTGCTGCGGTGGTGCATCGGACTGCAAAATATTGACCCAGTGGGCCGTGAAAGACATGTACTGTCCCTGCCCATAGTTGCTGCTCCACGTGTCGACGGTGGCATGTACCCTGCTGCACACGGATAATTGCAAGGACTGGCCCACCTTTTCCTCCACGTGCTTGTGCAAGGCAGGGATAGCTGTTTTGGAGAAGTAATGGCGGCTAGGTATTCGCCACCTAGGCTGAGCGCACGCCATCAATTGCTTTAAGCCGGCGGGGTCGACCAGGTGGTACGGCAGCGACTGCACCACCAACAACTTAGCCAGGTGTGAATTAAGCCGCACGACAAGTGGATGACTGGGTATATATTGTTGCTTATTGGACAACGATTCCGTAATGGATAACTGACAGGACGTAGGAGGAGCACTAGATGACAGTGATGATGATGATGACAACGACATGGTGGATAAGGCCTGGCTACTACTTAGATGACAGGGACTCGGAGCAGCAGCAGCAGCGGCAGAGGGGTCTTCATTAGATGTACATGATGGTGGGGCATGTCGATTGTCCCACATGGCCTTGTTATGCCGCTCCATGTGTTTACGTAGAGCGGTAGTTCCTACATTGCTGCCCTGCCCAGACCTTACTTTCTGCTTGCAGATACGGCACTGTGCCATGTTTTCGTCCTCCGGGAAGGTACAGAAAAATTGCCACACGGCAGAGTACCGTAAAGAGGTAGTACCACGTCCACCACCACCACCCGAGCTTGCCCCTTGTCTGGCAGGCTTTTTTCGGGAGCCTACACCAGTAGCATCAGTGTCGCCGTCACCGGCTGCTGAGCTGACCCTACCACTGCAACGTTTTGCAGATTGACTTCTGCCCCTACCTCGGCTTGGCTTTTTATCACTGCCAGTGCCGCCACTACTACCCTCCTCCTCCTCATCACCTCGTCACCTGGTTCCCACGTCCTGTCTAAAACAACATCATCATAGCCCTCCAGTCCTCATCATCCCCGCCACTTCTGTCACTGTGTTGTGAATGTGATGTGACATCATGGCGGGCTCCATGCCCCCCCTCAAAACTGCGTCTGCCACCACGGCTACCACCAACACCCCCACTACCACAGCTATGCGTCTCGGACACCGCTTCCACCTCCAACACCGCCGCAACACACTCCGTTGGCTGACTCGCGGAAAACAAATCATCATCAGTATGTTGTTCAGTATCTTCCTTCGCACCCGTGGAGATGTCTCTTAGGACTCTCAGGAAAGATGGCTTCCCGCTAGGATGGGGGAGTGAAGACATAGATGATGGAATGGAAACGCTAGAAATACCCATATTACTACTGTCACTGTGCCAAGGAACTGTAGAGGATCTGGAATCCAACGAAACCTGGCTTGAAGCCAGATCGTCAGAGTCTTCCTGCTGAGATGACCGCGAGCCAGCCAACCAGTCCACAATGGCCGTATTGTCTAAAGTAACCCGCCCACCGGAGGTGATGGACAAGTCTGGCTTGCTGATACTGCTACTACTACCAGCAGGCACATGGCTGCTGCTACTAGTGGAACTGGGCACATGTCTTGTGCCACAAATGCTGGTACTGGGTCTGGCACCAACAGATCCAACATTTGGACTGGAAGAGGACATGGCATGGGTGTTTTTCCTCTACCCCGTCCTTTCACAACCTTGTTTTTACCATACATTTCACTGCTGTGCTGGATTGCAGCAATTTGAATTAAAACCCCGGGGATGAGCCCCTTCTAAAAGCGTATTCACACACTGGCTTGGCAAATGTCAATGAATGAGAATTTCTATCAGCCACTGTGCACTGACTCAGGGAATGCTGGGTGTTGTAGTACTACAAAGGCTGCCTCAGCTGCCTGTATTGCAAGTTGGATGCAACGGGGATGAGCCCCTTCTAAAAGCGTATTCACACACTGGCTTGGCCAATGGCAATGAATGAGAATTTCTATCAACAGCGCCGCGGTGCACTCAGGGAATGCTGGGCGTTGTAGTACTACAAAGGCTGCCTGTATTGCAAGTTGGATTGTTATATAACCCATGCAACGGGGATGAGCCCCTTCTAAAAGCTTATTCACACACTGGCTTGGCAAATGGCAATAAATTAGAATTTCTATCAGCCGCGGTGCACTCATGGAATGCTGGGCGTTGTAGTACTACAAAGGCTGCCTGTATTGCAAGTTGGATTGTTATGTTAACTGGGATGAGCCCCTTCTAAAAGCTTATTCACACACTGGCTTGGCAAATGGCAATGTATGAGAATTTCTATCAGCCACGCCGCGGTGCACTCAGGGAATGCTGGGCGTTGTAGTACTACAAATGCTGCCTGTATTGCAAGTTGGATTGTTATATAACCCATGCAACGGGGATGAGCCCCTTCT
Source organism: Rhinoderma darwinii (assembly GCF_050947455.1). Classification (NCBI taxonomy): domain Eukaryota; kingdom Metazoa; phylum Chordata; class Amphibia; order Anura; family Rhinodermatidae; genus Rhinoderma; species Rhinoderma darwinii. The sequence continues at coordinate 61,150,585 of NC_134691.1, forward strand.
AAAAGCGTATTCACACACTGGCTTGGCAAATGGCAATGAATGAGAATTTCTATCAGCCACTGTGCACTGACTCAGGGAATGCTGGCCCTGGGCGTTTAGTACTACAAAGGCTGCCTCAGCTGCCTGTATTGCAAGTTGAATGCAACGGGGATGAGCCCCTTCTAAAAGCTTATTCACACACTGGCTTGGCAAATGGCAATGAAGAGAACTTCTATCAGCCACGCCGCGGTGCACTCAGGGAATGCTGTGCGTTGTAGTACTGCAAAGGCTGCCTGTATTGCAAGTTGGATTGTTATGTTAACAGGGATGAGCCCCTTCTAAAAGCTTATTCACACACTGGCTTGGCAAATGGCAATGAATGAGAATTTCTATCAGCCACGCCGTGGTGCACTCAGGGAATGCTGGGCGTTGTAGTACTACAAAGGCTGCCTGTATTGCAAGTTGGATTGTTATGTTAACGGGGATGAGCCCCTTCTAAAAGCTTATTCACACACTGGCTTGGCAAATGGCAATGAATGAGAATTTCTATCAGCCACGCCGTGGTGCACTCAGGGAATGCTGGGCATTGTAGTACTACAAAGGCTGCCTGTATTGCAAGTTGGATTGTTATGTTAACGGGGATGAACCCCTTCTAAAAGCTTATTCACACACTGGCTTGGCAAATGGCAATGAATGAGAATTTCTATCAGCCACGCCGTGGTGCACTCAGGGAATGCTGAGCGTTGTAGTACTACAAAGGCTGCCTGTATTGCAAGTTGGATTGTTATGTTAACCCATGCAACGGGGATGAGCCCCTTATAAAAGCTTATTCACACACTGGCTTGGCAAATGGAGAATTTGTATTGCAATTTGGATGTTGATTGTTGAGAGTAGAGTAGACTCCCGCTGTAGTGGATGAGCCCCTTCGATTGCTGGATTCCTGGCTTTTAGATTCCAAAAGCTTTCCCTAACTGCACAGAGATGCTATCCCTACAGCCCCTGTCTGTAAAATGGCCGCTGAGCTCCGTGCATAGACTTTTATTGCAGGCTTGAGCCCGCCCCTATGCTGCCTCCTGATTGGCTGGGAGAGCCGTTTGCAAGGCATTATGGGGTAGCCTGATGTCAGGTGATATTGTGAAATCCTCCATTTTACATCTAACATGTGGCAGGCGCCAAAATGTAGCCGGGTTCGGTCAAAACGGGTTCGGCCGAACCCGGTGAAGTTCGGATTCGCTGCAAATCGAACTTTTCCCGATGTTCGGACCGAAACCGGGTTCGGTTGTCCCGGTTCGCTCATCTCTAATTATGAATTTTAATACCAAAAGTTGGTATATGAATCACACAAGGAAAGGTATATAGCATTTCATTCATATAGCGCTATAACGTATGCGTGTCTATGAGGAGGTTTAACAATAGCCTGCAGTGCAACGCTAGGTTGTGTTTAGTTTTCACAAAAAGAATATAGTAGTACATAAAACTTCATGTGTTAGAAAAATTACAGATATTTATTAGAAGTCTATAAGATATAAAAAAAAAATGTTCTGCATTATAGAGAGCTGAAGAGGAAGTTGAATAATAGTCCCAATATATGCACAGTATTCACAGAAGGAGATGTAGCACATAGCACTTCATTTATATAAAAACCTTCACATTTATTGTACCTTGTCACTGTAATATTAGTTTAAAAAAAAAAAACCCTATGGAGCTGAAAATACTCCTTCATTTATTAAGATGGTTATGTTTGTGGTATAAGTTTGATAATACATACCAGAAGAAGAACCCAGGATGGGCACTTATGTTCTCTGATAGTTTCCTTCATTCGAGTGATGTCTGAATAGTGAATTGATTTATTCAAACAAAAGTTCAGGTAAGGAATGTGAACTCTTCTGGTACTTTAAGAATGAAATAATAATGAACTCTTATTGGTTCTTTTTGGCCATATGGTTTTCTTGTTTTTATGAATGAGTTAGGGCTTGTCCACACGTTACGGAATTGCTGCAGAAAAATTCAGCAGCAATTCCGCAGAAACTAGCAGACATTCTGCTGTGAAAAAAACCTACCCTTTCCTGCGTTTTTCTCAATGCTGGTTACATCCCCTCTGAAAAACGCAGCAATTCAGTCCACTTTCCGCAGCAGGAATTGATCAGCTGAGGTACAAAAAATACGCACCGCAGTTAAATTTCTGCTCAGAAATTTGACATAGGGTGTGGATGAGATTTGCTAAATCTTACCCACTTTTCTGCTACTGTATTCTGCTGCATATTTTCCATCCGCAATTCCGGACAGAAAATACGCAGCAATTCCACTACGTGTGGACACTCTCTTAGTAGTAAGATGTGATTGGTTTTCCAGAGACATGGGATGTAACCTACAGAGGACCAAGATTGCCCTTTGAGAGAATGTTGTTTTTCTGATGGAACGATTTAAAATAAATATTTTAAGTGACTATAATTAACTCCTTAACGCCGAAGGACGGATATATCCGTCCTCAGCAGCTGCTAGTTCGCGCAGGAGGACGGATATATCCGTCCTGTGATGGCGCGGGTACTGAGACTGTACCCACACGATCAGCGGCAGGAGCACGGCTGTTATACACAGCCTGGCTCCTGCTGCAGCTGCCGGAATCGAAGCGCGCGCCGATTCCGGCAGTTTAACCCATTAAATGCCGCTGTCAATAGTGACAGCGGCATTTAATGTGTTTGACAGAGGGGGGAGCTCCCTCTGTCACCCGATCGGCGCCCCCGCAAACAAATCGCGGGTCGCCGTCGGGTTTCCATGACAGCCGGGGGTCTAACAAAGACCCCCAGGTCTGCCTTCAGCATCTGCCTGTTAGGCGATGTCGGAGGCATGACCTAACAGATTGCCTGTCAGTTTTACACTGACAGGCAATAATGCTTTGGTATACGAAGTATACCAAAGCATTATATATGCGATCGGCACATCGCATAGTGAAGTCCCCTGGTGGGACTAAAAAAAAAAAATGTAAAACAGTTAAATAAAGTTTGTGAAAAAAATAAATAAATAATTACAGTCAAAGTCAAATCAAACTACTTTTTTGGCCCAAAAAGTGGTTTTATTTAGTAAAACGGTCAAAACCGCCGGATGAACGGCGTCCAAAGAAAACGCAAAAAACAGCGTCAAAATTCTCTCTTTTCTCCCATTCCCCCCATAAAAAATAAAATAAAAGTTAATCTATAAGTCCTATGTACCCCAAAATAGTACTAATAAAAACTACACATTGTCCCGCAAAAATCAAGCCCACGTACGGCCACATCGACGGAAAAATAAAAACGTTACGCCTCTTGGAATGCGGCGATGCAAAAACAAGTAATTTTTTTCTAAAAGGGTTTTTATTGTGCAAACGTAGAAAAAACATATAAAACCTTTACATATTTGGTATCCCTGTAATCGTGCCGACCCATAGAATAAAGTTAACATGTTATTTACGCTGCATAGTAAACGGCGTAAATTTATAACGTGAAAATTAATGCTGGAATAGCTGCTTATTTTCAATTCTCTCCTAAAATAAAGTTAATAAAAGTTAATCAATATGTTATAAGCATCTAAAAATGGTACAATTACAAAATACAACTCGTCCCGCAAAAAACAAGCCCTTATACGGCTATGTCGACGGAATAAAAAAAGAGTTACGACTCTTGGAATGCGACCGTGAAAAAACAAAAAATAATCCTTGGTCATTAACGTGCAAAATGGCCCGGTCATTAAGGGGTTAAAACATTGTACTAGGGGATAATTGGGAATAATGTTTAGTTTAGCAGCAAAAGTTCCTACTATGGAGAGCAACCCTGTTTTTTCCAGAGATTAAGGCTATGTTCACACGGAGTATTTTGGGGGAGGAATATCTGCCTCAAAATTCCGTTTGGAACTTTGAGGCAGATATTCCTCTCCCTGCACGCCGATTTTCGCGGCAATTATCGCGCCGTTTTTCGCCCGCGGCCATTGAGCGCCGCGGGCATAAAGCAGCGAGATATACGCTTTCTCCTGCCTCCCATTGAAGTCAATGGGAGGTCGGAGGCGGAAGCGCCCGAAGATAGGGCATGTCGCTTCTTTTTCCCGCGAGGCAGTTTTACTGCTCGCAGGAAAAAGACGCCGACGCCTCCCATTGAAATCAATGGGAGGCGTTCTCGGGCCGTTTCTGCCGAGTTTTGCGACGCAGTTTCCGCGTCAAATAACTCGGCAAAATACCCCGTGTGAACATAGCCTAAAGATAAAGTGAAACGTATGTGTTTATTTCATTTTTTTTGTATACATTTTTCTTATTATTTATCTGAAGTTTTATCAGTTTTGTATATATGTATATATATATATATATATATATATATATATATATATATATATATAAATACGAGATGATGTATTTTGCATTTGCTTTTTTTAACACTGCGTGTAATTGGTTTGATAACATACTGTGTATATGGCCTGTAAATGGACTTCTATGGTGTCAGAGGTCATGCCCAGAAAGAAGCCGGATCGAGAGCAACTCAAGTAGCCAGAATATGGCTGCAGACAGCGTGAATTTTTCTTGACTGCTATATGCGCTTGTGTAAGTATAAATAAAAACAGAATTAACGGCATGTGACCAGTTTGAGTTTGATCGCACATTGTCCCCCTATACAGTATATTTTCTTCTGAATAGTGAAAGCATTGTGCATAACATTAGCAGCCAATTTGGTGCATTTTGCCTGTGTGACAACTAATCAAAATTGTCAATTATTCCTGAAGCCGGAGGAGACAGATTATATACTTGACACTCGTTGAGTGCAACAATTATTTTATTATTACATTTATAACATTATTTTGTTTTATTTTAATGGCTTTAGTAGTTGTCCAGGATTAGGAAAAAGGGTCTGCTGTTATCCATAAAGAGGGCCACTCTTTTCAATGGGCTACTGTGTTTCTGGTATTGCAGCTCAGCCCCATTCACTTGTAGATGGATAAGCTGCCCTGCCAGACACAACCCATGGACAAGAGTGGCGCTGTTTATGGAAAAAAAGCGGACCCTTTTATTATTAGAAGAAAAATGTTCAGCTTTCAGATATTTTCTATTTAGGTTGTATTGAGGTAATGACTGGCAGTTTTAATTTCAGGAATCCACAGTATATTTTTCTGTTTCCTTAGAAAATTGTCTTGTAATTTGTGATATTTATCTTGTTTAATGTCAAATTTATATTCATTCAAAGATCATTTTAATATTTTATGAGAACATTCATCTCATAATAAAGCGTATGAAGCTATGTTTTTTTTATATCTCTATTTGTAAGTTTTTCATTTATGTATTTTTTATGTAGTTTAGTAAGTATCCCTTGCATAATTATCTTATGAGTTTGTTATATTAAGGGCTCATGTACGAAAAGCTTGTATAGAGCCGTAAAAAGATCGAGTTGGGTGAAGCAATAAGACAGGAACAGAAGTCTGAGGCCATACTTTACCTCTATATGCCTCTAATCTCATACACACAGATGTATTTTTTGTTGCACTCGTATCGTGCCATGTTCCATCTGATGTCTTATTACAGAGCGGTGCTTGTAGGGGTGAAATACCTTCATCATACCGTACCATATGGAGTACACAACTGTATAGACTCTATTCCACCATACATGATGTGCAGAAAATGATACCTCTATGTACTTTTACCTAATTAATAACATTATTTTGAAAAGATTTTCTATGCTGTTCTAAAAGTAAGAAACTTCCATTTAACCCCTTAATGACCAGCCTATTTTAAACCTTAATGACCGAGCTATTTTTTTCAGTTTATCCATCGTTGCATTCCAAGATCTATAACTTTTTTATTTTTGCATTGACATAGTTGTATAAGGACTTATTTTTTGCGGAACAAGTTGTTTTTTAATAGCAGCATTTTGGGGTAAATATAATTTATCGATGAACTTTTATTAACTTTTTTAGGGGGTAATAGAAAAATCACAGCAATTTCGCCACCATTTTTTGCATCCTAAATTTACGCTGTTTACCGTGTGTTATAAATAACACTAACTTTTTTCAGTGGGTTGTTACAACTGCAACAATAACAAATTTATATCAATTTTGTATGTTTTACTACTTTTACACAGCAAAATCTTTTTTTTTTTCAAAATTAGTTGGTTTTGTGTCCCCATATTTGAAGAGCCATAACTTTTTTATGTTTACGCTGATGCAGCTGTATGAGAGCTTTTTTTTGCGGGACGACTTGTAGTTTTTATTTGTACCATTTTGCAATACATCCGACTTTTTGATCACATTTTATAAAAAAATTTTTAAGGCAGGATTCACAGAAAACAGCAATTTTTGCATTGTTTTTTATTTATTTTTTTATGGCGTTCGCCGAGCGGGTTAAATAATGTAATAACTTTATGTTTGGGGTCGTTACGGACGGGGTGATACCAAATATGTGTACATTTATATATATTTTTTTTAATAATAAAGCAGTTTGTAAGGGGAAAAAATAGTTTTCTTATTTTTTTTGAAACTTTTTTATTTATTAACTTTATTAAACTTTTTTTTTTTTTTTTACTTTCTTTACCAGACCCACTAGGGGACTTCACTATGCGATCGTCCGATCACTTTTATAATACACTGCAATACTTCTGTATTGCAGTGTATTAGTGCCTGTCCATGTAAAATGGACAGGCATCTGCTAGGCCATGCCCCTGGCATTAACTGAGGCAGACCTGGGGGCCTTTATTAGGCCCCCAAGTTGTCATAGAAGAAACCGACACCCTGCGATCACACGCAGGGTGCTGGTGGGATGAGAGGGAGCTCCCTCCCTCTCTCCAAAACCACTCAGATGCGGCGCTTGCTATTGAGTGCCGCATCTGAAGGGTTAAACGAGCTAGATGAATGCGGACATCGATCTTGTCCGTTCAAGCAGGGAAGCTCCCAGCCCTCAGCGAAATCTGGTAGCTGAGAGCAGGGACATTTAACGGCTCCCTACTCTGTGTAATTATTCTGATGCAGCGTCGTCAAAGGGCTACTGCATCGGAATAAAGCCAGTTAGTGGCCGCCGTAAAAGCACTATGGTGCCGTCACTAACGGGTTAAAAGGCGTTTAACGGTTTTATGTAAATAAAGATTAGTCACACCGTGTTGTTTTGCCACGTCTGTGGTGCGGCCTCAAACTGCACTGGAAAAATTCATGCACGCAATTAACATGTAAACCGCAGCAAGTCACAGTAAAAACACATGCGTTTTTTTGGTGCGTTTTTTGGCTGCACAGCAAAAAACGGGGCAAAACTGCACCATGGGAATACATCCAAATACTCTGATGATCATTAAGTGTTTGCTACAATGTATCAGCTTTGGAGTAAAGGTTGTTTAAAGCTGCGTTTACATCTGCGTCAGGGCTCTGTTCCGACGTACCGTCTGAGCTTTTCGTCCTAACAGAGCCCTGACTGACACAAACTATTTCAATGGTGACGGATCCAGTGCCAATGGTTTCCGTCTGTCTCTGTTGTACCTCTGGTTTCCGTTTGTGTCAGTCAGGGCTCTGTTCCGACTGTAAATTGTGTCAGAACGTCGGAATGGAGCCCTGACGCAGATGTGAACGCAGCCTAACTTACAGATCACTGCCTAAAGAGGATACAATTGTATCAACTTCTCATCTGAGAGCAGGACTAGAACAAACAATGTACGCAAAAGTGTTCTCATTCACTGAAAGCAAATACATTTCTTGAAAATGAGTATATTAGAAAAAAAATTATTCTACCCGTTTTTATCCAGTTGTTGCAGTTGTAATAGAGACAATAAAATGCATACTCAGGTCATCTAAAACAGGCTTAGGTATGTGCACACAGAGTTTATTGCCAAGCAGAAAAAATCTGCCTCAAAATTCCTTCAGGATTTTTAAAGCAAATATTAAAATACAGACTTTTGATGCATTTGACACATTTTTTTAGGCGTTTTCTATTAGACTTTTTTTTTACTTAAGCAATTGGTCAAAAACCACATAAAAAAAAAAAAGCTACAAACGAACATCATGTCTTTTTCTGCTTCCCATTAATTTCAATGGAGGCTCATTGGCGAAAACTGCTCCAAGATAGGGCATGACACTTTTTTTTCTGCAAAAAATTGGGCCTTAGGCCTTATCCACACGAACGTGTCCGTGCAAAAAACGTTGCGTTTTGCGCGTGCAAAAGTTCAGTGTGGCATATGTATATGGTGCGTGGCTGCGTGATTTTCGCGCAGCCGGCATCATTATGACACTCTGTTTTTATGTTTACAAATATAAAAGCAGGACGTGCTTTTCTGTGTTCATTCATTTTTTTTACTACTGTAGCGCGAATCACGCGCGGCACCCTGAAGTGCTTCCGTGTGCCGAGCGTGATTTGCACGCACACATTAACTTCAATGGGTGCATGCTGCGTGAAACACGGGCAAATATAGGACATGTCGTGAGTTTCACGCAGCGGACATACGCTCCGTGACAATCACGACCTATCAGAACGGCCCCATTGACTTACATAAGTCCGTGCGACGCGTGTGATTTCCACGCACGTAGCACGGACGTAATACATGTTCGTGTGAATAAGGTCTTAAGCTGATATTTCCAAAATCAAGTTTAGGTTTGTATAAAACACACCAGAATTACAGAGAGTGATCAGCTTCAGAGCAAACGGGCAGATTTACTAACAATGACGTTTCACACTCCTCTTAATAAATCTGTTGCAACTTTCTGCTGGCCGTGGGCCACAGTTGTGTCACAAAGACCATGGTTGTGCCCCCTTCATTCCCCACCCCATCGGTCATAAAATTAAAAAAATTGATGCTCACCTCACCTTTTCTATTCTCCACTTTGGGTATCCTCAGCATGCTTAGGCTCATACAAAATATTGCCTTACATGCAACACAGCACTCAACGTCATCAGTGCTGCATCCAAACTGAGGGTCCAAACTGTACAAACTGTTACTGCTCACTTGTGTACTAAACTTGGATTGTTTCCTGATCACGTCTCTGCCTCACGCTACAACCTGTTGCTGCTTATCTGTGTACTGAACCTGGACTGTTACTTGACATCTATTGTTATTATCATTCTTCTGCCAGATCGTTTCAGCCACTAGATTGCAGTCATTTTATTATTTCTTGTAATGTTAATGGCCTATAGTGTACAGGGCATCTTGGTAACTTGCTTTTGAGGGACCAGAGTGAAAAATTTTAACGACCTTGTTATGTTAAATTACTCTAGAAGATCTATCTTATTAATTTTGAAAATTTATCTGCAGCTTTACTTTTATTAACTTCATAGCGGTTGTAGCTCCATTTTTGTGATATAGAAATTCCCTTGCAAAGCCATTGAGATAAACTATAAACTTCTGTATGATTTGTTACTATAGTTGTGTACAGGCCCAAAAACCATAGTTAAAGATCTTTGTTCTATCATTAGATGAGCAATGCTATTTTTTTTTATTGCGATAAAATATCTTCAGTAATAGGATGTTTAAAAGAGAGCAGCATCACATAACCAGAACACACTACTGACCGCAAACAGAGATGGGTCAGTGAAAAGTATGCCAGGTGCTGGCTGCTCACACAATCAATGTCGGATAGTGGTGGGCTCAGGCACTGCTCCCCCATGGTGGTCACAACTACATCTTGCTTAGAGATGCACTTCTGTGTACTCTGCAATGATTGGTGGGTGCAGAAAAGAAGTCTAGTGATTATTGGCCGAGCCACAGCTAATCAATGCTAGACTTGCTTTCTGCACAGGTTCCCAGCTAATCATTAGAGTCCTGCCTGACTAAATGTAGAAATTAAGCCTAACATTGATTGGCCGAGCTTCAGCCAAACAGTGCTAGGCTTGCTTTCTGCACCTCCCCAAGAGCACAGTTTCAGTTTAGCTGCCGAGGAGAAGACTCTGCCCCGGCCGGGTGTGTGACTCACAACTACTGTACAGCACCAGCAGCTTTATCTCTTCACATTATAAAAGCTGCAACAAGCCTGCCAAAGTGATGGTGGATGTCCAGTGGGCGAGTAGTATCTATGCAAAAAGTGTCCAATGGGTGAGTGGGATCTGTGCAGCAATTGTCCAGTGGGTGAGTTGTATCTATGCAGCATGTCTCCAGTGGGTGAGTGGTATCTATGCAGCATGTGTCCAGTGGGTGAGTGGTATCTATGCAGCATGTCTCCAGTGGGTGAGTAGTATCTATGCAGCATGTCTCCAGTGGGTGAGTGGTATCTATGCAGCATGTGTCCAGTGGGTGAGTGGTATCTATGCAGCATGTGTCCAGTGGGTGAGTGGTATCTATGCAGCATGTCTCCAGTGGGTGAGTGGTATCTATGCAGCATGTGTCCAGTGGGTGAGTGGTATCTATGCAGCATGTGTCCAGTGGGTGAGTGGTATCTATGCAGCATGTGTCCAGTGGGTGAGTGGTATCTATGCAGCATGTGTCTAGTGGGTGAGTGGTATCTATGCAGCATGTCTCCAGTGGGTGAGTAGTATCTATGCAGCATGTCTCCAGTGGGTGAGTGGTATCTATGCAGCATGTGTCCAGTGGGTGAGTGGTATCTATGCAGCATGTGTCCAGTGGGTGAGTGGTATCTATGCAGCATGTCTCCAGTGGGTGAGTAGTATCTATGCAGCATGTCTCCAGTGGGTGAGTGGTATCTATGCAGCATGTGTCCAGTGGGTGAGTGGTATCTATGCAGCATGTGTCCAGTGGGTGAGTGGTATCTATGCAGCATGTGTCCAGTGGGTGAGTGGTATCTATGCAGCATGTGTCTAGTGGGTGAGTGGTATCTATGCAGCATGTGTCCAGTGGGTGAGGGGTATCTATGCAGCATGTCTCCAGTGGGCGAGTAGTATCTATGCAGCATGTGTCCAGAGGGTGAAGGGCATATGTGCTGTTGCCCTCCTTTTGCACTGCGGACACATTTCATTATGGATAATCAGACACTATACCGGTATATACATTCAGCTCATCACATGCTGCTCCTATTTAGCAATTGTGTGAGATTACATATTTTTTTAAATATCTGAGCAGCATAACAGGAAGGCAGCGCTTCAGGGAGCACAGACAATAAACACTGTGGTAGATTTATGAAAATGTTTCTTAAAGGGGTTGTATCAAGATTAAATGTTATCCCCTAACCACAGGATAGGTGATAACATGCTGATCGGTGGGGGTCCGATGTAGTCGGCTATCTCTGGCACTCCCATAGACAGTGAATGGAGCGGCAGTGCACATGCTTGACCTGACATTCCATTCATTCGGAGGAACAGGACCCCCGTTCTCATGATCGGTGAGGGTCCCAGCGGTCGGACCCCCACCGATCAGCATGTTATCACCTATACTGTGGTCAGGGGATAAAATTTAATGTTGAGACAAACCCTTTAATATCTTTGTATAGCTGAAAGTTGGACCCAATGTGTCCCAGTGCAATACTGATGGCTGGGCACGGCCTGCGGTGGGCCTGTGTGATTAAAAATGCCAGGACTGATTTTAAGTCCCAGTCTGGCCCTGCTGCTTAGCCTTAACATCAGGGTAAGGCCTTAAGGAGCAGCAATGACATTGCCTTGATATGACCGACAGGCGTGCCACAACCCTGTTCGTCGTGGCTGTCAATTTGCTAGTTAAGGTTTGCCTGTTGTTGCGGCCATAAAGCATAAAGGGTGTATTCCAGGGGCGGACATACCATTGGTGCAACCTGTGCAGCTGCACAGGAGTCCAGTAGGTAAGGGGGCCCACTGTGAACTCAAAAACAGCCTTGGTCTGTCTATTAGATTGCAGGTAAATGCTTGAGCTAATGAATTGTATAGCTAACAATTACTGATGGATTGCTAAAAAGACATAAGCGGGTGATCTATGATGAGACATTGGAGATCAGGAGGCCCCATACACTGTTCTTGCACAGGGGCCCTCAGCTTCTGTGACTGCCCCTGGCCGATCTATTTTGCAGATAAACAGCTCTTTTAACAGCAACAACTCGCGGCCATTTTCTTGCAACCTGACAGCCATGCCGAAAAGGGTGCAAACAGTTTTTAATTCTCTTTCTCTTTTTAAATGACAGTAAAATATTTTTCTGCCATTCTTGCAAAAACAACTGTGGCAAAATTACTAATAAAAACATTACCTTTTTAAACCCCATTCTCTTTCCTTTGCCTCCCTTTATGTGCTCTGCCCCCTTATATTAGCATTCCTGCCTATCTGCTACGTGATGCCTCTTTTTACTGGATTTAGAGGCCAAAATCAGCACCATCATTAAAGAGGCTCTGTCACCAGATTTTGCAACCCCTATCTGCTATTGCAGCAGATAGGCGCTGCAATGTAGATTACAGTAACGTTTTTATTTTTAAAAAACGAGCATTTTTGGCCAAGTTATGACCATTTTCGTATTTATGCAAATGAGGCTTGCAAAAGTACAACTGGGCGTGTTGAAAAGTAAAAGTACAACTGGGCGTGTATTATGTGCGTACATCGGGGCGTGTTTACTACTTTTACTAGCTGGGCGTTGTGTATAGAAGTATCATCCACTTCTCTTCACAACGCCCAGCTTCTGGCAGTGCAGACACAGCCGTGTTCTCCAGAGATCACGCTGTGTCGTCACTCACAGGTCCTGCATCGTGTCAGACGAGCGAGGACACATCGGCACCAGAGGCTACAGATGATTCTGCAGCAGCATCGGCGTTTGCAGGTAAGTCGATGTAGCTACTTACCTGCAAATGCTGATGCTGCTGCAGAATCAACTGTAGCCTCTGGTGCCGACACGATGCAGGACCTGTGAGTGACGTCACAGATCTGCACTGCCAGAAGCTGGGCGTTCTGAAGAGAAGTGGATGATACTTCTCATCAGAACGCCCAGCTAGTAAAAGTAGTAAACACGCCCCGATGTACGCACATAATACACGCCCAGTTGTACTTTTACTTTTCAACACACCCACTTGTACTTTTGCAAACCTCATTTGCATAAATACGAAAATGGTCATAACTTGGCCAAAAATGCTCGTTTTTTAAAAATAAAAACGTTACTGTAATCTACATTGCAGCGCCGATCTGCTGCAATAGCAGATAGGGGTTGCAAAATCTGGTGACAGAGCCTCTTTAAGGTCACTATGCACTAGGGGAACACAAATTATGCGCCAACTATATTAACATGAGAAAAATAAATATCTACGATACAAGAAAGTGACACTTTAACGCCAGTTTTTGAAATGTTAATGTGACTGTCGGGAGGTTAAGTACCTCTGTGTGTGTATGAAAGTAGAATTGTACAGGAGCAGATTCTTTGTTACTGACACACTGACAATGTTCCCAAATACTTCTTGGAGAAATGTTTATTTAAATGTTCTGTCACTTTATTAAATAAAATGTTTTTGACATTTTGAAAATTGAATTATAGATGTGTCTTTTTCACCGGTATTAACATGGTGTTCTGCATCAACCACTCTTGGTATAGAAGAAGCAATATAACATTCGATCGGTAAATCCGTAACAGAAAATCTTTTCCAATTTTTCTCGTGTTTTCTAGAGCTGCCGAACATACTAGTGTTTTATTTAAAGGTGTTCGATACAAAAAAGTAAATTTTCCCAGCTCAAAGAGGCAACGTAATCCAAATAAAATGTTAAATATTAGATTTAAATGCGCCATTCTTCTGCTTCGAGTTATTTTGAAAATGCTTCAAAAATAAAGTCCTTGAACATTAGGGAACAAGAACATTATGGTGCTGATAGAAGACTCTATTTAACGGGAAATTATTCATGCCCAATTCAGATGACATTTTAGTTTCAGCCTGCCAAAGGGAGCTTTATTAGTATGTCATTAATCAGTGCCGTGGTGGTGTCACCTGGTGAAAATGATTTAGAAGAGATTAGAGCACTCAAATGAAACACAGAAAATATCAAATTTATTTCCTGCATTAATCAGTCAATGAAGTACATTTAGCAGAGAATGACATTTATATTCCTTTATTTCAGACAGTTCTGCAGCCACTGTTCACTGTTAACCAATATTTTCTTCTTTGCAATAATTATTTTATATATTAATATTGTGTACTGATGTGTTTTCTATGTACCAGGAGTGTAAGACGTATGCGCAGTGAGCTCGTCCTTTTGGAAAATAATCATGTTTGGTCTGTATTCATATACAGTAGAAAAAAATTAATGTAAATGCAAATAAAATTAGTCAAGATAATTATACTGGTATAATATATTATTATAATAATGATGGTCGTATAAAGCATTGTACCTGCAGAAAAGCAGCAATTTTGCCATCTCTGTTGAGGGCACTAATGCACCGTTCATCCATGGTTTGGGCACTGATTTATAATGTGCGTTATATGCAAATGAAGGTGTCCCTTGGCCTGATTGGTCAAGAGGCACCAGATTGTTGTGGCTGTGATACTTTAGTTGTAATAGGAGTCATGGCCATGATCATGTGGTGCCCATTTTTTCACCATTCAGGGCACCATTCAGTCAGTGCAGTAGTTCCAAATCATGTGATTTAGAAAGATACTTTTTTAATAGACGTTTTACTTAAACAGGTTTATCTGGTGACAGACTCTCTATATCAGCATCAATTCAGTGGATGCGTCTAACTTTAGCTTGAATTGCAAAAGACTGAAAGGCATTTGTTCACGTTCACCTGTGGCAGATTTTAATGCAAAATCCGCAACAAAGTTCATTGATGTAAGTAAATAGGATTTTACAAACTCTGTTCACACCAGCACAAATTTTATAGCACAATGCAGATTTTGAAATACACAGCATGCCCTATGTATTGCTGAATTCTCCCTGATTTTTTCACGGCAGAAATTTTCCACCACATCTGAACATATCTTAAATGGTTTTCCCGTAATCAATATTTATCCCGTGTCCACAAGATAGGTAATAAATATCTGAGTGGTGGGGGTCCGACCGCTGGGACCCCCACCAATCACGAGAATTTGCTTACCTTGCCGTTTCTGGGAGCCCCATATGAATGGAGCGGTAGTGCGCATGTTTAACCACCCCTCCATCTATTACAATGGCGCTCCACCTATGTGTCTCTGCACTGGGGGTCATGTATCAATTGTTTGCTTGTTGCAATGTAATTTTAGTAAAAATGTCTCGCCACCTAAACAGCTATAAATCTTTTACATCAGCCCCTGCCTGTGGTCCATAGATTGGCTAAAATATCTAATAAATATGTTTCCATATAGCAACTTCTTCGGCTCTGTTCACATCTGCGTCGTAGTTTCCATTTATAACGGAAACCATGATGCAGTGACAGATAACCCTGCCGCCAATGGACTCCATTGACTTATAATGACATCCGATGAGTTTTGTTGTAGAGTCCATCATGCAGCACTAGTCTTCCATTAAATCTGACGGAAACAGCGATAATCTCATCACACCATGTCTTTATATACCATACATTGTGCACCGGGGCACAGTCATGCTGGGACAGAAAAAGGTCTTCCCCAAACTGTTCCCACAACATTGGAATTATACAATTGTGTAAAATGTCTTGGTATGCTTTAGCCTCAACCCTCCACTAGAAATAAGGGACCTAGACCGACCCCTGAAAAACAGCCCCAGACCATTATCCCTCCTCCAACAAATTTTAATTATTTGGTCACAATGTTTGGATATATTGGGGTCTGACCTGTGAAAGATAAATATATTGTTTTTTCTCCCATTCCCCACATTGGTGGGGTGGGGTATTTGGGCTCTTTTTATTTCAATATGTTCTGGATTGGTTTCATTTTTTTGTATTTTGGATTGTGCTTAAAAAATAAACTTTCAAAAAAGTCACTGAGCTCTTCAGTATGAGCAATTCTACTACCAATGTTTGTCTATGGAGATTGCATGGCTGCGTGAGATAAATTATGCATTTTAGTGTATTATTTTTCTAATACATAATATTTTATTTATTTTCCTGTATGTAAATAGCACATGGTATAATTTGTATAGCATTATGGAATTCTGAATCCTTATATCATTACAAGAAATATTTATTTTGCGAAAAGATGATTTGAAAAGACCCCTGTCAATAAATGACACATATTGTTCTCTGCAGATAACATTTATTTTAAAATGTCTTTGCATTTTCAATTCCTATTAAATATATGGGTTGAAGTATTCCAAACATAATTTTGCATTACTGAAAATATATGATAATATCTCAGTGAGGAATTTTATTGCGTGTAAATTGTACTTTGTGCAATCTGTACAATCCACTATAGTACATGAATATAATAAATAATGTGGATCTTTCCCATTGAACATCTTAGCAATATAATGAAATGAAATAGAAAGATATTTCAACAATTTCTTAGGCTTTCATCTTTTCCAAGGGAACAGAAATGATGCATGACTATATTACTTCAGCTCCACTACGACACATTATATGTGAAATTATCAAGGACAGAGACATAATACAAGTCTATAGTTTCTTTTGTCAGCGTATTATTTAAATAATATATATGATAAAAACTTTAGAACTGCCAAAAAAGAGGAGAGTTGAAAGTAATCACATTATGTGCGAGGATGATGACATGTACAGAGAGATTAGTAATAAAACTTTATGTTCATATTCTTGCATTTGAAAATCATCAAAGTCTGTTAAATAAAACATAGTAGTATGTTTCTTATCAGTAATCCTAATTTGTTATTTTATCTCGCCTTTCTCTTCATTATTATTGTCTGCAACAGAGGAATCACATATAATTATAACGTAATTTTAAGGAAGTTGTACGGGATATTTTTCCAGGAACAGCACCACTCTTGTCCATGGGCTATGTCAGGTATTGCATTTCAGCCCTATTCACATAAAGGGATTTTCCCATGACGGACATTTATGACATATCCAAAGGATATGTCATAAATGTCAGATAGATGCAGCTCCCACCTTTGGGACCCACTCCTATCTCTAGATCGGGGCCCCCTAAATTCTGTTCGAGCTTTATGTGCTCACGCTGCCTCCCGGCCACTTATTGATTACATGGTCAGGAGTTATGGAGACAGCGTAACTCACTGAGCTACGCTTTTTCCATTAACTCCTATAAAACTGATTAGTAGTTACGGAACCAGCATAGCTCTAATGCTACGCTGCTTCTGTAACTGCCATTCACTACTATGGGAGTTACGGAAACAGCGTAGCTCAGCGGGTTATACTGCTTCCGTAACTCCCGACCATGTAATTAGGCAGAGGCCGGGAGTCAGTGTGAGCACAAAAAGCTAGAACGGGCTTTAGGGGGCCCCGATCTAGAGATAGGTGCGGGTCCCAAAGGTGGGACCCGCATCTATCTGACATTTATGACATATCCTGTGGACAAGCAAAGACAAGCCTAAAAAAATAGATGTGTAATTTTTAAGTGTCCATTGCCGAACTTTAGCTCTGTATAAGCTACATATTAGGATACAAGACTAAAGCTGGCCATATACTTCAATTATTGATCATCCACTATGCGGCCAATCAGCAGTCTGTGGAATCGTTTGTATGAATGAACCCACCAGCAACACAACAAACAAAACAGGCTGATCAAGCTGTCCGTTGTTTTTTTTCGGGGCGCACAATGGCAAATGATCAGCTGAATTCGGACAATCATTCTATACACAAGTAATTTTGGCCAACCATGGACAAAATTTTCTAACCTGGCTGATCACATTTTTGGCAGACAGATGTCTGCGGTTGACTACCGCGAACGATCATTTTGCGTTAAGAGATGGTCGGCCAAAATCAGCCATTTTAGATCTAATGTGTATAACCAGCTTAATATGATCCTAGACACAGTGATATGCCATTTATAATAGTGATTTGCAAATCATTATTAGAATACTGCAATTAAAACCTATGAAAAATGTTCCTAAGTTTAATGTCCAACACTGCTGTCTGCTCAAATTTATCCATCTTCCAATTCTCATCTTATCACCTGCCCTATTGATCCTATTCTTTCCAATCTCATTCATGATCTATTATTTGTTTTCATCTATACATTGACATCTTTCTTGAACCCATTTATAAAAAATGTCCCCTTTTTATACTTTGCTCAAGAAATCCTTTCTTTAGCCCTAAGTCCTCTCCAACTACTACCGAATATCACTTCTAGATCCCTTCTCATCCAAAGTGGTTGAACAATTTAGTTATATGGACTCCTCATCGTTGAGTACCCACCTTATGTGTCTAAGGCCGTATTCACACGAGCGTTGCCCATCTTGGATGTGAAAAACGGCTGTTTTTCACGTCTGAGGAGCATCCGTGCTCTGCGCTGCGGAACGCTATATCACGCAGACTAGTCTATGGAGGGATGCTTGAAGCGTGAACAAATAGGATATGTACTATTTTCTCACTGACCCTTCCCATGGTCCATTGAAACAACGGCCACGTGAACGGCCACATTAAGTTATATAGGTCTGTGTGACGGCCGTTGTTTCAACGGCCGTCACACGGACGTTTAACACGTTCGTGTGAATAAGGCCTAACACTCCACCAGTAATTGTGGAGCCTTGAAATTCATTCGCTCAGTCCCTTATATGCAGTCTAACATATACACCGCGTTCCAAATTATTATGCAAATGTTATTTTTCGCTGATTTTTCTAAATAGTCGATGCAAATGATGTCAGTATAATCTTCAAGCCATCAACCGTTGGAGTAAGATGCAAATTTTATTGAACAAATCTCCTAATGATAACAGATTTTTTTTTAGAAGTAAAAAACTCAAAATGCACAGTTTCAAATTATTATGCACAACAGAGATCAAAACATTTTAAAGGTTGTAAAGAGAACTAAAATGGTAATTTGCAGCATCAGGAGGTCATATTTACAGAAATCAAAAGCTCGTTCAATCAAAAAAAACTTAGCAGGCCAAGTTACGTGTTAACATAGGACCCTTTCTTTGATATCACCTTCACAATTCTTGCATCCATTGAATTTGTGAGTATTTGGACAGTTTCTGCTTGAATATCTTTGCAGGATGTCAGAATAGCCTCCCAGAGCTTCTGTTTTGATGTGAACTGCCTCCCACCCTCATAGATATTTTGCTTGCGCATGCTCCAAATATTCTCAATAGGGTTGAGGTCAGGGGAACATGGGGGCCACGCCATGAGTTTCTCTCCTTTTATGCCCATAGCAGGCAATGACACAGAGGTATTCTTTGCAGCATGAGATGGTGCATAGTCATGCATGAAGATAATTTTGCTACGGAGGGCACGGTTCTTCTTTTTGTACCACGGAAGAAAGTGGTCAGTCATAAACTCTACGTACTTTGCAGAGGTCATTTTCACACAGTCAGGAACCCTAAAGGGGCCTACCAGCTCTCTCCCCATGATTCCAGCCCAAAACATGACTCCGCCACCTCCTTGCTGACGTCGGAGCCTTGTTGGGACATGGTGGCCATTCACCAACCATCCACTACTCCATCCATCTGGACCATCCAGGGTTGCACAGCACTCATCAGTAAACAACACAGTTTGAAAATTAGTCTACATGTATTTCTGAGCCCACTGCAACCGTTTCTGCTTGTGAGCATTGCTTAGGGGTGGCCGAATAATAGCTTTATGCACACTTGCAAACCTCAGGAGGATCCTATACCTTGAGGTTAGCGGGACTCCAGATACACCAGCGGCATCAAATACCTGTTTGCTGCTTTGCAGTGGCATTTTAGCGGCTGCTCTCCTAATCCTATTAATTTGTCTGCCAGAAACCTTCCTCATTATGCCTTTATCTGAACGAACCCGTCTGTGCTCTGAATCAGCCACAAATCTGTTCACAGTACGATGATCACGCTTACATTTTCTTAAAATATCCAATGTTTTCATACCTTGTCCAAGGTATTGCACTATTTCGCACTTTTCGGCAGCAGAGAGATCCTTTTTCTTTCCCATATTGCTTGAAACCTGTGGCCTGCTTAATAATGTGGAACGTCCTTCTTAAGTCGTTTTCCTTTGATTGGGCAAACCTGGCAAACTAATTATCACAGGTGTCTGAGATTGATTACAATGATCCAAAGAGCCCTAAGACACAATACCATCCATGAGTTTAATTGAAAAACTAATAATGAAATGTTTATGACACTTAAATCCAATGTGCATAATAATTTGGAACACGGTGTAAAATGAATCTGTTTTTAAAATGGCAGTGGGCCACCTTACCTTTAGGATCACAACCTCCAAGGATTACATGCCGTTAGGCTCTTCTTTCCACACATGATGCATAGGTGTCATTTAACCCCTTAACGCTATGTGACGCAATAGTCCGTCACAGGCGTTGTCCTGTTAACGCAAACTGACGGACTATTACGTCACAGCATTTACAGGGTGCTGTGTCTGCAGACATGTCTGCAGACATGTCTGCAGACACAGTTTTAAAGCAGTGATAGCTTAACGCTATTACTGCTTCAAGGCCAGGACCGGAGCTAGTATCCGATCCGGCCGATTAATTCCTTAATTGCAGCGCTCAAAAGTGAACGCTGCATCTATGGTGTTTACAAACAGATCGGAACCCTTCAATGAAATCGCGGGGTTCTGATGACTGCTGCGGCAGACCGGAAGCCTAACAATGGCCTCCCATCTGCCAAGTACAGAAGCCTGCTAGGTCCCGCCCAGAGGCGTGTCTTGCCGCAGTAACAAGATGGCGCAGGCTCAGGAGCTGAGCTTGCGACATCAGCCGCCGGTGTCAGCTGTATGTTACAGCTGACACCGTGCTATAATGGCAAGGAACGGAGCTAGCTCCGATGCCTGGCATTAACTTATTAGATGCCGCGATCAGAAGCGATCGCGGCATCTTAGTGATCGACATCGACACGATGATAATGGCCT
Organism: Rhinoderma darwinii; assembly: GCF_050947455.1. Taxonomy (NCBI): domain Eukaryota; kingdom Metazoa; phylum Chordata; class Amphibia; order Anura; family Rhinodermatidae; genus Rhinoderma; species Rhinoderma darwinii. The sequence continues at coordinate 61,171,312 of NC_134691.1, forward strand.
CCTGGTCTGCCACGTGTGATTGCCTATTAGGCCCCGATGGGACCTAATAGGCTTGCTGTCAGTGAATGACTGACAGCTCTAATGCATTGTACTACATGGGTAGTGCAATGCATTAGAGCAAAGATGAGGTGTAGGCCCTCAAGTCCCCAAGTGGGACAAAACAAAAGTTTAATAAAAGTGTAAAAAAAAAATTTCAAGTTAATAAAAACAAACACTGCCTTTTTTCCTATAGTAAGCCTTTTATTATTGTAAAAAAAATGTAAACGTTAAAAAAAGTACACATATTTGGTATCACGGCGTCCGTAACGACCCAAACTATAAAACTATAATATTATTTTTTTCTGCACGGTGAACACCGCAAAAATGTTTTTAAAAAAACTGACACAATCCCACTATCACAATCACCATCCCCTTTCCGTCGTAAACAACTTTCAGATTTTAATTTTCGTTTTTTCCTCCCCCACCTTCCAAAAGCCATAACTTCTTTATTTTTCCGTCGATATAGTCCTATGAGGGCTTGATTTTTGCAGGAACGAGTTGTCCTTTTTTGTAGCACCATTTATTGTGCCATATAATGTACTAGGAAACAGGAAAAAAAATATTTGTGGGGTAGAAAATGAAAAAAACAGCTATTCCGACATTGTTTTTTGCGCTTAGTTTTTTCGGTGTTCAATATGCAATTAAAATAACATGTTAACTTTATTTTGCGGTTCAATACGATTACTGTGATTCCAAATATATATTGTTTTTCATATGTTTTACTACTTTTACATGTAAAAAACTAAGTGTAAAAAATACAATTTATTTTGTGTCGCCAAATTCTGAGAGCCATAATTTATTTCTTTTTCCGTCAATTAAATGGTCTGAGGGCTTATTTTTTGCGGTACAAGCTGTAGTTTTTTTTAGTGATACCATATTGGGGTACATGCAATGTTTTGATCACTTTTTATGTCATTTTTTGTGGGAGATGAGGTAACCAAAAAATAGAGATTCTGGCGTTTACAATTATTATTTTTTTACGCCGTTCACCGTGCGGGATAAATAATGATATATTGTAATAGTTCAGACTTTTACGGATGCAGCGATACCAATTATCTTTATTTATTTATTTTTTTACTATGCTCTAAGGAAAAAATGGGAAAAGGTGGGTTTTTTGAACTTTTAATTTATTTGTATTTTTTTACACAAAGTATGTCAGTAATGTATTGCAGTATATCGTCTTTCTGACAGGCTTCTATTAAGGGCTTAACAAAAGCACAAAGATGGCGGACCTGGGGGCCTTCATTAGGCCCCCAGGCAGACCTAGCAACCATAGCCACCCCATTATTGCATTGTGGGGGGCGCGATGAGCTGCTAGAGGGGGTCACCCCCTTTCGAACTATTTAAATGCTGCGGTCAATATTGATTGCGGCATTTAACAAGTTAAACTAGCAGGATCACGCTCGTTACTGTGAAGGGCCGGCTGTAACATACAGCCGACACCCGTATCGTATGGAGCGGATTCACTCCATGAGCCCGTTCCATATGTCCCCTACCCAGCTATGACGTAACCATATGTCAAATGTCGGGAAGGGGTTAATTACTAATGGAAAAACACCTGTGGGGGAAAACCGCTCACTATACCGCTTAAAATGGCTGGAGGGGTGTACTTTCCAAAATGGGGTCACTTCTTGAGGGCTTCCACTGTACTCTGATACCTTTAGGGTTTTGCAAATGCGACATGGCACCCAAAAACCAATCCAGAAAAATCTGCATGCCAAATAGCACGCCTGCCTTTCTGAGCCCAGCCGTGTGTCCAAAAAGCAGTTTATGACCACATGTGGGGTATTTCCGTACTCTGGAGAAATTGCTTTACAAATTTTGTGGTGCTTTTTCTACTTTATCCCTTGTGAAAATGAAAAAAATCTACTTTTTAGTGGAAAAAATGTTGAGATTCATTTTTACAGCCTAATTCCAATAAAATCTGCAAAAGACCAGTGGGGTCTAAATGCTTACTTTACCCCTAGATAGATTCCTTAAGGTGTGTAGTTTCCCAAATTGGGTCACTTTTGGCGGGTTTCTACTGATTTGGTCCATCAGGGGCTTTGCCAATGTGACATAACACCCGAAAATCATTTCCGCAAAACTTGAGCTCAAAAAGTCAAATGGTGCTCCTTCCCTTCTGAGCCCTGCCGTGTGTCCAAACAGAAGTTTATCACCACATATGGGGTATTGTCATAATTGGGAGAAATTGCTTTTCAAATGTTGGGGTGCTTTTTCTCCTTTATGCCTTGTAAAAATTGAAAATTTCGACAATTTATTAGAAAAAATTTATATTTTCATGGCTTAATTCCACTAAATTCAGCAAAAAAAAAACGTGGGGTCAAAATGCCCACTATACCCCTTGATAAATTCTTTGATGGTGTAGTTTGCCAAATGTTGTCTTTTTGGGGGTTTCCACTGTTTTGGCATCACAAGACCTCTTCAAACCGGACATGGTGCCTAAAATATATTCGAATAAAAAGAAGGCCCCAAAATACTCTAGGTGCTCCTTTGCTTCGGAGGTCGGTGTTTCAGTGAATTAGCATATAGCACACATGTGGGAAATGTCTAAAAACTGCAGAATCTGGGCATTGCATATTGAGTTGTGTTTCTCTGTTAAAACCTGTGTTACAGAAAAAAAAAAGTATTAAAAATGAAATTCTGCAAAAAAAAACAACAAATTGGTAAATTTCATCCCTACATTGCTGTAATTCTTGTGAAATGCCTGAAGGGTTAATAAACTTTCTAAATGCTGTTTTGAATACTGTTAGGGGTGCAGTTTTCAAAATGGGGTGATTTATGGGGGTTTGCATTGTTTGGGCCCCTCAAAATCACTTCACAACTGAACTCATCCCTGTAAAAATAGCCTTTTGAAATTTTCTTGAAAATGTGAGCAACTGCTGCTAAATTTCTGAGCCTTGTAACGTCCTAGAAAAATAAAACGATGTACAAAAAAATTATGCCAATCTAAAGTAGACATGTGGTCAATGTTAATTAGCATTTATTTTGTGTGATATTACTATCTGTCTTACAAGCAGATAAATTTACATTTAGAAAAATGCTAATTTTTGCAGTTTTTCACTACATTTTGGTGTTTTTCACAATAAAATACTGAATGTATAGACACAATTTTACCACTAACAAAGTATAATGTGTCACGAGACAACAATCTCAGAATCGCTTGAATAGGTAAAAGCATTCCAAAGTTATTACCACATAAAGTGAAACATGTCAGATTTGAAAAATGGGGCTGCATCCTGAAGTGTAAACTAGTCCATGTCGTTAAGGGGTTAAACTTGTTTTTTCATTTGGACCTGATAGCTCCACTTTTTCGAACAAATTTCCCACAATCATTCTGTCACTATGCATAAGTTAACCAAACCTTTCTGGCTTCATGATTACTCAGAAAAGTGACTCCATGTGACTACGTTATTAGGATTCCACATTACGTTCTCCTCCCTGATGTTTGCACAGCTCATACGATGATAGATAATAACTTAAATTGATTATGTGATTCATAAAAACAAATGAGCACAAAATTGATTTGTAATGTTTTTTTTCTTCTCACATACAACCATGACCTAGACAGATGCTTTACATTCATTTCTACCCAGACCAAAGACTCCAGGCATCACCTTTAGAAAATAAAACTGCCTTCATTTAGGATAATTGCATGCTTTCTATCTCTTTAATCATTTTTATTGGACATGCGGCTCAAACAACGTGTTAATCTTCAGAAAATGACCTGATAACATTGCCGTTCTGCCTGATCTGTCATTTCGCAATAAAAACTAAGAATAAGTGAACAAATTTCAATAAGCTTTTCAGTGAAATCTTTGCATTTCAGAATATCATTAATTTACAAATGAATGCTACAAGTAATTAATCTTGGAAATTTTTGTTTTCTACTGAAATATCTAATGGGAAAACACTACTAGTTCTCGACTGGTATTCACCAGTGGAAAATACCCTGCAAAAGAGTATCATAGGTTATTAGGCCAAAAAAGACATGTCAATCTAGTTTAGCTTATTGTCCAGTTTTGTAGCTTAATTCTAGAGAGAGGTCAGTAATTCATTGCTATGTACATTCATTAAAACTCTCTATAGAGTGACTGCTGGACACTATAGGGGCATGTTCACACAGCTTATTTTCAGGTGTATTAAAATGCTCGTATTACCCGAAATACATTCAAAATGCGCCTACAAACAGCTTCCCATTGATTTCAATGGGAAAAAACACTGTGTAGTTCAAATGAGGCGTATTTTTACGCTGCTGAATCAAAAATTGCCTATTAAAAATAAGCTCAAAAAGAGAAGTAATATGTCACTTCTTGAAACGTTTTACAAGCTTATATTCCATTGACATTGAAAAAAGACGGCTTTGAATCGCTTTGGGGGGAGGCTGCTAAGTGGAGAGAGAGGCATTTTTCCTCTTATAAGAGTAGTACATCTAAACGGGGTTTGTAAAACTTTCATGCACATGCTTCTAAGGGGGTGCTTCTGAAAAAGTGGTCTTGGAGTGGAGCTTGGACTAGCACACTTTTCACAATAGTGCACTTTAACTGTTCTCTGTTGCATGACACAGAACAAAGGCACATTTTTTTATGGTGCTATTGGACATATAAAAAACAATGAATAACGGTACGTCTGTGACGTCTATTTCAGAAGGCAGCGGCAAATTTGCACCAGAATTAATATTATTAAAAAATATTTGGGAATGATGTGATAAAGATTGGTGATTCAGCACTCACTCACAGCAATGGCTGCCTGTCCAGCATAACTACCACACTGACACTGTCTCCTATCTCCATCTAAAATCTCTCTCTCTATCAAATTATTTTAAATCTATCTATTCTTTAATCTCTTCTCATTATGAATCACACTCACTGACACTAATCCATTATTTGTATGTATATATATATATATATATATATATATATATATATATGTGTATTCTTTGTTTTATTATCTCTTACTCTCTGACTGACGTCCTCTCTGTATCCACACAAAGCAGCAGCATCTCCTGGTTGGGCTGTTTACAGTGGCTATGACTCATATTACTGTCATCCACTGAGTCATCAGTGACTCACACCCTATATTCCTCATGATTGGCTGTGCTAGAGGAAGGGCTGCCTGCAAATCATTATGGAGAGGCCCGCCAGGCTGCTGCCTGAAGTCATGTGATGCTTTTTCTCTGTCTTATTGTCATCTTCTAATCTTTATAATGGTGGCCACCATATTAAGCAATTTGTACAGGACATATCCCAAAAGTTTAGGATGTGCTAAAATCCGAAACTTTTGGGAAATTCATAATGAATTTGATTTGTGTAGAGTTAATTCACTTATCTCTAAATATTGTTTTAGATTATGTTTAGATCCCAAACCCTGTCCATATTTCCTATGAATAATATGATCATGTATTAGATGGCTGACCATTTATGTGAATGGGCCACTATAGTAGAAATAGCTTCTTGCAGGTACTCCAGACAATAACAGGTGCTGGTATCAGGTGCTGAACCTGCAGAGGTCAACTAATTGCCAGCTGGTTCACAGTTAAAGATGGGGTTGTCCAGATGGAAAAACCCACTTAATGCCATTTCTTAATGTCACAAAACTGGTTTCCTATCATATTTTATTAACTCTACCCCACTTTGCATCAAATCCAATGCCGACATCAATGTTCATATGCAGTCACAGCTGTTAATGGTCTTTTCAGAGACTGTAATACTGGCAGCCTTTCCTTAGTGTAGGCCATCAATATCTGATTGGCGTAGGTGTGACTTCTGGCACCTCCGCTAATCAATTTAATAAAGAGTTGCAACGCATGTTTACCCGGTCACAGCACCGTACTTTGGTTGTGGCTGTGCATGGTACTGCAGTACAGTCCCATTCACTGTATACAGCTTGAATTTGGTTAAGAACTCCACTTTCTCAATAAACAAATTCCCTACAGTATCGCAACATGCTAGCAAAAACCTTGTCAGACTGCAACTCCCATCACAACCACTGGCTGGCCACACATAGACGCATCTTGTGACAGAGTATCGTGAAATCATGTTTTGTTTTGTTTTTTTCAAAGCTGGTCATCTGGCACCACACAGCTCAGGACAAATTGATATATCAGGAAAGGTAAGGAAGGACACATCTCTACATAGCGTTAGCTTTTCCTTTATTTTACAATCAATTAAATTATAAATTAATAACCTTTTTAAATCTACCTGTTTAACAAAGTATTGTGGGAATTTAGACTGATCAGGAATATAGCAAAAAATGATGACGACATTTAAATATGCCATATGGAAATAATTGCTCTCCAAAATACTATTCCATAAGGACCCAATAATAAGTAGCAAAAACGATTTAAATAGCATTAACCTGTCTGCTTTATTATCTTAACCCAATTCTCTAACATGGCGCATTGTTAATTGCAATGTGCCCTGTGCAGCCCGGCAACTACAATGTCAGAATTAATCTGCATAACATGATAGTTTACCATGCCATGTTACGTTAATTATACTTGTGTGGGAAAACTTGATTAGAATTAACTTTAACAAGAGATGAGGAGTTGCAAGAAATGCATTCCATGTGTTTTTCTCCAACTTGCCATATGCTGTGAATTGTTTGTTATTTCAATCTGCAAAGATTTATTTTATCAAATATTAATTAACATTAAAAAGAGAGTCAGTTTAATAAATCTTTCAAAATTCATTTTGAATTTAGAATTTTTAGGATCAAAAGTGTAGCCAAGTATACTGTTTCCTCAAGATAAGGAAATGTACCCATATGATCAGCAAACAATTCCCCAAGGGAAATAATAACTACAAATTTGCAAAAGTTAAAATATCAAATTCAAAAGAGTTAAAATAAGATTAATTTTAAACTAATCTATTAATAACATGTATAAATGTACTATTTATATTACATAAAAAGTGATGTTTTGCTAGCAGTTTTATGTTGGCAAAGTGTCACAGATAGTATTGAACGAAAGCATTAACCCGTGTGGCAGAAAGACAGATGTGAGCGCAAGAATCTCCATTTAGCTAAACATTTGACAAACTTTGACGTCTTTCTGTCCAGAAAGCCGAACAGACACGAAGCGGCTGAGCGCTCACACGAGCACTTCAGCTGCTTCGTTCTAGCGATTTGGGTGGAGGTCTCAGTGCTCAGACCCCCACCATCAAAACTTCTGACATGTCACTATGACATGTCAGAAGTTTGTCAAACGTTTAGCTACACTTTAAACATTTAGGGACCAAAACTTTAGGTACGTAAAACATTAAAACAGGAAAGAAAGACCTTTAGGAAAACATTTGGCTGCTGAAAGTACATTGGCATTTATCTTGTTATTGGCACCAATAAGCTTAAAACATTATATATAAAAAAAACATTTCTGAAAATAAGTGGTGCATGGGAAAACATAAAACTTTGTAATATATATTATTAAGGGAAAGCGTCATCTTCATCGCTTTCTCTAGCAGCCTGTAGTTCCTCATTCCTTGCATGCAGGCGTTTTGTAACTGTTCAGAAACTTCCTTATACATCTCTAGTGTGGAGATTAAAGAAAAAAAAAATATCACAGAACTGACCCAACAGCCATCAAAAGCTTCTATACAAAACCTATTGAGGTTAAAATTTCAAGAAAGTTCATTAAAGGACCATCAATATAAAACGTAGCCTTTAATTAAAACAGAATACAAAATTCAAGTGTTTTAAATTAGGTTGCACCACATACGTGAGAAAAAGGCCCAAAAATTATAGCTCATATAGGGGTATCAGTGTAGATGTATGGGTTTCTCCCTATACATATCCCTAAAGTATAAAAGTACTGCCTGCAGCAGAACTGCCACCACTCTCAAACCTCCTTTTTATACCCTACTAAGTCCCTAGTTGTTGGATAAATCTACATCAGACAACTGTATGTCTGTATAACAATATATTTATCCACGACCACAACGTTCCTATAAAGCTGGTAAAGATCCCAATACATAATCGCAATATAATATAATTCTAAGTCCCAATGCATTTCCCTATGACTAAATTATAGTTCATCAGGGGACAAAAAGTACCGTTCAAAATGAACTGCTATGCTGTAGAGTCAATACAATGCTACATAGAATTGTTGCAGTCCAAAAAAACATAAGCAAAAAAAGCGTCTGGCATCATCTGGAAACTGCTGCAATAAGTAGGATATGGCACTAATTGCACCGTCAAAAGCCTTGGCCTTATAAAGTCCAAAGATAATTTCCAATGCCTTTTAATTGAATATGAGAAACAACATGCTAAAAATCGTGCCACCCATTTTCATATCTATATATGTCACAGCAGATTGACATTCACTCTGATCAGCGCAGGTCTCTGCATCCTCGATTAAGGACTGAGCATGTCTAGAAGAGATACAGTGCCATTATTTTGTGTCCTTTATTTTGAACTGTTCATGACTGAAGGGGAATATAGTGCAAGCGCACAGAGTACTGTGAGTATGTACAGGATGACGCATTGCTAGAACAATAAACAGTGCATGTGCAACTGGCATATACAGAGGGATTTAGAGTCATGAACGCCGGAGGATCAACAGTGCTAGCCCCAGCTAGCTAGTGGAACAACCCCTAGTGTCAAAATTATGGAATTACAGGGTGACAGATGCATTCATATCCCTATCTAAATTAGACACCATTGTCACTTGAGCTCTGGTTCACCAAAACACTACAAGGCAAGTTCAGCATATATACAATTAGAGCAAAGATTACTCAAAGTTACTACATAGGGGCGATAATCTTGGCACCTACTTATTTGTACATCCAAACACGAGATCGATACTGGATCGATTTCATATGTGAATCGTAAGCCAAATTCATTCCTGTTAAGGTTCTTAACAAAATCTTTAAAAAGGCTCAGAGCAGATGACTAAGACATCATCTATGTATCTTGTCCAAAAGACAAGATAATTAGGATACTTCTTTATTGGATTCACCGGGGCCAACGTTAAGGAAACTATAGGCAGTGTTGTCTCGAAAAGGAGTTCGGTCCCTGACAAGTTGTTTGTTTTTCTGATCTTTCAGAACCACTTTAACCCCTTAAGGACATGGCCAATTTTGGCCTTGAGTACAGAACAATTTTTTCATTTTTTTTTTCTTTGCATCCTGGAGCTCATAACTTTTTTTTTTTCACGTAGCTGTATGAGACTTTGTTTTTTCCGGGACGAGTTGTACTTTATGTAGGTGTAATGTTTTTATATATTTACATTATTCGTTTAATTTATATACCATATTTTTCGGACTATAGGACGCAGTTTTTTTCATAGAAAATATGTTCTAATCTTGTGCTGCATCCTATAGACTGAAGGCAGAAAACTAACAGTGTATGAAGAAGAAGGGAAACTGAGTTCAAAGGTCCTTGCAGTGCAGTGTAATGGTAGCAGCATGTCCTGTGCGGTGTGTAAAAAATCTGCTCACCGAACAGTCACATTTTACACACAGAGATTTGTCACCTGACTATTCAGTGAGCAAATAACACAGACATTTGTACACACAGCACAATAAATCTGTGCAGGTACTGATCTGCAAGGACCTTCTAGCCACGCCCCCTCCCATGAACAGACCAGCAGCGAGATAGATTCATCACTATTAACCCCTGACTCTCCACATCTCAGATGTCTGGTGAGTGTATGAGAGCACTAATAAGGCTGCCAATATCTTGTCTTTCTGTGGCTGGCATGGTGTTGGGGCACTGTGGTACGAAATGTATAGTCAAAGGCAAAAAAAAATTTGTCTTCTCTTTTATACTACAAATTATTGGTGTGTCTTATGGTCTAGTGCGTCCTATACTCCAAAAAAATACGGCACACTTTTATTTTTGCATGAATTCAGAAAAAAAATCTGTTCTGCTGTAGTTTTCTTTTTTTTTTTTATACAGTAAACACTAATCATAAATGCTGCTATACATTTGTTGTATGGATTGTTATGTCATAGTGATACTAAATATATGCATATTATTTTATGTTTTGGGACTATTAAATGTAAAAAAAATGGGCACATGTGTGTATTTTTTTTTAAAGATTTTTTTTATTTAACATGACATTTTTGTTATTCATTTTACTTTTTTCCATCTCATAGGGGGATTTTTCATTTAGATTTAGATTTTTTAACTTTGATGTACTGGCATTTATCTACATGCCAGTACATTAGCCTGTGTACTGATAGCAACCAAACAGTTACCTCCAATGGACCCTGGGCTGTCTGGCCATGAAAGGGTTGTTCTGTTTTTTCATTTTCGCTTTGAATGCTGCAATCAGATTTGATCACTACATTCAAGGGTTTAAAGTCAGAGAGAAGAGGCTTCTCTTATCTTCGCCATTAGAGCGGGGTTGTGGCTGGGTATTACATGCGTTGCCCCGCTCCTGATTGTGCGGGCACGCTAGTTGTGCCCGCGCGATCAGCATGACGTCTATGCTCGTCATGATGCAGCAACGTCGAGCCGCTCGTGACGAGCATAGACGTCATGCGTCCTCAACCAGTTAAAGCATTCTACGTTTGTCTGCAGTTTAGACTATTTTTTAAAGGAAGTCTTAATGATCTTTAATTGTTACAACAAAAACAATCTGTTCACCCAATTTGTCCCAGTCTTTACCAAGATTTTATTCTCCTTCTCCACTAATAATTGCATAAATTGTAAATAGTAGTTTGTAACAAGATACTTCCACCGTGACAACAAATAAGCGTATCTACCATATTTATACACAATCTTTTTGCCACAATTCTATTTCTAATGTAATTACCAGGCTTATTTTGGTCTTCATGCCCAAGCATTCTGTTTCGATTTTTCATCTTTGCATTCCAAGAGTCATAACTTTTTTGTTTTTCCGTCGACATAGCAGATTGAGGTCTTGTTTTCTATGGGACTAGTTGAGTTTTTTAATTTCACCATTTTTGAGTGTATATAATTTATTGTTTAGCTTTTATTAACTCTTTTTTGGTGGAAATTTAAAAAGAATATTCAGACATTGTATTTTTGCATTTTAACTTTACGACATTCACTATGCGTTGTAAATAACATGTTACCTTTATTCTATGGATCGGTACCAAATATGTCTACTTTTTTATGTTTTACTATGTTTGCACAATAAAAACCCTTTTAAAATAAAAATAATTTTCCGCCACATTTTAAGAGGTGTCACTAGCCATATGGGGGTTTGTTTTTTTGCGAGACAAAGTTTAGTTTTTATTGGTACAGTTTTGGGTTACATGGGACTTGATTAATGTTTATTTTTTTAGAGAGGAATTGAAAAAAAAGTCAGTTTTGCAAATTTTTTTGCACCCTGTGGTTTAATTAATGTGTTATCTTTATTTTTCAGGTCGTTATCATCACGGTGATTCCATATATGTGTATTTATTTATTTGTTTACAAAATAAAACCACTTTTTATGGAAAAACGTGGTTTTATTTTATTTTTTGCAATCTTTTTTTCAGTTTTTAATAAAATATATTTAACTGTTTTTAATTTATTTATTTTTAGTCCCACTAGGGGACTTTATAATGCAATCTTCTGATCACTGATATAATGTTTTGGTATACTTAGTATACCAAAGCATTTTTGCCTGTCAGTGTAAAACTGACAGACAATCTACAGTATTAGGCCATGCCTCTGGCATGGCCTAGTAGGCATACCGTTGTGGCAGGATGCCACAGATTTTGCCATCTTTATATTGACTTTTTACGCATCTAATACACAGTGCCAAGAAACGTTAACTTTACTTTTTCAATGGCTTTAGTTGGGTGATATCACGCTGCAGCAAGTTATCAGAGTCAAGATAAACTTGGCTATATCTGTATTTCAACCCACTGGTAGCGAGCAATCACATTTATAGGAATAGTCTCAGGACAGATATTGATGGCCTATCGCTAGAATATACCATTAATTTACAATTGTCAGATGCCCATACCAATCACTAGAGCAAAGTGGTAGCGGCTTTGTTGATTTCTCTGGAGGCCGTATGGTCAGCCATTAATTATACAGCCGACTATGTGCCCTCCCAAAAAAGCCAAGTGGGGCCATCAGAAAACAAAGTGACACTCGGCTTTCCTAACACTACTGCCACAGCCGGGGTCACTGATGTTGGACTCCCCATTAGACATTGATGGCTATAATATTTTATGCTTGGGTATCTGTAGAATCGCTCACTGCTTTGTTAAAATACTTTTCTGTCTAAGGTCGCTGGCTGTGCCACTTACTCATGATGCTCTCAAATAGCTCGGCATGAACACAGTAACAGATTCCCTTTAAGTCACAAAAGAAAAGTGGCCAAAATCAAGCAGTTCTACAGAAACATATTTCCATATGTCCCAAATTTGAAACTGTATTATATCTGCAAAGTTTGCTCTTCATAAAAAATCACAGAAGTACAAGACTGTAACAAAAAGGAAAAAAAAGAGTTTTATGATAATAACAATTGATAATCAGTAATAGCTGAAAAAGGCAGAGGAAAAGCTACAAAATGAGAAGTCATAGCTTTGCTTCCAGAGTTACAGAAACTTACATGGCAATTGCTAGAGGTCATATAAATGTAGGATTAGAGACAATAGCAAAGCAATCAACAGACTGGGCTCAGATGCACGCAGAGTAACAGTAGAGGCTAAAAGCTAATGGAAGGCCAATCTTTGAAGGCTCAGACCTAGCAAATGAATACTCAGAGGTGCTAACAAAGTAGTACATGTAGGCTTAAAGTTTCCAACAGAGTGATTTTAGTATGAGCCCTGGTTTTAAGACCAGTAACAAGGAGAATCAGAGCTCATCCAACAGCAATCAGTAAAGGATCAAGTTCATAAGCCATACAGTAATTAGAGGATGGTACAATTAACAAGAAATTTGATTGCAATGGATCAGGCAATGGTGTAAATACATATACATTATTATAGACTTCTCTTTAAAAAAAAAAATATATATATCATAAAAAAACCGTGAACATGAAAATACATTTTAATGTTCCCAGAATTCAACATATACAAGATAAAGGTCATGATCACAGAACAGCCATTGATAGAAGAACACTTCAAATGAAAAATGAAGCAACTTTTTAATATGTCTCAATTAAAACGTTCTATATTTTTGGCTGTACAGCTCCTATGCAGATCCATGTTTGTCGATGGTAACAGACAACAAAGAGACCCTATAGTCTGATCCTCCCTCCTATTTGTTCCCTATAATAACTAACATGCACTTGATAGGTTAGCAAGAAGAAGGGTACAGATAGAAGAGAGTATGACTTCAAGTGTAGACTACAGGGTTTGTTTGCTGACTGTTACAATGGAGATGCATAGCTCTGTATTGGAGCTTTAGAAACAAAAAAATAGGAATTTTTAATGAAGACATCGCAAAGTAGCTTCATTTTCATTTTAGCATTGGAACAATAAAACATTTTTTTTGAAGTTGTAGTTGGTCTTTAAAGTGTATGTCTAACTTTGATCTCCATTGTACAATTTACATATGGAACTAATCTACATAAAAATGTAGGTAACTTTATAAATGCATTGCGTTCCTTATTGCTCACTGATCCTCAGTTACAGCCTATATTATAGTCCAGAGCAGTATTCCCAATTCTGAAAGCTTGAGAGCGAAAATCTCCCAGCATTCCCTGCTTGTCCAGTGTCTGCTCAGAGCTTGCTCTTGTGATATGCGGTCTGGGAATGTAGGAAAAACGTTACTGTTCCACGCAGTTGTAGGATTGCAGCTGAGCAGTTAGGGTTAGGATGTATCTTACATCCCCACCCTAACAAACTTGTTAACTGTTTCCAATGACAACATGCAGAACAGTGAATGCAGCTCTGGAGTATAATACCTAGGGCTGAGGAGGGAGGTCAATGTAGAAAAAAAAGGGGTAGCCAGGTTAGAGAGGGGTCAGACTATATTGGTGGGGGGAGAAACAGAATGTGGGGAGAGGACTAGACAACAAGATAAGGAGATCCTTTCGTTACAAAACATCAGTGTAAATAAAAAGGACCGATTAATGTCAAATCACATTTCTGATAATAAAAGTGAAAAACTGACAGGCAAGTTAAAGTGTATGTTCACAAATGCCAGAAGTCTAGCAAGCAAAATGGGGGAGCTGGAGGCCTTGATACTGGAAGAAAATATAGATATAGTTGGTGTTGCTGAAACATGGCTGGACTCTTCACATGACTGGGCTGTAAATCTACAGGGTTTTACACTTTTTCGTAAAGACAGGACAAATAGGAAAGGTGGTGGTGTATGTCTGTATGTGAGAAGTGATATGAAGGTGAGTGTGAAAGAGACAATAGTGGGTGAAGACTGTGAGGAGGTTGAAACCTTGTGGGTGGAACTAGAAAGGGAGGTAAACACTGAAAAAATTACTTTTGGTGTAATCTATAGACCCCCCAATATAACTGAGGAGATGGAAGGTCAGATATATAAACAGATGGAGCGGGCTGCACAGGCGGGTACTGTAGTGATAATGGGAGATTTTAATTTCCGGGATATTAATTGGTGTCATGGTTCGGCTTCAACTGCAAAGGGGAGACATTTCCTCAACCTGTTGCAGGAAAATTTTATGGGCCAGTTTGTGGAAGACCCGACTAGAGGTGAAGCTCTGTTGGATCTGGTCATTTCTAATAATGCAGATCTTGTTGGGAATGTCAATGTTCGTGAAAACCTCGGTAACAGTGATCATAATATAGTTACATTTTACCTATACTGTAAAAAACAAACGCAGGCTGGGAGGGCAAAAACATTTAATTTTAAGAAAGCCAATTTCCCCAGGATGAGGGCTGCAATTCAGGATATAGACTGGGAAGAACTAATGTCAAATAATGGAACAAATGATAAATGGGAGATTTTCAAATCTACTTTGAGTTATTATAGTGCAAAATTTATTCCTACAGGTAATAAGTATAAACGACTCAAATTAAACCCCACATGGCTTACACCTTCTGTGAAAGGGGCAATACATGACAAAAAAAGGGCATTTAAAAAATACAAATCTGAGGGTACAGCTGTAGCCTTTGTAAAATATAAAGAGCTTAATAAAATCTGTAAAAATGTAATAAAATTAGCAAAAATACAAAATGAAAGGCAGGTGGCCAAGGATAGTAAAACAAATCCTAAAAAATTCTTCAAGCATATAAATGCAAAAAAGCCAAGGTCTGAACATGTAGGACCCCTAGATAATGGTAATGGGGAGTTGATCACAGGGGATCAAGAGAAGGCAGAGTTACTAAATGGGTTCTTTAGCTCTGTATATACAACAGAAGAAAGAGCAGCTGATGTAGCCGGTGCCAGTGCTGTTAATATATCAGTTGATATACTGAATTGGATGAATGTAGAGATGGTCCAAGCTAAATTAAATAAAATAAATGTGCACAAGGCTCCGGGACCAGATGGGTTACACCCTAGAATTCTTAAAGAGCTTAGTTCAGTTATTTCTGTCCCCCTTTTCATAATATTCAGAGAATCTCTAGTGACAGGTATAGTGCCAAGGGACTGGCGCAGGGCAAATGTGGTGCCTATTTTCAAAAAGGGCTCTAGGTCTTCCCCGGGTAATTATAGACCAGTAAGCTTAACATCCATCGTGGGGAAAATGTTTGAGGGGCTATTGAGGGACTATATACAGGATTATGTGACAATAAATAGCATTATAAGTGACAGCCAGCACGGTTTTACTAAGGACAGAAGTTGTCAAACTAACCTAATCTGTTTTTATGAAGAGGTGAGCAGAAGTCTAGACAGAGGGGCCGCTGTGGATTTAGTGTTTTTGGACTTTGCAAAGGCATTTGACACTGTCCCCCATAGACGCCTAATGGGTAAATTAAGGACTATAGGTTTAGAAAATATAGTTTGTAATTGGATTGAGAATTGGCTCAAGGACCGTATCCAGAGGGTTGTGGTCAATGATTCCTTCTCTGAATGGTCCCCGGTTATAAGTGGTGTACCCCAGGGTTCAGTGCTGGGACCACTATTATTCAACTTATTTATTAATGATATAGAGGAAGGGATTAATAGCACTATTTCTATTTTTGCAGATGACACCAAGCTATGTAATATAGTTCAGACTATGGAAGATGTTCATGAATTACAGGCAGATTTAAACAAACTAAGTGTTTGGGCGTCCACTTGGCAAATGAAGTTTAATGTAGATAAATGTAAAGTTATGCATCTTGGTACCAACAACCTGCATGCATCATATGTCCTAGGGGGCGCTACACTGGCGGATTCACTTGTTGAGAAGGATCTGGGTGTACTTGTAAATCATAAACTCAATAACAGCATGCAGTGTCAATCAGCTGCTTCAAAGGCCAGCAGGATATTGTCGTGTATTAAAAGAGGCATGGACTCGCGGGACAGGGATGTAATAATGCCACTTTACAAAGCATTAGTGAGGCCTCATCTAGAATATGCAGTTCAGTTCTGGGCTCCAGTTCATAGAAAGGATGCCCTGGAGTTGGAAAAAATACAAAGAAGAGCAACGAAGCTAATAAGGGGCATGGAGAATTTAAGTTATGAGGAAAGATTGAAAGAATTAAACCTATTTAGCCTTGAAAAAAGACGACTAAGGGGGGACATGATTAACTTATATAAATATATTAATGGCACATACAAAAAATATGGTGAAATCCTGTTCCTTGTAAAACCCCCTCAAAAAACAAGGGGGCACTCCCTCCGTCTGGAGAAAAAAAGGTTCAAGCTGCAGAGGCGACAAGGCTTCTTTACAGTGAGAACTGTGAATTTATGGAATAGCCTACCGCAGGAGCTGGTCACAGCAGGGACAGTAGATGGCTTTAAAAAAGGGTTAGATAATTTCCTAGAACAAAAAAATATTAGCTCCTATGTGTAGAAATTTTTCCTTCCCTTTTCCCTTCCCTTGGTTGAACTTGATGGACATGTGTCTTTTTTCAGCCGTACTAACTATGTAACTATGTAACTATGAGTACAAGCTAAATAATGTAATGTCCTTACAAAATAAATTTTTTTTTAATGTAGGTTATTATCAACATATAAACTGTAAAAAGAGGTTCAAAGGTGGACATACCCTTTATTCTAAAGTTTCTACTGACAATCTAATGTGTATTGATGTAGCCTGAATGTGCCCACATGACTGTTATCAGGAAAAACAATGATCAGGCATATTAGATTCCAACATACTAGATCCTTTGTTCCTCTAAGATATAAGCGCTGCCAAAGTTGCTTATACATTTCTCCCTTTTGAAATAAATATACAGATCAACAATCTGAGCATGCATGTTTATGGGTAAATTGGGGGATCGCTGTTGCATTGTTTGGCCAGCATGATTTTGATTTTATAAACTGATATTCCCCACAGACAGAATAGAATTGAGCTTAATGTGAGTTCTCGGAGTGTGCTTGATGAGCATTGTGGGTGAAGCAGCAAGTACCATTTAGCAAGAAAAGTCAGTTTTGAGTAGGTCTTGTCAATGATACTTAACAAAAGTGATTGGAAATGCCTAAGCAAGTTTGCATGAACCTTTGAAACGCCACTTTACAATGTTTTTTTTTAGGTAATAAGCTTTTCTTTTAACCCTTTTGGGACACAGCCTGTTTTGGCCTTGTTGACATTTCAAATCTGACATGTGTTAGTTTATTTGGTACGAACTTTGGAATGCATTTCACCTATCCAAGCGATTCTAAGATTGTTTTCTCGTGACATATTGTACTTCGTTAGTGAAAAAAATTTGGTCGATAAATTCAATATTTATTTGTGAAAACACCAACATTTTGAGAAAATTAGCAAAAATTTAAATTTTTCTAAATTTAAATGTATCTGCTTGTAAAACGGATAGTAATGCCACACAAAATAGTTATTAGTTAACATTTCATTTTAAAGAGAACCTGGCAAGGGAGCGTGTCTTTGCTATGGACAGTGCAAGCACTGAATAGGAGAGCGCGTGTTGGGTTCGTGGACCCACTGGGCCATACCGCCTTGACGGTATGGCAGCTGGCCAACAGGGCACAGGTCACAGTCTATAGTTCATATAGTGTACCTGTGGCAGCTCGGACAGTAGCTAGGCAGGCTCGGCTGGGACTAGGCAGCAGTTAGACGTCAGGTATGGAGTAGCAGGACAGGCATGGAATACAGCACAGCACAACTACAGCTCAGCACAGCACTTGACCAGGATAGCACGGGATACAGGATACAGGTACGGATAACACTAGGAACTGGAAAAAACTAGGAGACCATTTGCATAGACAAACTTTGGGTATGACAACAATGCTCAGGCATGGGAGGAAGGGGCACAGCCCTTCTTATAGCCCGGTGTGTTCTGGGAGCAATCAGCTCAATCTCGCACGTGCGTGTGCTTTGGCTTCTTGTGGACTGAGCTCTTGAGCGCACCCTGATGGTCACTGTTGAACAGGATGGCCGTATGTGCAGACATCTCTGGAGAGAAGGGTGTCGATTATATGGAAGGAGTTCGTGGTCAGCGACCACGGACGTTACAGCGCGCATGCGGGCTCTCCTCTCTCCAGCTCTTACACTGTCTGTAGCAGTGACACACCCTCTTGCCAGTTCGGCAAAGTACAAGACTGATCTCTCGCAAGAGCTGGAGAGGAGAGCGCGCATGCGCACTCTACTCTCCCCAGCTCTTACACTGTCCATAGCAGTGACATGCCCCCTTGCCAGTTCGGCAGACAAAGTACAAGACTGATCTCTCGCAAGAGCTGAAGAGAGGAGAGCACGCATGCGCGCTCTCCTCTCTTCAGCTCTTACACTGTCCGTAGCAGTGACACGCCCCCTTGCCATTTCGGCAGAAGACTGATCTTGACAGCTGAAGAGTAAGAGCGTGCGCGCGCACACACTCTCCTCTATCCTCACTCCTGCTGTAACACTGTCCGTATCTGATTGGACAGTGTCACAGCCATAGTAACATGCCCCCTTGCCATTACACGCCCCATTGACCGTTCAGGGGGTTATATAAATATCGGGCGCCAAATATAGCGGCACCGATATCTTAATAACGGAGGAGGGTAGAAAAAAATGTAAAGTGCCCCAGGGTTTGTGCAGCCCCGCCCATTACATGCTGCACCCAGCTGCACATGTATGGGGAGGTGAAAGGTTCTCTTTAACAGCATCGTTTTTTGAACATTCTTTTATTTTTCTAGGACATTACAAGGCGTAGAACTTTAGCAGCAATCTCTCAAATTTTCAAGAAAATTTACAAAACCTATTTTTTTCAGGGACCAGTTCAGTTCTGAAGTGGCTTTGAGGGCCTTATATATTAAAAAGTCTCCATAAATCACCCCATTTTAAAAACTGCTCCCCTCAAAGTATTCAAAACAGCATTCAGAAAGTTTCTTAACCCTTTCACAGGAATTAAAGCAAAGTAGAGGAAATGTACAAATTTCCTTTTTTTTGCGAAAATTAATTTGTAATAAAAAAAATTTCTGCAAGGGCTTGTCCACACGTAACGGAATTGCTGCAGAAAATTTCTGCAGCATTTCCGTTAAAACTAATAGACATTCCGCTGCGGAAAAACCGCACCATTTCCTGTGTTTTTTACTGCAGAAAATTGTGCGCGTTTTGCTGTGTTTTGTTTCAATGTCGGAAAATGATAATATCTCAGAAATTGACATGCCGCGGTACGAAAAATATGCACCGCAGGTGAATTTCGGGTTGGAAATTTACAGCTTGTGGATGAGATTTGAGAAATATCACCCACTTTGCTGCTACTGTATTCCGCTGAGTATTTTCCATCGCAATTCCAGACAGAAAATACGCAGCAATTCAGTTACGTGTGGACAAGCCCTAATGCAGGTTTTACCAGAGAAACATAGCTCAATATTTATTGCCCAGATTTTGCAGTTTTTAGAAATATCCCACATGTGGCCCTAGTGTGGTAATGGTAAGGAGCACCTCGTGGATTTTGGGGCCTTTTTTTGGGGCCTTTTTTTTTCTTTAGAATATATTTTAGGCACCATGTCAGGTTTGAAGAGGTTTTGTGGTGCCAAAAGTGACCCTATTTGGAAATTACACCCATCAAGAAATTTTTTTCTAGGGGTTTAGTTAGCATTTTGACCCCACAGGTCAGAATTTATTAGAATACGGCCGTGAAAATGAATATCAACATTTTTTTCCACTAAAATGTTGAATTATTACAAGGGATTAAGAAAAAGCATCCCAACATTTGTTAAGCAATTTCTCCCGAGTACGGAAATACCCCACATGTGGTCATAAATGTTTTTTCATTAGAAATTAATTAACCCTTTCAGGACTGATCCATTTTTTGCTTTTTCAATTTCGTTTTTTACTCCCCGCCTTCCAAAAGACATAATGTCTTTCTTTTTCCGTCAAATAGAGAGGTGAAAGGGCTTATTTTTTGCAGGAGGAGTTGTAGTTTCTATTGACATAATTTAAAATACCATATAATGTACTGGGAAACTGAAAAAAATAATTTCAGGCATTACATTGGAAAAAAATTGTGATTCCTCCATTGTTTTTTTTTAGTTCCGTTTTTACGACTTTTATAGTGCAGTAATAATGACAACTTAACTTTATTCTGAGGCTCAATCTTATTATGGTGATACCAAATTTATATAGTTTTTTTTATATATTTTACTACTTTGACAAAGAAAAAACTATTTGTTAAAAACAAATTTTTGTTTCACCACATTCTGAGAGCCGTAACTTTTTTTATTTGTTGGTCGATTGAGGACAAGCTGTAGTTTTTATTGGTATACATTTTTGGTACATACAACTTTTTGATCACTTTTTATTAAAAAATTTTAGAGTTAGGGGGGATTCACACGAGCGTGTATTCGGTCCGTGCGGGCCGCGTGGTTTTCACGCGGCACGCATGGACCAATACAAGTCTATGGGGCAGTACAGACAGTCCGTGCTTTTTGCGCAGCGTTTGTCTGCTGCGCAAAAAGCGTGACAGGTTCAATAACTCTGCGTATTTCGCGCATCACGCACCCATTGAAGTCAATGGGTGCGTGAAAACCACGCAGGTTGCACGGAAGCACTTCCGTGCGAACCGACTGAAACAGCGCACCAGCTGTCAAAAGGATGAATGTAAACAGAAAAGCACCACGTGCTTTTCTGTTTCCGACCATCCAAACGGAGTGTCTTTGCGATGAGCGAAGCCGGACAAGCGAACCGAACTTCACCGGGTTCGGCCGAACTCGTTTTGGCCGAACCCGGCAAAAAAATTATCGGTACGCGACGTCAGGAGATAGTCACTGTCCATGGTGCTGAAAGAGTTAAACTGTTTCAGCACCATGGACAATGACTTCCGATCCCAATATACATGAACCTGTAGAAAAAAAAAACGAAGTTCTGACTTACCGCTATCTCCCGGCTTCTTCCTCCAGTCTGACCTCCCGGGATGACAATTCAGTCCAAGTGACAGCTCCAGCTAATCACAGGCCAAGCACAGGCTGCAGCGGTCACATGGACTGGCGCGTCATCCAGGGAGGTGGGGCCTGATGTCGAGAGGTGCGTCACCAAGGACGCGTCACCAAGGCAACGGCCAGGAAGTTCTCGGTAAGTACGAACTTTTTCTTTTTTTTCAACAGGTTTTTCGATAGGATGTGTTCAGCATTCACTGTCGAGGGTGCTGAAAGAGTTAGCTCTTTCAGCACCTTGGACAGTGACGGCCGTCGACTAGCCTCATCTCTATGATGGCGGCTGCGCGAAAATCACGCAGCCGCGGATCAGACACGGATGACACATGCAGCTGTCAAATGGTTTTTGTGCGTGCAAAACGCAGCGTTGTTTGCGCGCGCAAAAACGCAACATTCGTCTGTATCTGCCCTAAAGGTGACCAAAAAACCCAGAAAGTTATTTTGGAGTTTTAAATTATTTATTTTTTGTGGCTTTTACCTTAAGCTATAAATGACATTTTACTTTATTCTGCGGGTCAATACGATTATGGCGATACCATATGTATATAGTTTTTTTATGTTTTGCAGCGTTTGAACAATAAAATCACTTTTTTTTTTAAAATAATTTATTTTTTGTGTCACCATATTTTGAAAGCTGTAACTTTTTTATATTTCAGTCAAAAAAGCTGTGTTTGCGGGACAGGTTGTAGTTTTTATTGGTACTATTTTGGTTACATACGACTTTTTGATCACTTTTTATTCTATATTTTGGGAGGGGGGTGTCCAAAAAATAGCGATTCCAGCATTGTTTTTAATTTATTTTATTGCAATGTTCACTCTGTAAGAAAAATAACATTATAGTTTTATAGTTTGGGTTGTTAACAATGAGGTGATACCAAACATGTGTACGTTTTCATTTTTTTCCTATTATAAAAGACTTATTATAGGAAAAAAAAGCAGTTTGTGTTGTTTTAACTTATAAATTTTATTTTTAAACTTTTTAAAAACATTATTATTAAATTGTTTAAACTTTTTTTTTGTCCCACCAGGGGACATGAAGACCTGTAGCACCCATCACTGCTATAATACTTTACCTACGTAGTGTAATATATTATAACTGTCAGTGTGACGCTGGAAGTCACTCTGACAGGAAGCCTATGAGGACCAGCCTAGTCCTAATAGGCTTCCGTAGATGGCAGACCCGGAGGCTATTGTGTGGCCTCTGGTTGCCATGCCAACCATCAGCACCCCCCACGATCGCAACGTGGGGATGCCAATGTGCTACAAATCCCTTAAATGTGGCGATCGCAATCGATCGTCACGTTTAAGGGGTTAATTGTTTAAATCAGCGGTGATGGGCCACTGGCCGGTAACAGTGGATTGTCAGCTATCGGAGACAGCTGACCTCCCAGTTACCGATGCACACTGTCACCGACAATGTGCACCAGGAACGAATCAGTAACTTTACGTCC
Organism: Rhinoderma darwinii; assembly: GCF_050947455.1. NCBI lineage: Eukaryota > Metazoa > Chordata > Amphibia > Anura > Rhinodermatidae > Rhinoderma > Rhinoderma darwinii. The sequence goes on from NC_134691.1 coordinate 61,194,147, forward strand.
TCGTGCAGGAAGTAACTTCCCACGACGATGTAGAGTTACTGAGTCATGTGGATAGGGGTTAAAAAAAACCCCACATATAATTTTAGATACTTTTTTTGTCATAATGTAGATAAGTGTATACTGTGAAGACTATTCATATGGATGCAGCCAACTTTAACTTGATTCTGATAACTTGCTGCAGCGTGATATCACACAACAAAAGCCATTGAAAGTCATTGAAATAGTCAAGATAAGGGATCTAGCCACTGTTTATTTAATGCGCTAAAAGTCAAGGTAAAGACGGCTACATCTGTAGTTCACCCTAATAGAAAGTCATAGCACAAGAGGGATGACGAGGAGAGATTTCAAACATGAAGGATGGAAGATAATGAGATACAGGTGGTATTGGAGGTTACGTAGTTGAGGATCAGTTTGCCAAGACTTTTAGGATAGAGGGAGAAATTAACTTTTGGGGTATGCTGAAGGGACAACTGAAAAACCCCTCAAAAGACCAATTTGAAAGGTCAGAGAATAATATGACAGGACATTGATTTGCATATCCAGCAATTAAAGGGAACCTGTCACAAGCATTTCACATATTAAACCAGCAATACCTGGTGAAAGTGGGTGAAAAATCATTTTTAACCTATAATTATTTTCTAAATAGGCGCTGTACCTTTAGTATTTTGATTTTTAGTGTTCCCACACAATATGCTAATGAGCATAAAAGAGTCATATCTTCAGTTGAAAAGAGTCATATCTTCATTCCTTAGGCCTTTCCGAGTCAACCCCGCCTCCTTACTTTTTATTGACAGCTCCTCACCTCCCCTCAGCAAAAGAGGAATGACTGAGACCACTGGATTATTAACATAAATAGCGCAAATTGTTTGCAAACCGTAATACATGGTCGGAGGAGGAATTTAGGAGAGGGGATAATGGCAATGAACTTTTAAAAGCAATAGCTGGTGAGGGGTGAGTAGAGTTCAATAGGTGAAATGCTGGTGACTGGTTCCCTTTAAGTATTAGAAGGAGCAGAAGGTTGCCATCAGAGTTATAAGTAAAAAAAGAGATGAAAGATGAAAAGCAATTAGAAGTGACTTTTGCAGCTTTAAATAGATCATTGGTCACTATTTTGTGGTGATTGTCATAACAACCAGATTGGACGTTGATCCAGGAGTTGGGGAGGAATTTTTCCCCTAATGAGGAAATTGGCTTCTACCTCATGGGGGTTTTTGCCTTACTCTTGATCAACACGGTAGGATTATAGGATAAACTTGATGGACCTGTGTCTTTTTTCAACCTTATCAACTATGTAACGAAGCCCAACTGATGGAGGTCCAGAAATGACTCAGATGTTAGTAAATGGGTTAGTATGTGACAAAATTGGGGTAGTATGGCTGCATTTGGCTAAAACTGATCATACATTAAAGCCTAAGATTCATAAGAAAATAACATATGACCTATGCAACAGATACAACATGATCACAGTCATTTTTCCATAAGATGCCCCCTTTCCCCGTTAGGTGATGTCATCTTGCCTGCATCTGCCAATAAAATTATGTCACTTCCTGTCTCAGGGACTATGCAATCTAGTTTCCTAATAGACCTTGATCACAGACCTTAATTCAATTATTGTCTGTGCTCTTGATCAAAGACAATACTTCAAATATAAATATGAAAGATAACAGTGAAGAGAGACTCCATCCAACTATAGCAAAAAGCAGTTATGGAAGATGGCTCCCAGACTTTGGATAAAATGGGAGGATGTGTACTAAACCTGTAGGATGGAAGGTAGAGGACTAGAAAAAAATGGTGGTAATAAATATAGAACAATGGGTTTTGTTCGAGTTATTAATGGAAGTTTTTGTGGGGATCTAGGCTTTAAAGATATGTTCTACCAATAGCTACAGTATGTCTCCAACGCTCTACTTCACATACTCTATCGTAGAAATTTATCAGGGAAAGTATAGAAGTTGCTTGAAGCAACCAGTTAGTTTGTGTGAGGCTGCTGAAAAACGAGAGCTGGATTGTGATTAGTTCTAATGTTAACCCCGCCACACGTCCCTTGTATTAGTTTTGATAACTCTCCTCGACATGTTTATGTATGATGGCATAGAGGGTTTTAGTTCTGTCACCTTAACAAGAAATAAAAGCAACTCTCTCATAACTAGCTGTAAACTTATGGAGTTTCCATTGCCTGCAATGCCGATCACACCACAGTGTAAAACAGAAAACTTTCCCCCAGACATTAGTTTGTGATTCATTCCTAAATGACAGAAACTGTGATCTGAAATGATGTGTTTCTCTTGACGTATAATCACCAGGTATTCTCCCGGAGGATCAAGTAATGCACTTTGTTTGACAGAGGAGAAACAGCCTGACATGACTTGCAGGCATTTGATATTTATTACAAGATTTAACAAAGGGAAAACTGCCCGACATTTCTTGTTGTTTTAGAATTTTTGAAAAGAAAAAAACCAAGAACAATAGTTGGATGTTTGTTCATCCTCTAATATTGATCCTCATGCGAAAGGCACATCATGAGCAAGGAGCAATGATGAATAATTATCTTTTTATACTATTTGTACTTTTTTTTTCGTAGCCATTTTATAATTTTACTGCAATAATCCTTTTTTCAGGTAAAAGCTGAAACCAAATTTAAGATTACATTTTTCATCTTTCTTTTTTATGCTAAATTTTTATTGTGTGCTCTTGAAAGATTAGAGCCCTCTGCAGCATTATTATATTCTAGTTCATTCCTACAGCAGTAGTTATGCCGCCTCCTAGACAGGGGCTCTTCCTGGCCAGTAATTCCACTCCTGGATGAGCCATGACGGCAGCATCAGCACCCCAAGGGTAGTGGGCCCGGGTTCGCCGGGTGCTGACGCTGGCCCTGGTTACAAATACAGGGGGTTATCTCTGGATTTAGGGTATATGGACATTATATGTGAGATCTACCACTCAGGATCTATAAATCAGAAAAGAGAGCCACTCTGGTAAAACCAGTGTATCCATGTATTACATGGACAGCCATTCATTTGAATAGGTGCCATGTATGTCTAGATGCAGCTTCGCTAGGCGTTAAAAGCTGAATGGGGGGTTAGAAAAGCTGGACCTGCCGTGCTTGCTTTTAAAAAGAAGTTGTCTTTGTGAAACAACCACTTAAAGGCTAGGGCTGCATGGCAACAGTGAATTGCCTGCCATTCACATTAAAATCACCCAACTCATGCACAACTTTAATATTTCCCTGTGAGGGAAAACTCGCAGGTGACTTGTGACGATCGCAAGAACTCCACACTAAAGTTGCTCGTGAGTAAAGGTAATTAGCTCAAGTTTCTTTATGGGGGAAAATGTCATAGGTGATTCAGAGGCGTAGCTAGGTTCTCCAGCACCCGGGGCAAAGATTCAGTTTGGCGCCCCCCCCCCCCCAACCTCTCTCCCGACATCTCCTTCCCCCTTGCCGTGTTTGTTTTCTCTACCAATCGACGTGTCATTTCTTTTTATGTAACGCGAGCATAAAATTATTTGTACATTTTACAAGCAATATGGTTCTATACACAACACCAGAACCAAGCTCACTACATATATACAATACCAGCACAAATACAGCTCAATTTAGTGCAACCCCTGCCGTATAGGTTTGTACTGCGTAAAACTACAGCTCCCAGCATAGCCCGAACAATGGTAAGGATATGCTGGGAGATGCCGTTTCACAAAAAATAAATCCTATCATAATCATCTCGCTGCAGATCGTACAGTGACTACAGTGCTGATTAGAGGCAGAATGAATATTTACATTAAGTAACTCGCCGGTGACGTCTCAGATTCTAGTTCTTTTTCTCCATCCGGTCCAGACCTCTATGACGACTTCTCCCGGTCACAGCCCATTTCTGTAGTTTGCCGCTCAGATATCTTCAGCTTCTCACTTTTCCAACATTTCTGCACCTATAAATAAATATAAAGTTATCATTATACCACACACTACGCCCCTAAATATAATAGCGCCATACACTGCACTTCTAATTATAATAGCACCATACACCATGTCCCACACACACACACACACACTGTGCCCCCTCTAGATAGTGCCTGCCATAGAGCCCCCTTTAGATAGTGCCTGACATAGAGCCCCTGTAAATAGTGCCCCCATATAGACCACCCCTGTATATAGTGTCCCACAAATAAATCCCCCTATAGTGCTCTACAGATAGCCCACCCCTGTATATAGCCCCCTGTAGATATAGCCCAGCCCTGTATATAGTGCTCCACATATAGTCCACCCCTGTATATAGTGTTTCACAGATAGCCCACCCCTGTATATAGCCCCCCCTTGTACATATAGTCCACCCCTGTATATAGTGCTCCACTAGATAGTCCACCCCTGTATATAGTGCTCCACAGATAGCCCACCCCATGTATAAACTATATACAAGGGTGGGCTATCTGTGGAGCACTATATACAGGGGTGGACTATATGTACAAGGGGGCTATATACAGGGGTGGGCTTTCTGTGGAGCACTATAGGGGGAGCTATTTGTGGGATACTATATACAGGGGTGGGCTATATCTACAGGGGGACTATATACAGGGGTGGGCTATATCTACAGGGGGACCATATCTACAGGGGGACCATATCTACAGGGGGACCATATCTACAGGGCTGGGCTATACACAGGGCTGGGATATACACAGGGGGGCTATATCTACAGAGGGAGGCTATATACAGGGGTGGGCTATACACAGGGGGGCTATATCTACAGAGGGGGCTATATACAGGGGTGGGCTATATACAGGGGGAATATATATACAGGGGGGCTATATCTACAGGGGTGGGCTATATACAGGGGGGCTATATCTACAGAGGGGGGCTATATACAGGGATGGGCTATATACAGGGGGGCTATATCTACAGAGGGGGCTATATACAGGGGTGGGCTATATACAGGGGGAATATATCTACAGGGGTGCTATATCTACAGGGGGGCTATATCTACAGGGGGGCTATATCTACAGGGCTGGGCTATATACAGGGTGACTATATCTACAGAGGGGGCTATATACTGGGGTGGGCTATCTATGGAGAACCATATACAGGGGTGGGCTATATCTACAGGGGGCTATATACTATATAGCCCACCCCTGTATATGGTGCTCTATAGACAGCCCACTCCAGTATATAGCCCCCCTGTAGATATAGTCGCCCAGTATATAGCCCCCTGTAGATATAGTCCCCCTGTATATAGCCCAGCCCTGTATATATAGTCCCCCTGTAGATAGACACCCCCCGTAGATAAAGCCACCCCCCGTAGATAAAGTCCCCTGTGTAGACAAAGTCCCCCCCCCATGTAGACAAAGTCCCCCCCCCCCTTGTAGACAAAGTCCCCCCCGCAGATACAGCCGCACACTTCTATTACAATTTTAAAAAACGAAAAAATATTTCAAACTCACCTTATTCCAGCTCCCACGCCATCCGGCAGGCATGGAGACCTGCTCTCTTCTGCGCAGGTCTCCTGGGGGCGTCTATGAAAGGCGCTGATTGACTGGGCAGGATAACTTTCCCTGTTAGTCAGTCAGCGCCTTTCATCGACAGAAGCTTCACTGGTACAAAAGGTACCAGTCGCTTCATTCGTGGAAAGGCGCTGAATGGCCAGGCACGGAACGTGCCCGGTCATTCATTGCTTCTAATTGTACCTGTGTGCTTGCGACACAGGTACAATTATAGTGCAGGAGGAGGTGGCGCTGGAGCCCCCCTCTGAACTGCGCCCGGGGCACATGCCCCGCCTGCCCCCCCTAGCTACACGCCTGGGCGATTATTGCAAGAATTCAAACAATGTCAACCAGGATTCGCAGTTGACCCTGTGTCACCAAGGAGCCAATGCCTGCACAGAATCTGTCACTACAGATTATCACATTTCCTGAAATCTATTTTGGGTACCGTAAATTTTCTGTAAACTACATTTCCCCCGATTGCCCAGAAAACTTGTGTCTGGCTCTCTGATGTCTTCTAGTACTGTATCCAACACCTTTCAAGCTCTTTAAAGGGGTTTGCCACTTTATGTTTATTTTCACTATAGTGTGGGACACTTTATTATGTGCAACTTACTAATACATAGTTATAGGAAGATCAGTGTCAATGTCTTCCTCAGTAAAGCGTCACCACCTTGTTAGTACAATCTTCTCCGCAGGCTGTACAGCGCTCCCATTCTGAACTTGGGCGCTGATGGAGGGGCATGTGACCACGCAAGTCCATCAGAGGCCTCCTTTGAATAACACTGCACGATGTTAGTCAATGGAGGCTGATGAAGGATGTATCTGGTCATATGCCTCTCCAACAGCAGTCATGTTTAAAACGGTAGTGTCCCTTACAGTCCGTGGAGAAGGCTGTAGTAACAGTGTGCGCTTCACAGAGGAAGACATCAGCGCTGATCTACTAACGTATGTACAGTATTTGAAAGTAAGCAGCGGTGAACGCTATTTTGCCACAATTAGTCTGCCGTGAACCTTTTCAGATTTCGCCGACTATTTTAGGAAATTCGGACTGATCTTGATTAGTCTAGAGTCAACACTCATCTCTTGCTGTCACCTGTTGCTAATTTTTATTGTTTCTAGCAAAAAGATCATTGATGTTATACTGTGAGATATTTTGTTTCAAAATAATTGTTTTAATATAGTAGTAAATTTATAAATAAGTTTTGCCCGATAATGTGTCATCTGACTCACTGCAGCCAATGGTTGTGTAAAGGATCTGCCAGGCACAGCTTCTGTGTCGACGCCCGTGGGTAATCAGTCTGCACCTGCTCCTATGTCTGTGAGACTGACACCATCTTCCACCAATCAAGATGGCAGGCTTAGGAGTGGGAGAGCCTATCACAGCCTGGCCAGACTGAGCTAGCTCCCGCCCACTGTCTATTTATACCTGCCTTTCCTGTTCCTCCTTTGCCTGTGATTCTGCTCTGCTTGTTTCCTGGCTCTGCTGCTGCTGCTTGAACTACTGATCCTCTGCTTGTTATTGACCTTGGCTTACTGACCACTCTCCTGCTCAGCGTTTTGTACCTCATGCACTCCTGGTTTGACTCGGCTCGTTCACTACTCTCGTTGCTCACGGTGTCTCCGTGGGCAGCTGCCCCGTTTTCCCTAGCTTCTGTGTACCCTTGTTTGTTTGTCTGTTGAGTACTTACTGAGCGTAGGGACCGTCGCCCAGTTGTACCCCGTCGCCTAGGACGGGTCGTTGCAAGTAGGCAGGGACTGAGTGGCGGGTAGATTAGGACTCACCTGTCTGTCTCCCTATCCCGTCATTACAGGTTGTGAGTTTGTAATTAGAAGCGGCAAGCTACTCTAATTACGGGAGTTCGCCACGGCGCTCTACATGAATTAGCACATCATTCTAATACACTCAAAATGAGAAAGGTGTGTTACGTAAATAACCGTTTCCACCGTGGGTGAATAAAACTTGATATTTGGATTAAGCCAATGTTTGGAGTGCCGCTCTCTATTTTGCTATAGATTCTCTTTAAAAGAACACCAAACCTTTTTCTACTTCTTAAAAAATGTTTGAAATGCTTCTTAAAAAAGCAATTGCTTCTTCCTATACCACCGTGTGTGTATAAACAAAGAATAATTTTTGTACCATTTTTTAATGTTAAAATGCATAAAAAAATCAGGCAGTGCAGTTTGTTTTTAACAGGCTGTTTGTTACCACCGGCTACCATACGTTTATCCATAGCCATATATGTTGCTATCACTTTGACATTACTAATGCTGTCTTGACGTTAAAGAGCACTAAAGGGGTTGGATAAAGTCCTAGAAGATCTCAGAGTGCCATACATCATTTTTCAGGGCAATCGTGGCACTTTCAATTCGCAACGAATTAATTCGGACCTAGTACAATCTGATGGCCAGTTTGCCTGAATCGGGCCCGAAACTAATTTTGGGAAATTCGCTCATCTCTTATAGCAACCCAGCACAGCTATCAGTGGAGAGAAGAGTCGCCAGGAGGGTCAGCAGTGTTGTGGCTGATAGCAAGAAGCATCGCTGAAGAAGGGAGTGGTGAGTTAGATTGTCTAGTAAGCGGAAACGGTTGACGGCTGAAGAGGCAGGTAACAGCATGTAACCTCTAAATTATATTGTGCTGCGGAATATGAATAGAGATTATTGTAATTATTAATATTATTTTATTTTTTATTAAGATTTTTTTCCGACAGTTTTTATGTAGGAGACCCAATGTCAAATTAGACCTAGCATGCAATATGTGCTTACAGAGTACTGAGGTTCTACATTAAAGAGGCAGTGTGTCTTTTTTTATATGTACTTCCCATTTGCAATGCAGTCATGTGCATCGGCTTACCTGATGCTGTATTTCACAGGTAGCTGCTCTACTGCGTTCTACCGTTTGGCGATCTTCAGTCTGACTCCCAACATCCTACAGCGTCTACTGTAGAAACCCAAGGTCAGTCTCTTTAAGTAAATCTATGAGACTCACATCGAGGCTCTCACAGACTTGCATTCTTAGATTAACTTCCGTACGCACCCTATAGCAGACTCTGTAAGATACAGGGGGTCAGACTGAAGATTATGTGACCCAATGTCAGCCCGGAACAGAGTTTCTTCCTGGGAAATATAGCACCAGGTAAGCCGATACACAAAACTACATACATTGCTCTACATCAAATTAGAAAACAGGGGACCGAAAAAAAAGTGCTTTTTTAAGGAAATAAGATGTTTTTCCCAAGCAACAAATATAGTTTAAAGAAGTTTTAGAGACAACATTTGTATCTCACCCTCAAAAAATGAATACCCATGCATATAAGGAGTATGGAAAACCTTAGTCTCTTTTAAAAATCCATCCTTACCTCCTACCTTCATTGCCCTGTCAGTCAGTATGGTCACACCTTAACACAAGAAATGCAGTGAGTTGTAGCTTTACAGTGATTTCATTGATAAGTAAGGTCCTGGCAGGACAACACATAGATATTTGCTTTTGCAATGTCTGCAATAACCCGCAGAGCAGGATTTGGGTTTAACTACCAGTGTTGTTGGTATAGCAGCTGCTATAAAGACCCATCGTGTGTAAGGGCAAACAATGATCTCTGTGGATGATAGAGGAGCAAAAGAATAGAAAAAGATGGTACTGTAACAATTAGAAGAAAAAAATCAGGGGACAGTGTGTTTTGTTATCTATAATATGTAGAATTCATAATAATTAAATGCCTCATTTGGGCCCTGTTCACACCTGTGTCACTGCTTTCTGTTGTTCTGCTCCATCAGAGGAGCGGAACAAAGGAAAATCGGAAACGACTGTTCCTTTGCAGCACGGACACCACTGGCAGCCCACGGAACTCATTGACTTTAATAGGTTCCGTTGGCTTTCCGTCAGGGTGTCCGTGGTTTTACCGGAAACAATAGCGTAGCATGATATCAGGGAATCTGCGACGGATGCCCCTAACGGAGCCTACAACACAGATGTGAACGAGGCCTTAAATATAATTATACAATTGGAGATTATTATAAGCAGTAAAAAAAAGGCTCATGAAAAACAAAACAATTATATAGATAGGAGGGGGAGCAATAATGATGAGCACATAGGAATAGGTAAGATTGGTCTAGCATTGTGTACACTTAAGAGCATGTCCCTTCAAATCAAAGTAATCCACTAGCAAATATAATATAGATCTCATCCCCTGTCAAGTTGTCAAAAGTTATATTCAAACTTTCTCCAAAGTTAAGTCTACCTAGTTATCCTTATGAATATATACTATAACTAGGCAGACTTGCTTTTCAGCACTATTGCAAAGCTGGTTGACAGCCCCCTTAGGTCGCTTTATTGGTAGTTATACTAATTATCAGCAAGCTTTCAAAAAATCAAGATATACTTTAACAAAAAATGGCTGAATCGAGTTTTCTTTATTATTTATGTTTGAAGGACACAGCCATTGAGGGTCACTGATTTTAATGGGCAGTAAATGGTAATAAAAAAAATGTCATGATCCCGTAAATATATAATTATCACATTTTTGACAGGAAAGCTGGTAAACATATTGCTTTTTGCAAAGATTTCACATCTTGGACATTTATGGCGTAACCACAGTATATGCCATTAATGTTCGATTGATGTGGATCCCACCTCTAGAATGGGACCTACCAGCCACCTTGTAACCCAGTGTCAGGGGGTCCTGTTCTAGAGATAAGTGCAGGTCCCAGAGATGGGAAACACATTTTTCAGACAGTTATGGCATATCCTGTGGTTATGCCATAACTGTCTGTGATGGGAATACCCCTTTATGTCAACATACTGTAGACATTTTCCCTGTTGATGGTCTATGTCTTGCTTAGCTACTGTATATCATTGATTAATTATTCAAGAAGGAAGCCATATTCTCCCTGTGTCCTCATTAGTGTATTTTGATCCATTTAAGATTTCCTTAGGGTTCACTGCTGCTAATGATGCACTTCATTTACCACAAAGACAGAATTACTGATTCTGTTAGAATTAGTTTTGTTCTCTGTTGAATTAACAGTATATTTATTGTACAGAAGGGCAGGAACAGAGGTGGCATGACACTATGCATTATGAGAAATGTGCTATCATTGACAGTTTCTGGATTATTACTCGATCTGAGGGAATCGATTTTTTTTTTGTGAAATGTTGTTGGGCTTAAGACCAAGAATAAAGGTAAAAGTGGCATGACTCTTTGGTATCATACATTTGTATAGATACAAGATTGTCATAAATTATTGAAAAGGTGGAATTTTTATAACATATAAAAGTGAATGTCAAATGGTATATAAGTGCTTACCGCATTTTTTTTAAAAGAGTATATAAATTGATTAAAGTTATGTAATTATAAAAAGTTAAGTTGAGTAGAGGTTCTTTTGTTTGAAAGTCCTAGTCTAATTATACATCTTTTAAAATGGCTAGAACATAATTAGTTAACAACAGTTTAAAGGATCAGACCCAGGTTTTAAAGTCCCTTTTTCCACGAACAATGTTACCTCCGGTTGCCTAGGAACAGCTTGACTATTTGTCGAAGTGACTACCATTTACCAACAAGCAACAACATGCACAGAACTATTAACATAAAGTTCTATCTTCTGTACAATACATTGACTGTATTTACATGCAATAGAGAAAATGCACAGGAACAAGAAAGTTTAGTTATTTTGTTCTATATATACACTGAGAGAGCAGCTTGGAGACATTTGAAATAACACCTTGGAGTCTATTGACATAACTGTTTGTCAAAGATTCAAAGAGGAAGTAAAGAGCAGACTTAAGGGCTGAGCCCACTCAATACTCTGCAGGTGTCGGCTGTCTGTTACAGCCAACACTTAACTACAATGGCCAGGTTTGCCAACCGTCTGCAAATTTACGGACAGTCCGCAAAAATGGGTGTAGCGTCCGGCAGAAAGAAGCACCGTCCGGGGTTTTCGGCAGTCTCCCAGAACTTTGCTCTTCGCCGGCGTCAAAATTCACATGCGCAGTGCAAAGGAATCGTAGGCGGCGATTCTGTTGAGCCTGAAAATATGCAGGCCGGCTGCTGCCAAGTGAAGTCGATGCTGGGAGTGGACCACTCCAGTCACCTGACACGAGGTCATTGACTCGGGTTAGGTGACTGGTCTGGTCCAGTCCTGTGGCGTCGCTGTCGCCGACCCCATTCAAAGTGATCCTCCGCTGCTTTGCTTCGCTGTGTGACCACCGCCTCCTCCTGACGGTGAGTGGTGTCAGGCAGAGCAGAGGGCAGTAGCGTTAGGCTACCGCTCTCCGCTCTGTTTGCACTAAGTACAAGGGAAGGGGGGCAGTGTGTGTAGCTACAAGGGAGAGCTGTTTGGCAATCTACAAGGGGGGCTGTGTGTGGCTATCTACAAGGGGGCACTGTGTGTGGCTATCTACAAGGGGGAGCTGTGTGGCTATCTACAAGGGGAAGCAGTGTGGCTATTTACAAGGGGAGCTTTGTGGCTATCTACATGGTGGGACCTGTGTGGCTATCTACAAGGTGGAGCTGTGTAGCTATCTACAAGGGGGAGCTGTGTGGCTATCTACAAGGGGGGAGCTGTGCGGCTATCTACAAGGGGGAGCTGTGCGGCTATCTACAAGGGGGGAGCTGTGCGGCTATCTACAAGGGGGAGCTGTGTGGCCATCTACAAGGGGGGCTGTGTGGCTATCTACAAGGAGGAGCTGTGTGGCACTATATACAAGGGGGCTTTGTGTGGTGCTATATACAGGGGGACTCTGTGTGGCGCTATGTACAGGGGGGGCTGTGTGTGACGCTATGTACAGGGGGGCTGTGTGTGGTGCTATATACAGAGGGGGTTGTATGTGACGCTATCTACAGGATGGCTGTGTGTGGCAATATATACAGAGGGGCTGTGTGTGGCGCTATATACAGGGGGCTCTGTGTGGCGCTATCTACAGGGTGGCTGTGTGTGGTGCTATATACAGGGGGTCTGTGTGTGGCGCTATATACAAGGGGGGCTGTGTGGCTATCTATAAGAGGGACTGTGTGTGCTGTTATCTGCAGGGGGTATGGTTACTGAGGGGGACTTTTATTGTGTCGAGCTCTGAGGGATCATTATTACCATCTGGGGCACTATGGATTAGGAGTTTGTTTATAGGATGGGGTATAGGTGTGGAGGATGGGGTATAGGTAGGAGGTGCTGGATAACACATGGATAACACGTCTGTGTGTCACATTTTGCAGAGATGAGCCGCGGCTGGAATAAGTGGTCAGTGGTCTGGGCCGGATGGAGAAAAAGGGAAAGTGAACGACTAATCAAAGAAAACATCACCTAAGTTAGCGTGGGAAGCTACAAGCGGAGCTGTCATTGGTAAGTCACTCCTAGAACACTGTACACTGCACAGGCAACAATTTTGTAATGTTTCCGTAAAAATGTTAGTCTTTCTGTGAATTTTAGCTCAGTTGTCCAGAAATTTCTGAAGTGGAGGTTGGCAACCCTGACAATGGCTGGGATAAGAGTCAAGTCCGATCCCGACTGTTTAACCATTTAGATGCTGTGTGATGCGGTCGCGGGGTGTTGATAGCTGTCATGGCAGCCTAGGGGCCTAATGAAGGCCCCCAGGTGTGCCATCTTTATGCTTCTATTAATCCCTGCCAGAGACAGGGCTTAATAGAGGGCGGTAGGAATTACAATACACTACAATACACAGGTATTGCAGTGTATTGTTCCAACGATCAAATGATCGCTCGTTAAAGTCCCCTAGTATAACTAAAAAATAATATAAAAAACAGTTGAATATAGCTTTTTTCATATACAAAAAAAATATTACAATTTAAAAAAAAACTTTTCCAATGTTTCCCTAAAAGTAATGTAAAAAATAAACATAGTTGGTATTGCCATATTCGTAAAAGTCAGAACTACTATAATATAATGCTAACTCGTACAGTGAACGTCGTAAAAACGTTTTATTCAAAATACAAAAAAGTATTTTAATTTGAGATTTAACTTATTTAGTCGATAATTTAATATTGCTTGGCATTACGAGAGAATTTTAGTAGGCAGCAATGACATAAATATTGCAACTACATGTAGATTATGGTGGACTAATGAATATAGAGTGTCACTGTAACTTCACTCTCCCACCCGATCCTACATCGGGCATGGGGAAATATTAGTAGCACGTTGGATGGTACACTTCTTGAGGCAACCGTACGACACCCTAGCAGGCTCATGCACAAGTCTTATTCTAATTACAGGACCCATACAAAAGACTCCTGGGGATTCGTACGGTTTTCTCAGCAACTGTCCAATGTGCTACTAATATCTCTCCACTCCCGAGTAGGGATGTCACGATACCAGAATTTGGATTTCGATACCGATATTTCGTTTAGTATTGCGATTTCGATACTTTGCCAACAGTAATAAAAAAAAAAGTTCTTCCATTTTCTGATGTGAGGCGCGTTGTGTGATGATGAATTTTGAATGTGCCTCACATTAATAGTAATTTACTATTAATGTGAGGCACATGGGGGTTAAATTCATCACACCTTGTGCTCCACAATAAGTGATAGAAAGCAGTTTTTATTTTATTTATTTACAGCGTACACATCATAAATTATGCAAAAAAATTGTTGTGCAGGTTATTACGGCCGCGCCAATACTGAATGTGTGTATATTTTATGTATTGAGACTTATTTTAATGTTTATTGTAAAAAAGGTATATGTGTTTTTTTTTTTTATTTAACATTACTTTGTTTTTACTTTATTTTTTAAACTTTAATGTACTGGCATATATCTAAATGCCAGTACATTAGCCTGTGTACGGATAGTACACAGGCAGTTGTTAGGACATACCTAAGTATGTCCTAACAACAGGAAATATGGTAGGACAGCACTGGGGTCCTTCAATGGACCCTGCGCTGTCTGCCCATATATGGTATGTCCCTCAATCGCATCACAGGAATTCCCTGCGATGCGATCCAAGGGGTATTCCCCCTTCTCATCTTCCCCTGAATGCTGCAGTCCGCTGTGGTTGCAGCATTCATGGGAATAACGGCGGAGATGAGAGTTTTCTCTGATCTCCGCCAGCGGGGCTGCGGCTGTGTAATACAGTCATTGCCCCACTCCTGACAGGAAGTGCGTGCGTAGTCAGCATGAGTAGATGCGGCCGGCGCTGCACTAATGAGCGGTGGTTCAGGCACTGAAGACAGAACATGGAGGTGTTTTGCAGTGTGCACGCCATGTTCTGTCTTCAGTGCCGCCGCTCATTAGTGCAGCGCCGGTCGCATCATCCTGACCCCGCGCACTTGTTATCCGCACACATAAGTATTGAAATACATGAAATAACGATATTGAACCATTTGGGGATGCAGAGTATCAAAACAGTATTGAAGTTTTGATGCATCGTGCATCCGTACCAGCAAGGTCACTGTATTTTGTGTTACATTTATGTTACATTACAATTTACACTACAAGGCCACAACTATGTAGACACTTGATTATTACACCAATATAGGTTTATTGGACATTCCATCAAAAAACCATGAGCGTTAATTTCGAGTTAGCCTCCCTTTTGCAGCTACAAGATCCTCCACTTTTCTGGGAAGGCTTTCCTCAAGATTTTGGTGTGTGTCTCTGGGAATTTGTTCCCCTTCAGCCAAAAGAGAACTTGTGAGGTCAAGCACTGATGCTGTATGATAAGGTCTGGCTCGCAATTGGCATTCTAATTCATACCAAAGGTGTTGGATGGGGTTGAGGTCAGGGCTCTGTGCTAGCCATTCAAATTCCTCCACACCAAACTCATCACTACATGTCTTTAAGGACCTTATTTTGTGCACTGAGGCACAGTCATGCTAGAACAGGAAAGGGCCAACCCCAAACTATTGCCACAAGTTGGAAACATACAATTGTCTAAAATTGTTTGCATTTTTTAATGTTGTAAGTTTAACATTACCCTGTGGGGCCTAGCCCAGATCTTGAAACACACCCGCAGATTATTATCCCTCCACCAAATTTTACAGTAGGCACTATTAATTTTTCTAGGTAGCATTCTCCTGGGGTCTGCCAAACTCAGACTCTTCCTTCAGACTTCCAGATAGTGAAATGTGATTCATCACTTCAGAGAAGTTGTTTGCAATGCTCCAGAGCCCAGTGGCGGCATGCTTTACACCACTCTAGTAAATAGTTGGCATTGTGCATGGTGATCTTAAGTTTGTGTGCAGCCTTTGATCACTGGAAAACATTTCATAAAGCTCAGGACGAAGTTCTTGTGCTGATGTCACTTCCAGAGGCAATTAGAAGTTTTACGTGTCAAATGCTTCTGAACTCAACAGCCTCGCTCTGTGAGTTTGCATCGTCCACCGCTTTATTGCGGAGCAGTGTTTATTCCTAGAAGCTACCACTTTACAACAGTAGAACTTACAGTTGACGAGGGCAGATCTAGCAGATTGGATATTTCCCAAACTGCGTTGTGGAGAAGTTGGCATCCTATGGCAGTGCCATATTTAAAGTCACTGAGCTCTTCAGTACAACACTTACTACCATCAATCTTTGTCTATGGAGATAGCATGGCTGTATGTTTGATTTTATTCATCTGTTTGTAATGGGTATGGCGGAAAAACCTGAACTCAATAGAGATGTTGCTAAAACAATTAAATTGCACAGCTGATTCATTAGTGTAGGTTGGATGACCGCATTGAGGTCAGTCACTGTAGCTCTTTTCTAGAAAGGTGCCCTGATTGGTCTGTCTCCCATTAAGAATTCCTGGCCTCAGCATATGGGCGTCAGCTATAGTACTTGCTATGTGCATTTGCCATGTGAAAGTTAGATCGTGTTTTTCAGTCTAGTGTTGTGTTTTCCAGCTTTGTCTAAGTATTTCCTCAGTTTGTGTTTGCTTGTGTTTAATCCCGTTAGTTGGTTAGTTTCATCCTGTTTCATTGTGGGGCATTTTCTGCTTGTTGGTTTCCCTGAGTTTGCAATCGGTTTGTTCTGTTTTTATTGCCTATTTCCTAGTATTTTCCTGGGGTCCGTGCTAGGGACAGTGTCTGCAGATTATTGACTCCAGTAGGGACAGTGTTTGGGACAGTGGAAGTTAGCAGTGTGGTGTTGGGGGTCAGAGTTTGGGGACAAATTCAGGGATATATATAGAAAGAGTTAGTTAGGGGTTAGCTTGATATCATCTACCAGTATTCGCTGTTTGCTGTCACCATTTTCTTGTGTGCTTGATATCATCTACCATCATCCGTTTGGTTTCCATCATCTGATTTTTATCACCCATCCACCGCTGCCATGATTACTATCACCAGATTATCATTCGATTGTTCCCCTCATCTGTCTGACATCTTCATCTTCTTCTATTTCTGTGTTCAATATGTGAGTCCCTATTTCTTGTACTTTGTTGCCTGTCAGTACTCTGATACGTGCTCCATAAATTCCTTCCCTTCGACTGTTCGGGTGGTTCACTATTCGGCTCTACTGTAGTTCTTGTAGTCAGCCTGTGTCATTACATTCATAAGTTTATTTTTAGAAAATAGTGCTTATAGTAGAAGTAAATTAATCAAATTTGAGTCAAAAAGCTGCAGCTTTAGTGAAGGGTTTGGCCAATAACGTTCGCTGTTGTTAGTACAACATGAAGTCATGTAATAGACCAATCAGCTGGCATTAGAAAATGTGAAATGTATTATGATAAATGCTTTTGTATTTGAAGAGGGCTGAAAGGAAAAGAACCGCTAATGAATCTAAATAAATAGTTATTTTGATTAAAATAAATCTTTCACCAGGACAGACCCCTTTAAGTAAGAGAATATATTAGATGATCTATAGGAAATACATGATACATCTCCCCGCAAACTATCTCATACTTACTCAGGAACCCCTAACCAGTTTTCTCAGAACCACACAGCATAAGAAAATAGCTTGTAACACTATTTTCTATTTGCACTTTAAATAAAGAGGGGCAAAAAGTTAAAGAGATTAGTTCCCTGGAGGTGCACATGTACCACGGTCAGAAGCTAATGGCTCCTCATCACTAGCAATCAGACTGTCTACCGCTTTGCTATCATTTACAGCCTGATGCAAAAGCTCTAACACATTTGGAAAATGTAAAGAATCAAAAATCTATACCTAGATAGATAGGTAAATTGACCACAGCACTAAGTTTTATTAAGCAAGGAGCCCTGCCTTCCATTTCCGTTCTTTCTCTGTGCATGCTTATGAATTGTTTGTGACCGTGTAGTTGTTGTCTGCCTTGTAAATAATGTCCCAGCTACTTTGTAATTGCTTCAGCATCCCTTCATTCTCCAAGGACCTCTTAGAAATGATGCCGAGCTCTTGGTTTCCTTCTGTTTATAATTAAATTGCTGAACTGTGGATAACATTTGTTTAGTTCAGCTGCCTGTATCAGCTGCTTCTTAAGGTTATTTAAAGAATTAGAAATGAAATAGGAAGGATTGTAAAGCAACTGACTATGTTATATTCGATTAAAGGAGTTCGTTAGAAAAAGGGTTTGACATTTTTTGTTTTGGATCCTAGTCTCCTTTTTTTTCTGTATTGGAAACCAATAATAACATTGGAGATGTTTAAAGAGAACTTGCAATATTCTAAG
Organism: Rhinoderma darwinii; assembly: GCF_050947455.1. NCBI lineage: Eukaryota > Metazoa > Chordata > Amphibia > Anura > Rhinodermatidae > Rhinoderma > Rhinoderma darwinii. Next base: position 61,212,181 of record NC_134691.1, read on the forward strand.
TTATTAAATAATTTATGTTTTTTTGCACTTCGCATATGTGCATAGTATAGTATAGTATAGTATAGTATAGTATAGTACTGTACACTCACATGCAATGAATGCAAAAAAAATGTATGCTCTTTGTGTTCTACATAAGCCCAAAAGTCGGAAAGCTTTTCAAAAAGAATTTCATGCATGAGTTTATGTGTATTAGACAGGGCACATAGCAATACAATGAAAGTTAATTTCCCTTCTTGGAAAACAAACTTTCTCTGAATGATTTATTCATAAACTTGTATGCTTGGACCTTCCATGTATGTTTGTCAGTCCTTTTAGCTGTGAGGAGGGAACAGAAGCAGTAATGGTTTATATAAAGGGAAACTAATTCAATAAATCAATAGTGGTCTGGACTATCAAGTTGTTCATAGACTATGCTGTGCCCATAGTCATAAGGCCAATGACGTAGCTTGAGAGGGTGGAGAGGTTGAAGATGCATCAAGTGACATATTGTGGAGGCCTGGTACTAATTCTGCATCAGGTCCAGGTCACTTTATCCTGCCTGCTGAATGCAGCTTTAGCAATTATTTTCTTATATTTTAATAAAATCTAATTTATTCTATATGGTATGATGGGTGAAAGAGCTCTTAAACTATTATCTGGGGGGAGGAACGGTGAAGATACCAAAGTAGGATTCAATTGTATAGATAGGGAGAGGGATACAGCAAGGGTTAATAGGGATTCGGTGGGGGAGGGGTTAGCAAGTAGGGAGGTGACTGATAGTAAATGTGGACCTAGAAAAGGTACAGATGTTGGTAATTTTCCTTAAAAAAAAAAGAATGAAATAGAGGTTCTTTTGATTGACATGGGTAATGATGTAGTCGGCATAACAGAAACCTGGCTAGTTGAGAGCCGTGACTTGATTACTAATGTAGAGGACTGCACAGGTGTTTAGAAAGGATAGAAAAGATACCGTAAAAAAGGGTGAGGAGTTTGTCTGTTTTTGAAATTCAGCTTAAGACTAATGCTAAATGAAGACATTGGGAGAGGCCGTGACGGTGTAAAATCTTTATGGGTAAATATTCATGGAGCGGGCAATAAGGGTAAATCACTAAATAGTTTGTTGCAAGACACCGAACATAGAGGAACAGGCTGAGTATAAAATACTGCAACAAATAGATAAGGCAGCAAAAAATGTGGCTGTTGTTATGGGGGATTTTAACTATTGTGACATTAGTTGGGACATACAAACTTGAAAATTTATGTTTTTGTCCCCAATTAAAGCCAATTATTTCATTCAATTGGTTGATGAACCAACCAGAGGAGGTGTTCTGCTAGATCTGGTCTTCTCTAATAGACCAGATACAATATCAGATGTGGAGTTCCTGGATGACTTTGACAACAGTGACAATAAAATGTTAAAGGGTTATTCCCAAGTTGAGTAAAAAATATTTTTTTTTAAGACAGTCTAAGCTGAAACTCAATAAAAAAATAATTTGCTGTTATTTTTTTTTCCCTAACTACCTTTTTTTTAAACTTGATAACTCAGCTGGTGCTGGTTATCTTTTATAAAAAGGGGTGTGAGCGGCTCAATGTGAATCCAGCCGCTCTGCAGAGTGCGCGCTCCTGACGTTGCTAGATACTGTAGTTCTAGCAGCATCGGGAGACTGTTCGTCTCAACCAGGCATGGTAAGCCTGGTTGAGACGAACACACCGTATGTTTGTATGTATGTATGTAAGCATGTACACTACCGTTCAAAAGTTTGGGGTCACCCAGACAATTTTGTGTTTTCCATGAAAACTCACACTTATATTTATCAAATGAGTTATAAAATGACTAGAAAATATAGTCAAGACATTGACAAGGTTAGAATTAATGATTTTTATTTGAAATAATAATTTTCTCCTTCAAACTTTGCTTTGGTCTTGGAATGCTCCATTTGCAGCAATTACAGCATTGCAGACCTTTGGCATTCTAGCTGTTAATTTGCTGAGGTAATCGGGAGAAATTTCACCCCATGCTTCCAGAAGCCCCTCCCACAAGTTGGATTGGCTTGATGGGCACTTCTTGTGTACCATACGGTCAAGCTGCTCCCACAACAGCTCTATGGGGTTGAGATCTGGTGACTGCGCTGGCCACTCCATTACAGATAGAATACCAGCTGCCTGCTTCTTCCCTAAATAGTTCTTGCATAATTTGGAGGTGTGCTTTGGGTCATTGTCCTGTTGTAGGATGAAATTGGCTCCAATCAAGCGCTGTCCACAGGGTATGGCATGGCGTTGCAAAATGGAGTGATAGCCTTCCTTATTCAAAATCCCTTTTACCTTGTACAAATCTCCCACTTTACCAGCACTAAAGGAACCCCAGACCATCACATTACCTCCACCATGCTTGACAGATGGCGTCAGGGACTCTTCCAGCATCTTTTCAGTTGTTCTGCGTCTCACAAATGTTCTTCTGTGTGATCCAAACACCTCAAACTTCGATTCGTCTGTCCATAACACTTTTTTCCAATCTTCCTCTGTCCAATGTCTGTGTGCTTTTGCCCATATTAATCTTTTCCTTTTATTAGCCAGTCTCAGATATGGCTTTTTCTTTGCCACTCTGCCCTGAAGGCCAGCATCCCGGAGTCGCCTCTTCACTGTAGACGTCGACACTGGCGTTTTGCGGGTACTATTTAATGAAGCTGCCAGTTGAGGACCTGTGAGGCGTCTATTTCTCAAACTAGAGACTCTAATGTACTTGTCTTGTTGCTCAGTTGTGCAGCGGGGCCTCCCACTTCTCTTTCTACTCTGGTTAGAGACTGTGTGTGCTGTCCTCTGAAGGGAGTAGTAGACACCGTTGTAGGAAATCTTCAGTTTCTTGGCAATTTCTCGCATGGAATAGTCTTCATTTCTAAGAACAAGAATAGACTGTCGAGTTTCACATGAAAGCTCTCTTTTTCTAGCCATTTTGAGAGTTTAATCAAACCCACAAATGTAATGCTCCAGATTCTCAACTAGCTCAAAGGAAGGTCAGTTGTATAGCTCCTCTAAACAGCAAAACTGTTTACAGCGGTGCTAACATAATTGCACAAGGGTTTTCAAGTGTTTTCTAATCCTCCATTAGCCTTCTAACACAGTTAGCAAACACAATGTACCATTAGAACACTGGAGTGATGGTTGCTGGAAATGGGCCTCTATACACCTATGTAGATATTGCATTAAAAACCAGACGTTTGCAGCTAGAATAGTCATTTAGCACATTAACAATGTATAGAGTGTATTTCTGATTAATATAATGGTATCTTCATTGAAAAAAACGGTGCTTTTCTTTAAAAAATAAGGAAATTTGTAAGTGACCCTAAACTTTTGAACGGTAGTGTATGTATGTATGTATGTATGTATGTATGTTTGTATGTTTGTATGTTTGTATGTATGTATATATGTATGCATGGCCATGTATAACAGTCAGAATCACACATGGGCCTGAATCTGAGCCTACGACATGTTTTATTCACTTTTATTTGTTTGTGTTTTTTTTACAGGTTTGGTTGTTGGACTACGTCGGTTTTGAGGACTACTTTGATGATGGCTCTTTTTTTTCTACAATAAAATGGTTAATGAGGTTTGTGTTGGGGGTGCTTTATTTCAATAAAATATTTTATCTATATCTTTGTCTTTTCTTTTACATTTTTATTACTACCACTGTAGTAATGCCACTGTCTGATTGACAACGTTCATTACTAAAGCGTTGCTTAGTGTTATCCTGTTTAGAGGCTAACATTAACCCCCATTATTACCCCGGTACCCACCACCACCAGAGGTGCCGGGAAGAGCCAGGTATGACCCAGTATCCGACCATCTGTTGTGATGGCCAGGCACTGGGGCGGCCGCAAGCTGGTATTACGAGACTGAAAAGGGCCAAAAACACACTTCCCACCCTTGTAATGCTAGGCTGCTGCTGCTGTGTTGTATCTGTCTGGTTATGAAAAATGGGGGGGATCCCCCACGTAATTTTTTTATTATTATTTATTAAATTTTTTGGAAATATTTTTTAAAAAAGACAGGGGGTTCCACCCAATTTAATCATAACCAGCCACATACAACACAGCAGCAGCAACCTAGCATTAGAAGGGTGGGAAGTGCCACTGTTTTTTTCTTTTCCCAGTCTAAGAATACCAGCCTGCGGCCGCCCCAGTTCCCGACCATCGCTACAGATGGTCGGGTACTGGATCGTACTCATCTCTTCCCAACAACACTGTTGCCGGTGGGTACTGGGGTAATAATGGGGGTTAGTCTTAGCCTCTGCACCAGCTAACACTAAGTACCGCCTTAGTAATGGACGTTGTCCATCAGTCAGCGTCCATTACTAAAGTGGTAGGAATAAAACTTTCAAGGAAAATACACAGATAAAGATACAAAATTTTATTGAAATAAAGCACCCCAACACAAGAAGAAAGCGCCGTCATCTAAGTAGTCCTCGAATCCAACGTAGTCCAACAACCTAACCTGTAAAAAAATGTGGCAGCTATGTTGGCCATTATATTGTATGGGGGGCATACATAGCCCATAGTAGCCTTATATAATAGGGCACAGCAGACAGTAATCTTATACAGTATAAGATTTGTGTCTGCTGTGCACCTGTATCTAAGCCTAACTTTTTGTTGGCTTAGATACTTGATATAACAGACAGTGTCACCCATGTACCCTGTATGTAAGCCTACCCCATGTGTTATAAATTTTGTATTTGTGTGTGTTTGTGTTTTTAGAACGTTTTGGTTGCTTGACTAAGTTGGATTTGAGGACTACTTTAGTAACGCTATGTTTTTTTCTAAAGGGAAAGTGTAGTGACCAAATAATTATTTTAAAAAAAAAACGGAGATTTGATACAGATATTTTTTAAGTTTTTTGCTGTATTCTGAAAAAAAACTTTAAAAAAAGGGATAGCACAAGGAATCATTTCACAAAAGAATGCTTCAGGCCTAATCTATATATTTTAATCAGGTTACGCTGGACCTATTGTACTATGTAGTATATTTGGAGGACTAGTGCGATGATCTACGATTTTTGTTGAAATAAAATGGTTAGCGAGGATCCTGTGGTGGATTATTTATTTCAATAAATTTTTGGGGGAATATCTATGTTTTTTTAGCGCATGCATAATGACAGTTCTCTTTTTGACGACGTCCATTAGGCTAGCAGTAAACTGCCATTACCCCAGTATCAACCTCCACTACGGTTATCGGGAAGAGCCTGGTACCATCCAGCGATGGTGGATTACTGGAGCGCCCGCAGGCTGATGTTACCAGCCTGGGAATGCACAAAATCAGTGGCCCTTCCCACCCATGTAATGCTAGGTTGCTGCTGCTGTGTTGTATCTGGCTGGTTTTTAAAAATGTGGGGGACCTCACGTCTATTGTTAAATTTGTTTATTTTAAAAAAAAAACAACGTGGGATCACCCCCATTTTCATAACCAGCCAGATACAACACAGCAGCAGCAGCAGCCTAGCATTACAAGGGTGGGAAGGGCCACGGTTTTTCGCCCTTCCCAACCTCATAATACCAGCCTGCGGCTGCCCCAGTGCCCCACCATCGCAACAGATGGTCGGGTACTGGATCGTGCCAAGCTCCTCTTGGCACCCCTGGTGGCAGGAGCTACTGGGGTAGTAATGGGTGGTTAGTGCTAGCCTCTGCACTTGCTAACACTAAGCCCCGCTTTAATAATTGATGCTGTTAATCAGCCAACTGCCATTATCTAGGCACTAATAAAGTTTAAAAAAAAACACAAATACAATTTTTTTATTGAAATAAGAAATCCCCCACAAAACCCTTGTTAACCATTTTATTAAAATCTTTGAGAAAACGTAGATCTACGCAGCAGTCCAACGAATCAAAGATGTAGTCCAATCGGTACAGCAAAATCTGCAACAAAATAAAAATAAAGTTTTCAATGTGAGCAATACGAATACTTATACTCACCTACACATATATACATGCACACACAAAAAACAAACACACACACACACATACACAAACATACACACACACACACACACACACACACACACACACACACATATATACACACACAAACACTTTCACAAACCTTTAGCGGACCGCAGACTTCTCCTCACGACAGGTGCCTTGCCCTGCATCTACTGCACATGCACCGATATGCGCCGATATGTGCGTTCATGAGAAAAATTAGACATCCTCTCCTAAGGACGGAGAGGATATCATTGCGCATGCGCGGCCACCGCTAAAGGTAAATAGTGGTGGGTGGATCCCTAGACAATGAGCTACAAACCAAGAGGGATTGACAGCGACTTCAATCAAGAATATCACGAAAATGACATCGCTGGGCTACAGACGGTAATTAGAAAAATTATTAACTTTAGAAGGGTGAGCTTAATAGCTCAATTTTTGTAGATGGGAATAACCCTTTAAGTTTCAAAATAATATTCAATAAAATGGTTCAAAAGAGAACTACAAAGACCTGGAATTTTAGAAAAGAAAAAGTCAATCAACTGAAGGAAATACTTAGTCTTGTAGACAAGAATCATGTACTTGTATATCGTGAAATAGAGACTAAATGGGGAATCTTAAAAATATATATACTTTGTGAATCGTGTAGTAAGTTTATACCCTCTGGTAACAAAATGTTTAGCAATATTAAAACAGACCAATATTGACTAAATAGAAAAGTTTTGAATATAAAAGGACGAAAACACAGAACCTTTAAAACATTGAAGGCTGAGACTTCAGAAAAGGCTTCCTAGACTTACTAAGATCTCAATAGAAAGTGTGAAAATGTAATTAAATTAGCAAATTAAGCCACAGAAAAAAAATAGCTAATGACATAAAATAAATCCCCCAAAATGTTATACATATATAAATGATAACAAGAAAAACCTTTGATACTGTACCTCACAGCAGCCTGGTATTGAAGCTACAGAGGCAGGGATAGGAGGAACATGTAGGTAGATTGGTAAAGAATTGGTTAAGGGACAGAAAACAAAGAGTCATTCTAAATGACACACTCAAAATGGGCTCAAGTCAGCAGTGGGGTACTACAAGGGTCTGTGTTAGGTCCAATTCTTGGCAGTCTTTTTATTAATGACCATGTGGATAGGATTAAGTGTAAAGTGTCCGTTTTTGCTCATGATACAAAACTTTGTAAGAAACCTAAAATTTAGCTCTACACTACAAAAAGACCTTGTTAAGATTGTAGCCTGGGCAAGATGGGGGCAGATGAAATTTAATGTTGATAAATATAAAGTAATGCACCTAGACCCCGGTAAAACAATTACCGCTATTACATTAAGGGTCAGTTCACACAGAGTTTTTTGGCACCGATTTTAACGTGAAAACCGCATCAGAATCAGCGCAAAAAAACTGACAAAATCGCCCCCCACAACTAATGCTAATCTAATAGTATACCTGATATATACCAATTTTGAATTAATTCACTGTTAAAATGGAGTTGTTTTATCCATGCAAATTCTGTGCGAAGTTATTGCAGCTAGGTTTCTCCCTTTTTGTAATCTGCTTTTCAACCCAAGCAAAATCAATGCCGAGTTACAGACAGACTGCAAAAAGTGGGTGTTGTTAACATATGTACCACACTGATTTCATTGTTTGTACTGTTTTATATTTTGAAAATTTAATAAACAGATTTTAAAAATAAAAAATAATAATTCCTAACAATATTTTCTTAAAATGTGTAAAAAAATCAAATTAAAATTGGGGGTTGTGTATGTTTATATATATATATATATATATATATACATATATATATATATATATATATATATATATATATATATATATATATATATATATATATGTATATATATATATATATATGTATATACATATGTATATATATATATATATATATATGTATATATATATATATATATATATATATATATATATATATATATATATATATATATATATATGTATATATACAAAAATAGAGATAGAGACCTCCAGCTCACCTTATGTATGTGTATGACTCTGGTCTTCCTGCACGGATCCTCGTGTCGGCACACGAAAAATGAACAACAATGGAAGGAAGGAGGGTTGGATCCAGCGTGGATTGTAGAATAAAATGGAACAAAGTTCCAAGTTTAATGAACAAAAAGTATTTGATAAAAATCAGGACTTAAATAAAGAGTGTGAAATCCTGGTAGTGTGAGGAAAAAATATTGGTGAAAAAGCCTACGCGTTTCAGACGCTACACGCGTCCTTAATCATCGTCCATGATTAAGGACGCGTGTAGCGTCTGAAACGCGTAGGCTTTTTCACCAATATTTTTTCCTCACACTACCAGGATTTCACACTCTTTATTTAAGTCCTGATTTTTATCAAATACTTTTTGTTCATTAAACTTGGAACTTTGTTCCATTTTATTCTACAATCCACGCTGGATCCAACCCTCCTTCCTTCCATATATGTATATATACATATATATATAAAGAAGCATAGAACACAGCAACGGCACCAGGACTTCAGAGTAGATGAAAGCAAAAAGTGGATTTATTCACCTCAGTAAAGCAACGTTTCGGTTCAACAGGAACCTTTCTCAAGCCATAACAAACGAAACAAAGTGTCAGGTATTTATAGGAGGAGTATACATAAATTGACAATAAAACAATTAAATGCATAATTCCATTGGAATAGACAGGATCTCCTCGTTGGTCAGGTTGCTGGGAATAAGAATGTCCGCTTACCCTTTATCTCCACTTTCTCCTCATTAAGCCCACAGATTGGTGGGATTCTGAGGAGAGATTGGAAGATGTTAGAGAGAGCCTTTCCGAAGGTTACTGAATTCCAGGAGGGGCCTATGATGGCGTATAGGAGAGGTAAAACCATCAAAAATAGTGTAGTTAAGGCCGATATTGGGTCAAATCGGAAAAATCAGATGTTCTTGGCACCTCCGAAACATGGGTGTTTTCCATGTCTTGGTTGTAACATCTGTGACAATATGATTAAGGGGGGTGTCTTCAATCACCCACAGACTGGTTGGCCAATTAACATAAAGGGCTTTTTTACGTGTCAGTCTTCTTATGTCATTTATCTCTTGAGCTGCCCATGTGGGTTTCACTATGTTGGTGAGACCACTACAGAGGTACGTCTCAGGTTGAGAAACCATAAATCAAACATCAAGACTAAGAGGCAGGATCTACCAGTGTCGAGACACTTTGTTGAGAAAGGGCATAGCCCGTCACAGTTGAGATTCAGAGTCATTGACTCTGTGCCTCAGCTGAGACGTGGCGGTGACAGGGGTCGGATGCTTAAAAGAAAAGAGCTCGAGTGGATTTTTAAATTAGAGACCATGTCTCCTAAGGGATTGAATATAGAATATCCTTGTGGTCCACATATTTGAGATAGGGATGGGTCATTTATTCTCTCCCAAAGATCTATAGAGATATGATTGGTTGACGTTCTCAATGGTGTAATTCTGTGTTTTTGATGTATGTTTTTTGAGGTCCTATCTTGACCTTTTTCCAATATACATTTTTTATACTTGTTTTTATATTTTATATACATTGTATATTAATATAAAAAAATTTTTTTTCCTTTTACATATTTTTTCTTGTATGTTTCAGATACACAACTACATGTCAAGCAATTTTTGAGCGATATTGGAAAGCGGCAGAATTCTCCCTGTTTTTATTTGTAAAGACGTTAGAGTCATGTTTGGAATATATATCTATTGAGCGTATATGAGATAGTTTATTGAAAAATAGCATGAGAATTATATATTTGGATACTATAGTCCTTATGCTGTGGATGTTTGTATTTGCGTTTTGGTATCTGTATTTATGTCCATTATTGTTTTTTTCCAAATGTGGGCTTAACATTAATATTTAACGCATACTGCCTTATTTCGACAGATGCGTTTCTTTTTGAAAATGACATCCACATGGGAATATTTGATATCCCTGCTTGAGTGTTAGTTTTCCTTCTAGCATAATATTCCTACTTTTTGCCCCATTGGTGACTATGGTTAATTTATAGTGAACTATTATGACATATAAATTTATGCTTCTACCATTAGGGGGCGCCAAATCACACTGTTATCAGTGTTTTTTGGCTCCCTTGATTTTATTTCTTGATGTGTGGAAGATATGGTCCGAAACCCACATAACTCTCTGGGGGTTGGACCTTATAATCCACGATATCATGTGGACTATGACTATCTACAGTTTTGTTGCTAGTATCAATAATCCCTGCTCTGTATTTTTTGCAAATCCCGGCTGGCGCGTGCGCAGTAGAGGTGGAACGCATGTTCCGACGTGGCGCATGCGCAGTGGGGATCTGTTGCTAGATGCGTTCCACCGGACTTAATATCCGGTGTGGGCACCATCTTGGGACATGCGCAGTTGACACACACGTGTGTGTCGGGCGCACTTCCCTATCCTCTGCATGACTATACGTCTTTACAGTAAGTACATTGCTGTTTAAATATAACTAGCCTCTGCCTGCTACCAATTATCTAAAATTGCCCCTACTTACAGCACTTTGTATGATTATCACTACACGTTTTATATATATTGTATTATATTCACATGTTTCATAGTGGAAGAACTATGTGCACTTTTTGTATGTCTTTTTATATAACTGGCACATATTTATGTATATGTTTTGATGGAATTATGCATTTAATTGTTTTATTGTCAATTTATGTATACTCCTCCTATAAATACCTGACACTTTGTTTAGTTTGTTATGGCTTGAGAAAGGTTCCTGTTGAACCGAAACGTTGCTTTACTGAGGTGAATAAATCCACTTTTTGCTTTCATCTACTCTGAAGTCCTGGTGCCGTTGCTGTGTTCTATGCTTCTTTCTATCTCTTTGGGGAATTGATTCACCCCCAGGTAACGAGCACATGGCCTGATTTTTTTGGAAACCATTGGAGTGCTGTATTCATCTACTATTGGACTGTATACATATATATATATATATATATATATATATATATATATATATATATATATATATGTATATATATACATATACACTACCGTTCAAAAGTTTAGGGTCACTTAGAAATGTCCTTATTTTTGAAAGAAAAGCACAGTTTTTTTCAATGAAGATAACATTAAATTAATCAGAAATACACTCTATACATTATTAATGTGGTAAATGACTATTCTAGCTGCAAACGTCTGGTTTTTCATGCAATATCTACATAGGTGTATAGAGGCCCATTTCCAGCAACCACCACTCCAGTGTTCTAATGGTACATTGTGTTTGCTAACTGTGTTAGAAGGCTAATGGATGATTAAAAAAACACTTGAAAACCCTTGTGCAATTATTTTAGCAACGCTGTAAACAGTTTTGCTGTTTAGAGGAGCTATAAAACTGACCTTCCTTTGAGCAAGTTGAGAATTTGGAGCATTACATTTGTGGGTTTGATTAAACTCTCAAAATGGCTAGAAAAAGAGAGCTTTCATGTGAAACTCGACAGTCTGTTCTTGTTCTTAGAAACGAAGGCTATTCCATGTGAGAAATTGCCAAGAAACTGAAGATTTCCTACAACGGTGTGTACTACTCCCATCAGAGTACAGCACAAACAGGCTCTAACCAGAGTAGAAAGAGAAGTGGGAGGCCCCGCTGCACAACTGAGCAACAAGACAAGTACATTAGAGTCTCTAGTTTGAGAAATAGACGCCTCACAGGTCCTCAACTGGCTGCTTCATTAAATAGTACCCGCAAAACGCCAGTGTCAACATCTACAGTGAAGAGGCGACTCCGGGATGCTGGCCTTCAGGGCACAGTGGCAAAGAAAAAGCCATATCTGAGACTGGCTAATAAAAGGAAAAGATTAATATAGGCAAAAGCACACAGACATTGGACAGAGGAAGATTGGAAAAAAGTGTTATGGACAGACGAATCGAAGATTGAGGTGTTTGGATCACACAGAAGAACATTTGTGAGACGCAGAACAACTGAAAAGATGCTGGAAGAGTGCCTGACGCCATCTGTCAAGCATGGTGGAGGTAATGTGATGGTCTGGGTTTGCTTTGGTGCTGGTAAAGTGGGAGATTTGTACAAAGTAAAAGGGATTTTGAATAAGGAAGGCTATCACTCCATTTTGCAACGCCATGCCATACCCCGTGGAAAGCGCTTGTTTGGAGCCAATTTCATCCTGCAACAGGACAATGACCCAAAGCACACCTCCAAATTATGCAAGAACTATTTAGGGAAGAAGCAGGCAGCTGGTATTCTATCTGTAATGGAGTGGCCAGAGCAGTCACCAGATCTCAACCCCATAGAGCTGTTGTGGGAGCATCTTGACCGTATGGTACGCAAGAAGTGCCCATCAAGCCAATCCAACTTGTGGGAGGGGCTTCTGGAAGCATGGGGTGAAATTTCTCCAGATTACCTCAGCAAATTAACAGCTAGAATGCCAAAGGTCTGCAATGCTGTAATTGCTGCAAATGGAGCATTCTTTGACGAAAGCAAAGTTTGAAGGAGAAAATTATTATTTCAAATAAAAATCATTATTTCTAACCTTGTCAATGTCGTGATTATATTTTCTAGTCATTTTGCAACTTATTTGATAAATATAAGTGTGAGTTTTCATGGAAAACACAAAATTGTCTGGCTGACCCCAAACTTTTGAACGGTAGTGTATATATATATATTATATATATATATATATATATATATATATATATATATATATATATATATATATATAGTTAAGTCCAGAATTACTTGGACAGTGACACAAGTTTTGGCATTTTAGCTGTTTACCAAAACATACTTAATATAACTTAATATACAGTTATATAATCAATATGGGCTTAAAGTGCAGACTCTCAGGTTTCATTTGAGTGTATTCACATGCTAATTTGAGGAAGGGTTTAGGAATTATAGCTCTTTAACATGTAGTTGCCTCTTTTTCAAGGGAACAAAGGTAATTTGACATTTATCTCAAAGGTTATTCCCTCGTTAATCCATAATTAATTAAGCAGGTAAAAGGTCTGGAGTGGATTCCAGGTGTGGTGTTTGCATTTGGAAGCTGTTGCTGTGAACCCACAAGATGAGGTCAAAGGAGCTCTCAATGCAAGTGAAACAGACCATCGTTAGGCTGAAAAATGAAGAAATCCATCAGAGAGATAGCACAAATGTGTCTCAATGTGTTCAATTGAAAGATCCATTCTAATTTACGCTTTTTTAAAACCGTAAGTCTATCACCACCACGTTTTGGAATGGGCACATGATCTAAGATCATAAAGCGGACATCTCATTCACCATGTCCCTTTGATGATGTTCAGGGTAGGATCTACCTTTTCCTCCTGATCCACAATTCTTCTGATGCGTAACATTTGGCTAAAAGGTAAAGAGTCTATGATTTTTCTAGGATGACAGCTATCGTATCAAAAACGTGTTGAAATCTGTGGATGCAGGATGTTTTGCCAGAAGTGATCATAATCTGCACAAGACTTTTTCTGGCTGCAGCAATCTCTGTTTTACCAACATAAATGACTCCAATTATGCTTATTTTAATGTCATGCTGGGTTCAGGAGACAGATGAAAGGTAAACTGAGAAATATTTAGTAATTTTGAAATGGAGGTTGACCAGTGCCCAGGGTGTAGCATTCATGGCCACGGGCCGTCGGGTTTACTCACTTCCCGACGCCCGCAGCCATGGATCCGGGGAGCGCTGGTCCCCATCTCCTTCCTAGGAGACGCCAGCGCTCATTTCCACTCCGGTCTGCTGTGTCCCGTAGGGTGCGCACGCGCACGCTCGTGCCCAGCCTTAAATGGTCAGCGCGCGCCCAAGAGGAAATCATCATCATCAACTGCCCATGATTTCCTGGTCTATAAGAAGGCCCCAGCCCTTCTGATCCTTGCCTGAGTGTTGTTAGGTGCCCTGTTACCTGTTCCTGTATCCTGTGCTGTTCTTGTTCCAGTGCCTACTAGTGTCGGAGTCGTGTCACGTCCTGTGTCATCTGCCACGTCCAGAGGAATTCGCCACGTCTGGCGCAACCTGCGGCATCTGTGTCATCTGCCACGTCCTGTGTCATCTGCCACATCCAGAGGAATTTGTCACGCCTGGCGCAACCTGTGTCCTCCGCCACGTTTGGCGTTACTTGCTGCACCCATATCCAGGGAATTAAGCAGACCTATGTGTCTCCGTGGTTACAGAATGCACACAAACCCTAAGTAGTTTGTTCCATATATCCTCTAGTTCTTGCTAAGTACATGCGGTGGGTTGACAAGAGGTAGTAGACAGATCAAAGGGTTGGACATTATTTAGTTAGTAAAATAACTATGAGATTTTCATATGCTATACTTGGGGACAACACCACATAAGATTTGATAATTGTCATGTTAGAATTATGATTTTGTTTTGAATATTCTATTTTGTACAAATAGATTCAAGACAGACAGACAGACAGACAGATAGATAGATAGATAGATAGATAGATAGATAGATAGATAGATTTATAGAGGAAAGCCCAAAGCAGCACAGTGGAAAAAAGATAAATATATATATCTCTCTCTCTCTCTCTCTCTCGCTCTCTCTCTCTCTCTCTCTCTCTCTCTCTCTCTCTCTCTCTCTATATATATATATATATATATATATATATATATATATATATATATATATATATATATATGTAAAAGGTAACTCTAGGCTGCACGCCACAGGAGTCTGGCCAGAGTCCTATGTCAATATGCCTTTCTCAGGTTTGAGAAGTATTCCAAATTAGGAACCGAAACGTAGAGCATGGAATAAACCTGCCTCTTTTTTGGACCTAGATAGATAGATAGATAGATAGATAGATAGATAGATAGATAGATAGATAGATAGATAGATAGATAGCGTTTATAATTAACAATTTTTTTCCCCAAGTTCGGTTAGTATTTTATTTTGACAATTTATCATTTATTAATGACTGCTTTATCTTGATCTTTCTATTTTCATTAACTTCATTTTAATGATTCCGCCGTAATAGTGTATAATTAGCAGATGGAAAGTAATTGAATTTGAAATTGATTTGGGACTTACCAATAATTAGAAACTAATCTGAGCATTATATTATGTATTATTCTAATGTATTATTCAAGTACTGTGCAAAGAAAAATATGAAGCTGGGAATTACAACATTAAAGCAACTTTGTCATGTTTCATGTGTTAACCTATCGGAGGGCGCCATACTGTAGGATAGAGGTGGAAGAACGCAGCTTCAGTATATATTGTTTTCTATGATATGATTTAGTAACTTCAAAGAAAAAGCTGTTTAAATGCTACGTCTCTCCTTGTATATAAACTCATACAGAAAAAGCTGTCAATCACTGCACGTGGACGTGGAAGCAGGACTCACAGGCTTTTCTCCATACAATGTGAATGGGATTTTGAAAAGCTGAAGTAAAAATTCCAGAATTGCAGTTGGCACTTGAAGGAGCTGTTGTTGAGCATTGAGCTTTACCTCAATGAGACCTATACTGAGGGCATGGTTAACATCTATTGTAGGTGTATTACAACATTTCTTACAATAAAAACGACTGTATGTATAACTGTGAATGTTTTTTTATTATTAACCCCTTGAAGTCCAAGCCATTTTTTTATTTTCGTTTTTCACTTCCCGCCTTCTATGAGCCATAACTTTTTTATTTTTCCGTCAATGGAGCTTGGGGGCTTATTTTTTGCGGGTGGAGTTGTAATTTCTACTGGCACTGTTTAAAGTACCATATAATGTACTGGGAAGAGAGAGAAAAAAAACACACGGCGCCACCTTGTGCAAATCAGTGGGTAAAGGATGAGACGAGAGGGCATGTATCATGCTCACCTAGGTAGGATGTTAAAAGGCATGTAAAACCACAGTGCTGCTGCCAGATCCGAGTCGGTATCCCGAGGGGACCGCTTTGTTGAAGAGAAAGGGAGGAGAAAATGTGGATCTTTCTGAGGGCGCTGCTGCGTGGTGGAATTGATAAGAACAAAGTCCAGGGTATGGTATACGAGATACGAGAAATTTTATTTCAATGAGTGGCTACGCGTTTCAACGCCGAACAAGCGTCTTCCTCAGGCCATGACCTGAGGAAGACGCTTGTTCGGCGTTGAAACGCGTAGCCACTCATTGAAATAAAATTTCTCGTATCTCGTATACCATACCCTGGACTTTGTTCTTATCAATTCCACCACGCAGCAGCGCCCTCAGAAAGATCCACATTTTCTCCTCCCTTTCTCTTCATATAATGTACTGGGAAATGTAAAACATATTTGTGGGGTGGAATTGTAAAACACTGCGATTCCTCCCTTTTCCCTCTGGGTTTAGTTTTTACGACTTTCACCGTGCGTCAAAAACAATAATTTAATTGTATTCTGCTGGTCAATACGATTACGGTGATACCAAATTTATGTAGTTTTCTTAATGTTTTACTCCTTTTACAAAGAAAAACCTATTTGTTAGAAAAAATGTGTCACCACATTCTATAAGCCATAACTTTTTTATTTCCTCGTGATTGAGCGGTATGAGGGCTTATTTTTTGCAGCATGAGCTATGGTTTTTATTGCTACAATTTTTTGGTACATACAACTTTTTGATCACTTTTTCTAACTTTTTTTTTTATCGCTAAGTTAACCGAAAAACAGCGATTCAGATGTTTTATATTTCTTTCTTTTTATGCCGTTCACATGCGAATTAAATAATGCTATATTGTTATAGTTCGGACTTTTACGGACGCAGCGATACTTAATTTGTCTTTTTTTTTTTTTTTTTTTACATTACTTTAGAGGAAAATGGGAAAAGGTTTTTTTTGTTTTTTTCACTACTAAAAACTTTATTAAACTTTTTTTTTTACACATTTCATTAGTCCCCCTAGGGGACTTGAACAATCGATCTATCTATTGGGGCTTAACAGAGGCAGATTGAAGGCAGTCCTGGGGGCCTTCATTAGGCCCCTGGACTACCATGACATCTATTGACGACCGATGAGCTGTCGGAGGGGGGCGCCCCCCTCTCTATAATACCTCAGATGCTGTGGTCGCGATCGAGCACAGCATTTGAGGGGTTAAATGGCTAGGAACAGTGTGATCGCTGTTCCTGGCTGTTACTCCCGGGTCTCGACTGTAAAACACAGCTGACACCCACAGTGTATAGAGCGTGCTCAGCCTGTGAGCGTGCTCCACACTTCTCCCCCTGCACCATGACTGGCCAGTACGTCATGGTGCATCAATCGGTTAAATCATTTTTTTTTAGATATTGAACTAAACTGATCAAAAACAATTAAATCTTTGAACAGATTTAATTAATATTAGATGGATCCTGTGTGTCAGACACATGCAGGAGCCGCTTTTAGCCGAGCCATCAGTTCAGTGAAAAAAGCCTTGCAAGATGGTTGAAATGTTGTATTGACGTGGTAAATAAACTGAATTCATTGGACCCATTGGTAGTTCTGCGATCTCTTCCCCTATTGTGTAACTTTGGACCATGGATCAAGGTCAGGTTTGCTAGAACCCACATCTTATATTTTACCAAGATGCTGCTTTCTTCTATTCATAACATATAGGGTAAGTTCACACTGGGCGGATTAGCTGCAGATTTTCTGCAACAGATTTTATTGCGAAAAGTGGATGAAAATTTAACTACTCTCATCCACACGCTGCGGAAAAACTCAGCTGAGAAAATTTGCATAAACTGCCCTGCAGTGCGTTTTTCTAATCTGTGGCATAGATTGACATGCCGCAGATTTTCCACAATGAAATAGATTGCAAAAAAATCTGCAGCTAATCAGCCCAGTGTGAACATACCCTATATGTTATAAATAGAAGAAAGCAGCACCTTGGTAAATTGTTGCACTTGTGTTGCGTTTGTTTCCCATTGAATTCAATTGAGAGGTAAAAACCGCAACAAATAGCAAATGTTGCCATTTTTGCAAAGGAAAAGCTGCGAATATTGCAAATCTTAAAAAAAAGCAAGCTTTTTTCACATTTTATTTCAATAAAAAGTCTATACTTACTCCCCTCGTGTTGTCATAGCGATGGCTCTTTTTTCCTCCGGCTGTTCTCCAAGTAGCCTGGCGTCCTGGGTTTACACTTCATTCCATGTGACGACTGCAGCCAATCACATGCTGTAGCGGTCACATGAGCTGCTGCGTCATCACAGGAGGTCAGGCTGCACGGAGACTAGAGGAACGTGTCGCTATGGTAATGCCAGTGAACGTAACTATAGTTTAATTTGGTCCAGCTTTTTGGACGGAATTCCCTGCAGGTTCTAGGGATGTAGACATTTTTATCTTTACTCTGATAACTTGCTGCAGCGTGATATCACACAACAGAAGCCATTGAAAAGTCATTGATAAAGTCAAGATAAAGAATCTTGCCGCTGTGTATTTAAAGTCAAGATAAAGACGGCTACATCTGTAGGTCGGATATGATGTGTACTTTTATGCAGCATATCCGACCTGTGTGAACATACCCATGATGTAATTAGGAAAACTGTGCAAAAATTTCATTTTTTATGAACTCTGATATATGTGGACACAGCTTAACAGAGTCGTCAGGGGGCATCAAGAATGGGTCTGAAACATAAATGGTGAGTACTTGGTAGTCATGTCCACAAAAGATTCCCTTCTGTTATTATTTGGTTGATTTAATATCAATTCAATTACACAGAAAACCTAAATTATTAGAAATTTACTGTAAATCTATAATATTCTTGTCTTGTTTTATCCTTATATGATAGCGAAGGTTGAAGTTTAATATGAAATGTATTGCCAAACCCCATTCAAGTCTCATAACCTTCAGTGCCTAACCTTTTATACCATCTCATTTACTCCTTTGTCGTGTTTCGCATGATTATTTTTGCCTCATTAATAATATAAGTATAGCGCTGCTTAACCCCTTTGTGACCAGCCTATTTTAGACCATAAAACGGTTATCCCACAAGGGATGTTTATGACATATCCACAGGGTATGTCATGAATGTCATATAGATACGGGTCCCACCTCTGGGACCCGCACCTATCTCTAGAACGGGGCCCCCTAAACCCCGTTCTAGCTTTGTCTGCTATCGCTGACTCCCGGCCACTTCCTGACTTTATGGCCGGGAGTTACGAAAACAGCGTAGCTCGCTGAGCTATGCTGTTTCCGTAACTCCAATAGCAGTGAATAGCAGTTACGGAAGCAGCGTAGCAATGCGAGCTACACTGTTTCAGTAACTACCATTCAGTTCTTAGGGGCTTACGAAAACAACGTAGCTCAGCGAGCTATGCTGTTTCCACTTCCATGGTCGGAAATCAGCCGACACACACAGAGGTAGAACAGGGTTTAGAGATAGGTGTGGGACCCACATATATCTGACATTTACTACATATCCTGTAGAAATGTCATAAATGTACCTCGTTGGAAATTATTATTTTTTTTTTTGGGGGGGATAGAAAAAAAACAACAATTTCGCTACACTTTTTTGCGTCCTAAATTTACACCGTTTACCGTGTGGTATAAATAACACAATAACTTTATTCAGCGGGTTGTTACGATCGTAAAGATACCAAATTTATAGCGATTTTGTATGTTTTACTACTTTTACACAGTAAAAACACTTTTTTTTCAAAATTATTTGTTTTTGTGTCTCCATATTTCAAGCGCCATAACTTTTTTATTTTTCCGCTGATGCAGCTGTATGAGGGCTTTTTTTGCGGGACGACTTGTAGTTTTTATTGGTACCGTTTTGGAGTAGATGCGACATTTTGATAACTTTTTATCACATTTTTTTTAAGGCAGGATTCACAGAAAACAGCTAATTTTGCATTGCTTTATATGTTATTTTTCACGGCGTTCACCGTGCGGGCTAAATAATGTAATAACTTTATAGTTGGGGTTGTAACGGGCGCGGCGATAACGGGTTTTTAATTTTTTTCACTATGCGATCGTCTGATCTCTTATATAATACACTGCAATACATTTTTATTGCAGTGTATTAGTGCCTGTCCATGTAAAACGGACAGGCCTCTGGCATGGCCTAGCAGGCATAACTAGAGGCCATAGAAGACACCGACACCCTGCGATCTTACGCAGGGTGCCGATGGGGTGAGAGAGGGAGATTTAATGGCTCCCTGCTCTGTTTATTTATTCTGATGCAGCGATGTAAAAAGGCTATTGCATTGAAATAAAGCCAATTAGTGGCCGCCGTGAAAACACTAATGGGTGGTCACTAATGGGTTAATATGTTGGTAAAGATAATAGTAAGGCCCCATGCACACGGATCCGTAATTGCAAATAAAATACTGATACATTAATTTCTATCTGCCAAGGACACCTTCCCGTATATTTACAGGTGTGTGTCCAGGCCGTGGAAATAAGCTGCAAAAAAATAGGACATGTTCTATTTTTCGCATTTACGGACCATGCTCCTATACTTATTAGTGTGAGAACGACACGCAAATTCGAATGATACTTTGCTGCTCGTCCGTGCAGTATTTACTGACCGTAAATACTACACGTTCATGTGCATGGGGCCAAAGACTGTTCACATCGCAGATTCTGTCAAATTTGACGGGAAAAATAGCACCGGTATCCGATAGACCCCATTGTAAATATGGTTTGTTGGGCACCAGCGATATCTGTAGTACAAGTGTGAACGTAGCTTTATACATATATTATTTTTATTATTATAGTTGTTGCTATTTATCTGGAAATATTTTATAGATTCCACGTGGATAAAGAGACTTCCGACATACAGTCTAAACCATCTGTTTAGATTCCCAATCAATACTGCAGTTTAATTGATTCTACTAAATATTGATTCATGTCATTTTTCCATCTATTACGCTTTCATGAATTTGTTAAAATTCATTATGTAAATCACACATTAACCTGGGAATGTTAGCATACAATATTCAGCATTGGATATTTGTAGACATCCACAACATTAAAGCATTCTACAAAGTTCTAATAAATTAATTCCTTTTTATCTCCCCCCCCCCCCCCAGTGTATAATTGCCCTTTTTTGTAGTCTCTCCCACTTATTGCTCCTTTTTTTAACAAAGTAACAATACAGGTCACCCAAAAGAATGAAATTACTATGCATATTTAATGAAAATGTAAGGAAAAAAATTCAACAAATAATACAACTCTAAATTTAACTACCTGAAGAGGTAGATACAAGAATAAAAAATGATAATTATCATTATATAGAATATATGTAAATGAAATTGAATGTGCTGGAGGAAGAAAAGTAAATGAGTTAATTAGAAGCCTGCAATTATGTTTCTCCTCAACTTGCTGGAATAATTACCATGGCATGACATTGATAAGGGTTCATTTATTCTCTATAATTATATTTGCTTAATATATTTTAATTAATACAGTCCCTGCTTTCATACACAGGCTCATTTGATATCCTTATGTAATGTCAGGTATGAAGTTTTCTTTTAAATTCAATGAATATCTCATTAATAATTGTTTGTTATACATTTTTTATGCTTCGTTTCAATATCTGAAAAATATTGTTTTTAGACATTTAACAATATTCAAGAGGTCAAGCTGTTAAGTGAACCTCCACCTGTAGTCACACAAAATCCTAATATTCTATTATCAGCATATCTCCTTTTTGCGGCAAGAGCCTTCTGATAAGGATGAGGATTTAGTGAATTCTCAGATCCTTCAGCAGATACAGACTGTTTTATGATACCTGTTTTCTGTAAATTGATATAAAACAGCTGGAAACACATACACATTGGTTTGGTGAGGATTAAAGGGGCTTTGTGGGGACCGGAAAGTATTAACAGTGTACTCACTGCAGCATGTGAGTACACTCGCTAATATACATTCCGAACCCCTGACAAACTGATTATGAGATTTTAATAGATTTTTATAGCACTGACGGGTACCGGATGTCTAGTTGCACAGTCTTCTTTGAGGACACGACTCTTCGTTATGTAATCGGCCCCGCTGTACTCTATGTACTCGCTGTAGCAGTAGTACATAAATTACATAGAGTACAGCGGGGGCCGGTCACATGACGAAGAGTTTTGTCATGAAGTTAGACTGTGCCACTAGACTTCCGGTCCCTCCAGCGCCGTAAAAATCTATTAAAATATCATAATCAGTGCGTCGGGGTACCGGAATGTATATTAGTTGGTGTAATCACATACTGCAGTGAGTGCAGTGCTAATACTTTTCGGTCCTCACATAACCACTTTAAGGGGCAGATTTAAACATTTTTGTGTTTCATACATAAGTATGTGACACCTTTTATTTGCTAGCTGGAATAAAAAAAAAACTGATGACATCTCACAAGTTCTTGAGACTACAATGGTCTCTTCTTCAAGCGTGATTCTTTATACAATATCAGTCCTTGAGACCGCTTATTATTGAGACATTTAGGGAAGCTAAGAAGTTACAGCATTTATTTGTCAGTGTTCTTTAAAAATGTCACAGATAGAAAAAAAATTATCTGGAATCAGAGGTTTTACTAGTAGTCAGTTCAGTCGTGTAAATACTGCAGATTTTCCACAACGGAATTTGTTGCAGAAAATCTGCAGCAAATACAGTAGCAGCAAAGTGGATGAGATAAAACAAATCTCAGCCATACTCTGCAAAAAACGCTCAGAAATTGACCTGCGGTGCGTAATTTTGTTCCGCAGCATGTCAATTGTATTTGCGTAAATGTTGTTTATTTGTTGAGGGTTTTCCCTTTTGAATTCAATGGAGTGGTAAAACCTGCAACAAATAGCAGTTGTTGCGTTTTTTGCAGCGGGTTCGCAGCGATTCCGCTGCAAAAAACGCAACTAAGAAAAGAAATTATATAATACTTACCCGGGAGTCTGTGTTTCTTCCTCCAGGCCGACCTCCTGGGATGGCGTTTCATCCCATGTGACCGCTGCAGCCAATTACAGGCTGGCGCGGCGGTCACATGGGATGAAACGTCATCCCAAGAGGCCAGCCTGGATGATGTCAGAGGGCCGGCCTTAGGGAGGACGCTTCATCCCATGTGACCATCGCTGCCGCCAATTACGGGCTGCAGCCGTCTCCCGGGATGAAACGTCATCCCAGGAGGTTTTCCTGCTGCCGGCTAAGTGTTGCAGTTTTTTGCAGCAGACATTCCGGCCAAAAAACTGCACCAGTTTGGTGCAGTTTGTCACTCGAAATTCCCTGCGGCGCACATGGCGGATAAGCTGCGTGCTATTAAGCAGCGTATCTGCCCTATGTGTACTCTGCCATAATGTATTTATCAGTGATCTCTGCCTTTGTCACAGATTTAAAAACACTGAAATGACACAAATTATTATAATTTTTTTTACAATCTGGAATGAAACCTCACAGCGCGCAAAAATTACACTAGTCATTTTGTAAGGCATTACACTTTATGTTAACCTATTTTTAATCTGCGCCTAAAAATGTATTTATTTATATTATTGTGCTGTGTTGGCAGGATTTTTCAGCTGTGACATAGATAAACACAGCACTCTACAAATACATTAATCATTATTTTGGCAAATCATAGAATCCTGCAGGAACGCACCAAAATTGTATTTTTTAGCAATTCTTTTTAGCAATGTCACAGATAAAAAAAAAGAACTAGAAGGCTGTGAATATAGTGCACCCAAATAAAATAAATTATTTATTTGGCAGTGCACTCTACCTGTAAATGGAAAAGACCTGGAATGCTGCTACAAATGCTTCAGAGTTGGAATTTTGACAATAGTAAGCAAAGTCTGTTGTGAAAAATGTCATAAGATTTGACAAAACATTGACTATTTAGTTTGTGATTCGCCACGGGTGAATTTGAAATTGTTCTAATTTTGAAAAACTTTGGAAACAGACTGAATACCATTAACCCAGGTGCACAAAACTTTCCACTTATCTCTACCTACAAGTATTTGAATATTCTTCGTATTTGTATCACATTTACTGACCTTTTTCATTTGCAATGACACATTTAGTTGCATTGCAGTCACACTTCAGTTCCTTTCTAGATCATTGTGCTGTATGTAATAACAGTCAATGCTCTAGAGAAGGCAGATGCTCAGCAAAAGATAAATTTAGTTGTATGAGATCATTTTTCCTGGATAATATCCTTACTTTCTGCTGCTCATCCATTACTTTAGATTTGAATCAGTTAAACAGCGATAATCCGCTCTAGATGGTAGATGCTATCAAGGAGCAAAGCCAGAAAAATGTAAAACAAAAACTTAAAGGGGTTGTCCCATGAGGAACATTGTTTATAGGGAAATCCATCCCCAAATTATGATTTTCTTTTGTATGTACAGTTTAAAAAAAAAAAATCTTATATCATAGTTTCCAGAAATAATATTAACATTGCATCACGTGCTGTTTCTATTCGTAGCCTTTACGGTATCCACCTCAGTAAATGTACCGAGGTGGACACATGCTCTGTCTTGCTTCTCTCTCTGCTCCATTGGGTATGCAGATGGGATTCCTGGTTTGGTGAGCCGACTGCTTCTGAAGCTGCAGTGTCTTCTGAAGCTACGCTGTCTTACTCTCTTGTCGCTTGCTCAACATCTCCAATGACAAGCAAAGAGGAGACTGCAGATTCAGACAGCTGTCTTACCATGCGGTATGTGAAAGGATTCCTGGTGTGGCGAGCCAGCTGCCTCTAAAGCTGCAGCGTCTTCTCTGCTTGTCAGAGGAGATGCTAAGCAAGCACAATTGCTGTTACACTGTCTTAGGCTTCGTTCACATCTGTGTCAGGGTTCCATTCTGACGTTCCGTCGGAGCTTCCTGTCAGAACGAAAACCCTGACTAAAACCAACGGAAACCATAGGTTTGATTTCAGCGGTTACGGATCCGGTGCAGATGGTTTCCATTTGTCTCAGTTGTGCAAGGGATCCGTCTTTTTGACGGAATGAATATTGTAGTCGACTACGTTATTCATTCCGTCAATACAACAGAACCCTTGCACAACTGAGACAAATGGAAACCATCTGCACCGGATCCGTCACCATTGAAATCAATGGTGATGCAGACGGAAACCTATGGTTTCCGTTTGTTTCAGTCAGGGCTCCGTTCTCCGATGAAACGTCAGAAACTCAGGTGAAGCTCAGACGGAACGTCAGAACGGAATCCTAACGCAGATGTGAACGGAGACTTACTCTTTTGTCGCTTGATCAACTTCTCCTCTGACAAGCAGAGAAGAGACTACAGATGGTGTACATACAAAAAATGTCCTTCTTTTAGGGCTGGATTTAACTATAAATAGTACTTTTTGGTGAGACAGCCGCAATCATCGTACTTTTTGGTGCGACAGTTATTTTTCCAGTCATTATAAGTTAACAATGCCTGTGCTGAGTAATAATTAATTATATATTATATATAGCAAAGCTAGAAAGATGTAGAACAGAAATTATTTCATATCACATCCCCCTAAAGTAAACAAAAAAAAATCATCATGAGTTGTCCTCTTGTGTTAAAAGGGTTAAGTGGTGACCGAAAATTATTAGTAGTGTACTCATTGCAGTATGTGAGTACTCTCGCTAATATACATTCCGGTCCTACTTCATGCTGATTATGATATTTTAATAGATTTTTACAGCGCTGCTGGGGGACCGGAAGTCTAGTGGCACAGTCTTTTTTCATGACGACATGACTCGTCGTCATGTGACCGGCCCCGCTGTACGCTATGTAATTGCTGTACTACTGCTACAATGATTACACAGAGTACAGCGAGACCGGTCACATGACGACAAGTCGTGTCGTCATGAAGTTAGGCTGTGCCACCAGACTTCCGGTCAGCAGCGCTGTAAAAAATATTAAAATCACAACAAGGGCATGGGAGACCTCTTTTTAGAGAGTCCTGCTGCTCCCTGTCAGTTAAAAAAAAATGTGCTGAGGCTTCGCCATGCCACTCTCTGGCACCATACGACCCCTGATTATAAGTAAATGGGATCTGTCATACCCATAATGGATACTGTAAAAACATGATGCTAGTGTGAACAGAGCCTTACACATTTTGTCTTAGATTTTACTAATTACAGTAGAATGAGCGTATGTATACCCACCCCATCCCCAGTGACTTGTAAGATAACTGGACAGGGCACAAACCCTAATAAATATCTATAGGGCAGCATACTATGGAGATTGGCACTGCCCATACACAGCTACCAGGGCATATAGAATAGTTATTTATCATCATAATATTATCAGCTAAATCTCCTCTCTTCTGTAATTATAAAGTACCCAATAAAATACTATTTAGAGGAGTAGAAACAAATTAAATGAATGGAGCAGGCTAGAAAATGGAATCTTATATAGACTATGATAGCACATATGGGGAGCAGCAATCCAACATAAAGGACTGGAAAAAATGTATCTATAGAGGATATACACAACATAACTGGAACAATTCTCATGCTAGTCTGAAGGGGTTTTCCTGCAGCATTTCAGAAGAGGCTGGACGCAGCTGCAGGCTTAAGGGAAGCCGACATGACCGTCCTGGTAGGGAAAGGGTTAATGTTATGAGGTGAGGGAAAGTTGAAGGAGCTGAAGGGGGGACGGGGAGGAGTTAAGGGGGACGGGGGGGCCGTTACTGCGCTTCCCGCTGTTTCTCGGCATTGAGCCGGAAGCAGCGGGAGGAGTAACACACACTAAGCAAAGCTCCCACCCTCCCACCCTTGTTTTGTTACTCCTTAGGTCTTATGTACGTCCGTCTATGAGCGTTGTGTGTTATTTTGTGTGCTTATTTAACATGTTTTTCTTTTTTCCGGAGTAGGTTCTGTTGTCATGGCAGCTGGCGGGGGCAGTCCTTGAGGCCAGTCAGTACAAAATGGTGGGGGGGTCGCATCGGGGGTATGCGTCCCCCAAAAAAGGTACATGGTTGAAGACTTCATCGGGTGTTATCCCTTTGAAGTGGTCTTCTGGTAGAAGGTATGTCACTTGAAGGCTTCATCGGGTGTTATCCCTTTGAAGTGGACTTCTAGTGGTCGGTATATCACTTGAGGGCTTCATCGGGTGTTATCCCCTTGAAGTGGACTTCTAGTGGTTGGAGCCATCTGCAGAGGTGAACGGTGCTTCCGAGCTGGTTTACGGCTGGAGGTAATTAGTGGTTTGCAGATGGCTAATTCGGTGTGTTCTTGAAAGGAACATCTGAAGGGGCTTCAAGGACTTCCTCTGCTCGGGTTAATGTTAACGTTTAATTGTTATTTATGATTCTGACCCATGTTGGGTCATGTGAATTATTAGGAGGAATTCTCGGGTGGATTC
This sequence comes from Rhinoderma darwinii, assembly GCF_050947455.1. NCBI lineage: Eukaryota > Metazoa > Chordata > Amphibia > Anura > Rhinodermatidae > Rhinoderma > Rhinoderma darwinii. Next base: position 61,239,336 of record NC_134691.1, read on the forward strand.
CTAACTAGTTATCCGAATGTTTCGGATTTAAATTGTTTTTATAAAACTGTGAAATTAATAAACGGCTGCTGTGGCCATTTCACATCCAACCTCGGTGTCATGTGTCGTTACTAAATGGGGGTGGGGGATAGTATGGTCTAAGGTTAACACACGACTCTACCTAGGCAGGTCATGAGCATACATCCAAGTAAGGCATGGAAGAAATGCTGGTCTTGTCAGGAACCATAAGAGATAAAACGAATAGGATGATGACCGCTCTGCACAATGCCACAATATGCACCACAATGCTGTTATGCCAATTATGATGTCATCTGTTATATCATCAACTAAAGGGTGTGGCCTATGAGTGACCATGCCACATAGAGCAGTAATCTCAAAGCTGTGGGTCTCTAGCTATAGCAAAACTACAATTTTATATCATGGGGAATACAAGGATTACTAAAACAGGCCCTCTCTAATGTCCACTGCTATTCTCAATTCTGCAACACAATTGTATAGGAGATGGAGCTCTAGTATTCAAACATAGATATCCAAATCCCTTGATTTCCTTCACACAGTCAAATGTAATGCTCAGGCTGCCTGCAGCCACCACTAGGGGGAGCTCAGTGCATAAGGATTTATACAGCTACTATTGAACTCAATGGGAAGAAGTAAAAATCTCTATGCGGTGGGCTCCCCCTACTAGTGACTGCATGTAAATGCTATTATTGAGTGTGGGGAAGCAGGAGTAGCAGATCAGCGCTGGGCTCCCTCCCAAAGGCTTCATAGCAATTGAGTGGTTTGCCTCTATGGAAGATACGCCAATGAATGGGGCATTGTGGCGTTATGGTATGTACTGGGGGCATCTGTGGGAAACCCCATTGTGCTCTGTCTCATTCTACAATCATGGTTCTTCCATATATTTTGTTATGATATGTTTTCCCCTATTGAAGTGAATAAATGCAAAAGGAAAACAAAAAGCAAAACTCATAGCACATGTTGCCTTATATAATAATTGCATCATATCCTTCCCACCCCATGACAAAAATGTACATAAGGGGTGAGTGTCAGTTACCACTCCATGAAGTACATTTTTTTCATGATGATCTTGTGGGCATTGCCAGTGCACCAACCAGATCACTGGGGGCAGCAGGGCTGTAAAACACATCGCTGCTCCTGCCACATCTGCTAGTGCTGGAGAAAACTGAGATTCTAGCAGTTAACCTCTTTAGTGCTGTAAAAAGATCTATAACAATATAACTACCATATTATTTGGTTTGAATTCCGATCACCATATCGAGTAACCTGTTTAAAAAAAAAGAGGTTTGTACTTACCGAGAACTTCCCGGCCGTTGCCTTGGTGACGCGTCCTTGGTGACGCGTCCTTGGTGACGCGCCTCTCTTGACATCTGGCTCCACCTCCCTGGATGACGCGGCAGTCCATGTGACCGCTGCAGCCTGTGCTTGGCTTGTGATTGGCTGCAGCTGTCACTTGGACTGAATTGTCATCCCAGGAGGTCAGACTGGAGGAAGAAGCCGGGAGTTATCGGTAAGTCAGAACTTTTTTTTTTTTTACACGTTCACGTATATTGGGATCCGAAGTCACTGTCCAGGTTGCTGAACCAGTTTAACTCTTTCAGCACCCTGGGCAGTGACTGTCTCCTGCCGGGTTCGGTCAAAACGAGTTCGGCCGAACCCGGTGAAGTTCGGTTCGCTCATCTCTAAGACACGTGGTGCTTTTCTGTTTACATTCAGTTTGACAGCTCTTGCGCGAATCACGCAGTTCGCACGGAAGTGCTTCCGTGCGACCTTCGTGGTTTTCACGCACCCATTGACTTCAATGGGTGCGTGATGCGAGAAAAACGCAGAATTTTAGAACATGTCGTGAGTTTTTTTCAGCGCACTCACGCTGAGCAAAACTCACGGACTGTCTGCATGCCCGCATAGACTTGTATAGGTCCGTGCGACCCGCGTGAAAAGCGTGAAAAGGCCTTAGTCTGCCTCTAGTTGATGCTGCCTCCAGAGGCATGGCCCAACAGGTGCTTGTCCGTTTTATACTGACCAGCAGTAAGACACTGCAATACAGAAGTATTGAATTGTATTATAAAACGATCAGAAGATCGCACAGTAAAGTCCCCTAGTAGGACTAGAAAGAAATAAAGTTTATAATAAATAAATAAAAATCACAAGTAAAAAAAAACAACAAAAACACCTTTTCCGCTTACAAAATGCTTTATTAGGGAAAAAAAAAGTAAAAACAAATACACATATTTGGTATCGCCGCGTCCATTAGAACCCCACCTATAAAGCTTTTACATTATTTAACCCGCATGGTGAAGGCCGTAAAAAATAAAATAAAAACCAGTGCCAGAAATGCTGTTTTCTGTTCATTCTGCCTTGAAAAAAATGTGATGCAAAATTGATCAAAAAGTTGTATATACTCCAAAATGGTACCATTAAAAACTACAAGTTGTCCCGCAAAAAAAACAAGGCCCTCTAAAACATGGCGAAACAAAAACAAATAATTTTGAAAAAAATATGTTTTTACTGTGTAAAAGTAGTAAAACAAAAAAAGATATACATTTGGTATCGCCGCAATTGTAATGACCCGCTGAATAAAGTTATTATCTATACCCCACGGTAAACAGCATAAATTTAGGATGCAGAAAAGTGTGGCGAAACTGCTGTGTTTTTTTCTATCCCCCCCCCCCCCATAAAAAAAGCTAACAAAATCAATAAATTATATGTACTCCAAAATGGTGCTATTAAAAAATGCAAATTGTCCCGCAAAACACAAGTCCTTATACAACTATGTCGATGCAAAAATAAAGAAGTTATAGCTCTTTGAATGCGACGATGGAAAAATTAAAAAAATAGCCTGGTCATTAATGTCTAAAATAGGCTGGTCATTAGGGGGTTAAATAAATACACTTAGTTTAAGTCAGCGATGAACATTTTAAAAATATCAATAAGGAATGCCAAGACGAAAAATGTGTAATCACGAAAATGGGGGTACCGTGTACTCCATTTGAATGGAGAGCTGGTCAGGCATGGGGCCTGCCACTTTATTCAACTCTATGGGACTGAAGAACATAGCTGAGAGCTCACTCGTGAGGCCGCAACAATCAGACTATTACTCCACTATTCATATAACTGTGGGACTTAACTTGCTAAGAAATGCTGTACTCTACTTTTTTTATCCTGCGGTACAAGTTGGGCACCACGGGCCATTTCCCCAGAATCGTAAGCGACCTCTCCACAGGTGTGCAGTGTATCGCAGAAGCAGCATCAGATAGTGACAGTACAAATTGATGAATGATCTTAAGGGTTTCTTCCAGTAGCGCAGCTATGCAATCTCCCCTCATTTTTCCTGAATAACCCAAACTGGCCACAGTATAGGGGGCAGAGTGCCCGTGCCAGTGGCAGGTGAAGAAAACAGCTTTCTGACAAAGAACACCAGCCAGCGGGTCAGAGAACATTTTTCAAGCGATTAAATGAGTATGTTCTTTTTTGAAGTGAAGGTAATGTGAAGAAGCTTATCCCCCATTCCTCGTACATTCGAAATTACCACCCTTGTACTCATATTTTTACATCAAAACAATAACACAGAACATCCCAGTACCTATATTCCTTCCCAATTCTACAACCTAAATATCCACAGACCTGTATACCCACCCCCTACCCCATCCCCCATCTCCCATCTCCCTCCTGTCTGACTTTAACTATACTTCAAGTCTCTTTACTTAGCATTTTTACCCCCACTAATGCCACTAAGCCGCCTATTTTAAAATACAATTATATTATTGTGGTCCTATGGAGTCCAGCCACTTGATTAATTCTGCTGTTAGGAAGAAAAGGACATTTTCCCTGGTAGACCACTCTCATCTTTGCTGGATATATTTGATTCCTGCCACTTGCAGTCTCTTTTTTTCCTGGATAAAGAGGCGCTGTTTTGCTGGGTTTCGAAGAAATAATCAGGATATAATGCAATATTTTGGTTATTATATTGCCGGTATTGTTTCTCTCTATTGTTTCTTAATATAGAGTCTCTCTCTTTTGAGCCCAAATTTTTTGCAATACTAGCTCTAGGGCGATCCCCAGAAACCAGACGTTTAGATTGTATCCTGTGTGCTCACTCTATTTCAAATGTTGATGATAAATTTTATTTTCCTATTTGTGAACCGATCCAGTTTTGTATAAATGGTATTAGCTAATTTTTTTCCTCCCCTTCCGGGATGCCTAGTATCCTTATATTACACATTCTGGTCCGATCTTCCAAATCAATAACGTTTTTTCTTTTAATTCTTTTACTTCTTCTTTTTTTTAATTTTGTCACTTCATCTTCAATAGTGCTAACCCTGCTTTCAGCCTCTGTACATCTTTCTCTTATCCTAAATACTTCTTCATTCAGGATAGTGATATCCGCACTCACGTTCCCAACTTGGGATGATACTTTATTTATTACTTCCATAATGTCCAATAAAGATGGAATTTCTGATTGGTCCTCCATTATTTTACTTGTTGCTCTGGTTTCACTTTGCTGCGCTGGTGAGGCAAAAAAAACTATCCATTTTCCCCATGGTTTTTGTACAGTGCGCCACAGGGAATTCTGGGCGAAAAGCCGCACCAAACTGTGGTGCAGTTTTTCGCCTGCAATATCCGCTGTGGAAAATTGCAGGACGGCCTCCTGGGATGACATTGCTGGGGATTGCCTGCAGCGGTGGTCACATGGGATGAAGTGTGTGTATACTTACATACAGGACCAAAACCAAGCTCTGTACATAAATACAACATCAAAACCAAGTTCAGTACATATATACAGCACCAGAACCATGTTCAGTACATAAATACAACACCAGAACAAAGCTCACTACATATGTACAGTTCTAGAACCAAGTTCACTACATATATACAGCACCAGTACAAAAACTGCTCAGTACAGAGATCATTTGCAAATTTAGAGAAATCCCTGCTGTATAGGTTTGTGCGACGTAAAACTACAGCTCCTAGCATGGCCGAACAATGGTAAGGATATGCTGGGAATTTACTGCTTCACAAAAAAAAAATCATGCCCACCATCATCTTGCTGCAGGTTATACAGTGACTACAGTACTGATTAGAGGCAGAATAAAGATTTACATTGAGTGACTCACAGGTGATGTCTTCTCAGATTCTAGTCATTCTTTTTTTCTTTCTTTATCCGGTCCAGACCTCTATGAAGACTTCTCCCAGCCACGGCCCGTTTCTGCAGTTAGCCACTCAGATGTCGTCAGCTTCTCACTTTTCAAGCATTTCCGCAACTCATGTTGCCACATGCCCCTAAATATAATAGCGCCATACACTGCACCTCTAATTATAATAGCACCATACACTGTGTCCTTGAATATAATAGCACCCTACACTGTGTCCCTGATTATAGTAGCACCATACACTGTGTCCCACACACACAGTGCCCCCTGTAGATAGTGCCCCCCGTAGAGCCCCCTGTAGATAGTACCCCTCATAAAGCCTGCTGTAGATAGTGCCCATCATAGAGCCCCCTGTAGACAGTGCTCCACATACATAGTGCCCTCATAGAGCCTCCTGTAGATAGTGCCATTCAGTGCTAGTAATACATGTAATTGTATCTGCGTCTAATAGATGCAGATACAAGAATAGTGCAGGAGGGGTTAGCGGCGGCTGGTTTTAGTGGCACAGCTGCCCCCTCAGAGAGCTCACTTCGCCTCATGGATGGTGCGGCTTTGAATGCCTCACAACAGCCTTGTGATGAAACAGAGGCAGAGGTTGTGTGAAGGATCTGCCAGGCACAACTTCTGTGTATACGCCCATGGGTAATCAGTCTGCACCTGGTTCTATGTCTCTGAGACTGACTCCATCTTCCACCACTCAGGATGGCAGGCTTAGGAGTGGGAGAGCCTATCGCAGCCTGGCCAGACGGAGCTAGCTCCTGCCCTCTTTCTATTTATACCTGCCTTTCCTGTTCCTCCTTTGCTTGTGATTCTTCTTGTGTGGTTTCCTGGCCTTGCTGCAGCTCCTAGCTATTTGACCTTTCTTCATACTGACCCCGGCTTACTGATTACTCTCCTGCTCTGCGTTTGGTACCTTGTACATTCCTGGTTTGACTCGGCTCGTTCACCTCTCTTGTTGCTCACGGTGTTGCTGTGGGCAACTGCCCCATTTCCCTTTGCTTGTGTCCCCTTGTCTGTTTGTCTGTCATGCACCTACTGAGCGTAGGGACCGTCGCCCAGTTGTACCCCGTCGCCTAGGGCGGGTCGTTGCAAGTAGGCAGAGACTGAGTGGTGGGTAGATTAGGGCTCACTGTCTGTTTCAACTACCCCCCTGTCATTACATAATCACAAGCCCATATACCTAGTCTACCTTTGGTCCCTCACTCTATTATGGACCCCCTTGAGACCCTGGCTCAGCAAATGCAGGGTCTCTCCCTACAGGTCCAGGCCCTGGCTCAGAGGGTCAACCAGCCTGACGCTGCCATGGTAGTTCCCCTCACCTCACTCTTGAACCCCACCTCAAGTTGTCTGACCGGTTCTCAGGGGACCGGAGGACTTTTCTCTCCTTTCGGGAGAGTTGTAAGCTCTACTTTCGCTTAAAGCCCCACACCTCAGGTTCTGAGAGCCAGCGGGTGGGTATAATTATTTCCCGGCTCCAGGAAGGGCCCCAAGAATGGGCCTTCTCCCTGGCTCCTGACGCCCCTGAACTTTCCTCCATTGACCGTTTCTTTTCTGCTCTCGGACTCATTTATGACGAGACTGACAGGACTGCCTTTGCCGAGAGTCAGCTGATGACCTTACGTCAGGGTAAGAGACCTGTGGAGGAATATTGCTCTGACTTTAGGAAGTGGTGCGCAGCTTCTCGGTGGAATGACCCTGCCTTAAGGTGCCAGTTTAGGTTGGGTCTGTCGAACGCCCTGAAAGACCTGCTAGTTAGCTATCCCTGTTCTGACTCCTTAGACCAGGTTATGGCTTTAGCGGTACGACTTGACCGACGTCTCAGGGAACGACAACTTGAACGGTTTTTTGTTTTCCCCTCTGACTCCCCCATGATGCCTCCCGAGGTCCCGTTGCTTCGCTGTTCCACGGAAGACTCGGAGGTACCTATGCAACTCGGGGCCTCCGTGTCCACCCGACAATGTAGAGAGTTCCGCAGGAAGAATGGTCTCTGCTTCTATTGTGGGGATGACAAACATCAAGTGAACACCTTTCCTAGGCGTAAGAATAAGCAGCCGGAAAACTTCCGCGCCTAAGTGATCATCGGGGAGGTCACTTGGGCGCACAGGTATTTCCCGTAAATATGAAACGTAATAAAATCTTGCTTCCCTTTCAGGTCTCTTTTGGTGGTAGGTCTGCTACCGGCAGTGCCTTCGTGGATTCAGGGTCTTCTGCTAATATCATGTCTGTGGAATTTGCTATGTCTCTAGCTATGCCTTTGATTGATTTGCTTAAACCTGTCCCTGTAGTGGGTATCGACTCCACTCCTCTTGCTAATGGTTATTTTACTCAGCATACCCCTGTTTTTGAACTCCTTGTTGGCTCCATGCATTTGGAGCAGTGCTCTGTACTGTTGATGCAGGGATTATCGTCCGATTTGGTTTTAGGCCTTCCCTGGTTGCAGTTGCATAATCCCACGTTTGACTGGAATACTGGGGAGCTTACCAAATGGGGTAATGAATGCTTGACGTCATGTTTTTCTGTTAATTCTATTTCTCCCCCTGAGGAGGTGAACACGCTACCTGAGTTTGTTCAGGACTTCGCCGATGTTTTCTCTAAGGAGGCCACCGAAGTGTTACCTCCTCATAGAGAATACGATTGCGCTATCGATTTGGTATCAGGAGCTAAGCTCCCTAAGGGTAGGATATTTAACCTTTCTTGTCCCGAACGTGAAGCCATGAGAGAGTATATCCAGGGATGCCTGGCCAAGGGTTACATTCGCCCCTCTACTTCTCCGGTAGGTGCTGGCTTCTTCTTCGTAGGGAAGAAGGATGGTGGACTTAGGCCATGCATTGACTACCGTAACTTGAATAAGGTCACTGTAAGGAACCAGTATCCCCTTCCTTTGATTCCTGATCTCTTTAATCAAGTCCAGGGGGCCCAATGGTTCTCTAAGTTTGATCTACGGGGGGCGTATAACCTTATCCGCATCAAAGAGGGGGATGAGTGGAAGACTGCGTTTAACACGCCCGAAGGTCATTTCGAATACATCGTCATGCCCTTTGGGTTGTGTAATGCCCCCGTGGTCTTCCAGAATTTCATAAATGAGATTTTAAGAGATTACCTGGGGGTATTTCTTGTAGTGTACCTTGATGACATACTTGTATTTTCCAAGGACTTGTCCTCCCACATTGAGCATGTTAGGAAGGTGCTCCAGGTCCTTCGGGAAAACAAACTGTTTGCTAAGACCGAAAAATGTGTGTTTGGGGTGCAAGAGATACCATTTTTGGGTCAAATCCTCACTCCTCATGAATTCTGCATGGACCCCGCCAAGGTCCAGTCTGTTTCGGAATGGGTCCAACCTGCCTCCCTGAAGGCGTTACAGTGCTTCTTGGGGTTCGCTAATTATTACAGGAGATTTATTGCTGACTTCTCGGTCATCGCTAAGCCTCTTACGGACCTCACTCGCAAAGGTGCTGACCTCCTCCACTGGCCTCCTGAGGCTGTCCAGGCTTTTGAGGTCCTTAAGAAGTGCTTTATCTCGACCCCGGTGCTGGTCCAGCCCAACCAAATGGAGCGATTTATCGTGGAGGTTGACGCATCCGAGGTGGGAGTGGGGGCTGTCTTGTCCCAGGGTACCAGGTCCCTCACCCATCTCCGTCCCTGTGCCTACTTCTCCAGGAAGTTTTCGCCCACTGAGAGTAACTATGATATTGGCAACCGCAAACTCTTAGCCATTAAATGGGCATTTGAAGAGTGGCACCACTTCCTGGAGGGGGCTAGGCACCAGGTAACGGTCCTTACCGACCACAAGAATCTGGTTTTCCTAGAATCTGCCCGGAGGCTAAACCCGAGACAAGCTCGATGGGCGCTATTTTTTACCAGATTCAACTTTTTGGTTACCTATAGGGCTTGGTCTAAAAATATTAAGGCCGATGCACTGTCGCGTAGCTTCATGGCCAGCCCTCCTTCGGAGGAAGATCCTGCTTGTATTTTGCCTCCTGGTATAGTCGTTTCTTCTATTGATTCTGATTTAGTCTCTGAAATTGCGGCTGATCAAGGTTCAGCTCCCGGGAACCTTCCTGAGAACAAGCTGTTTGTTCCCCTGCAATTCCGGCTAAGGGTACTTAGGGAAAATCATGACTCCGCACTATCTGGTCATCCAGGCATCCTGGGTACCAAACACCTCATTGCCAGAAACTATTGGTGGCCTGGGTTGCCTAAAGACGTTAAGGCCTACGTCGCCGCTTGTGAGGTTTGTGCCAGGTCCAAGACTCCCAGGTCCCGACCAGCGGGCTTACTACGTTCTTTGCCCATTCCCCAGAGACCTTGGACCCATATCTCCATGGATTTTATCACCGATTTGCCTCCATCTCAAGGCAAGTCGGTGGTGTGGGTGGTAGTAGACCGCTTCAGTAAGATGTGCCACTTTGTGCCCCTCAAGAAACTACCCAATGCTAAGACGTTAGCTACCTTGTTTGTCAAGCACATCCTGCGTCTCCATGGGGTTCCTGTCAATATTGTTTCGGACAGAGGGGTACAATTTGTTTCATTGTTTTGGAGAGCCTTCTGTAAAAAGTTGGAGATTGATCTGTCCTTCTCCTCTGCCTTCCATCCTGAAACTAATGGCCAAACTGAGAGCAATAATCAGTCTCTAGAACAATATTTAAGGTGTTTTATCTCTGACTGTCAATATGATTGGGTCTCATTCATTCCCCTCGCCGAATTTTCCCTTACTAACCGGGTCAGTAACTCGTCAGGGGTCTCCCCCTTTTTCTGTAATTTTGGGTTTAATCCACGGTTCTCCTCCGTTTCACTAGGTAGTTCCAACAATCCCGAGGTAGAGGTCGTTCATCGGGAACTGTGCACAGTCTGGGCCCAGGTTCAGAAGAACCTAGAGGCGTCCCAGAGTATACAAAAAAACTCAGGCTGATAGAAGACGTTCTGCTAACCCCTTGTTTATGGTCGGGGATCTGGTGTGGCTATCGTCTAAGAACTTGCGCCTTAAGGTCCCATCCAAGAAGTTTGCTCCCCGGTTTATAGGGCCGTATAAGGTCATTGAAGTCCTAAATCCTGTCTCCTTCCTACTGGAGTTGCCCCCATCTTTTCGTATACACGACGTGTTTCATGCCTCCCTCCTTAAACGCTGCTCCCCGTCCTGGACTCCCTCGAGGAAACCTCCTGTTCCCGTTCTCACCCCTGAGGGGGTGGAATTCGAGGTGGCCAAGATTGTGGACAGCAAGATGGTCCAAGGCTCCCTCCAGTACCTGGTCCATTGGAGAGGATACGGGCATGAGGAGAGGACTTGGGTACCCGCCCGGGATGTTCACGCTGGGGTATTGGTCAGGAAGTTCCACCTTCGTTTCCCCAATAAACCAGGTCCACTTAGAAAGGGTCCGGTGGCCCCTCATAAAAGGGGGGGTACTGTAAAGGATCTGCCAGGCACAACTTCTGTGTATACGCCCATGGGTAATCAGTCTGCACCTGGTTCTAAGTCTCTGAGACTGACTCCATCTTCCACCACTCAGGATGGCAGGCTTAGGAGTGGGAGAGCCTATCGCAGCCTGGCCAGACGGAGCTAGCTCCCGCCCTCTGTCTATTTATACCTGCCTTTCCTGTTCCTCCTTTGCTTGTGATTCTTCTCGTGTGGTTTCCTGGCCTTGCTGCAGCTCCTAGCTATTTGACCTTTCTTCATACTGACCCCGGCTTACTGACTACTCTCCTGCTCTGCGTTTGGTACCTCGTACGTTCCTCATTTGACTCGGCTCGCTCACCTCTCTTGTTGCTCACGGTGTTGCCGTGGGCAACTGCCCCATTTCCCTTTGCTTGTGTCCTCTTCTCTGTTTGTCTGTCGTGCACCTACTGAGCGTAGGGACCGTCGCCCAGTTGTACCCCGTCGCCTAGGGCGGGTCGTTGTAAGTAGGCAGGGACTGAGTGGTGGGTAGATTAGGGCTCACTGTCTGTTTCCCTACCCCCCTGTCATTACAGGTTGAGGGAAGATGTATGTGCATGGGTAAATAATTGGTTAAGGGACAGGAAATAAAGAGCCATAAATATTAAAAATGGGCGGAAGTCAACAGTGGTGTACCACAAAAATCTGTGCTAGGCCAAATTCTTATTAATCTTTTCATCAATGAAATCCTTTCGGATGGAATTGAAAGTAAAGTGTCAGTTCTTGGTGATGATCCAAAACTTGTAACTCAGCTTGATTGAAAAATATTATGAAAGACCTTGATAAACTGTCAGTCTGGGCAAGAAGGTGGCAGATGAAATTTAATATTGACAAATTTAAAGTAGTGCACCTAGGCCACAATAAGAGTATTAATGCATATACATTAAATGGAATAAAACTAGGGATAAAAGAAGAAGAGAAGTATATTGGAATTCTGGTTATAGGTAAGCCAAGCATTAGTACTCAATGTCAAGCAGCAAGGGCAAAAGCAAATACAATTTTAGGGTGTATAAAAAAAAGAAATAAAAACGTGTGATCCCAATATAATGTTTCTGCTCTATAAATCCCTTAGAGGTGATCTTATTAACATGTGTATGTGTGGTCAATACAGAGAGCTGGCACATGATTTCATCATTCTGAGATCTGTTCAAAGTACCCTGGGACATTCTTTATGTGTGGATGAAAGGTATTTCTGATATTAATATAAAAAAAGTGTTCTTTACAGTTAGGCTGGGTTCACACGACCATGTTACGTCCGTAATGGACGGAACGTATTTCGGCCACAAGTCCCGGACCGAACACAGTGCAGGGAGCCGGGCTCCTAGCATCATAGTTATGTACGATGCTAGGAGTCCCTGCCTCGCTGCAGGATATTGTCCCGTACTGTAATCATGTGTTCAGTACGGGACAGTAGTTCCACGGAGAGGCAGGGACTCCTTGCATCATACATAACTATGATACTAGGAGCCCGGCTCCCTGCACTGTGTTCGGTACGGGACTTGTGGCCGAAATACGTTCCGTCCATTACGGATGTAACATGGTCGTGTGAACCTAGCCTTAGAGAAAACAATGGAATGTCCTGCCCCAAAAAGTAGTAATGGCAGATACACCGACAGCCTTCAAAAAAAGGCTAAATACTTATCTAATAACAAATGGTATTGATGTCTATAAATAATTTAGCAATGAATGATGTATAATTGATCTGGGAAAAGTTGAATTGATGGAAATTAATATTTTTTCATCCTAAGCAACTATGTATGTAACTTTGATTGAATATTGTAAGTTTGTTGTGCTTTCCCACTTATTATGTGCACCTCAGTAAGCAATAACCTTTTATATTTTACTGATATTCGTTTTTTTTGTTTAGCTGTTATTACATTTCACAACATTACCACATTCATCCCTCATCTAATGTTAAATCATGTCAATATATGTCAGTACTGTCTTAAAATTCTCTTTCTTTGAAGATAGAACATAGCGTACTATATAAATAATATAAATATTTTTCATCTTTAAAGAAAGGGAGGGAACCACAGATAAAACTTTAATATTTATTCCAGAGGGAGTTAAACCCTTGGCTATTTGGTTATTGCTTTGTTAGTTTATCCTTGGTTTGCCTTTATAGCGATTTACACCTTAATTACGACAAGCTTTCTGAGGAAGTTTTATCTTATTAGAATTAAATTTGTTCAGAAAATTAATAAAACAAATTATTTGGTAAAGGTGAAGACCTCTTTGTAGGTGAGGGCTGTAGTAGTGGACAATGGCTACGACACCAATGTTGGAGTAATTTTTTTTACTGTAGACAATTAGAATCGGATCTCTTCCTTGGGATAAAACATGGAATGCAGATAACACATGTCTTCATAAATGGGTGCCGGAACCCGGGCATGAGGTAGCCACGGGCGGGAGGTTGGGATTTGAAAGTGCGCGGCTCAATGTCTGTTTCGTCTTCCCCGTGTGGAAAAGTCTCTGGTGCACGACTACGGGATTTAGGCTTCCTTGTCCTCGCCCAGGGGAAAAACAAGTCCAGTACCTGTGCTCCTCGGCATTGTCTCTCTCGTCATTGGGGCTGCTTTCAGGTCTGGCTGCTGCACCTCTGCACGGCTGTACCTCGGCACGGCTGGACCTCTGCACAGCTGGACCTCTGGACACCGCACGGCTGGACCTCTGCACAGCTAAACCTCTGGACACCGCACGGCTGGACCTCTGCACAGCTGAACCTCTGGACACCGCACGGCTGGACCTCTGCACGGCTGGACCTCTGCATGGCTGAACCTCTGCATGGCTGAACCTCTGGACACTGCACGGCTGAACCTCTGCACGGCTGAACCTCTGGACACCGCACGTCTGGACCTCGGCACGGCTGGACCTCTGCATGGCTGAACCTCTGCACGGTGGAACCTCTGAACGGCTGGAACTCTGCACGGCTGGACCTCTGCATGGCTGAACCTCTGGACACCGCACGGCTGGACCTCGGCACGGCTGGACCTCTGCACGGCTGAACCTCTGCACGGCAGAACCTCTGCACGGCTAGACCTCTGCACGGCTAGACCTCTGCACGGCTGGACCTCTGCACGGCTGAACCTCAGCACGGCTGAACCTCTAGATACCGCACAGCTGGACCTTTGCACGGCTGGACCTCTGCACGGCTGGACCTCTGCATGGCTGGACCTCTGCATGGCTGGACCTCTGCATGACTGACCCTCTGCACGGCTGAACCTCTGCATGGCTGAACCTCTGGACACCGCACGGCTGGTGGATGCAGGGTGGCTAGTGCTGCTGAGCGGCTAGTGCCGATGGCTGCGTGGTTGGGGGGGTTTGGGTACTCACTGCGACCCCTTCTTTGGACAACCCATCCGGCAAGGGTCGTCTCTTTCCGCTCTGTCTCTCCCTTTCTCCCCCTCTCTGAGGCTGCCTTCCTTGGTTCCTCCTCACTCCTGCACACACACTCGCCTCTCCCTTTCTTCTTTCTTGTGCCGCCCCTCCCTTCCGCCGCCTCTCTTTCCTCCACCTTCTCCCTCTTCTCTCCTCCTCGCGCCCCTCCGACAACTTCCGGGTCGCCCGTCACTTCCGTCTTTCTCCTCCTTGTTCCCGAAGGCTTTTTTCATCAGAAACAATTAACAATGTTCTTATAAAGCTGGAGGGTGTGCCCACAACCGCGCAAACGTATTGCATGGACAGCAGTGGGCCTGTGTGCTTTAGGGTATGTTCACACGCTAAAGTAAAAACGGCTGTAAAATACAGAGCTGTTTTAAAGGGAAAACAGCCTCTGAGTTTACATCCGTTTTTAAGGCATCAAGCGTTTTTTTATGCGTTTTCTTGGAGACGTTTTTGGAGCTTTTTTCTATTGACACAATAATAAAACGGCTCAAGATGTACCTCTTTTTAGGGGGCATTTTTTTATGTGCCGTTTTTTCAAACGGCCACGTAAAAAAACGCCTTGTCCGAACGGAATGCAATTCTTCCTATTGAAATAAATGGGCAGACGTTTTAACGCCCCGAAAAACGCCTGAAAATTAGCCATGTGAACATATCCTTAACCCCTTAACGCTCAGTGACGTACTATTCCGTCATGGAAACCGCCCTGTTCGCGCTCCATGACGGAATAGTACGTCACGGGACTAACGGCCATTTCAGCTGTCCTCCCGACACATACAGGAGCTGTGACAGCTGCTGTCTCATACAGCAGCTGTCACAGCTCCTATAGCGGGGACCGATCACTGTGTCCCCGCTGATTAACCCCTGAAAAGCCGTGTACAATAGTGATCACGGCTTTTTAGGGGTTAAGCTGCAATCGCCAGCCTGCTACACGATAGCGGCCGGCGATTGTAACTATGGCAACCAGACACCAAACAATGGCGTCCGGCTCTGCCATCGACGGAAGCCTAGTGGGTCCTGACGAAGTCAGGACCCACTATGCTTGCTGTCAGTGAGTAGCTGACAGCTCTAATACACTGCACTACGCATGTAGTGCAGTGTATTAGAATAGCGATCAGGGCCTCCTGCCCTCAAGTCCCCTAATGGGACAAAGTAATAAAGTAAAAAAATTGTTAAAAAAAGATGTGTAAAAATAAGAAAATAAAAGTTTTAAAAGTGATCAAAGTAAAAATCCCCCTTTTTCCCTTATCAGTCCTTTATTATTAATAAAAATATATAAACAAACAAATAAACTATACATAATTGGTATCGCCGCGTCCGTAACGGCCTGAACTACAAAATTATTTCGTTATTTATCGCGCACGGTGAACGCCGTAAAAGAAAATAATAATAAACCGTACCAGAATCACAATTGTTTGGTCACTTCACCTCCCAAAAAATGGAATAAAAAGAGATCAAAAAGTCGCATGTACCTAAAAATGCTACTGATCGAAACTACAGTTCGTTACGCAAAAAATAAGTCCTCGCACGGCTTTATTGATGGAAAAATAAAAAAGTTCTGGCTCTTAGAATAAGGTAACACAAAAAGTGAATGATTTTTTACAAAATGTATTTTATTGTGCAAACGCCATAAGACATAAAAAAAAACTATAAACATATGGTATCGCCGTAATCGTAGCGCCCCGCAGAATAAAGTGAATATGTCATTTATAGCGCACGGTGAACGCTGTAAAAAAATAGAATAAAAAAACAATAGTAGAATTGCTGTTTTTTAGTCACCACGCCACTTAAAAATAGAATAAAAACGGATCAAAAAGCAGCATGCACCCCATGAAAACTACAATGAATTCCTCAAGGGGTCTAGTTTCCAAAATGGGGTCACTGTTGGGGGTTTTCCACTGTTTTGGCACCACAAGACCTCTTCAAACCGGACATGGTGCCTAATAAAAAGGAGGTCTCATAATCCACTAGGTGCTCCTTTGCTTCTGAGGCCGGTGCTTCAGTCTATTACCGCACTAGTGCCACATGTGGGATATTTCTCAAAACTACAGAATCTGGGCAATAAGTATTGAGTTGCGTTTCTCTAGTAAAACCTTTTGTGTTATAGAAAAAAATGGTATAAAAAGGAGTTTCTGACAAAAAGAAAATTTTCAATTTCACCTCTACTTTGCTCTAAATTCCTGTGAAACACCTAAAGGGTTCATAAACTTTCTAAATGCTGTTGTAAATACTTTGAGGGGTCTAGTTTCTAAAATGGGGTGTTTCATAGGGGTTTCTAATATATAGGCCCCTCAAAGCAACTTCAGAACTGAACTGGAACCTAAAAATAAATAAATGAGGCAATACTTCGCTTCTCACATTATACTGATAATGAGCCGTGCCCACACCGAGATGACCCCAATTTTGACCGTTTGTATAAACGGAGACCCCCATTAGACCATTTCAGTGCCCGGTTTTCCAAAGCATACACACCAAGAAGTGTATTTCTATTGATGAGTCCTTGGTAGATTTTAAAGGGGGAGGCTTCAATTCCGCCAGTACCTTCCGAGTAAGAGGGCAAGGTATGGCGTGAAGTTGTATAAGCTGTGCGAGAGTGCATCAGGGTATGCCTACAAATTTAGGATATATGAAGGGAAGGACACCAGTATTCAGCCCCCAGAATGCCCCCCCCCCCCTTACTGGGAGTTAATGCAAAAATTGTGTGGGATTTCGTGCACCCACTGCTGGACCAGGATTACCACCTCTACCTGGATAATTTTTATACCAACGTCCCACTCTTCAACTGCCTCACTTCCAGTCCTGCGGCATGCGGCACTGCTAGTAGAAATCTGAGAGGCCTCCCTAAGACTCTGCTTGTGCAAACAAGAAGGGGTGAGAGCAGGGCACAATCTAGCAGCAACATATTGTGTGTCAAGTACAAGGACAAGAGAGATGTTCTTGTATTGACAACAATACATGGCCACACCAGTACCCATGTACCTGTACGAGGTACGAGTACAGAGACCCCCAAACCAGACTGCATCCTGGACTACAATAGGTACATGGGAGGGGTGGACTTGTCAGATCAAGCCCTGAAGCCCTTCAGCGCCATGCGGTGTGGTATAAGAAGCTGGCCGTGCACATCATTATCAATAACTTAATCTTTAGGGACCAAGAAGGGGGCACCCAGTACTTCTGGAAGCGAGGCCACAGGCATCGTACCAGGGCAACACTTTCCAGAAGAAGTTCCCCAAACTGGCAAGAAGGGAAAAAGTCAAAAGAGGTGCAAAGTCTGCTATAAGAGGGGGATAAGGGAAGATACAATATATCAATGTGACACGTGTCCCGAAAAACCAGGGCTCTGTATGAAAGTGTTTTAAAATTGATCATAGATCCCTTAGATTTTTCATCTACCCTGATGCACTCCGCACAGCTTATCCCCCTCATCTTTCCCTTCTGAGCCCTGCTGTGTGCCCAGGCAGCAAATAACAGCCACATGTAGGGTATTGCCGTACCTGGGAGAACCCACATTACAGTTTATGGGGTGTATATCTCCCGTGGCACATGCTGGGCACACTATATCGGACACTGAAATGGCATATATATATAGAAAATTGCAAATCTCACACTGCACCATCTGCTGCGCATTATCTTTTACACAATACCTGTGGTGTCAAAATGCTCACTACACCTCTAGATGAATGTCTTAAGGGGTGTAGTTTTCAAAATGGGGTCACTTCTCGGGGGTTTCAACTGTACTGGTACCTCAGGGGCTTCTGCATACATGACCGCACCAGAAAAGCTCCAGTTGGCCAAATGGTGGTGTTTTCCTTCTGAGCCCTCCCATGGGCCCAAACTGCAGTTTATCACCACAAATGGGGTATTGTTGCACTCAGGAGAAATTGGGCAACAAAATGGGGTATTTTGTTCCCTGTGAAAATAAGAAATTTTGATCAAAAATGACATCTTATTGGAAAAAATTACATTTTTTTAATTTCACAGCCCAATTTAAATACGTGCTGTGAAAAAACTGTGTGGTCAAAATGGTAACAACAACCATAAATTAATTCCTTTAGGGATGTAGTTTCCAAAATGGGGTCACTTCTGGTGGGTTTCCATTGCTTTGATACCTCTGGGGGTCTGCAAATCCGACAGGGCACCGAAAACCAATCCAGCAAAATCTGGACTCCAACAAACACATAGCGCTACTTTGCCGTTTGGGCCCATGGGAGGGCTCAGAAGTAGTTTTTTTCACCACAAATGAGGTATTTCCGTACTCAGGACAAATTGGGGAACAAAATGGGGTATTTTATTTCTTGTGAAAATAAGAAATTTTATCAAAAATGACATCTTATTGGAAAACATTTCATTTTTTAAATGTCACAGCCCAATTTAAATACGTGCTGTGAAAAAACTGTGTGGTCAAAATGGTAACAGCAACCATACATGAATTCCTTGAGGGGTGTAGTTTCCAAAATGGGGTCACTTTTGGGGGATTCCTACTGTTTTGGCACTTCAACACCTCTTCAAACCTGGCATGCTGCCTAAAATATATTCTAATAAAAAAGAGGCCTCAAAATGCACTAGGTGCTTATTTGCTTCTGGGGCTTGTGTTTTAGTCCACGAGCGCACTAGAGGCAGATGTGGGACATTTCTAAAAACTGCAGAATCTGGATAATACACATTTAGTAGTGTTTCTCTGGTAAAACCTTCTGTGTTATAGAAAAAAATGGAATAAAATTGAAATTCTGCAAGAAAAATGAAATTTGCAAATTTCACCTCCACTTTGCTTTAATTCCTGTGAAATTCCTAAAGGGTTAAAAAAAACTTTCTAAATGCTGTTTTGAATACTTTGAGGGGTCTAGTTTTTAAAATGGGGTGTTTTATGGGGATTTCTAATACATAGGCCCCTCAAAGCCACTTCGGAACTGAACAGGTACCTTAAAAAAAAGGCTTTTGAAATTTTCTTAAAAATATGAGAAATTGCTGTTTATGTTCTAAGCCTTGTAACGTCCAAGAAAAATAAAAAAATGTTCAAAGAAATGATGCCAATCTAAAGTAGACATATGGGAAATGTGAACTAGTAACTATTTTGGGGGGTATAACCGTCTGTTTTACAAGCAGATGCACTTAAATTCAGAAAAATTCTATTTTTTCAAAATTTTCTCTACATTTTGTCAATTTTTCACAAATATACACTGAATATATCGACTAAATTTTACCACGAACATGAAGCCCAATGTCTCACGAGAAAACAATCTCAGAATCGCTTGGATAGGTTTAAGCATTCCGACGTTATTACCACATAAAGTGAAATATGTCAGATTTGAAAAATGGGCTCTGAGCCTTAAGGCCAAAACAAGGCTGCGTCCTTAAGGGGTTAAAATGCCGGGGCTGATTTTAAGTATCAGTCCGGACCTGGGTATATATATATATATATATATATATATATATATATATATATATATATATATATATATATAGTTTTCTTAAATCTAGGTGAATGCTGTAAATGATCTTACATATAAATTAAAACCATATTGCTTTATTTGTAAAGCAATACGCTTCATGTTGTAATCATTCTTAGTTACCACATCTCTCATAGCCAAGTGCTGCTTCCAGAGTATTGTTTGTTATTATTTTAACAAGTTTATAATTTGTTAAAGGCTATGTAATCCTTTGAAGACTGAATCCGCCAGGTCAGTGGTGCTGACGGCTTCGGTGACAGTGGATCCTGCGTTAACAGTATCCACCTGTTATTGATCAAATCTGAGTTATGTACATAGATGTGATCAATAACAGCTTGATCCTGCGTGTCAGAGACATGCAGGACCAGCTGTCACTGAAGCCGTCACTCCCGTTGACCTGACGGATTTGGGTTTGAGAGCAAGATACAGCTTCTATGTATCCAGGATACATAGAAGGTGTATCTCGAAAAAAAAAAATTAGAATAAAAAAACAATTACAAAGTGGCATTAAACACTATAATACAATGTTTCAGTAAAAAAAAAAAAAAAAATTAAATATCCCTAACAGCTTAGCTGAGTTTCTGTAATGCAATGCCCGATGTAACAAAGTAAAAGTTTTACCTACAGAAGTTCACGGAACATTGCCCATTATAAAGACTACACTTCGGTAGTGCAAGTGCAAATAATTAGAATAAGCTTTGAAAAGACACGGATCCAACAGAGAATACTTGGAAAACTGAGCTCAGAAACCATTAGAATTCAGGCATGGATTAGAGTGCTATAACATGTAATTCAGGATATGTAGAAGATAAGGAAACCAATGTATTTGCAGTTACTCAACTTTTTTATGGACATTGTAACTATGGGTAAAATGGTAAACACTTACATTAAAAATATTAGTCTACAGTGAACTCTTCTTAACTTTCCTTCCTAAACTTTTATAAGGATATATCATTTTTCCTCCTTACCTAACAACACTTACAAGTTCTTAATACCTCTATTGATTGTGAACACTGGCCAGTGCATTCAGATCTATTTTGCTATTGAAAGACGTTTGCTAACCTTTCAAATTATTGATTTTATTTAGAAACAGAAGTGCATGACTTTCATTACAATGATAACAATGCTGATTCAAAGTTTTTCTCAAAACTCTGATAAATTGTGTATACGGACTAACCGAGTGACCAAAATGAGCAAGGCAAACATATATAACGTACCCTCTACACAATGCCAAAGATTGTCTTACTAAAAGTAAATAGAATGTACACATTGAAAATCACCTTGCTACAAGTTGTGAAATATTGGACATTGCAGGCTTGATATCAGAAAATCTTGAAACATTTGAATTTACAAAACAAAAAAAATCCTTAAATTTGAGAAAAAAAATTGTTTTTCTTTTGCATGCACATACATATTTTCACTCCACAATGTTTTTGTTTTTTTTTGCTTTTTTGCTTTTTTGTTTTTGTTATAAGCAGGTCGCCTGATCCGATAGTTACATTATAGTTACATAGTTACATAGTTAGTACGGTTGAAAAAAGACACATGTCCATCAAGTTCAACCAAGGGATGGGAAATGGAATTACATTGTACTAGATATGCACCTGTCCAAGTTTTTTCCTACGTCTAGCACAGGCCTCAACAAAGTTTTGTAACACTGTTCGTATAATGTAATGGAAACCCTATATGTTATGCCGTCATCAGCGGGTGTCGGTTGCCTTGGCAACCCTAGGCTGTCGGTCATGGTGAAGAGTAGAGCCACAGCCCAACCCCGAAGAGAATCATCGCTGGAGCTGGACAAGGTGAATAACGGTAATACAGTGCATAAATAATAGTGCCATTATATGTAAGCTGAGCTAATAATCACATCAGTTACCTATGGACTAGTAGGAAGTGCTATGCTTTATTGTGGACTATCACTGGACCTCAAAGGACCTAGTGCAACTTAAGTGCACATGTTCAAGGCTAGGTGGGGCAGTTGTGAAGACTCTGGAGCAATTGCATCTTTTACCCTTGCTTTGTAAAATTAATTTAAGAAATTGTCTACAGAAGACAACCATGCCTGAGTTATGCCTGACTCCCGAAGTGTCCTAGATCTAGGACCAGCAGATTCATTTTATGAACTAAATACTTTGGTTTATTGTAGAAAATATGGAAACGATACATTAATATCATATCATACTTTTCTAAAAATAAAATACAGTCAAACTTTCCACATGTATGCATTTTTGAAGGAAGAAAGCAGAGAAAGGATGAATCACTGAGAAGATAATATAAAATTCTCATCATGTTGGTTTTAATGAATCCAGTATATCATACCACAGGTTAAAACTCAACACAGTGGAGCATTCCTGAAGATGCTAAGACATTGCCAAAAACAGACTTTGCTTCTCCCTTAGATGTTTTATTTATATTCAAATACAAGACACAAAGGATGTGGAGATCTAGGCTCGGAAGTGTGCAGGTTCCTTATTAAGGAATCTTGTAAACATGAAGCCTATGTCGTAGAAATAAATAATGTTTTATAGAATCCCCACTTTATCCAGCACATGCCTATATTACCTTTATTCTTTTCTAAATGTTAAAAGTCTGTGCTTAAACTTTAAAAGGTATCTCTGGGGAAATAAAGCTCCCACCCAGCATAACCTGGAAAGGGGGAGGGGGTTTTCCATATATCCTGTTAGCTTTATTTTGCAGAATCCAGTGGATTGAGTTTATTGATACAGATGACCAGGTGGTTCATAACACGGTACTAATGGTGCAATAAGCATAAGAGACAAGATCAAAGATATCCACGTATTGGGAACCTGCTGGTTTTGCAAAACATTCTTCATATAGACGATAGGGAAAAGTGTCAGTATCAGGCCGGTTTAACAAAATATATCTTATAAAAAAAGTTAAAGGTTATGGTGTTAAAGAGGTATTTCTAATATGGACCTTTATCCGATAGATGCAGGTCCCACCTATGGGACCTACCGCTCCTATCTCTAGAACGGGGCCTCTCTGACCACTGTCTTACCCTTGCCACTGTTGCTGGGCTCTGACAACTGACTTACGAGGTGGCCGGGTTTTCCGAAAATAGCCAAACTCGTTTTGCTATGCTGTTTCCAGGAACTCTCTTACAAGTGAATAGAGGTTATGGAAACAGCTTGGCACAGCGAGCTACTCTGTTCCTGTAAGTTGGGAGCTATAGAAACACATATAAAGGGAGATTTGGTTTTTAAAACCATACCCAATAGAAATTCCCAAAAAATGCAATATATATATCACACGGTGCCATTTCTGAAAGAAGCAATATATATATATAACAAAAGAAAAGAAAAAATGTTTCAGAAACACAAAAAGGCACTCTTGGGTTATTATAAAATTATGAAAAATACTTTATTAAACTCCAAATAATTTTTAGAATATTAATATATGAAAAGGGAAAAGGGGAAATGGACACAAATATTAAAAAAATCTCCTGGCCAGGAAACAAACATATGTTCAAATGTAAATTACCTCCTATACACTAGTTCTATCACTTGCAAGATAGATAACATTTGTATATGTATATATGTATCCCTAACAATAAGGTCAGTTGCATACACAAGAAAAACCGCTGGGTTGTGTTCACACTTGCGGTTTCCACACATATATATATTCTCATCTTCAAGCTGGCAAAAGTTCCTGTTCAAAGGGGTTGATAATAAGATTGTAAGGAGGATTTTCCTTTACATAGTAATTCCTGTTTATAAGAACATAGCCACGATGTATAGAATAAATGGATTTACGGCGTGTTTATTTTTCTCTTCCCTTTCAGATATTGGATCCTGTTTTTTTAGGAATCAGGGGTAAATGATAGTCTGTTCCTAGACCATTAAGGTCAATATAAATCCCTCCCGATCCCTAACGTTATTTTAAAGGGCCGTTTCCCAGTTATTTTTATACGGCCATTCCAACTTCTATTGCATATATAGATTTTTTTTTACCTCTAGTCATCCGGAGAGCACCGGGAGGCCACGCGGAGGAACAGCAGGTTCAGCAAGAGGCTCAGAGGATTCTCACAAAGTGAGTTCCGGCTCAGATGGCAATATATTCTTTTATGCCTTTAACTTTGCTGTCATTTCAAGTAACTCTTACTTCTCAGATGCACAGAGTCGCTGCACGGCACACACGAAGAGGCACAAGATCCAAGAAACAAGAGCACACGCCGCCAGGAAGGTAAGTTTCCAAATCGTACAATGTTATTTTCCATGTTGTGTCTCCGACACAGCCAGGTATTTGCAAGGCATGGTTTGACGTCACTACCTGCCGAGCTTGATTTGATCAGCTGACGCGTTTCATCCCTGATCGGGATTTCCTCAGAGCCGTTTAGTAAGTACAACCAAGTACATTGTATTTATAGCATCCAGCTTTATGTTGATATGTCCATTCATTTATTGGTTCTATAATTAGAGTGCAATATTCAATACGAAAAATCCAAGCTATTGCGAACGTATGTATATGTTTTTTCCAGAGTATATTGATTATTATTTCTATTCCAACACAGTAAAATATATGAGAAAAAACAATACATCCATATTTTCATTATTAATATACATTCACAAGGTATTATATTTAATCCCTGTATAAACAATAGGTAATCAGTGGTGTGTCTCCACAAGACAAAGGGTGATAATTCAAACATGAGAAATTAGAATAATTCCTCCATCAATATTTATTAATTTGTTATATAATTTGAATTTTAAGGCAAAGTGTATATAGGAGGAATTCATGAGGTGTTCCAGGGGATGCAGGGAATTGGTGCTATGCCTGAAAAGGCAATGGTACCGGGTCCCCACCAGCCATGGGAGGCGTCATGCAAATAAATTCCCCCTACAATAAAACTTTCAATAACAAGACATCAGAGGAAATAAATCCACCTGTATCCATAACGGATTACATATTTATTATTCAGGGGCAAGGTCAACAATTTTACTTTATTATTTTCCATCTTGTTTTTAGTTAGGAAATGGGATATTCAGATAAAGTCCATATTTTCTGTGCTAGAGGTAAGATGAGTAAAGTAGGGCAATTGTAATCATATAATCCAATTTTAATTGTTTGATTGGGTAGGAGTGAGCACATGGAGACCGCTTGAGACGCTGGTAAACGGCCATCCCAGTGGAAATCCATGTGCCCCCTCCCAGTAGGAAATCAGAGGAAGATATTGAATTTTATTTCATTATTGAGTCCCCTAGGATTCAGAGTGCCCAGTGTGTAAATCCACATGGTTTCCTTTTGTAAGAGTATACGTTTACGGTCATATGGACCTTTATGGCATATCCTTTGGATAATCCATAGATGTCCGATAGATGCAGGTCACACCTATGGGACCTACCGCTCCCATCTCTAGAACGGGGCCCCTCTGACCCATGTCTTACCCTTGCCACTGTTGCTGGGCTCTGACAACTGACTTACGAGGTGGCCGGGTTTTCCGGAAATAGCCAAACTCGTTTTGCTATGCCGTTTCCAGGAACTCTCTTACAAGTGAATAGAGGTTATGGAAACAGCTTAGCACAGCGAGCTACTCTGTTCCTGTAAGTTGGGAGCTATAGAAACACCCCTTTAAGTGTAAGTAACTAGGATTTCCACCCAAAATATAACATTTACCATATATTTGTAAATCAGAAGTTAGAGCTATGGACAAACCTTGTTAATTCTTTTTGGTTTACAGATATTGGCATTTGCTTTTTTGCAAATTGCTACTTATTATTACCTGAAAATCCTGACTTAACAAGATTTGGTTATCAGTATCTGAGACGCCAATTCAAAAGAGACAAACAGTAGAACTGCACTGATGTCACTTTTGCAGAAATGGCTGCCACATGAGAACAGAAAAGATTGTAAATTCTCTGTAAGTAAAAGAAACATAATAACTAAACCTTGGCTGCTTCTTTCTCATTCTAATAAACCAGTTTATGACCATTTTTGAATTTTGGGTAGATAATGGACAATGTTTATGCAGTGATGCTTAACTAGTGGCCCTAATGTGCTTCATGGCCCCAGCCTCTGGGCCCAAGGGAAGGCAAACTCATGTGGGGCAGCTTTCTTCCCCAGGATAATGATCACACGTGAGCACTCCTCAATGCTGAGTACTCTGCTCAGACATAAAGAACAGAAGAGCGACTCTGTTTTTTCCTGTTATGGGGGGTACTGTGGTATCTTTCCCATCTCCAAAATTTGTAACGTGTGTGCCAATGCTTATATGCATGTAACTATGTATGGACTTTTTATATTCCTGGGATCAGTGTTTTTTAACAAAAACAAGTAAAAATCTCAGAAGATCTGATTTGAAAAAGGTTTTGTTAGCTAAAATGTATATAGAAAATACCGGGCAAAAATTAATCTGTGTAAAAATGCGTGTGTGCTTGCTCCTTGAACAAGCTATGGCCCTCTTTAAAGGGGTTGTCCAGTTTTGCTTTTTTTATTTTTTTTATTTGTAGAATAGGAAATCTCACAATTTTCTAATATACATGTGCAATGTTAAATACTTTTGTGTCAAAAAAGACAAAAGTATAGAAGGTATGATACATTTATTGGCTAACCATAAAAGTTCTATATGCAAGCTTTCAGAGCACACAGGCTCCTTCTTCAGGCAGTTTATAAATGAATGTCTTCGAAAATAAGCACAACATTTAGATGTTACACAAAGACAATTAGTACATGAGGGGATACATCATTAAGATAAGTCGGGGCAATAAAACAGAGGTTATAGGGGTGATGACTTAGGAGTTAAGGGATCTGGAGTCAGTCTGATGGGGGATGTGACGTGATGACTCCAGATGCCTTAACTCCTAAGTCATCACCCCTATAGCCTCTGTTTTATTGCCCCGGCTTATCTTAATGATGTATCACCTCATGTACTAATTGTCTTTGTGTAACATCTAAATGTTGTGCTTATTCTCGAAGACATTCATTTGTAAACTGCCTGAAGAAGGAGCCTGTGTGCTCTGAAAGCTTGCATATAGAACTTTTATGGTTAGCTAATAAAGGTATCATACCTTCTGTACTTTTGTCTTTTTTGGCACAAAAGTATTTAACATTGCATATTGTTTCTGGCTAACACGGTACTACATAATTTTTTACTTTACTAATATACATGTATAAGACATTCTGCTCACATACATTTTAAATAGTATATGAGGCCCCTGTCACAGTAGAATGGTATAGCCCACAGATTAGTCTTCTGTAGTGTATCCGCAGACTAACTGAATATGTCTAAACATGGCGTCAGTCATGTGACGCCCAACCCCACACACACATCATATATATATACAATTTGCCCCTTAGCATTCAGGTAGCAACAGGGTTACATGACATAGATGTGTTGGGGCCACATAGAGGACAAATCCATGGAATAAGTGAATAGAACTAATGATGGTGTTTACTCTCCCTAGATGATTTATAAAATGGCTGCCTGTCTCTAGGGGTTGTTGTCATGATGTTAATAAATTTAAATTTAAAAAAATACACCACACAGAGACAGTGAGAAGAATGTAAGAGCTGCTGCTCACAGACACTGACAGACACGATGAGATGTTGCTGTAAGTAGAAATACTTTATAACTTCTGTTCCTCAATAACCTATTATTCACCTGTTATATACCTGGACAGTGTTATCTAAATGCGAGGGGGTCACATGATTTGGGTCACATGACTGCCGCCATCGTTAGTCCATTCAGTTATCCTATGGGTGCATTTCTATGGACTATTTTGTGGGCTATACCATTTTTTTTTTAGACAAAGTAAATAGCAGAATATTAAATACATGGATAGTAGAAATCTATATGTTTCCTTACTCTATAAATAAATTAATAAAACAAATTAAAAGTGGACAACCCCTTTTAAGGAGCCAAGGCATACATTTTGAAAACCTCACAATATGTTGGTTGACCACCACTGGTTTAAGGGGATTATAATGTAGGTTTTCTTAAAAGTAGAAAATCTCGGTTTTATTAGATAAAGTTGAGCTTGCATTACAGAAGTGGAAGATTTTATTTGATCTTATTCAGCATAATTTTATCATACCAGACGACCTCAGAACATGTATTGAGATGAGTAACAATTATGCAAAACGTTATGATATCAACAGATGAGCAGAGGAAGCTACTTAAAATATTAACCTTTAACTATCATTATTAAAAGATATGAAAATACAATACAAACAGCACATTCAAAACATCTAGGATGTGTATCATAGCAACACCCTACTAAAGATAGAACCTACCCCGTACATCGTAAAAGATAAGACACGGTCTCTGCCTAAAAACGGCCACCAAATCATCTAATTCAAGTCAATATAATAAATAACACAGCGACATAGAGAACAAAAAATGGGTGGATCTTACCAGACTTCTTGCGGAGTCAAGGTGAATATTCAGCGTACATCGCTTGTCATAGATGGCCCCGATAAAGCTTCAATACTTTTAAATACATCAAGTTTGGAAACATAAGGAACAAGTCTGTCCATATCTCCCCCTAATCCTAGGAGGACAACAGGACAGATATTCAGTCCTGTCACTGACCCTGTATATTGGGACAGGCTTGCCAAGCCCTGTCCCTACACTACAGAGACCCTATACATTATCCTACTATTCCCAATGCATTTCTTCCCTTACTGTAGTCATCAGAAGATTCACAGAGCGTGTATAAATAGTTGCCACATTCAGATAAAAATAGAATGCAGCTGGGGTCAAAGGTAATAATACAAGTAACAAATATTAATGAAATATATACGCTGGCTCACATCTAGTGAGACATAATGAGAGCAGGGGGCAAATAGTTGAAAGAACAGAAAAAGTACTTTACCCCACTGGTGGGTTGTGTAAAACTGCTCCTTAACCCCTTTAGGACGCAGCCTGTTTTGGCCTTGTGGCACAGCCGATATTTTCAAATCTGACGTGTCAGTTTACGAGGTAATAACTCCGGAATGCTTTTACCTATAATAGCGATTCTAAGACTGTTTTCTCGTGACATATTGTACTTTGTGATAGTGGAAAAATTTGGTCGATAAATGCAATATTTATTTGTGAAAAACACCAAAATTTAGAGAAAATGTGCAAAAAAATTGCATTTTTCTAAATTTAAATGTATCTGCTTGTAAATCCGATAGTAATACCACACAAAATAGTCACTAGTTACCATTTCCCATATGTGTACTTTATATTTGCATCGTTTTTTGAACATCATTTTATTTTTCTAGGACGTTACAAGGCTTAGAACTTTAGCAGCAATTTTTCACATTTTCAAGAAAATTTCAAAAGGCTATTTTTACAGGGACCAGTTCAGTTCTGAAGTGGTTTTGAGGGCCTTATATATTAGAATCCCCCAATAAATCACCCCATTTTAAAAACTGCACCCCGCAAAGTATTCAAAACAGCATTCAGAAAGTTTCTTAACCCTTTAGGCGTTTCACAAGAAATAAAGCCAAGTAGAGGGGAAATTTACAAATTTCTCTTTTTTTTGCCGAAATTCATTTGTAATAAAAAAAATTGTGTAACACAGAAGGTTTTACCAGAGAAACGCAACTGAATATTTATTGCCCAGATTCTGCAGTTTTTATGAATATCCCACATGTGATCGATTATATTTTAGGCACCATGTCAGGTTTGAAGAGGTCTTGTGGTGCCAAAACAGTGGAAACTCCACAAAAGTGACCCCATTTTGGAAACTAGACCCCTCAAGAAATGTATCTAGGGGTA
Source organism: Rhinoderma darwinii (assembly GCF_050947455.1). Lineage (NCBI taxonomy): Eukaryota > Metazoa > Chordata > Amphibia > Anura > Rhinodermatidae > Rhinoderma > Rhinoderma darwinii. The sequence continues at coordinate 61,268,484 of NC_134691.1, forward strand.
TAGTTAGCACTTTGACCCCACAGGTATTTTGCTATATTTATTGGAGTTAGTCTGTGAAAATGAAAATCTACTTTTTTTCTGAAATAACATAGACATTTTTAATATTTACAAGGAATAAAGAAGAAAATGCACCCCAACATTTGTAAAGCATCTTCTCCCGATTACGGAAATACCCCATATGTGGTAATAAACTGCTGTTTGGACCCAATGCAGCGCTCAGAAGGGAGGGAGCGCGATTTGGATTTTGGAGAGCAGATTTTGCTGGATTGGTTTTCAGTGCCATGTCGCGATTGCAACGCCCTGGAGGGAACAAAACAGTGGATACCCCCCAAAAGTGAACCCATTTGGGAAGCTACGCCCCTCAAGGAATTTTTCTAGGGGTATAGTAAGCATTTATACCACACAGGTCTTTTGCAGAATTTAGTAGATTTAGGCCGTGAAAATGAATATAAACATTTTTGTCCACTAAAATGGTGAATTTTTTCATTTTCACAATGGATAAAGGAGAAAAAGACACCCTAAATTTATAACGCAATCTCTCCCGAGTATGACAATACCCCACATGTGGTAAGAATTTATTTTTTTAATAGAAATTAACTAACCTTTGCAGGACTGATCCTTTTTTGCTTTTCCATTTTAGTTTTTCACTCCCCGCCTTCCAAACGCCATAACTTTTTTCTTTTTGATGAATTCAGCGGTGTGAGGGCTTATTTTTGGCAGGACGAGCTGTAGTTTTTATTGGTACCATTTTTTGGTACATGCAACTTTTTGATCACTTTTTATTACATTTTATTTAGAGCTTTGGTGACCAAAAACAATTCTTTATTTCTTACGGCGTTCATAATGCGCTATAAATGACAATTTGACTTTATTCGCCGGGTCGGTACGATTACGGCGATACCATATGTATATCTATTTTTATGTTTTGCAGCGTTTCCACAATAAAATCACTTCTTTATAAAAATAATTATATTTTCTGTGTCACCATATTCTGAGAGCCGTAACTTTTTTATTTTTCAGTCAAAAAAGCTGTGGGAGGGCTTTTTTTTTGCGGGACGGGTTGTAGTTTTTATTGGTACTATTTCCGGGTACATGCGACGTTTTGATCACTTTTTATTCTATATTTTTGGAGGGGTGGTGACGAAAAAATAGTGATTCTGGCATTGCTTTTAGTTTGGGTTTTTTTGCGGCGTTCACCGTGCGGTAAAAATAACATTATAGTTTTATAGATTGGGTCGTTACGAACGCGGTGATACAAAATATGTGTACTGTTTTTTAACGGTTTCATTTTTTGCCTATAATAACAGACTTATTATAGGAAAAAAAAATCTTTTATTTTTACACTTTTGTAAAACATTTTTATTAACTTTTTTTTAGTGTTTTCTTTACTTTTTACACTTTCTTTTTTTACCTGCAGCTTTGATCGCTGCTAGAATACATTACACTACCTAGGTAGTGTAACGTATTCCAACTGTCAGTGTGACGTCACAGTCACTCTGACAGTTAGTCTACGAGGACCAGCCAGAGGCTGATCCTCATAGGCTTGCATAATTGGCAGACCCGGAGGCCGTTGTCTGGCCCCCGGGTGCCATCACAAGCATCAGCAGCCCTTACAACTGCATGGGGGCTGCTGATGTGCTACAAACCCCCTACATGCGGAGATCGCAATCGAGCCCCGCATGTAACGGGTTAATTGCCAAAATCAGCGGCAATGAACCGCTGATCGGCAACAGTGGAGTGTCAACTGTCAGAGACAGCTGACCTCCCGGTTCCCGATGCACACTGTCACCGACACTGTCACAGACACTGTCATCGACAGTGTGCATCGCGAACGGCAGTGACGTCCCGTCACTCTGACAGGAAGTCTATCAGGAGGCTGGTCCTGATATGCTTCCATAAATGGCAGACACGGAAGCCATTACGTGGCCTACGACCGCCATGCTAGCCATCTGCAAACCTCACGATTTCATTGTGAGGTCTGCCGATGTGCTAGAAACCCCTGAATGTGGTGATTGCAATCGATCACCGCAATTAAGTGGTTAATTGCCGATATCAGCGGAAATAAGCCGCTGATTGGCATACAGTGGAGTGTCAGCTGTCAGGGACAGCTGGCCTCCCGGTTCCCGGTGCACACTGTCGCCGACATTGTGCACCGGGAACCACGCAGTAACTTTACATTCCTGTGCCTTAAGACACTGGCCACATTGACGTACAGTTGCGTCGTGGTGCGCCTAGGGGTTAAAAAACTAGGGTTCAGTGGAACCACAGGTCCACCAGAGCTATTTGGGATCACAGAGAAACCATAAGGTGAGCAGAGACTCCCGTGGAAATGGGCATCATGAAGAAGAAAGTCATAAAAATGGCGCACTTCCGTTTGCTGCTTAGGCTGTGTTCACATCAGCGTTGCCCTTCCGTTGAGGGGTTCCGTCGGAGGTTTACGTCGGGTTAACCTCTCAACTGAAAGGCAAACTGAAACCTTAGCTTCCGTTTCCCTCACCATTGTTCTCAATGGTAACCGAATCTTTGATAAAGGTTTCCATTTGTCACAGTTGTGACAGGGTTCCGTTGTTTTGACAGAATCAATAGCGCAACGGAAGGGCAACACTGATGTGAACAGGCTCTTACATTCAAGTCTAACCCTAGATGTTTTGAAGGTGCTGTTTGTTTTGTACGTCCGTATCTTTTAATGATAATGATTAAAGGTTATTTTTTAAGTAGCTTCCTCTGCCGATTTGATTATATATTGTTTGAGGTGACTAGCCACACACTGTAACATCTAAAGGCAAGGCATACTAACTAGCTTGGTAAAAGGTTATGATACAAACAATATTATGACATGAGGAATGACACATATTCAAAGAATTATTGCTACCGGATTTCTACCTAGTATTTTAACATCAGGTAACATTTCTAACATAATATTTATACACAGAACTCAATATAAGTGACATTTTAAAGTAACTGTTTTCAATTTACTAGCAAAGTCATTTAAGAAAATATCAATAACATGACATTTAAACCAAAATGGGAAAAATAATCCCCCAAAATGTAAGCTTTATCATAATTTCAGATTTTTATGTATCTGATTTATTTAAACGTATGAACCACTTTATGAAGAGCATTTTTATTCATTTACTAGACTCGCTATTAACATTTGAAATTGATACCAGTAACAATAATTTTATTTTAACATTTCTAGAAAATGGAAGTTGAGTTTTAACCGCTTCCCGACATTTGACGTATCCATACGCCAAAGTCGGGTAGGGGAAGTATGGAACGGGCTCTCAGAGTAAACCCGCTCCATACAATGCGGGTATCGGCTGTTTGTTACAGCCGACACTTCAGAGTAACGAGCGGGATCGCGCTCGAGCCCGATCCCGCTCGTTTAACTCGTAAAATGCTGCGGTCAATAGCGACCGTGGCATTTAAATCGTTAAAAAGAGGGGGGCGACCCCCTCTAACAGCTTATCGTGCCTCCCGCAATGCAATCGCAGGGTGATGATGGTTGCTATGTCTGACTGGGGGCCTAATGAAGGCCCCCAGGTCCGCCATCTTTGTGCTCCTATTAATTTCTGCCTCCGGCAGGGCTTAATAGAAGCCTGTCAGAATCACGTTATACTGCAATACATTAGTATTGCAGTATATTGTGCAAGTGATCTAATGATCACTGGTTGAAGTCCCCTAGGGGGACTAATAAAAAAAATTAAAATTTAGTAAAATAAAGGTTTTTTTTTATGTAAAAAGATAAAATATTAAAAGTTCAAAAAACCCCCCTTTTCCCATTTTCCCCGTAGAGCATAGAAAAAAAAATCTGCACGGTGTACGCCGTAAACAAGAAATGTAAATTCCAAAATCTCTATTTTTTTGTCACCTCATCTCCCACATAAAATGAAATAAAAAGTGATCAATATGTCGCATGTACCCCAAGATGTTATCACTAAAAACTACAGCTTATCCCGCAAAAAATAAGCCCTCATACCACTTAATCGACTGAAAAATAAAAAAGTTATGGCTCTCAGAATTTGGTGACACAAAATACATTTTATTTTTTACACTTAGGTCTTTACTTGTAAAAGTAGTAAAATATAGAAAAAACTATATATATTTGGTATCGCCATAATCGTGTTGACCCACAGAATAAAGTTAACATGGTGTTTTAATTGCATAGTGAATTCCGTAAAGACAAAGCGCAAAAAACTATGGAGGAATCGCTGTTTTTTTCATTTTCTACCCCACAAATAATTTTTTTCCCGTTTCCTAGTACATTATATGGCACAATAAATGGTGCTACGAAAAACTACAACTCGTCCGGGAAAAATCAAGCCCTCATAGGACTATATCCACGGGATAAATAAAAGAAAACAGTTATGGCTTTTGGAAGGCGGGGAGGAAAAAACGAAAATGAAAATCTGAAAAATGGCTGCGGCGGGAAGAGGTTAAAGACAGACTGGGTTAAGACCCAAACCAGTGTAGTGCAAACAAGCTGCAATTCTTCAGTGCAAAAGACTTTAACTATAACCACACTGGCTGGAAGATGCAGCTCAAAATGGATATACTTATAAGACTGTCAGCTTACATCATTGAAGGCCATGTCCACCTTTGCAATCATTTTTTTTTTACTATTCCAATACATCTAAAATGAGAAATGTCGCAAATAGACTTAAATTTAGACACATATGCTTAGATGGAAACAGACTACAAACACTTTGTAATCTGTGCTTGCAGTCATAATGTCATCCATCTGTCCCATTCTTCTTGCTAACCAACAAAATATAGGGAACGAACAGATAGAAAGGAGTGTGACTGCAGGACTACACAGAGTTTGTTTGTAGTCTGTTACCATGGAAACATATATATCTACATAGGAGCAGCAGACACAAAACAATAGGAGATTTTTCCATAGGACTTATCAAGATACAGGTTTCGTGTGATAGATGACTTTCATATAAAGGAGTCATAATAAATTGTTGGTGCTAAAATAATTATACTCTAGATTCCCGGTCAGCAACCCATTGATCGCGATCCACAGGTTGATCAACAATGGGTGCCAAGTAGATAACAGGGGAGTTCAATCAAAATAAAGTTTACTCTACAGTACTGACAGAACAATAGTGTCAGTCTTAGTGGTTACCAGGGAGCAAGGTAATGTGCTCGTTAGCACCGATTCACTGATGCTGGTGGGGGAAAAGGGGGCTCCCCACCCAAGTGTCAGTGCACCAGCATGTCAGTGTGCATTACCGGGCTCCAGAGAAACTATTGACTCTATGGAACAGAATCTATTAAAAAAAAGATTCTATTGTATAGAATCAATAGATTCTACAGGGCCAGCTGCTGATCACTGACGCTCTGATATAGCCATATACATTTATTACACTGTAATGAATTTATTTGACCATACTAGCGCGTCAGTGTGCATCAACCGGCTCCATAGTGTCACGAGGCGGGGTGTTGACCCACTGGGCCATGCTGCGTAGCAGGACGGCATTTGGCCAAACAGGTATGGTGTAGAGTCTATAGTCCAGAAAAGGGTACCTGAGGCGATGTAGACAGCAGCAAGGCAGGCTCGGCTGGGACCAGGTAGCAGGCGGACATCAGGCGAGGTGAAGCAGGTCAGACGTGGATACAGCACGGCACGACTTTGGCACAGCACAGTGCTAGACCAGGAAAGTATTGAATGCTAGGAACAGGAACTGGAACAAGTACGGGAACAGGAACGGGAACAGGTACAGGTAACACACTAGGAGGTCATCACATAGACAAATTAGGGAACAACAATAACGCTCAGGCGTAGAACTAGGGGTCAGGATGCCTCTTATAGTCCAGGGTACTCACGGGTCAAAGTTCATCACAAGTTCCGGTGTGTGCACTGCCCTTTAAGAGCGGGCACGGGCACCCTATGGGATATGGCTGAGGTGAGTGGACGCGAGCGCTTGCGTCTCCTGAGGAGGAGGCTGGGGCCAGCGCTTGCCGACTCGTGGCTGCGGCTGTCAGGGGGAGGTTGGAGCTGACAGCCCGCAGCCATGGACATTACACATAGAATAGAGTGGTTTTAGACAGTAATTGCAATATGGGAGATTTTATTGAAAAAAAATAATTAAATTACAAGTTTTAAGCTGGAATAGCAGTGAAGTGGAGTGGAGGGGTTCTTATATATACAGTACACTAGTGTTTTTTCCAGTGGAGATTTTCTGGCCATTTTGATTTTTTTTTAAAATATATTCCACGTTTTTCTGGTTTTAATGTGTAATAAATGTTTCTTTAAAATATAATAAAAAGCTTGTCCATTAAATAAATCCCTTTCTTTGTCTGGCATAGCAAGCTTTTATACAGTACTATAAAGAGTTTTTCAGCAACATTCTAAACAAAGAATCAAAAGGTGAAGCAATAAGTGAGCACATTATAACAAAAGTTTTTTGGCTTGGCAGGTTTTTCTTTGTTGTTTTATATACAAAGTTTGTTAAAAACATTTGATAAAAACACTTGTGCAGTTAGTGAGCGCATTTCTGTTTTTGTCTGGCATAGCAGGTTCCTTAAAAACTGGATTCAGAGTGTTCAAACAGACTTTCCTGTTGCTTGTTCTTTCATACAGCAAGATGCTAAAAGACAAAAAGTACAAAATGCGGGAGCTCCCTACGGCAATATCGTCTTGTTCAATGGGATGTACAAGGTGCAATAACGAAAGGCTGCTAACCTGAACAAGTTGGGCTAAAGGATAAGGACAACTCTACAGTGCGTTTAGGATGAAAACGTATCATCCGTTGTACCAGCTGCAGCCATTGATACAAGATCCTCCTGAGTGTTTTCCAAGACCTGGTGGAGGACATATGCAAGCAACAAACATAAAAAACTCCTATTTCCAAGGCACCGCAATCTCACCAATGCAGCTGCTCTCTCCTCTGTCTGCCGAAAGAACTAAAAGATTTGCTTTTAGTTCATCTGCACTTCACCAGTCCTTCGCAGATAGAGGAGAGAGCAACCGCATCTCTTGTCATATCACAGCTGGCATCAGACTTGCTACATTGGTCCAGAATGGTGAGATAGAAGCGCCTTGGAAATAGGAGGTTTTTTTTTGCATTCCCACCAATGATCCTGTCACAACTCAGTACCAAGCAGCCCCCCACAAATTACAGTAGACCCCAACCTCTCTAAAGTTACCTACCCCTGCGTTAGATGATACTAAAATGAAGGGTAGTTAAAGCAGAAGAGGATTATATTATAATTTAGAAAACATCTGAGAAATGGTAATTTTGGGTATAAAACTTCTATGAAATAATGTAGATAACTATAAGCATAGTAAATTTGATTCTTAGATATGTATCTTCATCTTGAAGGGAATCTATCTTAACGAAATTACATATTCATCATGTTTTTATTCTAAACATAATTTTTAACATTTTGGGTTGTGTTTTTTATGTGACTATTTATGTATAAGTATTTACAGATGTAGCGATCTATAACTTGATGTTTAACGCATTAGTTACACAGCGGCAATAAACTAACTTGACCTTTTCAATGGCCTTTCAAGAAGGTATGGGTCTCCAATATGGTCGCCCACAGGAAAATTGTATAACAAGTTATGTAATTCATGAAACTAAATTAATTACGTAATATATTCCATTTATGATTCATAAAACTGGATAAAATAGTCTCAAAAAAATTACACAAACTCTCTGAGAGTATATCACTGACAATACACACATGATTCATAAATAGGGCTACAGATATACTAGAAGACAAATTTCAGACTGGATGCTTTTCTGCTACGTGGCATACATTTTATGTCTGAGGAGGGTATTGGTCCATTATACAGTAGATGTTCCTTTTTTTTTTTTTGCCTGGGCTTAATTTCACAGAACTAGCATTTTCTTTCCATAACAAGTAGTAAAGAAAAAGTACAGCAGAACGTGGAAAACAAAAGAGTATGGAACTTGATCATATTAAGTTATCAAATTAATTTTCAGTGAAGGGTAAAGGAATTTGTATGAATTGAACTAAATTACGTCTTAGTAAGCACAATAAAAGTGTTTTATGTTTTCATTAAAACCAGGTCTATGAATTGAGTTTGTGGAGGATTTTTAGATTACACATTTCCTATGAGAATAAAAAAAAGGCTGTTAATTATATCCCACATAACTGTTGCAATACATCTCTGTAAAATGAATAAATCTGTGCTTCTATTTGCTTTCAATTTAACAGTTGTGATACATTAGTGTATTAGTCCTTACTCCTTCTGGTCTAATTAAAGGGGACATGAATATTTTTACACTTATCCTAATTATTAGGACATCCAGCCATCAATAAAATGGGGTCTTATGGAATCCCAAGTTGAGCATTCCCAGGGAGGAAGTTTATGGAAATTCTTGGTGAGTGATTCCGCAAAGGCTGCTGGAGACTGCCTGGAATGAGCGTGCAAATAAATCCGCAACCCCAAATCCGTCTCAACTCTGATCAACAGATTCTAAGGCTGCTCAATGGTTTTTGTCAGAGCCCACCGTAAGGCAGGTTGGACTTTGCAGCATAGAACTCAGGTTGTTTTAACAGGGTTCGGCGTTGGATAAGAGGTGAAACTCAGGCAATACCAGATCAGATAACAAGACAGCCCGAGTGTAAACAGAAAGTCCAAATCACAAAGCTAGTGGATATCAGGGTTAGCAGAGGTCAAAACCAGCCGGGAGCAGAAAGTTCAAATCAGTAAGCAAAGGGTAATCCAGAGAAAGGCCGAGAACAAGGTCCAAAAAGTGCAAATAGTCAAAGGTACAGGGTACAGTCAGTAGCTTTTTTTTTTTTATAAATTCTTTATTTCAGAAGACAAAATTTTTGCAATAAGAAACAACATCATATACATAACATTATAAAAGCAGTGCAACAAAGACAGTCACTTTCATATATCCAAATTGCAATTAGGCAATCCCCGCATAACACATGTTTGGGATAGAAAATATTAATGAAAGCAACTCACTGAGCAAAACCCACGTCCTTTATCAGACAAGACAAACAAGAAATCATAAATGGAAAAGAGAAAGGTGGACATACAAGACAAACAAACAAGCCGTATCTCTATGGGGTATGTATTATCATATTGATAAGCATATTCACCTGCTCAAAAAGAAACCCATACCCCCCCCCATCTTATTATCTCTCGGATGTAGCCAGCGTCTGGACACAACATATCATGAGTGTCATGAGTGTTAGCCATACTGATTCTGTGTAGGTATTTTGTGAAGGATTTCCTGGGTCCTAAACTGAGTCTAGACTAGGTCTTAACCCCCCCCCCCCCTTACTGGGCATTTCAGATGACCTATATTACTTCCCCAAGTGCTATTACTGTATATAAATGTATCTACTAATGTATATCAATATATATCTTGCCTCCCCTCACCCGAATTCCGGCCCCGTCCCTGCTCCATTCTCTTGTGATAATCCCTCCATGGCTTCCAAACCCTCAGAAACAACTCTCTTGAGAAGGTATGCCAACCCACGAGCTCCTCCACTGAGTGTAACTGATGAACCCTAGACCACCACATATCCATGGAAGGGGGTTCCTCACTTCGCCACTTCAGCGGTATCAATAATTTAGCCACCGAGACCATCAAAGTAGCCAAGTTTCTCCGTACAGGGATAAAATCTCCGGATGGAAGCCATAGAATGATCAGGCCAGGTGATAGTACCAGAGAGCCACCAACAACATCATTGATAGCCCTTTCCACCTGAACCCAAAAAGGTTTGATTTTGGAGCAGTACCACCAGATATGTGACAAGGATCCAGGAGCCAACCCACATCTCCAACATACATTTGAGGCTAGAAGACGAATCTGATATAAATATGCCGGAGTTCTGTACCAGCATGTTAGCAATTTATAGGAGTTCTCCTGATGTCTCACACAGCATGAAAACCCGTGAGATCTAGATAGAATAGCGGAGACTTCTCTTTGTGAGAGCACAATATTTAACTCCTTCTCCCAGGCCAGTAGGAAAGAGGGTTTGGTGGGGGTGAACTCTACCAGAAGATTAGTGTAAATTTTTGACAGAGCTTTAGCGGGAGATTGTGACATAAGGGCATAGTTCTCCATCCAGGTAGGATCTGGATATGGAGCAGGAGCCGTAGCCAAGAACTTGCAGCATGCTGATTCAAAACCCTTTTGGTGGAGGTATGTAACATTCCCGGCCCAAGTCACCCCCCTTTGTCACTAGAGCGTCCCAACAACGCACTTAAATCCGGAACAACCCTTCCCGTTGTAACCTCCCTAACCCGAAGATAACTCAGGAGAGGCCATAATGTCGAACCTAGAGATGCATCTCTATCCGTAAAGTAGGGAAGGGCCCCCAGTGGAGCTATCGGGGACAGGCAACCCCCTGCCATATTCAGTGCTTTAGACCTCTGACAGACTTTAAGCATACCTCTCGTCATATCACTAACTAAAAGCGTTTTCGGCGGTAGCGGCAATTTAACCCAAAGTAAGTGGAGATATTCCTCCGAGAGGACCCGTCTCTCCAAATCTAAATAACTATGAGTAAGAGATACGTTAGCAAGCTGTGACCATCGAAGTAGTTGAATGGCCGTATAATATAACCCTATATCTGGTAAGGATAAGCCCCCCTGTTTCTTTTTCAAAATGAGTAATCTGTGAGCCAACCTGGGCCGTCTTCCCTTCCACAGAAAATTAATAAACAGCCGCCTATAGTGGCCAATAGGCCAATAGGTTTTCCTGCCAATCCAAGAAAGGAATGGAATATTAATTTTAGACAGGAATTTTTGTATCTTCAATACTAGAGGGGCAAAATTCAGGGAGAATATATTTTTGGGATCCGCTGGGATCTTAATGCCTAAATATTGGATAGCTGAAGATTGCCATTTAAACGAGGAAATGGATTTCAAGTATGCGAGCTGATCTTTTGGCAAGGAGATACCTAGGGCCTCCGACTTCCCATAATTAATTTTAAAATTTGATATATCCCCGAACTGAGTAAACACATCCAGGATCAATGGAAGGGCAGTGCGTGGATTCGTAACTATCAGCAATAGATCATCTGCAAAGGCCGCCGTCTTATGGACGTGTCCTCCAACCCGGAGACCCTGGATGCCCTCGGTCTGGCGAAATTTTAAAAGCAGCGGTTCCATCATAATAACAAAAAGTGACGGGGACAAAGGGCACCCTTGCCTGGTCCCATTCGATATGGAAAAGGGAGCAGACAAGGATCCATTAACCTGAATCCTAGCAGAAGGTTCTCTATACAATGAGAAGATAGCATTTATGAATGTGGGTGGAAAATTTAATTTCAGTAGAGCTCTCCTCATGTACTCCCAACATAACCTGTCGAAGGCTTTTTCGGCATCAGTGGCTAGAAGCACCATAGATCCCCTAGTTTTACGCACTTGTAAAATCGCATGCAACACTCTGCTCACATTGTGTTTACCCTCTCTCCCCTTCACAAATCCCACTTGCTCATCTCCAATAATCAAGGGCAAGAGCGATTGCATGCGTGTCGCCAAGATTTTTGCCCACCATTTAACATCACAATTTAATAGCGAGATGGGTCTATAGCTTCCGCACTGCTCAGGATCCTTCCCTTCCTTAGGGAGAATGGTGACAAATGCCTCCAAAGACTGTGCGGGGAGAGAGGATCCACCCATCAGGGAATTACAAACTGCCGTAAATTTTGGAATCAGTTGTTTCCGAAATTTTTTATAAAAGGAGATAGGCAACCCGTCTGGCCCCGGGCTCTTCCTGAGGGGATAGAGTCCAAGATCTTACCCACTTCATGCTCCGTGATGGGCGCTAAAAGCGCCTCGCCTTGTATCTTGGAGAGTTGAGGTGTTAATATATCTGACAGGAAAGCGGTTATACGTTCCTGCTTGTCTAGTGTATGAGGAAAGGCCCCCCCGGCATCAGCAGGCAAATTATAGAGCTGGGAATAAAAAGTCTGAAAGGCCTCGGCAATGTGCGGCGTTGAGGTCACTCTCTCTCCTTGATCAGTTTTAACAGCTTCTATAAACACTTTTGCCTGTCTCTGTTTAATTAACCTGGTCATCAGCTTAGAGCATATACGTCTGAGAAACAGCCATCCTATATGCCTTGGTAGCTTTATAATTAAGGAGGTCCTTAAGCTCGTGGCGTAATGAGCACAGCAATTTATAATCTAAAAGGGATCCCACCTGTTTATGTAATCTCTCAGTTTCGGATATTTGCTCCAACAAGCGTAAAATATGCTTAGAACGTTGCCCCTTAAGGTGAGAGGCCAACGCGATAAGCTCCCCCCTCATATATGCCTTATGTGTCTCCCAGAGAATGGGTCTGGATACCTGTGGGGAATCATTAATTTGAAAAAATTCCTCCAACTTAGAAGCTAACACCTCACTATTTTCATTTTGTGCAATACTTTTGTCATTAAGTCTCCAGAGCCACTCCCTTTGAGGAATACACCCTAATTCCAAGGTAATGCATACCGGGGCATGATCCAAAACCGCAATACTCCCAATATCAGCATGCTGCAAGTTCGGCAACAGAGCTAAAGAAAGGAAAAAATAATCTATTCTATGATAGGTACCATGGGGAGCAGAATAAAATGTATAGTCCTTTACCGATGGATTACCCACCCTCCAAGCGTCAACCAAGCCCATTTTTGACAAGAGCATTTTAAGCTTACGGAGCAACAAAGGCGGAAACATCTGGACCAAAGAGGTGGAGTCCATCGGCAAGTCAAGAGACACATTAAAGTCTCCCCCCAAGACTAGCTGAACTTCAGCAAAGGATCGAAGGGATAGTAGGGTAGACCTCATCCATTTATATTGCCTTATGTTAGGGGCATACAAGTTAGCTAGCGTAATTTTCATACCAGAAACCTGGCCTTTTAAAAAAATATAGCGTCCCCCTTCATCCACCAAAGACGATTCTACCTTGAACTGCATATTCTTATGAATAGCTATAGACACCCCCCGTGACTTGGAAGAGTAAGTACTATGAAACCATTGTGAGTAAGTATGTACAGGTAACGTGGGGATGTGTGCCGGTCTAAAGTCTGTCTCTTGTAGAAACAAAATATCATGAGCCTGTACCCGTAGCGAACCCAAGACCCTGGATCTCTTCTGAGGGGAACACAAGCCCTTCACGTTAAATGAGCACAACTTCAGCCTACCCATCTATATGACTGATCCAGAAACATCGCAGCTGGCGCTAATATAGTAGACCAACATCCGAGAGATACCTCGCTCCAACCCCCAAAAATGAGAGACACTAGAAAATTAAAGACACATATATGAAAAAGGAAAGAAAAATAAAACATAGAAAACCTAAAGACAGCAAGTGACCTCCTCCCTATTATCCCGGAATAAGGAGAAAGTATAACCCGGGACAGAGGTCCAAGGACCAGCTCCTGTCCAGGGGGGGAGAAAAAGAACTCACGATGAGATCTTAAACAAGTCAAATACATTCAAACACCTTAATGAAAATGATACAGACATATTTGCTCAAATTATTAAAGGCATCAGACTAGCTACAGCACAGCATTGACTAATGCAGAGCCTTAGCAGAGCAATAATGGTTCCTACAGAGTAAATCATCTTAAAGTTACGCAATCAGCTGGCAAACCAGGAAAACGTAAAAGAGAAAGGAGGAGAAGGAAAGGGGGGGGGGATGGATAGGGAGGGGGGGATGGATAGGGAGGGGGGAGGGTAAAGAGAGAGGGGGAGCGGGGGGAGAGGGAGGAGGGGAGGGGAAAAAAGGGGGAGGGGGAGAGAGAGAGGGGGGGAGAGGAGAGGAGAGGGAGGAGGGGAAAAAGGGGGGGGAGGGAGGGGAGGGGGTACAGGGGGGGGGATATAGGGGAGGGGGTATAGGGGGGGGGGAGGACATATCCCAGTTAGGCAGCCATGCATTCCCATAGATAAGAACCAATTATCATTCCATCAATGGAGAAACAGCCCCAATCTTCTGTAAAGTACCAGCTCCAGCTCCATATTCGCCATTAATCGTAGCCAGATCCTAGTCCCATCAGGTAATCAGGTATCCACTCCTGAGGAAAGACGATTCTGCCTTTTGGGCAACTTGGCGTTCACCACTGGTTTCCATGGTCGGCGAGTTTTGGGCCTTGTAAGATCCATAGCCACTGGCATCCAAGAGGGGACAGTTATAGGATCCAAATCCAGCACTTGCCACGCTTTCTCCAGATCTTCTGGCGTGCGAATGGTAATCTGCCTCCCCGCTCTCATGGTCGCCAGCCCAAACGGAAAGAGCCATCTTATCGGTAGCTTATGAGCCCGCAATGCATCCGTGACCGGCTTTAAAATTCGGCGTTTCGCTAACGTGCTAGCTGATAGATCTTGGTATACCGCCAATTTAGCTCCTTCAAATACAAGCTCCGTGGCCTCTCGTGCCGCTTTTAAAATGGCCACCGTATGTACAAAACTTAAAATGCCACATATGACATCTCGTGGAGGCTCCGTGTCAGTGGGTTTAGGCCTCAGCGCCCTGTGCACCCGCTCAATCACCAAGGAAGCGACCCGGTCCTCTCCTATCAGGGAGGTAAAAATCTGCAACACAGTACCTGCTAGCGAGTCCACAGCCACCGTTTCCGGGAGGCCACGTAGCCTAATATTCTTTCGCCTACTCCGGTTTTCCTGGTCCTCCAGGTGTATATACAGGGTATTCAAATGATCAGCATGCTCTTTCGCCGTTTTGTGCTGAATAACTTGTTGATCCAAAATGGATGCCTGCGTCTCCTCCAAGGCGAGGACCCTGTGTCCAATATGGTGCATGTCAGCCTTTATTTCCCGGAGGTCGTTCATCACGGGGGTGAGAGCCTGCATCAGGGTCTCCTTCAAATAAGCCCTGGAGATAGGTCAGCATCTACCTGCCCTGCACAATCCGAGGGAGCGTACGAGCTGTCTGAGTCATCTGCCCTCTGCTCCTCGTGCGATAGTTCCAGCGCCATCTTGGATCTCCCCGCCGCAGAAGCCCCTCTCTTCTTAAAGAATTTGTCCATCTCAGGCACAGGTTTGGGGTGCCGAGGGGTTCCCCCCACGTCCTTGGTCTTGTCCTTACCCGTTTTTCCCATGCCTAACAGTAAGTAGTCGGTGTTATGCGATAATTTTGATGAGTGTGAGGAAGAGCTCCGGGATCACACCACCATCTCTCAGCGTAGCAAGCTCCGCCCCCTTACAGTCAGTAGCTTTATCAAACACATGGAGACAAGGAAAATCACAAGCAAAGAAAAAAAACAACAACCCAGATTTAAATACTCCACCCTTCAATATGATTGGAAGAAAAAAGTGGAATAGTCTCAACAACTAAAACGAGAAATGCCGAGAAGCTAGACTAGTAGTCATGGTAATCTTAAAGGGTCGGATGTTTCCTAACATGGGGGCCCAGAGCCTCCCCCTTCCTCCTCACTGCATGACTGCATTGAAAAGGAGTTTGAGTGGAGTTGTGGTCAATGTCTATTAGGCTGATGGAACCAGCTGAGCAATGTACTCGCCTGTTTCCGTCAGCCCCATAGGCATTGGATGGAGCAGCAGTGGGCATGCAATTAGACATTTATCAATTATGCCGTGGATAGGTAAGAATAGTCCATTATGGCACAACCCCTATTAAATTTACTGTCACTGGGGCAAATCATTTTAATCAAGGGCATTGTATAGATGCTCAAAAAGAAACAAGGCTTCTTGTGTTGCCAAATATTTCCTAAAAATATTTTACCCAGTTGATCCCCACATGGCAGTATGCAGTATATTAAAAAGGTTGTCCGGTTTTAGCAAATTATTATTAATTAAAGTTATATAATTAAGACCCTGTTCACATCTGCATTCATGTTTCCGTTGTTGTGCTCCGTCAGAGGAGCAGAACAACAAAAATGTTGGAAGCGCAGGCTCCATTGAACAACGGTGACAACCAGTGCCCAATAGAATCCATTCACTTTAATGTGTTCCGTCGAGGTTTCCGTTAGGGTGTCCGTGCATTTAGCGAAAACAATAGCGTTGCATGCTGTTTCTGGAATTTTTGGTGGCATCTGTGATGTAGGCCCCTAACGAAGCCTCCAACGCAGATGTGAACAGGCTCTTATTAACATAATCTTATTAACATTTTCTGTATTAAGTCGTTAGTGACCGCCAATACGCCTTTTCACGTTGGCCACTAATGGGCTTTATTCTGATGCATAAGCCTTTTTACGGCACTGCATTAGAATAAATAAACAGAGCAGAGAGCTGTCAAATCTCCCTGCTCTCAGCTGCCAGATGTAGCTCAAACTGCTCAAACGTGTGAGATCAATATAAGTATCGATCTCACCCGTTTAACCCCTCAGATGCGGCGCTCAATAGCGTGCGCCGCATCTGAGCTGTTTTGGAGAGAGGGAGGGAGCTCTCTCTCCCTCCCACCGACACCCGGCGATGTAGTAAATTCCTGTTAGTTCATGCCGGAGGCATTTCCTAGCAGATGCCTGTCCGTTTTAAACGGACAGGCAGTAATACACTGCAATACAAAAGTGAAAAACCCACCTTTTCCCCTTACAAACAGCTTTACTAGTAAAAAAACAAAATAAAGTAAAAAATTGACGCATATTTGGTATCACCGCGTCCGTAACGACCCCGACTATAAAGCGTTTCCATTATTTAACCCGCACGGTGAACGCTGTAAAAAATTTAATAGAAAACTGGAAAAATTGCTGTTTTCTGTGCATCCTGACTTAAAAAAATGTGATTAAAAAGTGATCAAAAAGTCGCATTTACTCCAAAATAGTACCAATAAATACTACAAGTCTTCCCGCAAAAAAAAAAGCCCTCAACAACTGCATCGGTGGAAAAATAAAAAAGTTATGGCTCTTCAAATATGGAGACACAAAAACAAATAATTTTGAAAAAAAAAGCGTTTTTACTGTGTAAAAGTAGTAAAACATACAAAAACTATACAAATTTGGTATTGTTGCGATCGTAACAACCCGCTGAATAAAGTTATTTATACCACATGATAAACGGCGTAGATTTAGAACGCGAAAAAGAGTGGCGAAATGTCTTTTTTTTTCTGTTCCCCCCCCCCATAAAAAAGTTAATAAAAGTTAATCAATAAATATTATATACCTCAAAATGGTGCTATTAAAAACACAACTTGTCCCGCAGAAAACAAGACCTTATACAGCTATGTTGACGCAAAAATAAAAAAGTTATAGGTCTTGGAATGCGACGATAGAAAAACGTAAAAAATACATTGGTCATTAAGATTTAAAAGAGGCCAGCTGTCCCTGAAAGCTGACACTCCACTGTATGCCGATCAGCGGCTTATTTCCGCTGATTACGGCAATTAACCCCTTAATTGCGGTGATCGATTGGAATCACCGCATTGAGGGGTTTCTAGCACATCGGCAGACCTCACGATGCAATCGTGAGGTTTGCAGATGGCTAGCATGGCGATCGGAGGCCAAGTAATGGCCTCCGTGTCTGCCATGTACGGAAGCCTATCAGGACCAGCCTCCTGATAGACTTCCTGTCAGAGTGACAGGACGTCACTGCCGTTCGCGATGCACACTGTCGACGACAGTGTCTGTGACAGTGTCGGTGACAGTGTGCATCGGGAACCGGGAGGTCAGCTGTCCCTGACAGCTGACACTCCACTGTTGCCAATCAGCGGCTCATTGCTGCTGATTTCGGCAAGTAACCCGTTACATGCGGGGCTCGATTGCGATCTCCGCATGTAGGGGTTTTGTAGCATATCAGCAGCCCCCAAGCAATTGTGGGGGCTGCTGATGCTTGTGATGGCACCCGGGGGCCAGACAACGGCCCCCGGGTCTGCCATGTATGGAAGCCTATAAGGATCAGCCTCTGGCTATTCCTTGTAGACTAACTGTCAGAGTGACTGTGACGTCACACTGACAGTTGGAATACGTTACACTACCTAGGTAGTGTAATGTATTTTAGCAGCGATCAAAGCTGCAGGTAAAAAAAAGAAAGTGTAAAAAGAAAAGAAAAAAGTAAAAAAAAAGTTAATAAAAATGTTTTACAAAAGTGTAAAAATAAAAGATTTTTTTTCCTATAATAAGTCTGTTATTATTGGTAAAAAAAGAAACCGTTAAAAAACAGTACACATATTTGGTATCAACGCGTTCGTAACGACCCAATCTATAAAATTATAATGTTATTTTTACCGCACGGTGAACGCCGCAAAAAAACCCAAACTAAAAACAATGCCAGAATCCCTATTTTTTGGTCACCACTCCTCCCAAAATATAGAATAAAAAGTGATCAAAAAGTCGCATGTACCTGAAAATAGTACCAATAAAAACTACAACCCGTCCCGCAAAAAACAAGCTCTAAGGCCTAATGCACACGAACGTATTTTTGTCCTCCCGTAAATACCGGTGTAAATACGGGTTCTTGGTCACACGTATTCGACCCGTATTGCACCCGTATTTACGGGCACGTTTTCGCTGAAAAATTACACTGCAGTAATCGACAGCCCTTCTCTCTATCAGTGCAGGATAGAGAGAAGGGACAGCCCTTTCCGCAGAAAAAGTAAAAGAAATTCATACTTACCCGGCCGTTGTCTTGGTGATGCGTCCCTCTCTTGACATCCAGTCCGACCTCCCTGGATGACGCGGCAGTCCATCTGACCGCTGCAGCCTGTCATTGGCCTGTGATTGGCTGCAGCGGTCACATGGGCTGAAACGTCATCCCGGGAGACCGGACTGGAGGAAGAAGCAGGGAGTTCTGGGTAAGTATGAACGTCTTTTTTTTTTTACAGGTTGATCTATATTGTGATCGGAAGTCACTGTCCAGGGTGCTGAAAGAGTTACTGCCGATAGTTTAACTCTTTCAGCACCCTGGACAGTGACTATTTACAGACGTCGCGTAGCAACGCTCCCGTAATTACGGGTGCACACACCTAGTCACCCGTATTTACGGGAGCCCCATAGACTTCTATGGGCCTGCCCGTGCCATAGTTACGGCCTGAAATAGGACATGTTCTATATTTTTCAACGCCACGGGCACCTTCCCGAAAGCATACGGGGAGGTACCCGTGGCCAATAGAAGTCCATGGGCCGGTAAAACGTGCCGTAATTAGGGCCCGTAATTACGGGTGTTTTTACGTTCATGTGCATGGGGCCTTACACAGCTTTTTTGACTGTAAAATAAAAAAGTTACGGCTCTCAGAATATGGTGACACAGAAAATAAATTATTTTATAAAGAAGTGATTTTATTGTGCAAACGCTGCAAAACATAAAAAAACAATATACATATGGTAGCGCCGTAATCGTACCGACCCGCAGAATAAAGTAAAATTGTCAATTATAGCGCATTATGAACGCCGTAAGAAATAAAGATATTAAAACGCCAAAATCACTGTTTTTGGTCACCAAAGCTCTAAATAAAATGTAATAAAAAGTGATCAAAAAGTTGCATGTACCAAAAAATGGTACCAATAAAAACTACAGCGTGTCCTGCCAAAAATAAGCCCCCACACTGCTCAATTCATGGAAAAATATAAAAGTTATGGCGTTTGTAAGGCGGGGAGTGAAAAACTAAAATGGAAGAGCAAAAGAGGATCAGTCCTGCAAAGGTTAATTCATTTCTATTAAAAAAATAAATTATTACCACATGGGGGGTATTGTCATACTCGGGAGAGATTGCGTTTCAAATTTAGGGCGACTTTTTCTCCTTTATCCCTTGTGAAAATAAAAAAATTCAACATTTTAGTGGACAAAAATGTTTATATTCATTTTCACGGCCTAATTCTACTAAATTCTGCAAAACCCGTGTGGTATAAATGCTTAATATACACCTAGAAATATTTCTTGAGGGGTGTAGTTTCCCAAATGGGATCACTTTTGGGGTGTTTCCACTGTTTTGTTCCCTCCAGGGTGTTGCAATCACGACATGGCACTAAAAACCAATCCAGCAAAATCTGCGCTCCAAAATCCAAATGGCGCTCCCTCCCTTCTGAGCGCTGCCGTGGGTCCACATATGAGGTATTTCCATAATCGGGAGAAGATGCTTTAGAATTGTTGGGGTGCATTTTCTTCTTTATTCCTTGTAAATATTAAAAATGTCTATGTTTTTTCAGAAAGAAAGTAGATTTTCATTTTCACAGACTAACTCCAATAAATATAGCAAAATAGCTGTGGGGTCAAAGTACTAACTATACACCTAGATAAATTCCTTGAGGGGTCCAGTTTCCAAAATGGGGTGACTTTTGGGGAGTTTCCACTGTTTTGGCACCACAAGACCTCTTCAAACCTCACATGGTGCCTAAAATATAATCTAAAAATAAGCAGGCCCCAAAATCCACTAGGTGCTCATTTGCTTCTGAGGCCGGTGTTTCGGTCCATTAGGGCACTAGGGCCACATGTGGGATATTCCTAAAAACTGCAGGACCTGGCCAATAAATATTAAGTTGTATTTCTCTGGTAAAACCTTCTGTGTTACACAATTTTTTTTATTACAAATGACTTTCGGCAAAAAAGAGAAATTTGTACATTTCCCCTCTACTTGCCTTTATTTCCTGTGAAACGCCTAAAGGGTTAAGAAACTTTCTGAATGCTGTTTTGAATACTTTGAGTGTGCAGTTTTTAAAATGGAGTGATTTTTTTGGGGATTCTAATATATAAGGCCCTCAGAACTGAACTGGTCCCTGTAAAAATCGCCTTTTTAATTTTTCTTGAAAATGTGAGAAATTGCTGCTAAAGTTCTAAGCCTTGTAACGTCCTAGAAAAAAAAAAGGATGTTCAAAAAACGATGCGAACATAAAGTAGACATTTGGGAAATGGTACCTAGTGACTATTTTGTGTGGTTTTACTATCTGTTTTACAAGCAGATACATTTAAATTTAGAAAAATGCAGATTTTTGCAAATTTTCTCTAAATTTTGGTGTTTTTCACGAATAAATATTGCATTTATCGACGTACAATATGTCACGAGAAAACAATCTCAGAATTGCTTGGATAGGTAAAAGCATTCTGGAGTTATTACCACATAAAGTGACACATGTCAAATTTGAAAAAATCGGCTGTGCCACAAGGCCAAAACAGGCTGTGTCCTAAAGGGGTTAAGATCTCTGCTTGTTGATATTCAGTATAAACACTCATTGTTTACTTCCAGTGGATAACATTCTGTCCATGGTCCTGTTGTATTTGGAACGTAGAAATTTATGACTGCATTGTTAGGATACATGCTTATATCAGCTCCCATTTTAAAACAGTTTTTTTTATTGTATATATATATATATATATATATATATATATATATATATATATGTGTGTGTGTGTGTGTGTGTGTGTGTGTGTGTGTGTGTGTCTGTGTGTGTGTATATATGTGTATATATATGTCTCAATACTATAAAAAAAAACGTTTTATATATATATATATATATATATATATCTGTATACATTCATTCTAGGGAAGAAATGATGAACTATTATGCCTTTTACAACATCATAATATGAGAATGTTTATCCAGATGGACAATGAACTCTTCACTTCATTCATAATTTATATGATGTTTCTGGACATCTGTTGATTTATTTAACCGGATTATTGCATATCTTGGCTTTAGTATTAAATAAAAGTGCCAACAACACAATTAGCAACAGAACAGATTCCTCTGCATTTGAAGAAAAAATATTAAACTGAGCTGATGATTAGTTTTTTAATCTCTAGATTATTTTTTTTTTTTTTTTTTTTTTTTTAAAGGGCATACATTATGGTGGTGCCTCAAGAATAGCCAGAATTTTTTTTAAATATTTTATTGTGTACTGATATAGTAAGAACCATCTTACCACCTGTTATCTATACTGGTAAAACCCTATGGTTGGGTTATCAAGTGCTTACATGTTAGATTACAAGAGTTTTCAGGAAGTTCAGTCTGGTTCGCCTAAGAATATTGTTTAACCCAGAGGCACAGTAGCGGCTATGTATAAATATGTAAATATAACCGAAAAGCCCAAGGGAGGGACATTTTATAATTAATGTATTTTATATTTATTAAAGTGGTAGTTAGAAACTCTACACCCAATGTATAGAAATCAAAACATTCCTTTTATATTTATTTATATATTTTTCCCATGGTGGGGTATATTTTAAGTCTGTCCCTAGAAGAAGAGATAGGTTCTCCAGTGATATATGCAAAAGTTCCAGTCTAGGAACACATACAATCCAAATTTGAATCTTCCATCAGAATAACTGGCCCTCCACCAGTGGGTGCAGCTGGTGCCACATATTACAGAAAAAGACTAACCTGATGGGAATTGGGTGTGTAATGTAGTAGGTGATAAAAGTTAAGTATACCTCATAGTAGCAAGAATACAAAAGGTCAGCATACGGTCAAATTAGGTGGTCCCCTCTATGAAGAAAAGGTGGTGTGGAAAGTTGACTGTCAGTGGGGGGGGGGGGTGCAGGCGCTCGGGAGGCTGGACTCTTGAAAACCAATTATAGTGGCATAATGTTGGGAGTACTCAGGGGAAGAAAATGACCTATTGATGTTGGAGTTTTATTATTTATGTTGCTTATATAGGGCCAACATATTTTGCAGTGATGCACAGAAGGTGATATCACTCACTGGACTCTAAATTCCCTATAGATATGTTTTTTTAAGTGAGGGAGGAAAACCGGTGAACCTGGAGGAAGCCCACACAAACAACCGGAGAACATGCAAACTCAATGCAGATGAACTTAGGACACCAGCGTTGCAGGGCAACAGTGCTAACCACTGAGCCATTGTGCTGCTCCTAAAGTCTATGGAACTGTAGGTAAATCCTTTGGAAATGTAGAGTTTCATTTGGGAGTGGTGGGATGATTTTGTGCGCCCAGAAGTTTGTTAGGGCCTAATATATGAAAAAAGAAGTAGCAGTTATACGGTGCGATATCTGATAAATAACAAAGTTAAGTATTTAAACACACATAGAACTCATTGCAGAGAGCCAAATATAGAAGAAATAATGACCTTATTATCCCATTAGCGCGAAAGTGACCAAGGGAGGGCATGACATTAGCACCAATTGTAGAGTACATTTAACATTTTTAACCAGAATGACAAATTCGGACTCCTATAGGGCGATCATTAGGTATGTGCCTTTAATTTGATCATATTACAATCTAAAACATTTAACATACGTAGATACCCAACTTAACCAAACATTTAACAAAATAAACTGTAATGCAAATCATAAATTATGTAATTATGCAAACCCTCAAAAAAATAAATACAAGAAAATGGAAGCTTATAACAGTTATTTTAAACCAGCAATGGAGGGAGGAAAACATATAGAATGTCCACAGCTTATCCAACCGGCAAACCAATCCTGCCATGTATACTTTTCATACGGTATCATATGCATATACTTTTTAGAATGATGATGAGGTCCTCCGTCAGCCGATAATAGCGTGTAGTTAGGCGGCCTTGTTGATGCTACCTCATTTCAGATATCTATCAAAACTTTTCATTCTAAATGAAAACGTAGTTGCTAAATAAGAAATTTAGATTTTAGATCCATAAATTTATTCTTTAGCGTTATTAATATTTTATCAGGTAGCAGAACATACATCAAATCATTTATACGCACATTGCATATTTGTGCTATGAAATGAATAAAGATTTCTGTATTACCCTTTAATATCATATCTTTCAAATGGATTTGAAAGTATTTCTGAATTGATTATTCTGTTAGCTGACTCGGTTTCGGTTTCCTCTTAAAGTTTTCCTGAACGTTGATAGAAAATCCTAGCAGTTTCATTGCATTACTACCAGTCAAGTACAATTTCTATGAAAGTAAGAGGATTCCAAAAGTTTTCATTATATTAGCTTTACATGAAATTCTCATTTCCACATTTTAAATATTTTGTGCCTATCATAAATACCAATCTTACGTTCCCTTTCCTTATACATTTCACTTTCAATCTGCCTTATCATTTATCACTTACAGAATATGTTAGGTATGCTGGTATACTGAAAACTTTAGTTACTTCTGTGTATTTTCAGAGCCAGCCACAGCGTAGCAGGTGAATTTTGTATTACAGTCCCAATTCCAGTTTGTCCCCTACAGACCCTGCTAGTGTGCCCCCTAAAACTGTTCCAATCATATTGTGCTCCTCGTCTAGTATCTGCCATAGTTCTTTCCCCATGTTTGCTACAATTACCCACTTTTTTTTTAGACAGAATCCCCCCCCCCCCAGTGTCAGTCAGAATGTCTTCAAGTGCCAGAAATAGCTACTTAATTGCCAGTCAAAATACACCCTTAATGTTAACCAGAATATCCCCTACTTGTGTCACCCAAAATGCCCTTCAGGTACCAGTCACAGCCCCCCATTATCTGCAACAATTTCCCCCAAATGACAGCAAATATTTAACTAATGCCTGATCCCTGAACACTGTAGTCCTCTTCTCCCCACTTTTTTTTTTACATGTGAGCAGCCCATCTGTGAAAACCGACATGTAACTTCATATTTTTGTGCCAGAGTTGCTTTTTTAGACCGCTGTTGCCAGCAGATTAATGTTCCCTTTGTGGCGCCATTAATTTCTTTATCATTGGCACATTTAAACATAAGAAGACATTGATGGACGTAGCAATGGTTTCACAGTCCTCACCGAAGAAGTGGATTCTAGCATTGCAATAGGTTTGGTGCTGGCTACACTGTCATGCAGAGTCTAAACCATTTCCCTGTTATTCACCCTAGAACCCCATCATGGAGGTATGGACTTTACCATTCGGATTCCCAAATTGTGGTCCCCATAGTAGTCACTGATTGGCAGCAGTTGTACTGTGGGACTAGATGAATGCATACTCAAGAACAGAGCCAGGACTCAGTAAAGATGGAGCAGAAGAAGGTACAAAACCAAAGAAGCTGACGTAGTCGTAACCAGAAAACTGGCCAGGGGTTGAACTAGGAAGTCAAACTAAGTACCAGGTGACAAATCCAAAAAAGCGAGACGAAAGCAAAGTCTAGAGGCAAGACTAGGGTCAATGTCAGGGTCAGAGTCAGGTTCAAGAACAAAAACTGGAACAGAATAAACCTTGATCCCATCTGGGAAAGTTGAATAACACATGGTAACTAGAATTAAAACATTGTCTATATAAATTGCTGGCCTGCGTTCAGAAAGTTGGAAGATAATGTACAATAATAAATAAATTTTAAAAAAAAGATTCACATTGCTAAGTTCCAAAACTAAAAAGTATAGAGCCCCTTTAAGTTTAAAGTGATTTTCTTAAACATGTGTTGTAGTATCTGAATGCAAAATTGGAACATTTTTTATAAATACTGAAAAGAAAAAAATAATGCACATGGTAACCACTTAGGTTGCTGATTTTATTTTCATTTAGAAAAATTGGCATCTGATTGGTTGTTTTGGGCTGCTCCTTCATTTTTCCTTTCCACCTGTTTAATAAATTTCTACCAATATACCACATCTCATGATTCTATGAATTAAGGCTAAAGATGAGCGAATTTACCGAAATTAGTTTTGTTTCCAATTCTATCGAACAGGCCGTAAGATTTGATTTTGTCCGAATCGAGCCCTGATTGCCCTGAAAAGTCATGTATGACCCTCTGAGGTCTTCTAGGACTATCCAATTCAATCCCTCACAAGCTCTTTAATACCAAAACAGCATTAGTATGTAATGGCCGCGGTGACACGGATCACAGCCTTCCCTTACATGCAGACCGCAGACCTCCTCTCTGTAACCAACGTGTTCTTCCCTAGAGACGTCAGCGCATCCGGCCGCTATGTACTGCAATGGCCGCATATGTAATGAATTAATTAATTATTTCCCAGACCACCCTGGACTATAAAAAGGGCCCTGCCCTTCCACTCCTTACTTGAGCGTTGTTTAAGTTTTCCTATGTCTGTATTGCAGATGGTCCCTTAGTCTTTTCCTGCTCCCAGTGTTCCCTTGTCCTGCCTCCTATATCCTGTATCCCATGCTGTGCCTTGTTCCCAAGCCTGTATAGTACCTGAGCAATGCCTTGCTCCGCCTGCTGGAATACTCCACATCTGCTGTTGCCTGTCATCCCGGATAACATCCACCACGTCTGGCGCAACCCACCAACTCCAGCCCCATCTGTGCCAGAGCCCTTGCCGCCATCTGGTCTAAACCAGGTACCCTTGTGCTACACTCCTACCATAGATTTTGTGTATAGACTGTGAGATGGTCAGCTGCATTTCCCTTACGGTGGAGCGGCTTAGTGGGTCCACATACCCTTAGATCGTGACATAGTAATTCCAAAGTGACAGCAAAATTTATGGCTATGGGCAAATGAATGGTAGCCGGTGGTAACAAACAGCCTGTTTAAAAACACACTGCAGGGTCAAATTTTAAATGCTTTTTAAAATAAAAAATACGGTCCAAAAATTATTCCTTATCGGTCGCAATTATATATATATATATATATTTAAAACAATAAGTGATGTTGCGTCCTTGATGCCTGTTTTAGAAGACAGCGGCATGCTATTAGCACCAGGATTAATATTATTGAAGCAGACATGTGAATGATATGATGAACATGGTGGTTCAAAAATTAAAGTGAGAAATCAATTGTATAGCTACTGTATAGAAGCACTCACAGCAATGGCTGCCCATCTGACTAACACACTGACTGACTCCTATCTCTTTCTAAAATCTATCTCTCTATCAAATAATTATAACTATTATTTTCTTCTCACTATGAAATACACTTACTGACGCTAATCCACTATCTGTCTGTATTCTGTGTTTTATTATCTCCCACTCTCTGTCTGACGTCCTCTCTCTCTCTCCCCACTGTCACAGCGCAGGGTGTGGACCCCCGTAGCGGAATAACAGCTGGCCAAACAGGTAAGATACAAAGTCTATAGTCCAGGAAGGGTACCTGAGGTAATGTAGGCAGTAGCAGTGATTCAGGATGAAGATAAGGCTCCGGCAGTAGACAGACACCTGGCGGGGTGTGACGCAGTAGAGGCAGCGGAAGAGACAACTCGACTTCAACTCTAGATGGCACAGAGGCACGGTAGCACGGGATACAGGGTACAGGCAACAGGAACGGGTAACTCAGGGAACTGGAAAACACTAGGAGACCCTTTGCAAGACAAACTTTAGGTACACAACAATGCTCAGGCAAAGATCAAGAGGGCAGAGCCCTTTTTATAGTCCAGCAGCATTCTGGACTGATTGCAGACTTCCTGCAATTATGCGCGCACTGGCCCTTTAAGGCCGTACGCGCATGCCCTGCGGGAGACAGTCACAGAACCAGGAAGTGAGTGCCGGCTTCTCTCAGGAGGGAGATGCAGCCGAGCACTCACACGTCCATGGCCACAGCCGTCAGAGGGTAAATCAGAACAACGGGCCGCGGCCATAGACGTTACACCCACAAAGCACAAGCATTTCCTGATTGAGGTGTTGGCTATGACTCATGCTTGGCTGTGCTAGAGGGACGGCTGCCTGCAAGGCATGATGGAGGAGCCCGCTGGGTCGCCACCTGAGGTCATGTGATCTTCTTCTTTGTCTTCTTGTCTTCTGATCTGTAAAATGGTGGCTGCTATATTGAGCGATTTGTATCCATATTTTGAGCGGGGCGTATCCATAAGTCTTGGATTTGCTAAAATTCAAAACTTTTGGGAAATTTGTAATGAATTTGATTAGTGTAAAATCGATTTGCTTATATCTAATTAAGACTATAGCTCTGAACCATTCTGGTAATGAATAACATGTTTTCCTAATGTCATCATTATTGAAGCACCAAAAATACAAAAAGTTGCCTTCTTAATTAATTCCGCTATAATTTTTTTTTCATTATGAAATAAATAAATCCTAATGCAAGGTTATCGTAAAAGTATTTAAAATAATTGAAATAAAATTAAGTTGACTAAGATAATTGAAAATATCAATTTTCACGGTTTGAATGGAAAAAATAACTTAATTTGCTGAACAGAAATTATATTGAGACTATACACAACGGGAGAGTTAAATCTTTAATCCCTTTATCAAACTGAGACAAAGCCTTGTATACACAGTTTCACATAAAAATATAAATAACCTTTTGAATAAAGAAAATAATATCCTTATGTATCATTGACGTTTTTAGGCTAAGTAAAGCACATTATCTAAAACATGTAATTATTTGCTTTAAACTTAACATGGCCTCATTGACATTCATATACTAAAATTAATATTGATAGATTTTTTTAAGCATCAATTACATAAACAATTGGCAATGATATAACTAAGCAAACTTCAAGAGGTATTCTCAAATGTCTGACAGGTGGAGTTCTCATCTTTGGGACCCCAACCTATTATGGCAATGGAGGTCCTTTGACCCCCAATCTAGCGATCGTTGTTTCGCTTGCAGAATATACTGCAATGCTTATGTTTTGCAATATATTGTGTTTTTTTCCAGCTCCAATTAAGCGCTGCATCTAGGAGGGCTTAATAGGAGCCCAAAGCTGGCATACCTGGGGGCATTCATAGGCCCCAGGCTGCCATGACAACCATACGCATGATGGGCTTTTGGAGGGGGCCGCCCCCCTTGTACTCCGTGTACTGGTAAGAGGGCGTGTTACTATCGCTGTGACACTGTCCAATCAGATACGGACAGTGTTACAGCAAGAGCGGGGATAGAGGAGAGAGTGTGCGCACGCGCACGCTCTCATTCTTTAGCTTCAAGAACAGTCTTCTGCCGAACTGGCAAGGGGGCGTGTCACTGCTATGGACAGTGTAAAAGCTTGAGAGAGGAGAGCGCGCATGCACTGTCCGTAGCAGCGACACGCCCCCTTGGCGGTTCCGCAGAAGACTGATCTTGAAAGCTGAAGAGTGAGAGCATGTGCGCGCACACTCTCTCCTCTATCCTCGCTCTTGCTGATTGGACAGTGTCACAGCCATAGTAACACGACCCCTTGTCAGTACACGCCCCATTGACAGTTCAGGGGGTTATTTAAATATCGGGCACCAAATATAACAGTACCAATATCTAATTAACGGAGGAGGGTAGAAAAAAAAATGTAAAGTGCCCCAGGGTTTATGCAGTCCTGCCCATTACATGCTGCACATGTATGGGCAGGTGAAAGGTTCTCTTTAACATGTTGTTTTAATTGCACAGTGAATTGTGTAAAAACGAAGCGCAAAAAACAATGGAGGAATCTGTGTTTTTTTCATTTTCTACCCCACAAATAATTTTCTTCCTATTTCCTAGTACATTATATGGCACAATAAATGGCGCTACAAAAAAATACAACTCGTCCTGCAAAACTCAAGCCCTCATAGGACTATATTGACGAAAAAATTAAAAAGTTATGACTTTTGGAAGGTGGGGAGGAAAAAACTAAAATAAAAATCTGAAAGTTGTTTACAACGGGAACGAGTTAAATGCCATGGTTGCTATTGACCGCTGCATCTGAGTGGTTAAACAGTAAGGATCAGAGGTATCTCTAATCCCGGCAGTTGGAGCAACGTGGCAGCTGTAATACCCAGCTGACACCGCAGCATATGGAGTACAACCCTCCTCCTGTGACGTAAATTCACTGTGCTTGTTCGTAATTGCGTTAACCCACTGCTAAACAACATATAACATAAACAACGTTTGTTAGCAACCACAATTAGGTGATGTTCCACCCCAAAGTCCCACTTTAAATTACACAATGTGGTCAACTCAATGTAGTCTTGATGGAGTGGTATGATGGTTATTACAATTAGGGTATGTTCACACGGCCAAATTTCAGACGTATACGAGGCGTATAATGCCTCGTTTTACGTCTGAAAATAGGGCTGCAATACGTCGGCAAACATCTGCCCATTCATTTGAATGGGTTTGCCGACGTACTGTGCAGACGACCTGTAATTTACGCGTCGTCGTTTGACAGCTGTCAAACGACGACGCGTAAATATACTGCCTCGGCAAAGAAGTGCAGGGCACTTCTTTGCCACGTAATTTGAGCCGTTCTTCATTGAAATCAATGAAGCACGGCTCAAGGTTTACGAGCGTCTCAGACGCCTCGTAAATTACGAGGAGGAGCTTTTACGTGTGAAACGAGGCAGCTGTTAACAGTCTGTCTTTTCACACGTAACTGCCTCTCAGCGTGTGAACATACCCTTAGGCTCTGCTCACATTATCATCATGGCTTGTGTTCATAACAAAACTATGACAGATCCGTTTTCAAATGGATCCTGAAAAATCCTAATACACACATTGACTTCGCTAATCTTGCTATCAAAAATAACGGAAAGCGAATAACGTCAGTGTGAACAGAGACAAAAAAAAGTATTTTATTTGCTATGTATATATAAAATAGTAAAGTAAACACTACATACATAGCTTTGACATCTTTTGTCAAGGAAATATTTTGAAGCACGAACAACTGTTTTGTGTTTTTTTTTACCAAAGAAGAAGTTTTCCATCATTCACACTATTAAAAATCTGTGTCTTTTCATGATCGGAAAATCAATGTAACAGATCTAAAATCATATGAGAGCTGAAGTGGTCCAGACATTTGCCAAGAAATGTCTGCCTTTTTTTTCTAAAGCATTGACGAGGGTCCCATCTAATGTGCCCCAAGGTTGTAACATTCTAGCATTTCTTAATACTATGTTAAAAGACTTAAAAAAAGTCTAAACCATTTACATCTTAAATAGACATTAACTTCACACTGTATGACAACTAAAGATTAGCTTTATGTTAGGCGTCTGCTTTAGGCAATGCCTTTTTGTTAGAAGGGTCCCATGATGATAAGCCGCTCACAGGGTGTTCCACTGCTGTCAGTTGTAAACTGCAAGGAAAGCAACAGTAAGTGTTAAATTCCACTGCAGTGCCCCCGAAGGAGAAATGAAGAAGAGTACCAAAGACATACTGGGTTCTTCAGAGTCAGAGACTCTCTTTGTAGCTGCTCTCTAGAATTTCCTAATAGAGTATTTGACTATGGGTTTTCTAAATCAGACACTCATTTTATAGATAACAGCATAAAAATATTTGTCCCCTTATTACTATAAATTGCACGTAACGGTTTCTGAAGACTTATCCTATGTATAAGTCATAGAATGTTTTCTCTTTGTCGTCAGTGTATATAGGGAATAAGAGGCCCCATAGTAAATATAAAAATAAGACCCTTTTCAAGATTTGCTTAACATTACTACACTCGAGTACTCTAAAGTACATTTTCCACTTTCTTGTTTGCTAACATAGCAGCACCGTGGAGACCCCATCCCTGTGAAAATTTCTAATGCCAATTATGATGGGATAAGATTAACATGGCATAGACCCACTCTCTCCAGGACCCTACGGCTGCCATATGATCTGCCTCTATTGTATATACGCCCTTGCTCTTTACCTATTTATACATTATAACAATCAGAAACCATTAATTGAGTTCATAGATTTCCCCCCACTGTAGATCTATTATACATGAAAGGGTTGATTTTGTTTACTTCACATTTTTGTAGGTTTAAAACACTGAAATCAGACATGATGGGTAACACATACTTATTCTGCAATTTAAAAATAAAACTGGAAACCTGCAGATGATGAACTTTAGGAAGCACATCTTGAAAGGAAGACATAAAGACATTACTTTTTAAATATTCATGTTATGTTCCATTGGATATTTCAGACATTAGAAGCAACTTGGATTATCTGACAGACAAATTCTTCAATCCAAAGGGAGAGATATGAGATCTCCGCATAATTTTATAATAGTCAATAATTTTCATGTTTTCAAAGGTTCATTGAAACCATTGAATGGCTGCAAGTAGCAAAACTGATATATATCCATCCAATTAATATTTTATTTCACCTTTAACTCTAACTGCCTGCAGACCAGCTACTTCCCAAATGTTTAATTATTCACTTTTTACTTACCAGTAGTACATCTGTAAAGTATTAAAAGCCTGAGGCAAAGTACAAACATCATGTAATCCCTAGACTTCAGTGGACAAAAAAAGAAAAGCCGAAATGACACAGCAAGTGTATCAAAATGTCACATACAGTTTTCAGATTGCATATTGGTCGCAAGAAAATTAAATGTAGACATCAGAAATTTTGACTTTTCATGAGTTCAAATGCTGTTGAGATGTGAAATTGTGATGGACGTTAAGGTTTGACTGGTGCACACATGTAATATACATGCATTATCTTGAAGAAAATATGAAACAGTAATGATCTTGTCTGCAACATCAACATGAACCTTACTGTTTGTATATTATATTTAGTAAATACTAGTATTGGTTTTTTTTTTTTAAAACTGTTCCCTTTTTTTCTTTAAACGCTAAATTGTGCCGTTCCCCTGTTATTCCTACTAGAAATATATGCATAAGTTGACAAGTGGGTGTTACCAGTTGGGGTGTGTCCCTACACAGACTGACACTGTCCAATCAGTGCTGACAGAGTGAGACTGTGTAGGGATACGCCCCTTTGACAAGAGAAATGGTAACACCCAGTTCTAACACGTCCTAGGATCTTCTCGCCAGGAGTACACCAACGGCGGGACTCTTCAGTTCAATAAATTCAATATATCAAAATTATGCTTCCCCTTTATTTCAGAAGCACTATTTGAACATATCATTGAATATGTTTCAGACCAGTTTTATTCTCAGCACGATTACATGATTGTGAGAAGTCCGCAAAAAACCTGTTTTCTTCATTTCAATGTGCCGACTTACGCTTATAACCAGTCCATTGCCAGCAAGAACGTGCTTTTATATATGACCATCATAATTCCTCTACTACTGTCAAATTGTATATATTATTTATATTGTTGTTAATTTATGTATTAACCTCTGACCCCAATGATGCTTTTGGCGGTTCTTTTAAGTTATTTAAACCCTGCTGGGTTTCTCCAGTAACTTGTATGTTTTTTTTTAGCCTGATGAAGAGGTCGGTTCGACCTCGTAACGCGTAGCTTATTCAAAATTAAACATCCATCTTTTTACATATGCCTTTCATGGACTGATTGCTGCATCCTTTTACATTCACCTTTCTGCAAAGAGACAGTGCTGGAGAAGTATTCCAATTTTTCGACCTTCTTTTACATATATCACAACACGGTGCCCGCTGTGGCCCCCGGATGGAATCCTAGCTGCAGCCTCTTACCCTGACAAGCACAAGAGGGTGTTGTGCCCCCAGCACAACGCCTTTTGGTAAGCATAAACCTTACCCACATAACCCCCATTGCCCTCTCACTGGATGATGCACTATGTGCGCCGGGCATTTTCCCTCTTTTTTTGCTTCATCTTTTAGACCATGGGTCACATGCTGACATGAGTGACACCACATGCTGGGACCTCGCCATATAATCACAGTAGATAATATCATTTGGATGGCACGTGACCTACAACTGCACTGTTTACATACAGACATGGGATTTTACAGGGAGAAATTGTTAAAGAGCTACTCCAGTTTCAGGAAATATTGGCTATTCGTTAAATAATGAAAAGTTAAGCAATTTTCAAATATACTTTCTGTATCAATTCCTTACAGTTTTGGAGAACTCTGCTTTCTGTCATTTAATAGGAACTTTCATCGTTTACTTCCAGTGGATAAAAATCACAGGTCATGCAATGGAAGAAGGTGGGCTGGTCTGATGAATATTGTTTTCTTGTATACCATAATGACGGCCGGGTTCATGTGCGTAGCTTACATTCACTGTACCAGGATGCTCTAAAGAAAGAAGGCAAGCCGGTGGAGGCAGTGTGATGCCTTTGGGCAATGTTCTGGTGAGAAACCTTGAGTCTTGACATTCATCTAGATGTTATTTTGACACGTGCCACCTGCCTAAACATTGTGGCAGACCAAGTAAACCTATTCATGGCAACGGTATTCATTAATGGCCGTGGCCTCTTTGAGCTAGATAATATGCCCTATCAAACTGCAAAAATTGTTTGAGGAACATGACAAAGAGTTTAAGGAGTTGACTTTGCCTCCAAATTTCCCAGAACTCAAACCGATATCATCTGTGGGATGTCTTGGAAAAACAAGACCGATCCATGAAAGCCCCACCTCGCAACTTACAAAATGTAAAGACTATGTAAACCTTTGTGACCTTTTTTATATTTTTCATTTAATGTATGTGTTTTGTCATTGTAAACATTTTTCAAATATACATTTATTAAAAATTTTATCGAACTGACAATTCGGCTGACAGCGGCTCCTGTGTGCCTCTGACACACCAAATAACCCTAATACTGAGTCTGTCCATGCAGTACAATGGATACCATTTAATTCTTCATTCCCTCCGTGGAACTGCAGGAGAACTGAACAGCTGCTGCAAGGTTCCCCCACTGTTTTTAGCTAATAAGGTTTTTTTGGTGGGATTTTTCAAAGTGGACCCCCATTAAAAAACTTTTCTTGTATATGAATATACAATTTTTATCAGTGAATATCATCTATTGCCACATAAATGCGAAACATTTCCCTAGAGGCGTCATGTTTTTTTCACTGACACCAATATTTCCACTCCTTGCAATAGCTGGGTATAGTTGTAGCCAACCTCTGGGAACTGGAGATTTCAGGTCACAGTGTCAGTTTTCTATTACTGTAGAAGATGCAGGAAATACAAGGCATGTCTCCTCTACCTTGTTTGCCAATCTGTAATTGTTGACTTTGCTCTTTGTTGGGCTACACAGTACATAACTGTTGGTAAAGCTATTAAGGACTTGGTGCATCATCTTGAAGGGTAGACGTTAATTTACAATGACGTTTTTTCCAATTATGTTGTCTACCACATAAACAACATAAGCATCATTTTCAGACCAAGATCACTTGTCTTTGGGTTAAAACTGTTTCATATATATATATATATATATATATATATATATATATATATATATATATATATATATATATATATATATATATATATATATATACAGTGAAGGAAATAAGTATTTGATCCCTTGCTGATTTTGTAAGTTTGCCCACTGTCAAAGACATGAACAGTCTAGAATTTTTAGGCTAGGTTAATTTTACCAGTTAGAGATAGATTATATATATATATATATATATATATATATAAAAAAAAAAAAAAAAAGAAAATCACATTGTCAAAATTATATATGTTTATTTTCATTGTGCACAGAGAAATAAGTATTTGATCCCCTACCAACCATTAAGAGTTCAGCCTCCTCCAGACCAGTTACACGCTCCAAATCAACTTGGTGCCTGCATTAAAGACAGCTGTCTTAAATGGTCACCTGTATAAAAGACTCCTGTCCACAGACTCAATTAATCAGTCTGACTCTAACCTCTACAACATGGGCAAGACCAAAGAGCTTTCTAAGGATGTCAGGGACAAGATCATAGACCTGCACCAGGCTGGAATGGGCTACAAAACTATAAGTAAGACGCTGGGTGAGAAGGAGACAACTGTTGGTGCAATAGTAAGAAAATGGAAGACATACAAAATGACTGTCAATCGACATCGATCTGGGGCTCCATGCAAAATCTCACCTCGTGGGGTATCCTTGATCCTGAGGAAGGTGAGAGCTCAGCCGAAAACTACACGGGGGGAACTTGTTAATGATCTCAAGGCAGCTTGGACCACAGTTACCAAGAAAACCATTGGTAACATATTACGCCGTAATGGATTAAAATCCTGCAGTGCCCGCAAGGTCCCCCTGCTCAAGAAGGCACATGTACAGGCCCATCTGAAGTTTGCAAATGAACATCTGGATGATTCTGAGAGTGATTGGGAGAAGGTGCTGTGGTCAGATGAGACTAAAATTGAGCTCTTTGGCATTAACTCAACTCGCCGTGTTTGGAGGAAGAGAAATGCTGCCTATGACCCAAAGAACACTGTCCCCACTGTCAAGCATGGTGGTGGAAACATTATGTTTTGGGGTTGTTTCTCTGCTAAGGGCACAGGACTACTTCACTGCATCAATGGGAGAATGGATGGAGCCATGTACCGTCAAATCCTGAGTGACAACCTCCTTCCCTCCACCAGGACATTAAAAATGGCTCGTGGCTGGGTCTTCCAGCATGACAATGACTTGAAACATACAGCCAAGGCAACAAAGGAGTGGCTCAAAAAGAAGCACATTAAGGTCATGGAGTGGCCTAGCCAGTCTCCAGACCTTAATCCCATCGAAAACTTATGGAGGGAGCTGAAGATCCGAGTTGCCAAGCGACAGCCTCAAAATCTTAATGATTTACAGATGACCTGCAAAGAGGAGTGGGCCAAAATTCCGTCTAACATGTGTGCAAACCTCATCATCAACTACAAAAAACTGCTGTGCTTGCCAACAAGGGTTCTGCGACCAAGTATTAAGTCTTGTTTGCCAAAGGGATCAAATACTTATTTCTCTGTGCACAATGCAAATAAATATATATAATTTTGACAATGTGATTTTCTGTTTTTTTTATTTTATATAATCTATCTCTCACTGGTAAAATTAACCTAGCCTAAAAATTCTAGACTGTTCATGTCTTTGACAGTGGGCAAACTTACAAAATCAGCAAGGGATCAAATACTTATTTCCTTCACTGTGTGTGTGTGTGTGTGTGTGTGTGTGCGTGCGTGCGAGGGTGCGTGTGTGTGTGTGTGCGTGTGTGTATGTGTGTGTGTGAAAATAACAGAAGAATATAATGCATGTCTCTATAAAACGAACACTTTTTTTTACACCTCTTATTTGCTTTTTATTTCTGCTTTGTCTTACATGTTGGTAGGCATTTTTCTTCAAAAAGTCTGACTCAGAGTTACTTTTGGATACTTTTAGTAGTTGGTAATTTCAACAAGCTCCCTGCCATGAGAGAACTACAGCTATTGTATTGAGCTATTCTAAAACTGCTTTCACTGCATAAAGAATATATTAAATCAGCTTGTGCTAAACATTCATAATCGGTTCTATTCACCCTACTGTTTGCAAATAAAATGGAAATGAAAACTGTAGCAATTTATGGTCCATCTCATGTGAATAAAAAAAAATCATCTTTAGATGAATCACAATATGTGTCATTTGTCATATTATTATGGTATAATTTCTACATTCTGTTCACATTATTTCTGTAATGACTTCACGGTAGTCGTCAGTTCAACTGCAGTACTAGAGGTGAATTTATTAATGCTTGCTGCATAATGTAAACTTTAATAGTTTGTTCATACAGAATTTAATTTTGTAACTTTAAAATAGCTCTAATAAAATATATTTCTTCTTTAATATTACAGCTACAAACATGTTCTAAGAATAATAGCTACACTATCCAAATAACGTACTTGCAAATGCACATTTCAGTATACCATATGAGAAGAGCCTAGTCTTAAAGGTGATAAGAAAATGTCTCTCTATTTTCTTCTAATGATGGTCAAAGAGAACATATCGCTGTCATAAAAAATTATCATTTAGATGATGCTACCCACAAAACTATATCCCATTAATATACACGTTTGACTAGTTTATTTATGTATCATTCTGAGCACTATAAGGTAGTATTATTTTGGAACAGTATGGCAGAATTATTTGGAAACTGTATGCCGTTTCCAGCAGGTCCACCAATGAACCAGTGGGCTACTGAGCTTAGAACTCTGGTCATACATTCTACCTTTATGATCAATGGCTTCACTACAAGCTGTTCCTATTTTGTTGCAGGCAATTCTAAATGGCTTTATTAAATATTTATATAACAATGGCATTAATACAGTCTAAGATAAACAAAAATATTTTTATATTAAAATATACGAGAAATATCTCAGAATCGTCTTTGAATGTTTCAGAATGGTCACTCAAAAGATGTTCCAAAAGAGAAATGTTCGTAAATACAGTTGTGGACAAAATTGTTGGTACCCTTCCGATAAAGAAAAAAAAAAACACAATCGTCACTGAAATAACTTGGAACTGACAAAAGTAATATTAAATTGTAATTTACTGAAAATTAACTACTGTAAATTAGACGTTGCTTTTGAATTGTGGTTCAACAGAAAAATAAAAATAAAACAAACTATTGCAACTGGCCTTGACAAAAATGATGGTGCCCATAACTTTATATTTTGTTGCACAACCTTCTGAGGCAATCACGGCAAACAAACAATTTCTGTAACTCTCAATGAGACTTCTGCACCTGTCCACAGGTATTTTGGCCACTCCTCGTGAGGACACTGCTCCAGCTGTCTCAGGTTTGAAGCCACAAAGCTTCTGGGAGAATGTCCCTTGGACAGATGAGACAAAACTGGAGCTTTTTGGCAAGTCACATCAGCTCTATGTTCACAGACGCAAAAATGAAGCATACAAAGAAAATAACATTGTACCTACTGTGAAACATGGAGGAGGCTCGGTTATGTTTTGGGGCTGCTTTGCTGCATCTGGCACAGGGTATTTCTATTAGTAATGGCTCTTGAGAGCTAGAAACGCATCAGAGGGGATGGACACTTTATGTAATTTGTCCACTTCAAGCCGTTCAATTTTTCCCGCTGGCTATTTAAATAAATAAAGGAGATTTATTTTCAAATTCCATAAGGAGTGCTGATCTTTTCCTCCTGAATATTGTTCCTGTAGCGTGGAGATCGCTGTTTTCTTCGTGCACCTGGGAGGGTGAGCTGACATTTCTACTTTTATCTGGCACAGGATGTCTTGAATCTGGTCAGAGTAAAATGAAATCTCAATACTATCAAGGTATTCTGGAGCGAAATGTGCTTCCCAGTGTCAGAAAGTTTGGTCTCAGTCGCAGGATATGGGTCCTCCAACAGGATAATGACCCAAAACACAACAGCTAAAAACACCCAAGAATGGATAAGAGCAAAAACACCCAAGATAATGAAGTGGACTTCTATGAGCCTCAATCTAAATCCTATTGTGGAAGGAGCTGAAACCTGCAGTCTGGAGAAGGAACCTTCAAACCTGAGACACCTGGAGCCGTGTCCTCACGAGGAGTGGCCAACATAACTGTGGACAGGTGCAGAAGTCTCATTGAGAGTTACAGAAATCATTTGTTTGCAGAGATTGCCTCAAAAGGTTGTGCAACAAAATATTAAGTTAAGGGCACCATCATTTTTGTCCAGGTCAGTTTCATTATTTTATTTTTTGTAATTGTTCTGTTGAACCACAATTTAAAAGCAATGTCTGATTTACATGAGTTGATTTTCAATAAATTGAAATTTATTATTACCTTTGTCCGTTTCAAGTTATTTCAGTGACCATTGCGGGTTTTCCTTTCTTTAATGGAAGGGTACCAACTATTTTGTCCACAGCTGTATATAGAGAAGCATTTGCTCAATCAGCATTAGATAGCTATAAAAGGCATTGAGGGGATTAAAACAATCTAAATATGTACAATACATCTTAGTAGCAACACAGTCTCAAAGGAAAAAATGGAAATATCTGATCCAGTGATCCAGTTGGTGTCCCATTACAAACAGTTGCACACAACACCACAAAGTCCACAAATATTAGTACTATGCAGTGTCCAGATAATGACACCATATAGTGCACACAATAATGCCACTACCATTAACAAATAACAGTGCTGTATAGAGTGGTCCAAATTTACTAAGACTGGCGTAACTTCTTAGTAGAGGAGATAGTTTGGATTTGCGCAATATTTATTTTCATAGATGCAGAAAAGCAAGTTAATGTCCACTATGAGCAGGTGTAGATTTGTAACAAAAATTGCATAATTTGCAGGCTTTTTACTTAATAAATTGTAGTTAATATAACTACATCTCCTTGGAGACATGAACTCTTTTCTCGTCACCTTTACAATTTTGCGAGTGACAAAAAAAAGATGCAAATCCTGCGACAAATTTGTCGCACATAGTGTTTTTTTTTGTCAGTTTACACCCAAACCTGGCATAAACTGCATAATAAATGTGGATCCATGTCTCAACCAACAGATTCATTCAGTTGTATGGATTAGTACATGGAAAGCAATTTTTATCATAGATATGCCCGCGTGAAACTCATCCCTCTATACAACACCACAAACTCAACCAGTCAATGGCTGCCACCAAGAATAACGGATACATCATCCAAATCATGACGATCTTTCATACGAAAATGTAACAGTATTTACATTGCACTTACATTCTCAGGGCAGATTCAGACGAATGTTGCGTTTTTGCGCGCGCAAACAACGTGGCGTTTTGCGCGCGCAAAAACCACTTGACAGCTGCGTGTGTCATCCGTGTATGATGCGCGGCTGCGTGATTTTCGCGCAGCCGCCATCATAGAGATGAGGCTAGTCGACGCCCGTCACTGTCCAAGGTGCTGAAAGAGCTAACTGATCGGCAGTAACTCTTTCAGCACCCTCGACAGTGAATGCCGAACACAATATCGAGAAACCTGTTAAAAAAAAGAAAAAGTTCGTACTTACTGAGAACTTCCCTCCCGGCCGTTGCCTTGGTGACGCGTCCTTGGTGACGCGCCTCTCTTGACATCGGGCCCCACCTCCCTGGATGACGCGGCAGTCCATGTGACCGCTGCAGCCTGTGCTTGGCCTGTGATTGGCTGGAGCTGTCACTTGGACTGAATTGTCATCCCGGGAGGTCAGACTGGAGGAAGAAGCCGGGAGTAATCGGTAAGTCAGAACTTCTTTTTTTTTTTTACACGTTCATGTATATTGGGATCGGAAGTCACTGTCCAGGGTGCTGAAACAGTTTAACTCTTTCAGCACCCTGGACAGTGACTATCTCCTGACGTCGCGTACCGGAAATTTTTTTGCCGTGTTCGGCCAAAACGAGTTCGGCCGAACACGGTGAAGTTCAGTTCGGTTGTCCGGGTTTGCTCATCTCAAAGACACTCCGTTTGGATGTTTGGAAACAGAAAAGCACGTGGTGCTTTTCTGTTTACATTCATCCTTTTGACAGCTGGTGCTCTGTTTCAGTCGGTTCGCACGGAAGTGCTTCCGTGCGACCTGCGTGGTTTTCACGCACCCATTGACTTCAATGGGTGCGTGATGCGCGAAATACGCGGAGATAATGAACCTGTCGCGTTTTGTACGCAGCGAACAAACGCTGCGCAATAATCACGCACTGTTTGATCTGCCCCATTGACTTCTATAGGGCTGTGCGTGGCGCGCAAAAAAAACGTACATGGAAAGCAATTTTTATCATAGATATGCCCGCGTGAAACTCATCCCTCTATACAACACCACAAACTCAACCAGTCAATGGCTGCCACCAAGAATAACGGATACATCATCCAAATCATGACGATCTTTCATACGAAAATGTAACAGTATTTACATTGCACTTACATTCTCAGGGCAGATTCAGACGAATGTTGCGTTTTTGCGCGCGCAAACAACGTGGCGTTTTGCGCGCGAAAAAACCACTTGACAGCTGCGTGTGTCATCCGTGTATGATGCGCGGCTGCGTGATTTTCGCGCAGCCGCCATCATAGAGATGAGGCTAGTCGACGCCCGTCACTGTCCAAGGTGCTGAAAGAGCTAACTGATCGGCAGTAACTCTTTCAGCACCCTCGACAGTGAATGCCGAACACAATATCGAGAAACCTGTTAAAAAAAAGAAAAAGTTCGTACTTACTGAGAACTTCCCTCCCGGCCGTTGCCTTGGTGACGCGTCCTTGGTGACGCGCCTCTCTTGACATCGGGCCCCACCTCCCTGGATGACGCGGCAGTCCATGTGACCGCTGCAGCCTGTGCTTGGCCTGTGATTGGCTGGAGCTGTCACTTGGACTGAATTGTCATCCCGGGAGGTCAGACTGGAGGAAGAAGCCGGGAGTAATCGGTAAGTCAGAACTTCTTTTTTTTTTTTACACGTTCATGTATATTGGGATCGGAAGTCACTGTCCAGGGTGCTGAAACAGTTTAACTCTTTCAGCACCCTGGACAGTGACTATCTCCTGACGTCGCGTACCGGAAATTTTTTTGCCGTGTTCGGCCAAAACGAGTTCGGCCGAACACGGTGAAGTTCAGTTCGGTTGTCCGGGTTTGCTCATCTCAAAGACACTCCGTTTGGATGTTTGGAAACAGAAAAGCACGTGGTGCTTTTCTGTTTACATTCATCCTTTTGACAGCTGGTGCTCTGTTTCAGTCGGTTCGCACGGAAGTGCTTCCGTGCGACCTGCGTGGTTTTCACGCACCCATTGACTTCAATGGGTGCGTGATGCGCGAAATACGCGGAGATAATGAACCTGTCGCGTTTTGTACGCAGCGAACAAACGCTGCGCAATAATCACGCACTGTTTGATCTGCCCCATTGACTTCTATAGGGCTGTGCGTGGCGCGCAAAAAAAACGTGGCCTGCACGCACGAAAATCACGCTGGTGTGAATCCCCCCTCAATGTAAAGAGAGGCAGAACTGCTGATTTTATATCTTGTTTTCAACTACAAAGTTGGAGATGGAGAATATAAAATAAAATAAAAAAATCAATGGACACCGCGTTTAATGCCAACAATGCATCATTACTGAATGGCTGATAAACATGCTGGATATTAATGTTAGTACAGTGAGTGCCCATGAAATGCCAGCGCTAA
This sequence comes from Rhinoderma darwinii, assembly GCF_050947455.1. Classification (NCBI taxonomy): domain Eukaryota; kingdom Metazoa; phylum Chordata; class Amphibia; order Anura; family Rhinodermatidae; genus Rhinoderma; species Rhinoderma darwinii. The sequence continues at coordinate 61,310,834 of NC_134691.1, forward strand.
GGTGAAACCAGGAAGAAGGAAAATTTATACTCTGATTATTGCCTGCTGTCTAAATCTTAAATGTTGTTTTCAGGGAATATAAAAGTGATTCATAAAAATGCTCCTACAAAATAAACTTTACTGCACATATATTTCAAGACAGAAACTTTAGCAAGAACGATGCAAAGGGAAAGCGTTGATCACAAACAAATGTCATGTCGTTTTATTGCTTGTCAGAGCTATTGATTCAGAGGAGCGAGAAGATGTCGATACAACCTTTAAGTCAGCATGTGAGCTCTTAAATTGTGAACAGTCCACAGAGGATGATCAGAAACAGTAACTATGAATATCAGCACGTTAAATGCAGGTATTTTCAGGGGACATTGTAATGAGGAGGGGAAAAGTGATATTATTTCTATGGACCAAATATTGCTACTTCGTTTCTATTCATATGTGGAAAATACCTTACGTAATCCCCTAAAATCTGACATTGCTATGAATTATTTAAAGGCTATGTCCACCCTTGCAACCCGTTTTGTATTTCTCCAATGCACCTAAAATTAAGAAAAATTAATCTACTTTGCAAATAGACTTGATTAAAAATATTCTACCTTATATCTCCCTTAAAACAGATTACAAACAAACCTTATGTAGAATTATTAGGATAAACTTAATACAGGAAAATATAGGAAGATCCTAGGAGAAAACCTGCTGCAGTCTACAACAGAACAGCAAGTAAAAATGTTGTTTTCCAATAAGACAATGATTCTGGGTAGAGATGAGCGAACCGGGACAACCGAACCCGGTTTCGGTCCGAACTTCCGGAAAAGTTCGGTTCGCAGCGAATCCGAACTTCACCGGGTTCGGCCGAACCCGTTTTGACCGAACCCGGTCAAAAACATTATACAAATCGGCAGCCACTTATCTCTATCAATCACTGATAGAGAAAAGAGGCTGCTGATTAAAAATAAAATAAAAAGCATTTCATACGTACCCGGTCGTTGTCTTGGTGACGAGTCCCTCTTCTTCCTCCAGTCCGACCTTTTCTGACGCGGCAGCCTGTGATTGGCTGCAGAGGCCTCTGCAGCCTGTGATTGGCTGCAGAGGCCGCGGCAGCCTGTGATTGGCTGCAGCGCTCACATGGGCTGCATCGTCATCAAGGAATCTCGGGCCGGATGTCGAGAGGGACGCGTCACCAAGGCAACGGCCAGGAGACCGGACTGGAGGAAGCAGGGAGTTCCCGGTAAGTATGAACGTCTTTTTTTTTACAGGTACTGTGATCGGTAGTCACTGTCCAGGGTACTGAAACAGTTACTGCCGATCAGTTAACTCTTTCAGCACCCTGGACAGTGACTATTTAGGGTATGTGCACACACACTAATTACGTCCGTAATTGACGGACGTATTTCGGCCGCAAGTACCGGACCGAACACAGTGCTGGGAGCCGGGCTCCTAGCATCATAGTTATGTACGATGCTAGGAGTCCCTGCCTCTCTGCAGGACAACTGTCCCGTACTGTAATCATGTTTTCAGTACGGGACAGTAGTTCCACGGAGAGGCAGGGACTCCTAGCATCATACATAAATATGATGCTAGGAGCCCCGCTCCCTGCACTGTGTTCGGTCCGGTACTTGCGGCCGAAATACGTCCGTCAATTACGGACGTAATTAGTGTGTGTGCACATACCCTTACTGACGTCGCCTAGCAACGCTGCCGTAATGACGGGTGCACACATGTAGCCACCCGTCATTACGGGGCCTCATGCACACGACCATAAAAACACCCGTTATCACGGGTCGTAATTACGACCCGAAATAGCGGGCCCATAGACTTCTGTTAGTTACGAGTCGTAATTACGAGCACGGCCCGTAAAATAGAAAAATAGAACATGTTCTATTTTTTTAACGGCACGGGCACCTTCCCGTGAGAAAACGGAAAGGTACCCGTGGGTAACAGAAGTCTATGAGCCCGTTATTGCGGGTCGTAATTACGACCCGCAATAACGGGTGTATTTACGGTCGTGTGCATAATGGGAGCACGGCTCGGAAAAACGAACGGCTGCCCGTGCTCATCTCCTGAAATACTCTGTGCTGCCTTAAACTCTGTGGACTGGTCAGGATCCTGTTTCTTTTAAATGCTGCTAGGGAACCCGCTCGATCCACTATATAAGGTTGCGCTACAGTGCAGCATTTAAAAGAAACAGGATCCTGACCTGTCCACAGAGTTTAAGGCAGCACAGAGTATTTCAGGAGATGAGCGTGCAGATTCAGTGCTGCTGTGAACTCTGCTCTTGCCATTACGTAGCTCTCAGTCTGTTACCTCTCCTCCACTCCTGTCCTCAATAACACCTTCACATGATTGGCAAGTCACCACCCCGCACAAGATCCGCACGCTCATCTCCTGAAATACTCTGTGCTGCTGTGAACTCTGCTCTTACCATTACGTGGTGACTTGCCAATCATGTGAAGGTGTTCTGGAGGACAGGAGTGGAGGAGAGGTAACAGACTGAGAGCTACGTAATGGTAAGAGCAGAGTTCACAGCAGCACTGAATCTGCACGCTCATCTCCTGAAATACTCTGTGCTGCCTTAAACTCTATGGACAGGTCAGGATCCTGTTTCTTTTAAATGCTGCACTGTAGCGCAGCCTTATATAGTGGATCGAGCGGGTTCCCCAGCAGCATTTAAAAGAAACCGTGTTTGTGTATGTGTGTGTTTGTGTATATATGTGTGTTTGGGTATGTGACTTTGTCTGTTTTTGTTTTTATATGTGTGTTTGTGTATATGTGTGTGTGTGTGTGTGTGTGTGTGTATATATGGGTGTGTTTGTGTATATGTGTTTGTGTATATGTTTGTGTATATATGGGTGTATTTGTGTATATGTTTGTGTGTAGATGTTTGTGTGTGTTTTTGTATATGTGTGTGTTTGTGTATATGTGTGTATATGGGTGTGTGTTTGTGTGTATATATGGGTGTGTTTGTGTATATGTGTTTGTGTATATGTGTGTTTGGGTATGTGTGTTTTTGTTTGTATATGTGTTTGTGTATATGTGTTCGTGTATGTGTGTGTATAACTGTGTGTGTGTGTTTGGATATGTGTGTTTTTGTTTGTATATGTGTGAGTTCGTGTATATGTGTGTGTGTTTGTCTGTGTGTGTGTGTGTGTATATCTTGTTGTGTTTGTGTATATATGTGTGTGTCTGTGTATGGTTGTTTGTTTGTGTGTGCGTGTATATATATGTGTGTAGGTGAGTAGAAGTATTGGTATTGTTCACATTGATAACTGTTTTTTTATGTTGTTGCAAATTTTGATGTACCGATTGGACTACATCTTCGATTCGTTGGACTACTGCGTAGATCTACGTTTTTTAAAATTTTAATAAAATGGTTAACGAGGGTTTTGTTGGGGATTTCTTATTTCAATAAAAAAGAATTGTCTTTGTGTTTTTTTTTAAACTTTATTAGTGCCTAGATAATGGCAGTTGGCTGATTGACAGCGTCCATTATTAAGGCGGTACTTAGTGTTAGCCGGTGCAGAGGCTAGCACTAACCACCCATTATTACCCCGGTACCCACCACCACCAGGGGTGCCGGGAAGAGCTTGGTACGATCCAGTACCCGACCATCTGTTGTGATGGTCGGGTACTGGGGCGGCCGTAGGCTGGTATTATGAGGCTGGGAAGGGCCAAAATCAGTGGACCTTCCCACCCTTGTAATGCTAGGCTGCTGCTGCTGTGTCGTATCGGGCTGGTTATAAAAATGGGGGGGACCCCCACGTCGTTTTTTTTTTTGAATTTAACAAATTTAGCAATAGACGGGTCCCCCACATTTTTAATAACCAGCCATATACAAGGCCGCAGCAGTCTGGCATTATTTACATGGGTGGGAAGGGCCACTGGTTTTGTCCATTCCCAGGCTAATAACACTGTGTTGTATGTGGCTGGTTATGATAAATTGGGTGGAACCCCATGTCTTTTTTTTTAAAAAACTATTTAAATAAATAATTTAAAAAAAATGACGTGGGGTCCCCCCCACTTTTATAACCAGCCAGATACAACACAGCAGCAGCAGCCTAGCATTACAAGGGTGGGAAGGTCCACTGTTTTTGGCCCTTCCCAGCCTCATAATGCCAGCCTGCGGCCGCCCCAGGGCCCGACCATCACAACAGATGGTCGGGTACTGGATCGTACCCAGCTCTTCCCGGCACCCCTGGTGGTGGTGGGTACCGGGGTAATAATGGTGTTTAGTGTTAGCCTCTGTACCGGCTAACACTAAGCCTCCCCTTAGTAATGGATGTTGTCACTCAGACAGCGGCCATTACTAAAGTGGTAGTAATAAAATTTGAAAAGAAAAAGACAAAGATATAGATAAAATATTTTATTGAAATAAAGCACCCCCAACACAACCCTCATTAACCATTTTATTGTAGAAAAAAAAACGTCATTTAAGAAGTCCTCGAAACCGACGTAGTCCAAACACCAAACCTGTAAAAAAAAAAAAAAATGAAATAAAACATGTCGTAGGCTTAGATTCAGTTTAATGTGTGATACTGACTGTTATACCATGTATAGAAGCCTGCCGCGAAGTTGAATTAGATACAGGGCGCCAGCAGACAGTATCATACATGGCCATACATACATATATACAAACATACATACAAGCATGCACATATATACATGCAAATATACATACATGCAAACATACACACATATATACATGCAAACTATCATACATACGTACGTACATACATGCATACACACACACATGAAAACATACATACATACAAACAAACATGCAAAGATACATACATACATATATACAAGCATGCACAAATATACATGCAAACATAAATACATGCAAACATAATTACATACATGCACATATATATAAACATACATGCAAAAATAAAAACATGCAAACATACATACATGCACATATATACATATATACATACATACATGACAACATACATACATGCAAACATACATACATACATGCAAACATACATACACACATGCAAACATATATACATGCAAATATACATACAAACATGCACATGTATACATACATGCCAACATACATGCAAACATACATGCACATATATACATACATACATGACAACATACATACATGCAAATATATACATGCAAATATACATACATACACACATGCACATATATACATACATGCCAACATACATGCACATATATACATACATGACAACATACATACATACATGACAACATACATACATATATATACACACATGCAAATATACATACAAACATGCATACATACATACATGCAAACATACATTCATGCAAACACACATACATGCAAACATACATACATACATTCATGCAAACATACATACATACAAATATACATACACACATGCACATATATACATACATACATGACAACATACATACATACATACATGACAACATACATGCAAAAATACATACATGCAAACATACACACATGCAAACATACATACATACATCCAAATATATACATGCAAATATACATACAAACATGCACATATATACATACATGCCAACATACATGCACAGATATACATACATACATACATTACAACATACATACATGCAAACATACATACATGCCAAAAAAAAATAATAATACGTTCATACTTACTTTCCTCCTGTCCGGCCTCCAGCGATGACGTTTCATCCATGTCGCCGCTGCAGCCTGTGATTGGCTGCAGAGGCGGTCACGTGGGATGAAGCGTCATCCTGACGTGCGTGACCGCCACTACAGCCTGTGATTGGCTGCAGCGGCGAAAGGGATGAAACGTCATCGCTGGAGGCCGGACAGGAGGAAAGTAAGTACGAACGTATAATTTTTATTTTTTTATTACATTTAAATTGTATTTTCCGCGCGCCGAGCATGTACTGTCAAGGTTGCTGAAAGAGTTAGTGCAGCCCATTAACTTTATCAGCACCCCGGACAGTAGCATGCTCGGCGCAGGGAAGTGACAGGTTCGGTCCGAACTAGTTCGGTCCGAACCAAACTTTTTTGTGAAATTCGGCGAACTAGCCGAACCGAACTTTTGATAAGTTCGCTCATCTCTAATTCTGGGCAATAGCTACACAAAAAATATCTTAAAGGGATTATGTGGGGAACAAAAATTATTAGCAATGTACTCACTGCAGTATGTGAGTGGACTCACTAATATATATTCCGGTCCCACATCGCGCTGATTCTGAGATTTTCATAGATTTCTATAGCGCTGCAAGGGGATTGGATGTCTAGTTGCACAGTCTTCTTTGCTGACGATACATCACGTGAGCCCGGTGTACTCTATGGGATCGATCTACTACTGCTCCTGCTTGTACATGGAGTACAGCAGGGTCGAATCGAAAAATAAAAAATCATATGTGCATATGTGTAAACTGGATAACTATCCACATAGACGAAGGTATTTAATTACTGTGAAGGTATCTCTACAAAATACTAACTTTAGGTGGGTGAGTATTGATCTTTTCCTTTTTTCAGTGATTAATAATTGTAATCAATGGTATGAAAGATTCCCTGGGGCCATGTAAAAAATAATAACACAACTCTGAGATACATAGTCAGAATTCCGACTTATATTAAAATTCTCACTTTTTATCTCAGAATTCTAACTTTTTAAACTCAGAATTTTACATATTTTCTATAGAATGGAGCTAAGTGCATAATTCTTTTAATTTTTGAGGCTAAAGAGTATTTTGCAAGATAAAATGCTGTGGAATTTCCAAGACGAATTTCCAGGAGTAAATTCTGCAGCGTATTACAGTAGCAGCAAAGTGGATGAGATTTGACCAAACCTCATCCACACACCGCAGAAAAAATCGTCAGAAAGCACATGCAGAAATTGACCTGCGATGTGCATTCTCATTTGCAGCATGTCAATTTATCTTGCATAAACACTGCAGAATTTTCTGCTGCAAATTTTGGACAAAAATTTAGCTGCATTTACATCCTGTGTGCAGGAGACCAAATGCTATGTTCACACATTACATATCTGTTGCGGAATTTGGAAAAAACTAAATTTGCAACAAAGTACTGTACAATGTAAGTAAATGAGGTTTTAACAAACCCTACTCACTAAAAGAAAATTGCTGTCTATTTTAGGCATGCTGCGGCTACCTTCTGCTCCAAAATCAACAACGAAATACTATTTCATTGTGGAATTCGGCACGGATATTAAGGACGGTACCACAGCGTAATTTTTACACAATGTGTAAATATAGCCTTTTGGTACCCACCACACGTAGCAAATTTGTTGCAGATTTTCTGCAGTGTATTCACTGCATTTCAGCACGTTTTACGTGCAGATTTTTCCGCAGATTTCACTCCTACTACATGAAAAAGACTGAAATCCGCAATGCAAAATATCCAGAACTGAATGATGTGAAAATACGAAACAAAGCTCTGATTTCTGTATGGAAAATGTTCTGCAGCATCGGGATGAGATTTATAAAATCGTATAGACTTGCCTGTATTAGATTCCCACTGTGGATTTTCCGTACGCAAATCCAGAGGTAAATTCTGCAACAAATCCACTACATGTGCGCAGGGCCTAAAGAGTGGATAGCGGTACTATTTTTACTAGTCTCTAAAATATAGAAACATCCATTTTCTTTGGTTTACACAATGATAGCACCAGCTGTAACAGTCGTAGGAGTCTAAATTCACAGGCACATACAACATTTACTAAGGTACCAAATTCAAAGCAGTTATTTTCCTTTACGTGTTCACCGTAATACCAGGATCTAAAATAAAGCTAAGCTTCAATTCCTTACTGAAGGAGATCTAAATAAACACTCAAAACGTTCTCATTTTGATGTCAGGCTTCAGCGGGCAGCCACCTTCACTCTGTGATTTCCTATTGCATGCTAGAAAGCTGACAAACTACTAATCTTTTCCTTCTCGCTTCTGGAAGTTATGTCCAAATGAAAGATCAAAGGGGTCACTATTTTGTTTCAATGAGTAAACACAGTCTTTATCCAGTACACCGAGAATGCCTTGTAGAGGTAAACTTGTATGAAATTCTATTTCTTCTGGATGGTCTAAGGGCGGGTTCACACATGGCGGAATTCCACTTAAATTCCGCTGCGGACACTCCGCAGCGTTAATCCGCAGCGGAGCCGTTTCTCCATTGACTTTCACTTTAATTTAGCAGTGTTCGTTTACACGATGCGTACAATTCCGCTGCGGAGCATAGGCTGCGGAGCGGAATTTGGTGTCCGCAGCATGCTCTGTCTGTTGCGGAGCAGTGGCGGACTCATGGCGGAATTTCTCCATTGACTTCAATGGAGATTCTAAGTTCCGCAATGAAGTCCGCAGCTGTCATGCACATGTCATGTGTGCTGCGGATGCGTCTTGCTTTTTTAACTTGACATTTCTTCATTCTGGCTGGACCTAGGTATTTCTAGGTCTACAGCCAGACTGAGGAAGTCAATGGGGCTCCCGTAATGACGGGAGCGTTGCTAGGAGACGTCTGTAAATAGTCACTGTCCAGGGTGCTGAAAGAGTTAAGCGATCGGCAGTAACTGTTTCTGCACCCGGGACAGTGACTACCGATCCCAATATACATGTATCTGTAAAAAAACATATAAGTTCATACTTACCGAGAACTCCCTTCGTCTGTCTCCAGTCCGGCCTCCCAGGATGACGTTTCAGTGTAAGTGACGGCTGCAGCCAATCACAGGCCAAGCACAGGCTGCAGCGGTCACATGGACTGGCGCGTCATCCAGGGAGGTCGGGCTGGATGCCGAAAGAGGGACGCGTCACCAAGACAACGGCCGGTAAGTATGAAAATCGTTTACTTTCACTAGGGAAAGTGCTGTCCCTTCTCTCTATCCTGCACTGAATAGGGAGAAGGGAAGCACTTTTCCCGCAGTCTGCAGCAGCTAGTCCGCATCAATGTACTGCACATTTTGTGCAGATCCGCTGCAGAATCTGCAACGCAGATTCTGTGCGGCATCGATGCGGACAGTTGCGGAGGAATTCCGCCATGTGTGGTCATGCCCTAACAGGGATAATATCACTAGCTATTGTGAAATGGGATTTATTCAAATATATTATATATATATATATAAATTAACTTTTAATGTTATTAAGTTGGGACTTGTACAGATATATTGTGTCTATTCAAATCAAGGCCACAAGTAGAGATTAGATTTGTAAATGTCATGCACATTAAACCATTTGGTCAAACAGTGATCTAGATTGCAAATTGATGGACTACCTACATACCTTCATTTATACATCATGATTAATTATCACGTAATATACAGTATAATATATTATAACTATATATAATACATATATATATATATATATATATATATATATATATATATATATATATATATATATATATATATATATTAAGTCCCACTGCAAACAAGTTGAAATCGCTGTTAAGAAAGATCTACTTCTAAAAGCCTTTTTACTGCACATTGGATATTAAATATAAGAATCACTACCTTGTTCCTGTGAAGAGTTCCAGAACCTGCTACTCATCTGCTACTTAGTCCCCATGACAAAACTTCCTGTCCTGTATGGAAGATATCATCTTTACAAAATGTTAATCATCACGGCCTGCTGACCAACATGTACCTATTCAAAATAGTTCAGCCTATCACATATATATGGTTTGGTATACATGATGGCTTCTCCCCTAGAAACCCCTGATTACTTCTAGAGGAGAATATGATGTCTCACAGAAGATGACGACTTTTGGTTTGTATCACTTCACTGCAGACAGGGGACTGTGAAGCTGCTCTTTTTGTGGCTTCTTTGCATTACTCGTCTCATCAAAAAACATTAAACTACGGGTAAAAAACATATTCCTTCTTTTCAGTACATGGCTGGTTGTGCCTGGGAGTGAGTGTGTTCCACCGATGTTTTAGGTCAGTGAGCATTGCTGGCCTTGCTTTTTCAATAATGGGGGGATCTCAACACTTGCCTGACTCTTCAATATAGCAAAAACCTTTAGGGCATGGCCAGACATAGCAGATTTGCTCTGGAATTCCGCTGCGGACACTCCGCAGCTGAAATCCGCAGCGGACCCGTTTCTCCATTGCCTTCCACAGCTTTTTAGTAGAGTTCGTTTGCACGTTGCGGACAATTCCGCTGCAGAGCATAGGCTGCGGTGCGGAATTTGGTGTCCGCAGCATACAATGGTTGTTGCGGACGTGTGGCGGACTGGTTGCGGACTCATTGCGGAATTTCTCCATTGACTTCAATGGAGATTCAAAATTCCGCAATGAAGTCCGCAGATGTAATGTAGATGTTATGTGTGCTGCGGAGCGTATTGTTTTTTTAACATGACATTTCTTCATTCTGGCTGGACCTATGTGTATTTCTAGGTCTACAGCCAGACTGAGGAAGTCAATGGGGCTCCCGTAATTACGGGTGACTACATGTGTGCACCCATAATTACGTGTGGCTACGTGTGTGCACCCATAATTACAGGTCCAGGGTGCTGAAAGAGTTAAGCGATCGGCAGTAACTGTTTCTGCACCCTGGACAGTGACTACCGATCACAATATATATCAACCTGTAAAAAAAATAGAAGATCATACTTACCGAGAACTCCCTGCTTCTTCCTCCAGTCCGGCTTCCCAGGATGACGGTTCAGTCCATGTGACGGCTGCAGCCAATCACAGGCTGCAGCGGTCACATGGACTGCCGCGTCATCCAGGGAGGTCGGGCTGGATGCCGAAAGAGGGACGCGTCACCAAGACAACGGCCGGTAAGTATGAAATTCTTTTACTTTCACTAGGGAAAGTGCTGTCCCTTCTCTCTATGCTGCACTTATAGAGAGAAGGGAAGTACTTTCACCTCAATACGCAGCGGTTAGTCCGCATCAATTTAATGCCAATCAATTTTGGGCAGATCCGCAACAGAATCTGCAACGCAGATTATGTGCAGCATTGATGCGGACAGTTGCGGAAGAAATCCGCCACGTCTGGGCATGCCCTTATAGTCTAGTGAACACTGGATCTTGTTCGTAGTTGTGACAAAAGAAATATTAAAAAAAGTTATAATATAATTACCAATTCATGTATTGATTTATATAATTACCAATTCATGTATTGATTTATATACTTACCAATTCATGTATTGATTTATATAATTACCAATTCATGTATTGATTTATATTATGTTGAAAATTGTCAAGTCAATTTACTCTGGTATGTCTCATATAAGAGAATACAAAGAGAAATCTTATCTTTGGGCCCAAAAGCCAGTGCCCTCCCTGTCTCTCTATTAAGGCAGCATTGATAACGTGTTTGACTATATCACCTCCCTATGTGAGAGTCATGTCTATGCTTGAAGGTCTAGCAATAGAAATGATAATTTTATGTTTAGTGCTTAACATGTCTTACATAATCCAATCTAAATTGTGGAAAAGCAAATCAGTTACTATGAGGAAATGTACCAAGTCTGATAGAACCAGTCAATTGTGTGATGTTGTTAATATTATTTTCTAACAAGACAAAATAGGAATAGGAATTTTATTATTTTATTGTTTCCATGCACAGGTGAGGGATAGTTATTATCCTCTCTATAAAACCCCTCAGTTTTTATTACAAATTAGTCTCCTGACGAAGCCGGTCCTTTCTTTGGCGAAACGCACATCGAGGTCTCTGTGCCTACCAACACCATCGGCTGCTACTGGGTTACCATGTCTAAGGGTATGCTAATCTTTTTGCCCTATTAGGGCTTTTCTTTGAATTATATCTCCTATGTATTTGGCTCATACGTTTATGCAAGTGTTTTCTATATACATTGATCGGTATTTTCTCACTTGGGCTTTGTAGTTTTACATAATTTGCTTTGTATAATTCTGTGCCCATGTAACCCTGTAACATCTATTTATCTATATATGTGGGTGCTTTATATATATGCTCTATGTTTTCATCTTCATAAAAAGTGACTGTGTGGTGCCTGTGGGTGGTTGTACTATATACTACATGGCATGTTTCGTTTTGCCTTTGCTCTATCCTTGTCCCTGTATGGTCCTGTTTTAATAGTGTCATTTTCATATACTGTGTTTTGATCAGTATAATAAAGATGTACTATTTTTGCTATATTTTGGGTTTTTGTGCTCTTTTATGTATAGGTTATCATTTTACGACTGCACAGTATATAGTGTGAAACCTACACATCATATTTACCCATAATACACTTTTCCTTGTGACTGTAAATATCTCTCTTAAGAAAGATTGTTAGTGTACCTGGCCAGAACGTGGTTGGTTTGAAGTGTTCTTATCTATGATGTGTCTAAATAATATGTGTAACCATTATGGAGGAAAATATTTAAAATAGGGTAATTTAAAGGCGGTTTGAACATAGAGCCCCAAAACCACTTCAGAACTGAATTGGTTCTTTAAAGAAGAGTAGGTTTTGGACATATTCTTGAAAATGTGAAAAATGACTGTTAGGGTATGTTCGCACTGGCTATTTTCGCCCGTTTTTCGGGCCGTAAATGGCCGATAAATCGGAAGCAGAATGCCTCCAAACATCTACCCATTGATTTCAATGGGAAAAACTGCGTTATGTTCAGATGGGCCATTTTTTTGAAAAACGGCCGCGTAAAAAAACGGCCGCGAAAAAGATGTGCAAGTCACTTCTTGGGACTTTTTGGAGCCGTTTTTCATAGACTCTATAGAATACAGCTAAAAAACCGTCTGTAAAAAATTCAGCAAAAATCGTGAGTGGCTTAACAAACGTCTGAAAATCAGAAAACAGCTCCGTATTTTCAGACGTTTTTGATTAAGCGTGTGAACATACCCTTAAAATGATAAGCCTTCTAACATCATAAAAAATAATAGAAAGATGTTTAAAAAATGTAGACATATGGGAAATGTTAATTAGTAACTATTTTGTGTAATATTCCTAAGGGTATGTGCACACACACTAATTACGTCCGTAATTTACGGACGTATTTCGGCCGCAAGTAGTGGACCGAACACAGTGCAGGGAGCCGGGCTCCAAGCATCATACTTATGTACGATGCTAGGAGTCCCTGCCTCGCTGCAGGACAACTGTCCCGTACTGTAAACATGATTACATAACTATGATGCTAGGAGCCCGGCTCCCTGCACTGAGTTCGGTCCGGTACTTGCGGCCGAAATACGTCCGTCAATTACGGACGTAATTAGTGTGTGTGCACATACCCTAAGGGCATGACCACACGTGGCGGATTTCCTCCGCAACTGTCCGCATCAATGCCGCACAGAATCTGCGTTGCAGATTCTGCTGCGGATCTGCACAAAATGTGCAGTAAATTGATGCGGACTAGCTGCTGCGGACTGCGGGAAAAGTGCTTCCCTTCTCCCTATTCAGTGCAGGATAGAGAGAAGGGACAGCACTTTCCCTAGTGAAAGTAAACAAATTTCATACTTACCGGCCGTTGTCTTGGTGACGCGTCCCTCTTTCGACATCCAGCCCGACCTCCCTGGATGACGCGCCAGTCCATGTGACCGCTGCAGCCTGTGCTTGGCCTGTGATTGGCTGCAGCCGTCACTTAGACTGAAACGTCATCCTGGGAGGCCGGACTGGAGACAGAAGCAGGGAGTTCTCGGTAAGTATGAACTTATATTTTTTGACAGGTTGCTGTATATTGGGATCGGTAGTCACTATCCAGGGTGCAGAAACAGTTACTGCCGATCGCTTAACTCTTTCAGCACCCTGGACAGTGACTATTTACAGACGTCTCCTAGCAACGCTCCCGTCATTACGGGAGCCCCATTGACTTCCTCAGTCTGGCTGTAGACCTAGAAATACATAGGTCCAGCCAGAATGAAGAAATGTCATGGCAAAAAAGCAAGACGTATCCGCAGCACACATAACATGTGCATGACAGCTGCGGACTTCATTGCGGAACTTAGAATCTCCATTGAAGTCAATGGAGAAATTCCGCCATGAGTCCGCCACTGCTCCGCAACAGACAGAGCATGCTGCGGACACCAAATTCCGCTCCGCAGCCTATGCTCCGCAGCGGAATGTTACGCATCGTCTAAACGAACACTTCTAAATAGAAGTGGAAGTCAATGCAGAAACGGCTCCGCTGCGGATTAACGCTGCGGAGTGTCCGCAGCGGAATTTAAGTGAAATTCCGCCACGTGTGAACCCAGCCTAAATCTTACAAGCAGAGAAAATTTTTAAAAGTTTTCCATACATTTTTGTTTTTCACTAATAAACAATGATGTATTGACCAAAATTTACCACTAACATTAAAAATCGATACTATTAGAGATGAGTTCCCGAAAAATAAAGGATAAATTTCCCGAAATTACAATTCTATCGCCAGCTGTCAGATTTGATTTGGTTAATTTATTGTTTATTTGCTTCCTAAATGCAAAATTAAGCAATTTTCTAAATAGTCTTTATTAAAAATGTCCTAACATTTAGCTACTGTAAAGTCTGTGTAATTCCTGTAGATAACTTCTGCAAATCTGTCAGTCCACTGCTCATGACGGCTGACTCAACTGCTCTCCCCTCCCTTCAATCAGTGTTAGAGATAGCAGCAGGGAGGGGGAGAACATTGTTCATGTCAGATAAGAGAGTGGAGGGGGGAAAGCATTTAAGTCTTCAGGGAGGGGAGATCACACAGGCTGTATTGTATAAATGTGTAGATAGGGAGGAGAGCACACATACAGCAGTCTACATGGGCAAGAGATCACACAGTATGTCCGTAGGTTGTTGTCCTCCTGTCTACTCTATGATCTGCCGTGTACAAACTCCTCCCCCTCCATGCTGCTATCTCTAAGGCCACGTTCAGACGTTGCGGAAATTTACCGCTCCGGATTGTGCCGCAAATTCTTGGCAATTACACAACGAATGTGCAGCAAAATAAGCATATTTGACAGTTTATTCAGGCGTGGCGGAATTTGCAGCGGACTTGACACACATTTCAGTCTTTGCATTGCAAAGGCTGAAATCCGCAGTGAAAATCCACTGCTTCTCCGCAACAGACTGTGCATGCTGCGAAATGTAAATTCCGCACAGCAAGCTAGTTTCCACGCTGTAAGGGCATGGCCAAACGTGGCGTATTTCTGCAGAAACTGTCCGCATCAATGCCGCACATAATCTGCGTTGCAGATTCTGTCACGGCTCTGCCTAAAATGTGCAGTAAATTGCTGCGGATTAGCCGTTGCGTATTCAGGTGAAGAGTACTTCCTGCTGTCTTTTAAAACATTTCATCTCAGTCTGGCTATGGACCTCGAAACACATAGATCCAGCCAGAATGAAGAAATATCCTGTTCGTAAAACCAATACGCAACGCAACACACATAGCATCTGCGGATTTCATTGTGGAATTTTGAATTTCCATTGAAGTCAATGGAGAAATTCCGCCATAAGTCCGCAACAAGTCCGCTACTCGTCCGCAACAGCCAGTTTATGCTGCGGACACCAAATTCCGCACCACAGCCTATGGTCCGCAGCGGAGTTTTCCGCCATGTGTGCACGAACCTAACTAAAATGGTGTGGAAACCAATGGAGAAAATGTCCGCTGCGGATTTCCGCAGCGGAATTCCAGAGCAATTCCACCACGTCTGACCATGCCCTTATTTTCCGCAACGTCTGCACTAAGTTGCCTAAAAAGCAATAGAAACTAAAGAAAAACAAGTCCACAGCGGAATTCCACAGCAAATCCGCCACAAATGAACATGCCCTAACACAGAAAGAAGAGAGGGGGAGCACAGCTGAGTCAACCATCATGAGTAGTTGACGGATATTAGTTATGTTCAGGAATTACCCACACTTTACAGTAGCTAAATGGTAGAGAATTTTTATTAAAGACTATTTAGAAAGTTGCTTAATTTTGCATTTAGGAATCAAATGAATGCGAAAAAATTAATTCTGTGCGAAGGTGTACATAGGCTTTAACTAAATTCAAGCAAAGGTACGAGTGGACACATATGTACATGCATGTCTTATGGATTTTCTACTCCTTCTTCCTAACTGTGTTGTGAGTGGCAATGGTTTAGATAGATTATGTCGCGGTTTGGTTTTATTTTTTTTCCTTTCCCTCTCTTCCTTATTCCCATCCTATAATCTAATTTAGAAGCATCTATATTTGCTACCCCCTCGAGAGGGGGTACATTGTTGTTTTACAAGCCTTGCATGTATCTATATAGATAATATTTCATTTTATAATGTCTGTATCCTTTCCTTCAAAATCTAAATAAGAATCGAAAGTTTAACCCCTTCCCGCTCCTGGACGTACTATTAGGTCATGGCAGCTGTATCGTTCGCGCTCCATGACCTAATAGTACGTCTCGGGAGTAACGGCCGTTTCGGCCGTCCTCCCGGCACATACAGGAGCTGTGACAGCTGCTGTCTCGTACAGCAGCTGTCACAGCTCCTACAGCGGGGACCGATCGCTGTGTCCCCGCTGATTAACCCCTTAAAAGCTGCGTTCTATAGAGATCGCAGCTTTTTAGGGGTTAAGCTGCCAACACCGTTCTGCTACACGATAGCGGCCGGCGATGGTGACTATGGCAACCGGACACCAAAAAATGGCGTCCGGCTATGCCATAGACGGAAGCTTAGTGGGTCCTGACAATGTCAGGACCCAATATGCTTGCTGTCAGTGAGTAGCTGACAGTTCTAATACACTGCACTACGCATGTAGTGCAGTGTATTAGAATAGCGATCAGGGCCTCTTGCCCTCAAGTCCCCTAGTGGGACAAAGAAATAAAGTTAAAAAAAGTTAAAAAAAGATGTGTAAAAATAAGAAAATAAAAGTTTTAAAAGTATTAAAAGTAAAAATCCCCCTTTTTACCTTATCAGTCCTTTATTATTAATAAAAATATATAAACATGCAAATAAACTATACATAATTGGTATCGCCGCATCCGTAACGGCCTAAACTACAAAATGATTTCCTTATTTATCCCGCACGGTGAACGCCGTAAAAGAAAATAATAATAAACCGTACCAGAATCACAATTGTTTGGTCACTTCACCTCCCAAAAAATGGAATAAAAAGAGATCAAAAAGTCGCATGTACCTAAAAATGGTCCTGATCGAAACTACAGTTCGTTACGCAAAAAATAAGTAATCGCACGGCTTTATTGATGGAAAAAAACGTTCTGCCACTTAGAATAAGGTAACACAAAAATTGAATGATTTTTTACAAAACGTATTTTATTGTGCAAACGCCATAAGACATAAAAAAGAACTATAAACATCTGGTATCGCCGTAATCGTATCGCCCCGCAGAATAAAGTGAATGTGTCATTTATATCGCACGGTGCACACTGTAAAAAAAAATAGAATAAAAAAACAATAGTAGAATTGCTGTTTTTTAGTCACCACGCCACCTAAAAATAGAATAAAAACTGATCAAAAAGCCGCATGCACCCCATGAAAACTACAATGAATTCCTCAAGGGGTCTAGTTTCCAAATTGGGGTCACTTTTGGGGGGTTTCCAATGTTTTGGCACCACAAGACCTCTTCAAACCGGACATGGTGCCTAATAAAAAAGTGGCCTCAAAATCCACTAGGCGCTCCTTTGCTTCTAAGGCCGCTCCTTCAGTCCATTAGGACACTAGGGCCACATGTGGGATATTTCTCTAAACTGCAGAATCTGGGCAATACGTATTAAGTTGCGTTTCTCTGATAAATCCTTTTGTGTTATAAAAAAAATGGTATAAAGAGGATTTTCTGACAAAAAAAATATTTAAATTTCAACTCTACTTTGCTCTAAATTTCTATAAAACACCTAAAGGGTTCATAAACTTTCTAAATGCTGTTGTGAATACTTTGAGGGGTCTAGTTTCTAAAATGGGGTGTTTGATAGGGGTTTCTAATATATGGGCCCCTCAAAGCAACTTCAGAACTTAACTGTAACCTAAAAAAATAAATAAATGAGGCAATACTTTGCTTCTTACATTATACTGATAATGAGCCGTGCCCACCCCGAGATGAAACAAGTTTTGACCGTTTGTATAAACGGAGACCCCTATTAGACCCTTTCAGTGCCCGGTTTTCCCAAGCATACACCCCCGAGAAGTGTATTTCTATTGATGAGTCCCTGGTACATTTTAAAGGGAGGGTTCAATTCCGCGAGTACCTGCCGGGTAAGAAGGCAAGGTATGGCGTGAAGATGTATAAGCTGTGCGAGAGTGCATCAGGGTATACCTACAGGTTTAGGATATATGAAGGAAAGGCCACCCCCAAACCAGACTGCATCCTGGACTACAATAGGTACATGGGAGGGATGGACTTGTCAGATCAAATCCTAAAGCCCTACAGCGCCATGCGGTGTGGTATAAGAAGCTGGGTGGGCACATCATACAGATGGCTTTGTACAATGCGTACGTGCTACGTCGATGTGCAGGCCAGACGGGAACTTTCCTGGAATTTCAAGAGGTGATTATCAAGAACCTAATCTTTAGGGACCAAGAAGGGGGGCACACGCATCGTACCAGGGCGGCAACACTTTCCAGGAGAAGTTCCCCAAACTGGCAAGAAGGGAAAAAGTCAAAAGAGGTGCAAAGTCTGCTATAAGAGGGCGATAAGGGATGACACAATATATCAATGTGAAAGAGTGTTTTAAAATTTATCTTACATCCCTTGGTTTATAATTTACCCCAATTTTACTCACCCTGATGCACTCCGCACAACTTATCCCCCCTCGTCTTTCCCCTCTGAGCCCTGCTGTGTGCCCAGGCAGCTGATAACAGCCACATATAGGGTATTGCCATACCCGGGAGAACCCACATTACAGTTTATGGGGTGTAGGTCTCCGGTCAAAATGCTCACTACACCTCTAGATGAATGCCTTAAGGGTGTAGTTTTTAAAACGGGGTCACTTCTTGCAGGTTTCAACTGTACTGGTACCTCAGGTGGTTCGCACTAGAAAATGTACTGGTACCTCAGGTGCATACATGACTTCGCACTAGAAAATCCCCAGTAGGCCAAATGGTGGTCCTTTCCTTCTGAGCCCTCCCATGGGCGCAAACGGCAGTTTATCACCACGAATGGGGTATTGCGGCACTCAGAACAAATTGCGCAACAGAATGGGGTATTTTGTTTCTTGTGAAAACAAGAAATTTTTAGCCAAAACTACATATTATTTGAAAAAAATAATTTTGTTTTTATTCCCAGCCCAATTCAAATAAGTTCTGTGAAAAAACTATGGCGTCAAAATGGTCACAACACCCATAAATTAATTCCTTGAGGGGTGTAGTTTCCAAAATGGGGTCATTTGTGGTTGGTTTCTATTGCTTTGATACCTCTGGGGCTCTGCAAATGCGACATGGCACCCGAAAACCAATCCAGCAAAATCTGGACTCCAAAGAACAAATAGCGCTCCTTTGCTTCTGAGCCCTCCCATGGGCCCAAACAGCAGTTTATCACCACAAATGGGGTATTGCCGCACTCAGGACAAATTGGGCAGCAAAATGGAGTATTTTATTTCTTGTGAAAATATGAATTTTTGAGCTAAAATGACATATTATTGGAAATAATATATTTTTTTTTAATTCCCAGCCCAATTCAAATAAGTTCTGGGAAGAAACTATGGGGTCTAAATGGACACATTACCCATAAATGAATTCCTTGAGGGGTGTAGTTTCCAAAATGGGGTCACTTCTGGTGGGTTTCTATAGCTTTGATACCTCTGAGGCTCTGCAAATGCGACATGGCACCCGAAAACCAATCCAGCAAAATCTGGACTCCAAAGAACAAATAGAGCTCCTTTGATTCTGAGCCCTCCCATGGGCTCAAACAGCAGTTTATCACCACAAATGGGGTATTATCGCACTCAGGACAAATTGGGCAACAAAATTGAGTATTTTATTTCTTGTGAAAATATGAATTTTTGAGCTAAAATGACATATTATTGGAAAATATATATATTTTTTTAATTCCCAGCCCAATTCAAATAAGTTCTGTGAAGAAACTATGGAGTCTAAATGGTCACATTACCCATAAATGAATTCCTTGAGGGGTGTAGTTTCCAAAATGGGGTCACTTCTGGTGGGTTTCCATTGCTTTGATACCTCTGAGGCTCTGCAAATGTGACATGGCACCCGGAAACAAATCCAGCAAAATCTGGACTCCAACAAACACATAGCGCTCCTTTCCTTCTGAGCCCTCCCATGGGCCCAAACGGCAGTTTATCACCACAAATGAGGTATTGCCACACTAAGGACAAATTGAGCAACAAAATGGGGTATTTTGTTCCCTGTCAAAATAAGAAACTTTGATCACAAATGACATTTTATTGGAATAAATGATTTTTTTTTTCATTTCACAGCCCAATTCAAATACGTGCTGTGAAAAAACTGTGCGGTCAAAATGGTAACAACAACCATAAATGAATTCCTTGTGGGGTGTAGTTTCCAAAATGGGGTCACTATTGGGGGATTCCTACTGTTTTGGCACCTCATCACCTCTTCAAACCTGGCATGCTGCCTAAAATATATTCTAATAAAAAAAAGAGGCCTCAAAATGTACTAGGTGCTTCTTTGCTTCTAGGGCTTGTTTTTTATTCCACGAGCGCAGTAGAGCCACATGTGGGACATTTCTAAAAACTGCAGAATCTGGACAATACATATTTAGTAGTGTTTCTCTGGTAAAACCTTCTGTGTTACAGAAAAAAAATGAATAAAATTGAAATTCTGCAAGAAAAATGAAATTTGCAAATTTCCCCTCCACTTTGCTTTAATTCCTGTGAAAAGCCTGACGGGTTAAAAAACTTTCTAAATGCTGGTTTGAATACTTTGAGGGGTCTAGTTTTTAAAATGGGGTGTTTTATCAGGGTTTCTAATACATAGGCCCCTCAAAGCCACTTCAGAACTCAAGAGGTACCTTAAAAAAAAGGCTTTTGAAATTTTCTTAAAAATATGAGAAATTGCTGTTTATGTTCTAAGCCTTGTAACGTCCAAGAAAAATAAAAGAATGTTCAAAAAACGATTCCAATCTAAAGTAGACATATGGGAAATGTGAACTAGTAACTATTTTGGGTGGTATAACCGTCTGTTTTACAAGCAGATGCATTTAAATTCTGAAAAATGCTATTTTTTCAAAATGTTCTCTACATTTTGCAATTTTTCACCAATAAACACTGAATATATCGACCAAATTTTACCACGAACATGAAGCCCAATGTGTCACGAGAAAACAATATCAGAATTGCTTGGGTAGGTTTAAGCATTTTGACGTTATTACCACATAAAGTGAAATATGTCAGATTTGAAAAATGGGCTCTGAGCCTTAAGGCCAAAACAAGCCTGCGTCCTTAAGGGGTTAAAGCAGTATGTGTTACTATTGTGCACTGAGGCGGACATTGTTTTTGTTTCTGCTACCATATTGACACATTCTTCCCTTCTCTTCTCTAAATGGATTCGTTCTTCTGTAATTGGTAAAGATTCTCCAAATATACCGTGTTTTTGCTCCATTTTTATGAGAAAACATTTGCAGACTTGCAATGTCTGGTTAAAATATATTCATTTTGGATCAAATTCTTAAAAAAGTCCAAGAAATATTTTTCAAGTGATGAAAAGTTCAGTTTACAGCTTAAACAAGGTCACATCTCCTCGGTATAAAAAAAAAAAGAAGGAAATTCTTATCATGGTAGATCTTTAGAGCCTTCTGTATTATTATTGTAGATCCTTACCCCATCTAGGTTGCCGACCCCTGGTCTAAAGGGTTAAGACATTTCCCATTTAGTAGAGATACATCATGACTGGATACAGTGGATATAAAACTATCCATCTTCTCTTACTACAACTTTTTGTGTTGTACATCCTAAAATTAAGATCAGTTACCATTTTTAAGATCTCTGCTAGCCATCAGCAAATAACCTAGATGTGAAAAACCTTTACAGACTTGATACATCACATAGCTGAGGCATAGATACCTACTGTACATACATACCACCACAACACACATTTCTCTAATGTCCTGATTGTTTGCTACAACGTATCAGCGTAGATAAAAAAAAAGATATATCATCCTTGATTCACAGAGAATGGCTGTGTTCACATCAGCGTTGCCCTTCCGTTGAGGGGTTCCGTTGGAGGTTTCCTTCAGGTTAACCCCTCAACAAAATGGCAAACGGAAACCTAAGCTTTCGTTTGCATCACCATTGATATCAATGTTGGCGGAAACGTTGCTAAAGCTTTCCGTATGTCAGTGTTGTGAGAGGGTTCCGTTGTTTTTGACGGAATCAATAGCGCAGTTGACTGACAGCAGAAATCTTGAAAATAGTAAGAAATGTAAACATAAATTATATCAGAAAGCTGCAGAACTTTTTATTGTATTGCACAGTGATTTAGCTTTATTGACATGAAACTGGAATCATTTCCATCAATTGTCCATAAAGATTATAGAGAGTAAAATGGGCAATTTACCAGGGGTACCCACCACCGAGGGGCTGTCACCTCCCAGCTCCATCCGTTGCTTCCCAGCCATTCTTAGCACAAACATATAAAAGTTTGAAATGTTTTTAAACAAAATAAAAGTTTTAGTTTGTGGCAGTAGAAGAGATTATGTAGAATTTATGTCTTTGTTTCTACTGCCTGCTTCTATCAGTCCCATGGTCGAGCTTTCTTGTTGCTTGACCTAGAAAGATGCCACGCACATCTGCCACCTTATCTTACTGGGGATTGGGTCTCCATAAGTTTTCTTGCACAGGAATCCTCCCCCCACCCCCCCCCCCCAACAATGACAATACGTTTCTTGTACATTATTGAAAGTAATACATTTTATCTTACTTTCACTACTAAGTTGAAATTACATTTCAGTAAAACCCAACCAGTCATTTAGAAATGTAAATGACTACTCACTGCCATGCAGCAATATCAAAAAGACCAATGGGGACATTAAGAAATATTCTAAATATATGTAATCTGGAGCTGTTTGCAGAAATGTCAGCAGTCTGATCTCTGGCATGTGCACTTATTATAGTCTGTTTATCAAAGCACAGAAGAATGCTCCTTGATGCATAGCCATTCTTTAATTAACTTTCTGCTTGAGTCTATGCCGATTGTGAAGCTTTCCTTTGGGTTTATTTTTACATTTGGCAGCGTCTAAGCTTTTCCAACATCTCTGACAGATGGTTAACAGTGTAAAAAATTACTCCACACATCCTTCTGTTTACTGTGTGTCACACACAAAGCATAAGGATCGTAGGGCAAATCTAACATTGTCTGGTGTGTTGGACTGCTAAATAACTGATGCCTAATAAACATTTGTATAATGTTTAACCCCTTTGCTTCCCGTATAATATTCACACTTTTGACACGCACATATAAAACTTGAATTTTAAAAGGTAAAAAATCATAATATACAGATATATTTTTTGAAAGTAGATACCTGGCGCATTGTGGAAATGTCATCCAGCACTTTACAATTCATGTTTGTGGTTAAAAGTCTGACCTAAGCAGAGCTCTGGACACACAACACCTCCAAAAAACAAAGCAATGCCTCCAGTAATCTAGTAACGCTTCAGAAATATCCCATAATCTCCAGTAATCTAGTAACGCTTCAGAAATCTCCCATAATCTCCAGTAATCTAGTAACGCTTCAGAAATCTCCCATAATCTCCAGTAATCTAGTATAACTTCTAATGTTATAACATAAAAAAAAATGCATTTAGGCCCATTTATATTTTTCCATTAAATTAACCTTGACAACTTTCTCTGGCAAAGAGTTTTCACTTAACCAGTTACATGTTATTAAAACCTTCCCGACATCCGCCGTATGTATACGGCGCACGTCGGGTGCGGGAGTTTGGAGCAGGCTCACTTGCTGAGCCCGCTCTATAGAACGAGCATGTCGGCTGTGTGTTACAGACGACACTTCTGCGTATCGAGAGTGATCCCGCTCGGTTGTGATCCCGCTCGTTGAACGCGTTAAATGCCGCAGTTAATAGCGACCACGGCATTTTAATGACTAAAAACAAGGGGACAGCCCCCTGTAATGTTCCACCCCCCCCCCTGCAGCACGATCGGGGGTGCCGTTGGTTGGCATGGCAGCCAGGTCTGCCATCTTTGTACTCCTATGAGGCCCAGGGCTTCATAGGAGACTGTCAGTATCACGATATACTGTAATACATTAGTATTGAAAAATATTTCGTGCAGGCGATCCAGCGATCGCTGGTTCAAGTCCCCTAGGTGGACTAGTAAAAAAAAGTAAAAAGCAGTAAAATTAAAAATTACAAATTAACATAAGTGGTATCGATCCATCTGTAAAAGTAAGAACTATTACAATATATCATTGGCAAAAAGAGAGCGGGTTGGATCCAGCGTGATTTGTAGATAAAATGGAACTTGGTACCAAGTTTAATTGGTTCGAGTTAAAACAGGATCAAAAAAAGAGAAAAATTAAGTCCTGGAGTGTAGGGAGAGATATCGTAGGTGAAAAGAGCCTACGCGTTTCAGACACTTCCTGCATCCTTAGTCATCGCTGAGGTTGACTGTCTGATATGTGTGGCCGGTATATATCCGGTTTGACACATGTGTGTTCTAATTGCGTTCCAAATGGAGATGGATTTTAGGGAGCGCAAGCGGAGGATATGGTAAGACGGAGGTTTCTTTTCGTGGGCGTGTTGTAACAGTGTTTGAGTGGATAGGTAGCTAGTTTAAATTAAATCAATGTGTATAGACCATTGTTATCGTTCTCAGGGAGTGAATATAGATGGTATTTATTTTATTTTAATTAGTTGTAACGGGAACGATCACAGGTTGTTGTGTTTTTTATGTAACTGTGCTGGAATGAGGTCACTTCCGGTCTGGGATTGAATACTCTGTTTGCGTTCCAGGGCACGTGGGCGGTGTGGAGCGCAAACAGGAAGTGGAGGCGGCGCCTGGCTTCGAGCAAGCGAGACCGGGAAGGACTGGATCGATGAGTAGGTAATGAAGTTTTATTTATATGTTTAGTAACCTTGTTTTTTATGAATGTTAAGTGAATATAAGACATTATTAAGTATAAAGAAAACAAATATGTTTATATTATGTTTTGACGCCCATGCACTAGTTACTCCGTTGGCGATCGGAGAAAAGTGGCATTGTTGTTGCTGCTCCTAGGTGTTACATAGAATCAAACAGTCAATAATATTAAGTGATTATGACCAAGATAGAAGTAAAAGGGAAATTGTTTTAAAAGAAATGCAGGGATGAGGTGGAAGACAATATAATGGCTAAAAAACTTTACATGTAAGAAACATATAACATGCATGTACAGTTGGTTAAAATGTGAGATGGAATAGATAGGTAAGGATAAACTGGATAGGAGTAATTACTGGTGACTCATAGGGTTTAATGCGATATTAATAGCTCGGCTGCGTTGTTGTAGTAAATTCTATACAATTTGATTCCTAGTATATGATCAGACCTTGGTTATTGGTGATGTATATAAAGACAAAAGAAAAAAGAAGAAGAACATGGAGGAGAGACATATGTCTTATGTAGAATGAAATAATTCCCGGCAACTACGATGTTATGTAAAATGTTATGTAAATTTCTTTGGTATGAGTATTAATTAATCGGAGGTTAAAAGAATCGTGTTAGGGGTATATCTGTGTATTGTAATTAGTAGTGGAACAACAATTCCTTTTTGAGGTTGAGGCCGTTCGGGACTCGGGTTCTCAGTCTGTATATCCAAAAGGCTTCTCTTTGGTAGATCTTGTGTTGTAGATCTCCGCCTCTTTTGGGAAGATGAACTTCTTCTATCGCGTGGCATTTGAGTGTTTTTGTTGCTCTATTATGATTGTGAATTAAATGTTTAGCTACGTTGGATGTGTTACTAATATTAGGGTTACGAATATAACTTAGGTGTTCCAATATTCTGATCTTAAATTTTCGACTGGTACATCCAACGTATTTTAAATTGCATGCAGTACATTCAATGATATAGATGACCGAAGTTGAGTTACAATTGATGTAGTTAGATATTGTGAACGTATCGGAGTTGTTTGAGTTTGAAAAGGTTTTTGTGGGATGAGCATAAGAGCAGACTTTACATGGATGTTGTCCACATTTGTAAAAGCCTTTATTTTCTAACCAGGTCGTTTTGGTTTCATTTGACGTGAAAAGGGACGGTGAGAGGAGACTGCCAAGTGAGGGGGCTTTTCGGGCCACTATTCTGCAACCCCCTTGAAGAATGGAACGCAGGCTATCGTCTTCCATCAGGATTGGTAAGTATTTGTTTATAATTTGTTTTATTTCAGGGAATTGGTTACTCTGTTGTAGGACCAAAGTAGGTATGTTAGGGTCTAATTGTTTTGGTTGATTACATTGTTTGAGTAAATCTGCTCTGGATGTTTTAGCTGTGATGTTATTTGCTCGGTTGAGTGCCCAATTAGGGTATCCTCTGTTGTGGAGCCTGTATTGTATTTGTTTTTGTTCAGTGATGTATTGCTTATTGGAGCTGCAGTTCCTCTTAGCTCGTTACATTTCCCCGACGGGGATGGACATGATAGTTTTTTTTGAGTGATTGCTGTTAGCATGCAAGATAGTATTTTCAGTTATTGGTTTGCGGTACGTTTTGGATTCTATAATAGATCCTTCTGAACCTTTCAATTCCAAGTCAAGGAACACAATACTGGTTTTGTCATAGCTATGGGTAAATTGAAGATTGTAAGGATTATGGTTTAAGAATTCCACAAATCTAGGGATGGTTGTGATGTCTCCACTCCAGATAAATAAGAGGTCATCTATATATCTTCCGTACCATGCTATGCAGTCCCCAAAGGGATTGTCGGTGGAACAGACAAAGTGTTCCTCCCACCACGCCATAACTAAATTAGCTATGGAGGGGGAGAATTTGGCCCCCATGGATAAACCTTTAAGCTGCAAATAGAATTTTCCATCAAACTGAAAGTGGTTGTGAGTCATGAGGAACATCAATGTATCCAAGATGCAAATTTGGAAATTTTTGCTGTAGGTACTGTGACTGGCTAGGTGATGTTCTAGAGCAGCATATGCGACTTGGTGAGGGATTCAAGTGTACAGTGACACTACATCACACGTGACCCAAACATACTCTTTTTTCCAGATTTTATGTTGAAAGGAACATAGCACGTCTCTTGTGTCTTTAAAGAAAACCCGGTGTTTGTTGGGCTTATTTAGTCAGCACAGTGAACGCAATAAAAAATAAAAAAAACTTCAGAATTGCTGTTTTGTGGTGACCTCATCTCCCACAAAAAAATTAAATAAAAAGTGATCAACAAGTCTCATGTACCCCAAAATGGTACCAGTAGAAACTACAGCTCACCCCACAAAAAATAGCTCTCATACTGCTAAATCCACAGAAACATAAAAAAGTTACGGCTCTCGGAATATGGCGACAAAACTCAAATTGAATTTTTAACAATCAGTTTTTTCCTTGTAAAAGTAGTAAAACATAAAAAAATCTATAGAACTTTGGTATCACTGTAATCATATTGACCCGCAGAATAAAGTTAACATGCCATTTTTACCACACAGTAAACGCCATTAAAACAAAACCACCCAAAAATTTTGCGGAGTCTATGTTTTTTTTCCCATTGCACCCCACAAATATATTTCTTCCAGTTTCCCACTTCATTGTATGGTACAATAAATTGTGCTGTAAAAATCTACAACTCGTCCAGCAAAAAACAAGCCCTCATACTACAATATTGATAGAAACATAAAAAAAGTTATGGCTTTTGGAATGTGGGGAGGAAAAAACAAAAGTCAAAATCCGAAAAATGGCTGCAGCAGGAAGGGGTTAAATCAAATCTGAATAACATCTTAATAGTGATTTTACATTATACCTTTCACAACCTAATTTTTTGCTTAGTTTTTCTTTGACTTGCTGTCTGCATACTTTCATTCATTTTATTTACTTTTCGAATCCCTTGTCTTTATGCCACTTCATATTTTTTATATTCTTAACCCCTTAACGACCGGCGTATAGTGTTTTTACGTCGGTCGTTCAGGGTAGTTTTCACGTCGGCACTTGGGAAGAACTTTCCCCGCATCGTGCGGGGTGCTGCTGAAGCCCGGGCTTTTAGTAACAGCCTCGGGCTTCAGGGCAACGATCGGAGATGACTAGCAGCGGTCTCCGATCATATTTAACTCCTCAGATGCGGCTCTCAATAGCGAGCGCCGCATCTGAGTGATTTTAGAGGGAGGGAGCTCCCTCTCTCATGCCACTGGCATCCCCGCATGCATCGCGGGGTGCCGATGGGTTCTATGGCAGCCTGGGGGCCTAACAAAGTCCCCCAGGTCTGCCTTTAGTAATTGCCTGTTAGGCCATGCCAGAGGCATGACCTAACAGATGCCTGTCAGTTTTACACTGACCGGCAATAATACACTGCAATATCGAAGTATTGCAGTGTATAATAATAGCGATCAAAAGTTTGCACAGTAAAGTCCCCCAGTGGGACTAAAAATAAAATTAAAAAAAAGTTAAATACATTTTGAAATAAATAAATAAATGTCCCAAGTAAAAAAAAAATAAAAACCCACTTTTTACCATTACAAAATACTTTATTATGAATAAAAGTGAAAAGTTACTCATATTTGGTATCGCCATGTCCGTAACAAACCCAACTATAAAATAATTACATTATTTAACCCCCACGGTGAACGCCGTAAAAAATATAATAAAAAACTACGTCAGAATTGCTGTTTTCTGTTCATCCTGTCTTCAAAATGTTTTTATAAAAAGTTATGACACTGTCGCATTTACTCCAAAATGGTACCAATAAAAACTACAAGTCATCCCGCAAATAAAAAGCCCTCATACAGCTGCATCGGTCAAAAAATAAAAAAGTTATGGCTCTTAAAATATGGCGACACAAAAGCAAATAATTTAGAAAAAAATTTGTTTTTACTGTGTAAAAGTAGGAAAACATAAAAAAATCCATAGAAATTTGGTATCGCCGCAATCATAACGACCCGCTGAATAAAGTTATTATGTTATTTATACCACACGACAAACGGCGTAAAATTAAGACGCAAAAAAAATGGCGAAATTTCAGGTTTTTTCCAGTACACCACTGAAAAAGTTATTAAAAAGTTAATCAATAAACTATATTTACCCCAAAATGGTGCTATTATAAAATACAACTTGTCCTGCAAAAAAAAAAAAGTCCTTATACAGCTATGTCGAAGAAAAAATAAAAAAGTTATAGATCTTTGAATGCGACCATGGAAAAACGTAAAAAATTGCTCGGTCATTAAGGTTTAAAATACCTTCGGTATTAAGGGGTTAATAATGTAAGGATATATACTAAGAATATCCAAATAGGAAGCTCTGACTAATGTAACGAAAAAATAGTACACGGTGCCGTCCCAGAAAAATAAAATTATAAAAATTATAATTATTATTAAAATTGTTAATAATGTAAGCCTTCAGCAATTTTGAAAGATCTTCTCGTCCAATGACATCATCTCACTTTAGCTTCGGAAAGATAATGTTTTCAGATGCTGATTTTGAAACTATGCAGTTAGCACCTACGAGAAAGTCTTTAGTCACACAATTTGCACAACTCAGTGCTAGTTGTGACATAGTGGTGTTTTGCCAAACACAGAACATATGTTTTTCAATAAAAGTAAATGAGCCCCAAAGCACTAACACAACTACTGTATTGTGCAATTGTTCTATTCTCTGCTGTTGAAGTGCTACCTAAAGTGGAAAAAAGTGACATTAATCGTATAAAAGTTGCATTATGTAATTTGGATCATGTAACTATTTGATAAAGTAGTTACATTTAAAGTAAAACATAACCTTTTAACACAATAACTTTTTTAGATCCAATATTCTGTGCTAATAATTTTATAATAAATCTTTGTAGAAGTTGGAGCTCTGTTCCTTTCATACAAAGCTTCAAACTTTCCCTTCACACAGTCATAGAGTTAAATGATAACATTCTAGATGCCTGCAGCCACCACTAGGGGGAGTTTTGCCATTTACCGCATACTATTTTATAATTGAGTGCAATGTATAAACAGTAGGCAGTAAGCTTCTAAGCTCCCCCTAGTGGTTAGACAGCCAGTATTGTATCATTTAACTCTATGCAGGGGCATTTAGAAAAATAAGGTATTAGACAGAATAGAACTTTGATTGCTATAAAGATACAGAAACAACTTAATCAACACAAAATGTTGCAACTAGTTTGAAAAAAAAAACAATAAACAGTGTTTAAAGGTGGACATTCACTTTAGGGATTAAACTCAAGTCCATTCATTTCCCCTCCATATGATTTCTGCTCTTACGCTAAACGCAGGAAGAAGACCTCAGGATCTTCAGGCTTGTAAACATGATGATCATAAAACCCTATGTTATACCTTCGATAATATATCTCCTGTCTTGTGCATACAGACAAAGTCTTAGTGATTTGTATAATTCTAACCAGACTTGAATTACCATGTATAGTAGCTAAACATATGTTAAGAAATTCTTGATACTTCAACTGAAAATTAGAAGGAGGTGATGCCATAATATTACAGCATTTTTTTCAAACTATTCTGCCACTGTATATTATGACTCAACTTTTTATTTCATAACTATCTAAAAACACAATGATTTGGAAGGCAGCCATAACAATGCATTGTAACAGTTTTCATTACACTGTGATGTAAATATAAAACCGAGCCTTCACGGAGTAGAGTGTTTCCCCATGGCCATGTGGGGGCTCTGCACAGTTTATTAGCACTCTTCCCACTAAATATATTATATTGCTTACCTTTTAGTAAATGTATCTTTACAGTCCCCGATAGCCACAATAATTGTCCTTATCTTTTCTCACAACCCAGCAGTGACATTAAAAATAGAGAAACATTTTTTAATTGCTTTTGTATTTCCATTCGACTGTGCTTCTTCATTATAAGTGAGAGCAGCGAGAGCAGAAATATATTGAGAGTTTATAATGCAATCTCTGGCAAAATAAAAATTAAATGTTGAAATGTCACAGATCGTGTCAGACATCTTGTCGAAAAAATCATAAACATCTTTGAAAATGTCAAAACAAAGAAAATGACAAGAACGCTGCTTTATTATCAGCAATAAAAAGAATTGGAATAAAATAATTTATCTTGTTTCCAAAGTTTTCCTTCTATGCGTTCAGATATAACATTTCAGATATAAATGTCAGATGTAAATTTCAAATACAGAAAATATACGTTTTCCAGGGATTTCGAAAAGTTTGACATTCTCTTTTAAAAACAAACTTTTTAATTTGTTAACTCCATAGACTGAAAACATCAACAAATTTTTCTGCAACAACTGCTCAGCATCTGATCTGTTCTTTCCTTAAAGTGCATGTCAATAAATATATTGCTTCTTGTCTGATTGCTAATTAAAAGAAATGTCTCATGTATTTAATTTTAGTTTCATTATAACTGGGCAGCCCACCTGATCTAATATTATGGGCGCAGCTAATAGGCTGTATACCAGCATGGCGCACTAAGGCCATGTTCACACGTGGCAGTTTTTCCGCTGCAAATGTTGGTGCAGATTCGGGGCAATTACGCAACGAATCTGCACCAACGTTTGCATATTTGACAGGTAATTCAGACGTTGCAGATATCAAAGCGGACTTGCCACAGATTTCAGTTTTTGCATTGCAAGGGCTGAAATCCGCAGTGAAATTCCGCTTCTTCTCCGCAATGTAATGAGCATGCTGCGGAGGGAAAAATCTGCACTGCAGCCTATTTTCTGCACAGTTATTTTCTGCAACGTCTGTACTAAGTTTCTTAAAAATGTATAGACACAAATGTAAAAAACGACTGTTGCGGAATTGCACTGTGGACTGTCCGCAGCGGAATTCAACAGCAATTCCGCCACGTGTAAATGTGCCCTTATAGAAGCTATATCTGTGTGCAATGATAATACTAAGCAGCCACCCCCTCATAAATAGTAGGCGTGTGAGTGGATATCATCAGTATATTGCACCTGTGTAATCTCCCTCTATGTAGCATTGTGGTTTGTCTGCATCTTGCTGGAAACTGGTGTATAGCCTGCCCTTGTATGAGTAAGCATGGCCTTTTTCAGTGATTTTAAATACATATATGTAGTTCTTTTTTTGGTGATTAGTGTAATTATTAGATGTAAATCTGTGAAAAAGAAATATTGTTTTTGTAATTTTTTGTAAAAATATTTAAACTTTTTAATTTAAATTTTTATAAATGTCCTTGGAGGCGGCCATCTTGAAGGCCCACACTTCCTTCCTGTATAATATAGACAGTACATCAGGATATGTGTGCTTTATGGCATCTGAAATAATGAGATTTGAAGGTTAGAAAGTGTCAGTACAGAGTACATCCCCTCCCCCAGACACAAGGGTGTGATAGAAGGGATGTATTTAGAGCCTTGTCTGTGGGGGTATAGTTATGCTATCCTACCACATATGGGTCTAGGACAGTACAATAAAACAATGATCTGCAATTAAGTTTCATTCTAAAGGCCGGGTTCCCACATAGCGTAAACACTGCAGAATTTCCGCAACGGAATTCTATGCGGAAATTTTGCAGCATTTACAGTAGCAGCAAAGTGAATGTGATTTAGAAAATGTCATGCCCACGCTGCCGAAAAAAACCCACAAAAGTAGTGCAGAGAGTGTTCTGTGGTACGTTTTTTAATTTTGCAGCATGTCAATTAATGTTGCGTGTTTCGTGTGGAGATGTTGCGTGTTTGGCTCATAGACTTCAATGGGGAGCATAAATTCCGCAACAGATTTATGTTGTTGCGGTTTTTACAGCATTTATGCAGCAGAAACGCAGTAAAAACCGCTGGAAATCTGTAGGTGCACATATACTTTGCTATAACCAAAGTTTAACACTAAATCCGGAGGTAAAACCGCTGTGTTTCCGCAGCAGTACGAGCAGGAAAAACGCACTTTTTGGTGTGGATTTCTGTGACAGATTTACCAGCGTTTTTCTAGAGATTCTGCTGCAGCATATCCTGTGTGTGGGAACATACCCTTAAGATAAAAAGATGACTTTACTGACTCTGTCCAAGTCTACCCTGCAAAGCTTAAAAGTGAGCTGCAGAAAGCAGAAAAATAAACAGCATAATGTGTGTGCCCCACTGGCTAGAGTGGGATCTAATAAGAGTCAGACACTATTTCCTCTTACACACATAGAAGACCTGCACAAATGTCCCAACATGAGTGGTTTGCACAAAATATTAGAAAGCCATGACAGTTTAGGGCAGTTCTTGCCTTGAGGTGAAAAGGTATCCCCCTCTGCAAATTGGAATAAAGACAGGTTTTGTACACGCAAAACACACAGCGTGCCACGTCAAGTGTTTTCAGACGTAAGTCTCACTCTTGAATACTCAGGTAACACCTTTACTACTAATCACTACTGGTTATACTCTAAAGACTACTTTTAAGAAGGGCGGATACACTGCGTAACAGCACACAGCGTATCTGCCCTGGTTGGCGCAAGGAAAGGAATTCCATCTGAAAAACCACACCAAATTGTGGTGCAGTGTTTCGCCGGAATGTCTGCTGTGAAAATACTGCACTGAAAAAAAAAAAGGATACTTACCATGGTGACGCGTCCCTCCGACGTCCTGACATTCTGTAGCCCTGGGATGACGTTCATCCAATGTGCTAATTACAGGCTGCAACGGAAACATGGGATGAAACGTCATCCCAGGAGGCCGGTTCTGAAACACAGAATTCTGGGTAAGTATAAGATTTTTTTTTCTGATTTGCGTTTTTTGTGGCGGAATTTCTGCTTATCCACCGCAAAAAAAAGCAAAATATGAATTTGAATCGCAACCTCTCAATTCAATGGGGAAAACCTGCAACAAATAAGCAGCATTTACGCAAATACAATTGACATGCTACAGATTAAAAAATCGCAGGTCAATTTCTGAGCGGTTTTCCCGCTCAGCATTTACGCAGCGTGTGGATGAGATTTGTTCAAATCTCATCCACTTTCCTGCTACTGTATTATGCTGCGGATATTCCGCAACTAAATCCGTTGTGGAAAATCTGCAGTATTTACGCTACGTGTGAATTTACCCTAATACTGACAATACTGATAGAAGTGGCCAATATCCTAGCCTCACAGTATTCTGGGTAATTGCAACCACACAATATATATTGGATACTTATCTTTCTGTCTTTCTCAGTTAGTAGCCCAACTACTCATCTATAAAACCTTCCACCTTTCTACCTTTTTTTTTCCTTATGTATGTCTTCTAAACAACTGTACTACACAATTCCTAGTCTCGCCATCAAACTATAATGCACATTAGGGCACATTTACCAACACTGGTTTACCACTCCATAGTACACTAACATGCAGTCCTAATGTAGTTTGCATATACTAGTCCTTCTCAATGAATTAGAATATCATCAAAAAGTTAATTTATTTCACTAATTCAATTCAAAAAGTGAAACTCATATATTCTATAGATTCATTACACACAGAGTGATCTATTTCCAGCATTTTTTGCTTTTAATGTTGATGATTATGGCTAGCAGTTAATGAAAACCCAAAATTTAGTCTCTCCGAAAATTAGAATATTGTGTAAAAGTTCAAGACTCCTGGTGTCACACTCTAATCAGCGAATCAACACAAAACACCTGCAAAGGTTTCCTAAGCCTTTAAAGAGGCTCTGTCACCAGATTCTCAAATCCCTATTTCCTATTGCATGTGATCTGAGCGGCAATGTAGATAACAGTAATGTTTGTTTTTTTCTAAAACGTTCATTTTTAGCCAAGTTATGAGCTATTTTATATATATGCAAATGAGTTTGAAATGGACAACTGGGCGTTTTTTTTTCGTTATGTCCAACTGGGCGTGTATTGTGTTTTTAACTGGGCTTGTTTACGTGTATGACGCTGACCAATCAGTGACCTGTCAGCATCATACACTCCTCTACATTCATTAACACAGCAGCGATGTGCAGCCACATAAACAGAGATTAACGTTAATCAAGTGTCCTGATAATGAATACACATGATCATCCAGCCTGGACATCATGTGTATTCAGAATCCTGACACTTCTGAATATTTTCTTTGAGATTTCTAGCAAGGGAAACGAAATCTCGCGAGATTACGGAGGTAAACGAGATTTTGTTTCACTTGCTGGAAATCTCACAGAAAAGATTCATAAGTGTCAGGATTCTGAATACACGTGACGTCCAGGCTGGATGTCATGTGTATTCATTACCAGGACACTTGATTAAGGTTAATCTCTGTTTATGTGGCTGCACATCGCTGCTGTGTAAATAAATGTAGAGGAGTGTATGATGCTGACTGGTCACTGATTGGTCAGTGTCATACACGTAAACACACCCAGTTAAAAACATAATACACGCCCAGTTGGACATAACGAAAAAAAACGCCCAGTTGTCCATTTCAAACCTCATTTGCATATATATAAAATAGCTCATAACTTGGCCAAAAATGAACGTTTTCAAAAAAAATTTTTTTTACTGTTATCTACTTTGCAGCGCCGATCACATGCAATAGGAGATAGGGATTTGAGAATCTGGTGACAGAGCCTCTTTAAATGGTCCAACAGTCTGGTTCAGTAGCTACACAATCATGGGGAAGACTACTGACTTGACAGTTGTTCAGAAGACAGTAATTGACACCCTCCACAAAGAGGGTAAGCCACAAAAGGACATTGCTAGAGAAGCTGACTATTGACAGAGTGCTGTATCCAAGCATATTAATGGAAAGTTGAGAGGAAGGAAAAATGTGGTAGAAAAAGGTGCACAAGCAACAGGGATAACCGCAGCCTTGAAAGGATTGTCAAGAAAAGGCCATTCAAAAATCTGGGGGAAATTAACAATGGGTGGACTGCGGCTGGAGTCAGTGGAAGAGTGGAGAGGCATCAATCCAAGTTGCTTGCTGTCCAGTGTGAAGTTTCCACAGTCAGTGATGGTTTGGGGAGCCATGTCATCTGCTAGTGTTGGTCCACTATGTTATACCAAGTCCAGAGTCAATGCAGCCGTCTACCAGGAAATTTTAGAGCACTTCATGCTTCTCTCTGCTGACAAGTTTTATGGAGATGCTGATTTCATTTTCCAGCAGGACTTGGCACCTGCCCATACAGCAAAAAGTACCAATACCTGGTTTAATAATCACAGTATCGCTGTGCTTAATTGGCCAGCAAACTTGCCTGACCTAAACCCCACAGAGAACCTATGGGGTATTGTCAAGAGGATGATGGGAGACACCAGACCCAACAATGCAGACGAGCTGAAGGCCGCTATCAAAGCAACCTGGGCTTCCATAACACCTCAGCAGTGCCACAGGCTGATCGCCCACATGCCACGCCGCATTGATGCAGTAATTCATGCAAAAGCAGCCCCGACCAAGTATTGAGTGCATATACTGTACATACTTCTCAGTAGGCCAACATTTTGGTATTAAAAATCATTTTTGAAATTGAGCTTATATAATATTCGAATTTTCTGAGACACAAAATTTGGGGTTTTCATTAACTGTTACCATAATCATCAACATTAATAGAACAAAATGCTGGAAATAGATCACTCTGTGAGTAATGAATCTTTATAATATATTAGTTTCACTTTTTGAATTGAATTACTGAAATAAATTAACTTTTTTATGAAATTCGAATTAATTGAGAATGACTAGTATAGTGCAGCTATCGTCATTTTTAAAATAAAGTGGTGAAAAACATTAGTAAATCAATCATACAGAACAGAATACAACCTGAGAGCTAATACTTTATATCAGACACAAAGGAAAATGTAGCGGAGGGGGTTTTATAAATATAATGTTATTTCATTCCAATATACAAAAGAATGGCGACAGCACTCTACGAACACTAATGTCACCTAAAACACTATATACAAATAAATATGCATTACTGCTAAATCTACTTACAATAGTGAGGTTCTTTGCGCACACTTTAATCAAATTGTGTGAGCCCACCTGCCATGGCACAGCGACCTCACTTATAAGGTGGGACCCTACACTGAACACTCCTCCCATTCTGTCCTAGGGTGATTTTAATTAGTTTAAAGGTGGTTGCTACCTTCCCCAAGTATATTCTGGAGGCTCAGACCCAGAATGGGGTGTATGTTCAGTGTAGGGACCCACCTTATAAGTGAAGCTGCCTTTTCGTGGCAGATGGGCTCACACAATTTTATCAAAATGTGCCCTAAGAACCTCACTATTGTAAATAGATTCAGCAGCAATGCATATTTATTTATATATAGTGTTTTAAGTGACATTGGTGTTTGTCAACTGTTCATGTTTTTTCATTTTGTTGGGATGTACTGATCGAACTTTCTAGTGTATGTTATTTCATTCCATTTATGCAATTGATCTCCCCATTATGCATGTAGTGGCCCATATACAAGCCAGATGCTTTATACTGTACATGTGGCTGGTATACTCAACAAAAGCATTCATTTCCTATATCCTCTTCAGGTTATTTTTACAGGGTTCTTTCAGCTTTTGTTTTATTGTTCAAATTTGGTTTTATTATGTTTATTAGATTTTTAATGTATTGCAACAGTTTGTAAAGTTTGTAATGCTATAAAAGCTTATTATTGTTTTTATAAGAAATCTTTGATGCATTGCGATTAGTTTTTATTTACATGCCATTTCCACCAATTTTATAATGTAGCATTCCACAGAGAACCATAACTTATAACTCCATGGACTGAAAGGTTGGGAGCATAACAATCTATAGCTCATTATCTCTGAAATCTGCTCACAAAGGACACAGACATGTCTCCCTGCATGCAGTCACATATACCCTTGTTAACGCTGAAACATCGACAGTATGTGTTGTTATGATGTTTGAGTTGTTTTTTTTAAAGCCTAACTTAATACTTAGTGAATATCTGAACAATTTCCAGGTCAAGGAAACTTTAATATTCGCTGTCATGGCAACATGCAGGAATACATGAATCTTTTACAAGCCGATGTAGAAATTGTAACAGTCATTGGTATCCAGCAATGACAAGACCATGAATTTTTAACATTATAAAGGTAGCATTGATTCTGGCTAGGAGCAAATACTGTGGAACAAGTACAGTGCTGTCTAAATCAGATACATATTTTGTTCCAAAAAAAGGATATAAATGGACAGAAATTATAGAGGGTTGAAGAGGACAGGAAGGGGTATTTAAAGTGACACTATCACAAATTACAAGCCAAAATATGCAGCAAAGACTTTGAGACTTTAAGCGTCGAATGGTTGCTTAATGCTGAATTTTTCACCACCGCTTGCAATTTTCAGGGGAAGTGCAATATCTAGTGGCATTGTCAATTTAAGAATGGGGAAGAATATTTATTGCGTAAAATTTGACAATATGAACCTATGGAGTTCAAAGCATTAGGACTCGATGGCCAGTTGCAAAGAGACAAAGTATTAAATTTTCCGTGTATTGTCCAGAATCCCCTCACATCTATATTGAGATGGTTGCTTTGCAAACATATGATGTCATAATACTGTCATGGGTTTCTAAGTGTAATGTGGGGTGGCAACAGGGGCAGATCCCAAATTGAAACCAGGAGGGGTGAAAAAAATAGCATCACACAGCGCGCACCGTAGTGAATATTGATTTGTTTGGTAACGCCCCTCGCCACTTCCATTGATATGTAAACCACACCATAAACACAAGTACGCAAAAAAGTGCAAAATAGAAACATCTAATAATACTTTCAAGGACAGACGTATGATCACTTTTTTAGTCAGGGACAAGTGTACACACTGCCACTATAAAAGCACCAATATGACCAGTAATATCGCAACACTATGACCATATAGTAGTCAGATTCCAGTATAAAACTTTTTACAAAATTCCATCCAAATATGTTTAAAATAGAGATTTCCCCAAAGAAGGGTTGGTCTGGTGTAACCCAAAATATATACATATATTTTGTTTAACCGTTGCCCACATTATCTGTTGCATATAATATGTTAGCATATTTTTAATCGGATTTTGAAAAAAGATATCTACTTCTCATACTTTGCACAAATTAAGATTATCAGCGATACAGCCTATATTTTGAAGACTCTGGTGTACATATTAAATTCCCAGTCCACAACATTTTTCATTTCTGCAGCCAGATAATAATAGAACATATTGTAACTGAGAGTCTCCCCCTTTTCTTTTCGACATTGAAGACTAGAAAGGCGCATCCCTACTCGTTTCCCCTTCCATAATAATTCTAAGATGAAAGCCTAAGAAGTTAAAAGAATTTTAGGGAATCACAATTAAATGATTTGCAATAATTAAAATGATCTGTGGCAACATCACTATTTAACAGGTGCCACACTTGAGGCCATTGATATTGGAAGACACTTCCAAGTTTTAACTTTAGCTCCCAATCTATGAATGAGAGGAGTTAAATATAACTCCATAAAGTCCTAAACCATAACCACCAGATATATGAAGAATTTGTTTTACTGAATAACCTGTAAGGGCCTTTCTAGAGAATATATTACCTGGATCAATTAGAAGCACGAGAGACTTCTACATGTTTATAAATAAGCCAGGGAACCAACCAAATTCATCAAAGCTATTCATAATAATCAGGATCACATTCATGGTTCTTCTACCAAATGATGGCAGATTGTTGGCGAATAGAAAAATCCTTGCCTCAGTTTGTGCATGTCTAAATTTCTCTTTTCCCTTCTAATTAAAGCGAGAGGCTCGATAGCTAAGGAAAAACAAAGGGGGGGGGGGGTTATAAGGGATATCCTGTCATCTCCCACTGTAT
Organism: Rhinoderma darwinii; assembly: GCF_050947455.1. NCBI lineage: Eukaryota > Metazoa > Chordata > Amphibia > Anura > Rhinodermatidae > Rhinoderma > Rhinoderma darwinii. The sequence goes on from NC_134691.1 coordinate 61,350,507, forward strand.
AACCTACAAGGTAGGAATATTTTCCCATTGACAGTCACCCTGACCCTTGGATCTGTGCACAACAACAACTTTATCCAAGATATGAAATTATAACCAAATCCGAATTTCTCCAACACCGCCCCAAAAAAATTCCATTCAATAGAGTCAGACGGATTAAAAGCATCGAGTGATAGTATAGAGCGATCTCCCATATTGGATCAGTCCACTTGTAAGTTTGAAAATAGACTTCTCAAATTATCAATAACCGATTTACCGACCATAAAGCCACATTAATCCTGACCTTATTAAGCCTTGTCGAAAGGATCCTAGCCAATAATCCTGTGTTAAAGTTTATCAAGGTCTATATGCCTCTGCAAAATGTTTTTTTTTTATCTTGATTTAAAATTAGTACATTCAATGTCTGCTTAATGGACTCTGATAGGGTCCCCTCGACAAGGCAGAAAATATATATTTGTAACATCTGTGGTATTATATTCTGTAGCCCTCGAGGGTGATTCCATCAATTCCTGGACTTATTTATCGGCACAGACTTTAACCCCTTCCCGCTCAGCTCAGTACTATTACGTCGGGCTGAGCGCATCGTTCGTGCTCAGCTCAGTAAATGTACTGACCTGAGTTAACACGGCGCCAACTTTGCCCGGCATGTGTTTGAGCTGTGATACCTGCTGTTTCCGACAGCAGGCTATAACAGCTCAGTGTGCAGGGACTGATCGCGGTGGTCCCCGCCGATTAACCCCTTAGATGCCACATTAGGCATCTTAGGGGTTCTTAGGGGTTAAAGCACCATTGACGTCCCGCGACATTATCACGGGCGCCAATGGCTGCTATGGCAATCGGAGGCCTAACAATAGTGTCCGGCTATGCCATCTACAGAAGCCTAGGGGACAAAGTCAGGACCCACTATGCTTGCTGTCAGTGAGTAGCTGACAGCTCTAATACACTGCACTACGCATGTAGTGTAGTGTATTAGAATTGCGATCAGGGCCTCCTGCCTTCATGTCCCCTAGTGCGACAAACAAAAAAAGTAAAAAAAAACGTTGTTAAAAAATAAAAGTTTAAAAGTAATACATTTTAAAATACCCCTTTTTCCCTTATCAGTCCTTTATTATTAAAAATATAAATAAAATAAATAAATAAACTATACATAATTGATATCGCCACGTTCGTAACGGCCTGAACTACAAAACCGTTTGGGTATTTATCCCGCGCGGTGAACGCTGCAAAAGAAAATAATAATAAACCATACCAGATTCACAATTGTTTGGTCACTTCACCTCCCAAAAAAATTTAATAAAAAGAGATCAAAAAGTCGCATGTACCCAAACTGATCGAAACTACAGTTCGTTACGCAAAAAACAAGTCCTGGCACGGCTTCCTTGATGGAAAAATAAAAACGTTATGGCTCTTAGAATAAGGCAACACAAAAAGTAAATGATTTTTTATAAAAAGTAATTTATTGTGCAAACGCCATAAGACATAAAAAAAAACCTATAAACATCTTGTATCGCCGTAATCGTATCGCCCCGCAGAATAAAGTGAATATGTCATTTAATAGCGCACGGGGAATGCTGTCAAAAAATAAATAAATAAACAACAATAGTAGAATTGCTATTTTTAGTCACCACGCCTCATAAAAAATAGAGTAAAAACGGATCAAAATATCGAGGGCACCCCATGAAAACTACAATGAATTCCTCAAGGGGTCTAGTTTCCAAAATGGGGTCACTTTTAAGGGGTTTCCCCTGTACTGGTACCTCAGAAGCTCTGCAAATGTGGCATGGCACCCAGAAATCAATCCAGCAAAATCGACATGGTGCCCTACCGTTTGTCCAAACAGCAGTGTATGACCACATATGAGGTATTGCCGTAATCGGGAGAAATTGCTTTTAAAATGTTGGGGTGCTTTATTCCTTGTAAAAATTTAAAATTTGTACCTTTTATCTGAAAAATATGTGATTTACAATTGCACAGTCTAATTCCACAAAAAGCAGCAAAAAAACTCTGGTGTCTAAATGCCCACTATATGCCTCGATAAATTCCTTGAGGGGTGTAATTTGCCAAATGGGGTCACTTTTGGGGCTTTTCCACTGTTTTAGCACCACGAGACCTCTTCAAACCTGACATGGTGCCTAAAATATATTCTAATAAAAAGGAGGCCTCAAAATCCTATAGGTGCTCCTTTGATTCTGAGGCCGGTGTTTCAGTCCATTAGCGCACTAGGGCCACATGTGGAATATTTCTAAAAAATGCAGAATCTGGGCAATAAATATTGAGTTGCGTTTCTCAGGTAAAACCTTCTGTTTTAGAGAAAAAAACGAAATAAAAATAATTTTCTGACAAAAAAAGAAATTTGTAAATGTCACCTCTATTTTGCTTTAAATTACTCTGAAACGCCTAAAGGGTTAAGAAAATTTCTGAATGCGGTTTTGAATACTTTGAGGGGTCTAGTTTTTAAAATGAGGTGTTTTATGTGGGTTTCTTATATATAAGATGCTCAAAACCACTTCAGAACTGAACTTGTATCTAAAAAAAGGCGTTTGAAATTTTATTCAAAATATGAGAAATTGCTGCTTATGTTCTAAGCCTTGTAACGTCCTAGAAAAATAAAAGAATGTTCAAAAAAACAATGCAAACATAAAGTAGACATATGGGAAATGTTAGCTAGTAACTATTTTGTGGTATTACTATCTGTCTTACAAGCAGAAACATTTAAATTCACATTTTTCCAAGTTTTCTCTAAATTTTGCTATTTTTCATAAATAAACACTGAATATATTGACCAAATTTTACCACTAACATAAAGCCCAATGTCTGACGAGAAAACAATATCAGAATCGCTTGGATAGGAGCCTGAAATTCTATACTTTCACTATTTGAGTTTACGAAAAGTGTCTCATTGGCACACTGCTCCCCTATGCTAAATAAGGTCTATCAACTAACTCTTCTTATAGGAATGGAAACAAAACAATTTTTAGATCGTTTTCAACTTCCATATTAGAGTACATAAACTTTGAGGTATATAGGGATTCAAAGTACGCTACAAATTCTTCAAGGATGTCCGAACTATCCTGCCGCATTTTTTTCTTCTGCTGTCTGAATACTAGGTATAAACGACAAGTTTGCTGGTTCTTAATGAAATGTGCTAAACAAAAATTCTGATCGTCCTTTCTCTATAGATCTATTACAGCCCTTTATCCTATATATGTTTTGTACTTTTTCCATGACTAAATTGTTATATGCTTTCTGAAGCACCTCCCTTTTCTCCCTATTAGTATCTATTAGATCATGCACATATCTGTATTTTGGAGCTTTACCTGTAAAGATAATTGAGCCTCTCTCTGTTTTCTCTGGACCCTAGCCCATTTTCCCCAGAATATCCACCTTAAATAAATCTTTGCTTCGTCCCATACTATGTATTCTCTTGGGAACCCATTGTTTTTGAAACAACAATTCAAGTTGGAACCTTATCGTGCTTTTCCCATCAAAAACATCCAGTCAAGCAGGATTTATCTTACTTAGGTACCCAATTCCAATATCCATGGTGTATGGTCAGAGATGCCTCTTGTTGTATATTCAACTCTTTTAACTAACTGTGCACAGCCCCGATCTACCAAAGCCATACCTATACTGGTGAATGTCTTGTGAATTTTAGAATAACAAGAATATGTAGTATGCTTTTGATTCCAAGCCTCCAAGCATCTTTCAAGCTGAATTTTTTTTTTAAATTTAGCAAAGGCAGACTGGACACTAACTTTGGATATGGCCGGAGGACAGTTCTACCTATCCAATAAAGTATCCAACACTGTGTTATAGTCATCCAATATTAATTATTTTTATTCATCCAAAACTGATAACAGCTTGATCACCACCTACAAATTATATGCTGTAGAAATATAAAAATTTGCAAGTACCATAGTGATGACATTAATTCTCCCGTATAGAGTATGTATGGACCTTCTGTATCAACTTTTTCTGAAAGTAGCTTAACTTGAATGCCCCTAAGAATTAGGATAAAGTGACCTTTAGAGTAGTGTGAATATTTTGAACACAAACTGTATGCAACCCACTTTTGTGTAATATAATGCAGCGTATCCTCTGCCAGATGCAGTTCTTGTAGGCATATAATAGCCGGTAGGTAAGATGAAATTAAATTAAAGGCGGCCAAAAGGTTTAAATTATCTGCTACTCCCCTCGTGTTCCAGGACAATATTTTAACTGACATTTAATTTATTAATAATAGTAATAATAATAACAAAAAGGAGGAAAATAAAATAGATTCCACAGAACACCACCCTCCACTAATCCCCAAAAACCCAAAGTAATCCATTTAGGAAGTGCAAAAAAAGTCCCTTTTTCCTCTTTACTACCCCTCCCCTATCTTCTGCATTAGCCAACACTGGGGGGCCTTATTCCTAAATTCCCATATTTGTAATAAAATAAGTAAAGTGTGATATTTCTTTCATTACTGTTCGGTGGATCACAGATCTATTTTCCATTTGGTCAGCAGCACTTATTTTGTGGATCATTACCTATGGTGGACGAAATCCCTTCTCGTGAAAAATTTATTTCTTCAGCAACAGACTCCAAAAACTGGATTAAATCATCACACAACTGATTGGTTCCACCTTAAAGGGAATAATCCAACATAGAGTGACTTATCATGAAAATTTACCTGAGAATGATTTATATATTATGACTGAACACTTTCATGAGATGGTTGATATTTGCAAAGCTAAAATCCAGCACAGTATAGATGTTATTTACTTACAATCATATTTGAAAGAAAATATTGCACGTGGATTCAGGGTCTTTCTAATCTACATTTAAAAACTACAAAATATTCACTGAAGATTGGGAAATATTCATGGAGCAATGATCATTTGGAACAATGTCATGTTTGATTAAAGACCTCAAACGACTGCTGTTAATCTATTATTCGAGGCTAGAGAGCTTATGAGAAAGCATACCCGTATAGTGAATACGCAGAATAGAGGAAGCTAGACAAACAGGCGAGTAGTTAAGACACCAGGTATCCACACAGGGAGGCGGTAATTTCTCCAAGAATTATAAGAAATTCACATTTGAAAACGAAAAAAGGTCCTAATATAATCTTCTGCTAAACCTAGGGACCACGTACAGGCAATTGGCATTCATGACAAGTCTTTGGCAAATAAAAGATATTACAGTTGTTAACATTGATGACTAATTTGCCAATGCTGATGAGCACATTAATGCTTTTCCCAGTTTTTAGGTCCATAAGGAACTGCGTTTAATCAATATGGATAATACACTAACCAATGTAACTGTCACAGATGTTGAATGAGTTGTTGATTAATGCGATCTAGTTTTAATGGTTTTGTCTTCTGTGAAGGACGCGATCTGTTCCATTACCTCTGGTACACATACCACACTTGCATCTATAGTATTCCATTGAGAGTAAATTATTCACATTGCTCCTGATTCTACTCCCTCTTCCATAGTCCTTTCCTCTGCATCCTCCTTTTCTTTTTTAGGCTTCCATTTGGCTCATCTAAACATTGTACCATCCATCAATCACACGTCGAGTCTCAATATATAGAATATCATTACATTTTTTCATGTAGAAAATCCCTGTCTGGAAAATCTTTACAACAATCATAAATTGGGAAAAAGAAAGTAAAACCCAGAGGTAGGAGTAGAGGGGGAAAAAATATAAATCTGGCTCTGATGAACAGCACAAAAAAAAGGAACAAAAAGTAAAACTTTTCAATTTGTCATCCCATGTTCTCAGGGGTAATGAAATACAACTTTTGGCTAAGGGTCTATCGTTTTTGTTTTGTGTCCCTAGCAGATAATTTTGAATTATTCTTAGACTTGAATGATTACATCAGAAAACTGTCACTTAACATTAACCCCTTCACACTCCTTGAATACCTACTATTCCGCATGATGAGTGCTAGAGGAACCACCATTCCGGCCCCCTCCCGACACAGACAGGAGCGGTGACAGCTGCTGTCTCGTACAGAAGTTGCCGCAGTGCCTTCCCCAGGGAGCGATCGTGGTGTCCCTGCCGATTAACCCCTTAGAAGCCGCGTTCAATAGCGATTGCAGCTTCTTAAGAGTTAAAACACCATTGACGCAGCGCGATGTTGTCGCGGGCACCAATGGTTACTATGGCAACCGGAGGCCTAACAATGGCCTCCAGCTATGCCATCTACGGAAGCCTAGTAGGTTCTGACAAAGGCAAGACCCACTATGCTTGCTGTCAGTGAGCAGCTGACAGCTCTAATACACTGCACTATGCATGAAGTGCAGTGTATTAGAATAGTGATCAGGGCTTCATGCCTTCAAGTCCCCTAGTGGGAAAAAAAAGTAAAAAAAAGTTGTATAAAAAAAAATAATTACGTTTTAAAATAATAAAACTAAAAATCACCCTTCTTACCTTATCAGTCCTTTATTATTAAAAAATAAATAATACTGTAAAAAAAAAAATAACTATACATAATTGGTATCGCCGTATTCATAACGGCCTGACCAAGAAAACTATTTTGTTATTTATCCCGAGTGGTGAACACCATAAAAGAAAATATTAAACCATACAAGAATCAAAATTTTTTGGTCACATCACCTCCCAAAAAAATTTAATAGTAATATATCAAAAAGTCGCAAAACAGTTCATTATGCAAAACACAAGCCCTCACACAGCTTTCTTGATGTAAAAATAAAAAAGTTATGGCTCTTAGAATATGGCAACACAAAAAGTATTTTAATTTTTTTTAAAAAAGTATTTTATTGCGCAAACGCCATAAAACATAAAAAAAACTATAAACATTTGGTATCCTCGAAATCGTAGCGCCCCGCAGAATAAAGTGAATTTGTCATTTATAGTGCACGGCAATCGCAGTAAAAAAAAAAGGAATGAAAAACAACAGTAGAATTGCAGTTTTTTAGTCACCTCGCATTTTAAAAAATAGAATAAAAACTGAATAAAAAGTTGCATGCACCCCATGAAAACTACAATGAATTCTTCAAGGTGTCTAGTTCCCAAAATGGGGTCACTTTTAGGGGTTTCCCCTGTCCTGGTACCTCAGAAGCTCTGCAAATGTGACATGGTGCCCTGAAACCAATCCAGAAAAATCTACATGCCAAATAGCGCTCCTGCCTTTCTGAGCTCTGCCGTTTGTCCAACCAAAAGTTTATGACCACATATGGGGTGTTGCCGTAATTGGGAGAAATTGATTTTCAAATGTTGGGTGCTTTTTCTCCTTTATTCCTTGTAAAAATTAAAAATCTGAAAAATATTTTCTTTTCAATTTCACAGCCTAATTCCACAAAATGCAGCATTAAATACACAGTGGCAAGATCCTTTATCTTGAGTTTTTCAATGGCTTTTCTTTTGTGATGTCACGCTGCAGCGAGTTATCACACTCAAGGTAAAGAGTGCTACATCCATAGTTTGCCAAATGGGGTCACTTTTGGGGGGTTTCCACTGTTTTGGTACCACAAGAACTCTTCCAACCTGACATGGTGCCTAAAATATAATTCTAATAAAAAGGAGGCCCCAAAATCATCTAGGTGCTACGTTGCTTCTGAGGCCCGTGCTTCTGTTCATTAGCACACTCGGGCCACATGTGGGATATTTCTAAAAACTACATAATCTGGGCAATAAATAATGCAGTTGTCCAGAAAAGTCCAGTTGTCCAGAAAATAAATGGAATAAAAACGATTTTCTGCAAAAAAAATGAATTTTTTTACATTTCAAATCCACTTTGCTTTAACTTCCTGTGAAATGCCTAAACGGTTAAGAAACTTTCTAAATGCTGTTTTGCATATTTTGAGGGTCTAGTTTTAAATGTGGTATATTATGGGAGTTGTTAATATATAGGCCCTCAAAGCCACTACAGAACTGAACTGGTCCCACAAAAAAAAAAGAAAAAAAAAGGCTTTTGAAATTTTCTTCAAAATATGAGAAATGGCTGCATATGTTCTAAGCCTTGTAATGTCCTATAAAAATAAAAAAAAATTCAAAAAATTATGCCAACATATAGTAGACATATGGGAAATATGAACTAATAACTATTTTGTGTGGTATAACTATCCGTCTTACAAGCGGATACATTTGAATTCAGAAAAATGCAAATATTTCAACATTTTCTCTAAATTTTGTTATTTTTCACAAATAAACACTAAATATATCGACAACATTTTATCACTAACATAAAGTCCAATGTGTCACAAGAAAATATTCTCAGAATCGCTTGGATTGGTATAAGAATTCCAGAGTTATTACCACATAAAGTGACATATTAGATTTGACAAATGGGCTCTGAGCCTTATGGCCCAAACTAGGCTGTGTCATTAAGGGGTTAATCAAAAGAAATTAGATTAAAAAAATCTGAGACTATCCCTTCTACATTTGGTCTAGTTCTGAGTGACTGGGCACCCATACATGTGGATGTAAGACTCAAATCTTCATTCTATTCTATACAGTATAAGGACAATTTAATTGAAACATTTGCCATGGTCCTGATTTTTTTTCATATCCAATAATCAAACAATAATACGATTGAGAAATTGTGCCATGTTAAGTTACATCCCTTAAAGGGAATCTGTCAACAGAAAATTGGTACTGAGGAACCTCAAGCTATTATTGCGATCCCTGGAGCAGTTCAGCTTGATTAAGAAAGCCCTTGGTCTGCTAGCTGGCGGGGCTACATAAAGCGGGCCCTATGAGCCCTCTCTATTCCCCAAAAATTCCAATAGAGATTTTTTAGTTTTGAAAATGTTATCATTTGCAGATCTTAGTGACACCTGCTATTTCCTCAAATTGCATATTTGAAATTTAGTTTTAGTTCTCTAGTTGCCGAGAACATTCTTGTATAAATTTCACAGAATCGTCTCCCTCACATTTTCAGGACCTTCAAATATTTTGAGGTTAGATCTCCTGGATATATTCTTCATGTTGGTTATTTTATCAGATATGATTTTGTTGGTTTTGAGATCTCTGCCAGTTCTTTTGTAATAGCAGCTGCCTTATCTTTGTTATCTCCAAAACATGGTCTTTAAGGGGATTTTACACTGGGCGATTATCGGGCTGACAAGCATTCATAGAACGCTCTTTGCCAATAATTGCCCTGTGTAAACAGAGGAACGATCAGCAGATGAACATGCAAACACTCGATCATCTGCTGGTCGTATAGTTTTAAAAAAGTAAAATATTATCGTTGCCGGCAGCACATTTCCCTGTGTAAACATTGGGACGCGCTTCCAACATGATAATAATGTATGGGGACGAGCGATCGGAGTAACGACCGCTCGTCCCCATCCATAGCTCCGTGTGACAAGAGCAAACAAGCACCGATCAATAATGACTCGTTCATCGGCCCTCGATGCACTGGCCGAATATCGGCCAGTGTAAAATGCCCTTTAATTCTGTCAGTATCTCTCTAAATTAACTCAAATCAGCCCTTATAAAGCAAATATTTATTTTTATGCTACAAGTTTTCTGTGTAAGGTCATTCAGTTGGACTTTACTGAAATTTATAGCATTAAAAACGCCTCCCAAACTGGTTTCTTCCACCATGGACAAATCCATCCTGAAGGAGCTTACATCGAACACAGCAGAAGAGGTTGTCTCAGCACTTGTTAAATATCAGTCAGTAGTGCTAGCGCCAGCAGTGTTTGATTACTGTATTGATTCTTCCATATTATAAGATATAGCAGACTCACTAATTTTTATACTGCGGCTTATAAATAGTTTTCTCGGCTACGCCAACAGACTAAGTATTTATCCATTTTAGCGGCTGCACTATTTCTGGCAAGAAATTTTGGCCTGTCAGAAATTGGATCCTGTCCCAACCACTTTGTGTCTTTGGCATTAATATTACTTAGAATGACACGCAGATTCTGTTTCCTGGGCAAAATTGATGCACCATTTGAGTAGGCACCCTAAGTTACAAACCTAAGAGCCAAAAACAAGAGGCCGGGACAAAGAAGCAAGTAAAAATAAAAGACTTCTTTTATAGTCAGCAGTCCTGCAAATAATGGCGCCATTGGTCTTCTTTTATGGTACGATTACCTGTACTGTGTTCCAGTGCCGCAATACAGCAACACCCTATTGCACATCCAAACCAGCTCCATAGCCCTCAATGGATGCCCAAAAAAAATTGAGGATCTATCCCCCAGAAAAATTTGGCTTGGCAGCCAGCACAGTAGCCCAAAGCAGAAGCCCAGCCCAGAATGCAGTCTTTGGGCAATAATATAAGGGTGTCTGTTCTCAAGAAGTCCACTTTAACAAAAATGTCCTTTAAGCACTGATCCATTCTTAACTTAATATATAAAGTCCCAGTAAGTGCTCAACAAACTTTAATGGTCTTGGAAGCAACAGATGGAGGGCCAACAGGGAATCTTAAAACAAAGCCTGAGAGCAGTAGCAGGTACATTTACCTCTGCAGCCGCTAACCTCTCCAGCATAGAACGGATCAGCTGTTCCAGCTCCTGAAAATGCCGGCGTCCAACGTCAAGGACTAAGAGGCTCAAAGACCACAGATCTCCAGCACAGGTAGGCTAGATTTGCTGCTCATCACCCAACCTGGGCGGCAGGATGCACAGAAGAGAAATCAGGTGGTCAGCTCATCAGAGGGCCAGGGGGGGCTGGTAAATCAGCGTGGCAGAGGGGCTCCGTGTTTTCATGAAAAAAAGACAGCAATGAGTGAAGAGTAACAACAAGTCCCTTCCGCCTCAATGGCACCCTGCAAAAATGTATTTCTAGTAAATGTTATACTTGTTTGCTAGGCTAATTCACAAGCGTACAAAAGCTTACCTTTTAAACATTAAAAAAGCATTGTCATAACTTACGCTGGAAAAAAGGCGATTAGTCTCTATTTGGCCTAATTGCATTGAATTTCAATTTCATTCTGTGCAACAGATTTCCTAACATTTGACACTTTCTACAGAGAAGAGTGGAGATTAACAATCTCAGGTAAAACATAGCCTTGTCTGGTACCATCCTGTCAATAAAACTAATAAATCTATCTACTTAGGCTGACGCTACCACTGATCTGATTTGGGCACAATTAAGTAATTGTGCTTTCCTTCAATTGGCCAATTATACTTTACAAATGTGATCAGGCTTAAATGGGTTGACTGTTTTATAAAATCTATTTTCAAATACTCTGTTGGAGAATTCTGAGTCAATAGAGGGGGATCTCACATTCAGGATCCTTATGAACTAGACAGACTGGAGAGGGGCTACAAAAAGCTTTTCTCTCGTGGAGAACACAGCAAGTCTATGCAATAGGTTCGTTTAATTTCTATTGTCACCTTGTAATGACCTATCTGCAGGGTTGCTTCAGCTGAATTGAACACTTACTGCTGGGTTTCCCTGCAAATTACAGCGGATCACTTAGCTTCTTTTTGGCGCACCCTTTTACTAAAAAGGGATTGTCGAAGGCAGACAATGAATTTAAAGAGACTCTGTCACCAGATTCTGAAATCCCTATCTCCTATTGCATGTGATCGGCGCTGCAATGTAGATAACAGTAAAGTTTTGTGTTTTTTTTTTTAAAACTTTCATTTTTGGCCAAGTTATGAGCTATTTTATATATATGCAAATGAGGTTTGAAATGGACAACTGGGCGTTTTTTATTCGTTATGTCGAACTGGGCGTGTATTGTGTTTTTAACTGGGCGTGTTTACGTGTATGATGCTGACCAATCAGTGACCAGTCAGCGTCATACACTCATCTCCATTGATTTACACAGCAGCGATGTGCAGCCACATAAACAGAGATTAACGTTACTGCAGTGTCCTGATAATGAATACACATGATCATCCAGCCTGGACGTCATGTGTATTCATTATCAGGACACTTCTGAATCTTTTCTGTGAGATTTGCAGCAAGGGAAACGAAATCTCGTTTATCTCAGAAATCTCGCGAGATTTCGTTTCCCGTGCTAGAAATCTTAAAAAAAAACAAAAACGTTCCTGTTATCTACATTGCAGCGCCGATCACATGCAATAGGAGATAGGGATTTCAGAATCTGGTGACAGAGCCTCTTTAATACACTGCTAAAAAAAACAAGAAAACTAAATCACAAATCAGATCTCGATGAACTAAAGATTCAAGTTGAAAATCTTTACCAATATAAAATGTGTAATTCGTTGAGAACAAAATTACATATCAACGGTTAATGGAAGCCAACATCAAAGTAAAAAATTAAAATCACAGGTTGATCAAATTTGTGTGAATTTCATCACAGAAACTCATAATTTAACTCGACATCTGCGAATACGACTGTGCGACCCTCCAACCTGGTCATGCTGGATGATGTTGCAGGCAGCATAACATTCAACATGGCATCTCCAGACTTTTTCACCTCTGCCACATGTGCTCAGTGTGAACATGCTCTCCTCTGCGAAAAGAGCAGGGCGTCAGTGGCGTACCTGTCAATTCTGGTGTACTCTGCCAAATGCAAATCAAGCTGCACAGTGCTAGACTGTGAGCACAGGTCCCACTACAGGACGTCAGGCCCTCATGTCACCCTCATGGTGTCTGTTTCTGACAGTTTGGTCAGGAACATGCACACCATTTTTTAGGGCTCCGGCTTTGCTCTTCCTGTTTCTCTTTGCACATAGGAACAGATATCGGTACTTCTGATGGGTTGATGCCCTTCTACGACCTTGTCCGGCTCATGTAACAGGCATGTCCTGGTATCTGCTCCATGCTCTTGAGACTGTGCTGGAAGAAACAGCAAACCTTCTGGCAATGGCACGTATGGATGTGCCATCCTGGAGAAGCTGGACTACCTGTACGACCTGAATGGGCTGTAGGTTTTTTCTCACATGCTACCAGTAGTGACAATAGCTAAATGCAAAACTAGATAAGAATTAGTCAGGAAGGATAAGGAGAGAGGAATTTTCTGTGGCCACCTCCTGCAAAATTATTCCTTTTTTGGGGCTTGTCTTGCTGATGTCTCTCCAGTGCACCTGTTGTCACTTTAATTTGCACCAAAGCAGGTAAAATTGCTTCACAATTGTTTATGCTTCCAAACTGGACAGAATGATATCTCTGAAGTTTAATTGACTTGTGTTTATACTGTGATGCTTAAATGGACACTAACTTTTCAAACAACTTATGCTAATGTTTATAATGTGTATAATGTGTATAATGTGCTAAGGTGTATACCTGATACAGATCAATTTGGTAATTTACTTACTGTTAAAATTGTGTTGTCTTATCCAGGCAAATTCTGTGAGAAGTTACTAGGTGTCTCCCTCCCTGTAATATGCTGTCCACACCCTGTTTTCAAGAAATGTCCATCCCTGGTTACAGATGGAGTGGGTGTGTCCCCTCACTGCCTGTGTAAACAAGTCTATGGAGAAGGGAGGGGGAATAGGAGGAGAAAGCAGAATGAGAGAGAGTCAGCGACAGACTGCATACAAATCTATGGAGAGTAGAGGTGTGAGCAGGGGGAGGAAGCAGGAGCAGAGTGAGAAACAAACAGATGGGCTGGTAAGATTTTTATGTTACCCCAATGCTGGATTCTCAGCTACACTTGTCTGTACTGACTTATAATGTCTTCCATGCTGCTGCAGGTTCTATATATGTGATAGATGGTGATAGGGGAGCAGGATTCTCCTCTTCTCTGTGTGCTGTTTATAGAAAACAGGATTGCCATTAGACTCCGCCAACTATCCCAGAGACAACTGGGAATTAGAGATAGAGCAGAAAGAAAAACTGCTAAAAAAAATGCAGACTACAAATCATATAATGTCCAGAAATAGTGTTATCCCTCATGTACACACATATAACAGATTATTCTGAAAAGTTACCTCAAAATAAAGTACGCTTTCAGTGTTTCCTTTTTTTTGGGGCAGTGTATTTCTAAAACCTTGAGAATTATCTATAATATACAGCATCATTGTCATCCTATCCTACCTCGTAGGGTAGTCCTTTGTGAACACCTTGATGGAAACATATTCATTAACTGAAAACGATACCTTTTGTAATTTTGGATGCTTTAACTAGGTACTATCGATTTAAAAATCTAGAAAACTGGCTTTTAATTCCATATCAAACCAGGCAAGTTGAGAGGTCTATATTCACTAAATGTAAGACATTTCTTAAATCTTTATTTCATTTATGGAGGACAATAACAGTTGAGAGTCCTTGCTATCTAAGAGAACCTGATTAGAAAGCAGATTTGCTTGCCCTAATATACAGCTATTCCTATTCTCTTCTGTAGAACATTTACTTTGGATTATTGCCTATAGATTGACTTTGATTGTGTCCTTGGTAAAATGCCAGCAGACGAGTTAGTACCCTCCTGTTCTATTTGGATTCTGGCTCAGATTCTCTTAATTAGAACGATATATTGACTTGACTCCATGGCCAGCTTTAAATCTAAAATACAAAAGTGTTCTATTTTAATATGCCTCTTCGAGATGAGGTCATCTAAGCTATCATTTAGACCTAATAATAAAATTCCACATGGAAGCAGGGGGTTAAGAAAAGTAATAGCTCTGTAAAACTTTAATATAATAAAACTCATAACAAGCAACAATAGTTTAATTCAAAGCATATTTTATAACTTTAATTTGCAATCATGTAAAAATGTAATTACTTTCCATATTTAAAAAAAAGGGCATTAAGGTTCTAATTTGTATTTTGATGGCCCAAAAAGACAGGTTTTGTGGCTTGGAAGAGATTTTCATTTATTAGAAGGTTTCGGCCCCCATATATATATGAAATTAGGTGAACATTTTCTATTGAGCTATTCAAGCAGAATGCTAATTAAGCTAACAAAAACTGAACTGAAGGGTTTATCTGCAAGTGGAGATATTATTATATTGTAACACTTTCCTATGGAGACTGCACACACCATTCTTTATTTCTTAGTATTGCACATAAACTAACTTTTTAGTGTAAGAGCTCAAAGGGTAAAATGGATTGTCTGTTCTAAACACCCCCAGAATTTATTAAAATAAGCAAACAAATATTTCTTTCAGTAGGTGTCCTGTTTTTATTAAGTCTTTTTTCTTCATTATAAAATGTAATCAAAACTATTGCAAACAACAAATAGTGCAATTGCCTATAGCAACCAGTCAGGCTGCAGTTTTTCATTTTCCTAAGGTCCTGTGAAAAATATGAGCTAGAATGTCCCTTAATAGCTCCAAGCAGTGAAAACCTCCTCAACTAGCTGAGCTGGAATAAATCTGCTCGCTTAGAAGGGTGTATTAAAACTAGACAACTCCTTTAACCTGTTCAGGACCAACCACTATATATTTACGGAAGGCGGTCCAGGTCCTCGTACCATAGTTTATCTAGGGTGCCAGCTCAGCTGGCTGCCCGAGCTATCTATCAACTGAATGTCGGTGGTCCAGTAGTCAGAAACTGCTGGGGACCATAAAGAAAAGACAGAAGCAGTTTTCACCGCTTCTATCTTATTTGTTCTCACGTGCACATTGCTTAATGAGCGCTGTGTATATTGGTCCCGATAATCATGTGACAGGATGCCGTTAGTTGGAGGCTGCTGCTGGGTCCAACCACACCCAGCACACTCCTAAGGCCTCATTCACACGGCAGGGTTTCCTGGCCGGGTGCCGGCCGTTCATAAATCGGCCGGCACCCGGCTGCATTAGGAATAATAGACCCCTAATGGGGCTATTCACACGACCGATTTTTTGACGGCCGGGAAAACCGGCCGTCAAAAAATAGGACATGCTCTATCTTCGCCCGGGTACCCGGCCGCCCGGCTCCCATAGAAGTCTATGGGGCCGGGTAATACACGGCCATCACCGGGATGTGTCCCGAGTGATGGCCGGGTTTTCCGGAGCTTGCGCTCTATCTCCTCCTCCTCACAGCGCAGAGTGCATGTGAGGAGGAGGAGTTGATGCCATTCTGACGAATGGCATCGCTGTACACTGTGTAGCAGGGCCGGGGTGTACAGCAGGTGGAAGGGAGCGCTGCACTGGCTCCCTTCCCCTGCTTGAAAAGGACCCTGGCCCGGCGACACCTTCGATGGCGCCGCTAGCAGCTGCAGCTGCTGCTGCTGCTGCGGCTGCTACTACTGTAGCGACGCCACTATAGCAGAGCAGGGAGGTATCTCCCCGCTCTGCTATGTGCTAGCCGCACTTTAGCTCCTTGAAGGAGCGGAATCCCCGTGTTTTCGGGGATTCCGCTCCTGGACAGAGCGCTTGATGTCTCTGTCCATATCTGGGCAGTGACATCAGGGGAAACTCCTGAAGCGGAATCCCCGAACACATGGGGATTCCCCTTCAGGAGTTGTCGCTGATGTCACTGTCCGGATCTGCCCGGCCCGGCACGGATGCAAAACTTAATGCAAACCGGCCGGGCAAAATGGCCGATTTTACCGGCCGAAACTCGGGCTCGGGAACGACCCGGTCGTGTGAATCCTGCCTAATAGTGACAATAGTCACTATAACAGGGCTGATTTTCCCTGTTACTGGAGCCCCAGTTACAGTGGAAAAGTATAGTGTGAAACAAATAAAATGAAATAATAAAGTAATCCAATCTTCTTTTTTTCTGACCTAAAAAAACCATAAAATACCTGCCCCAGAAAATGCTCCCACTGCCAATCATTGTCGTAACGCTAGCCCTTACACAATTACGCTAACATAGACATGTTATATATCAAATTTTTGGGTGGACAATCACAAAAAGTTTATTTTAGTGTAACGCTACATTTTTGCCAGTAAAAAAAATTGCTAAAACTTCAAAAAGCAGTTTTTTTAATTTTTTTTTTTTTACAATTTTTAAAACTATAAGCCTAATAATTCTGAAAAAGCTAAATGTATGTGTATAAAAATGTTAACAAAATAAACATGTATTGTTCATGAAAAAAAGGTTGCAAAAATTTCTAGCCCAACAAATTCAAAAGTTACATGTGTTTAACTAACGCATGCTACAAATAGCTAAATAGCCTGGGCCTGAAATTTTGGTTTAAACAAATAAAGCTTACTCATTGTATAATGAAACATTATATATACTTATGCTCTGATATACACCAATGTAGATTCTGTATCCCTTCCTCACGGTTTTAAAGATATTAGCTTGTTGTCATACAGTAGGAATCTTCATTGTTTAAATTCAGAGATTAAAATCTGTCCCTAGTCATGTGACCAGAACAGATTTTTAGCCACGTAAAGTAAGCAATGGCGTTTCCTATTGAATTACAACAAGCTTCATCCCCTTTCTCCCTAGTGGTCGTGCTCCAGTACTACAGTCCTGCTGCTATTCAAGTACTGCAGCTTTACTCCTATTCAAGCGAGCCTTCTGCTTCCTGCACCGCCCCCTGCATAGCTTCCAGCGCTCAGAGGCAGCTGATCGGTGCGGGGTCCGGGTGTCGAACCCCCACTGATCATATACTAATGACATATCCTGTGGATGGGTCATCAGTATAAAAAACATATATATATATATATATATACAGTGAAGGAAATAAGTATTTGATCCCTTGCTGATTTTGTAAGTTTGCCCACTATCAAAGACATGAACAGTCTAGAATTTTTAGGCTAGGTTAATTTTACCAGTGAGAGATAGATTATATAAAAAAACAACAGAAAATAACATAGTCAAAATTATATATATTTATTTGCATTGTGCACAGAGAAATAAGGATTTGATCCCTTTGCCAAACAAGACTTAATACTTGGTGGCAAAACCCTTGTTGCCAAGCACAGCAGTCAGATATTTATTGTAGTTGATGATGAGGTTTGCACACATGTTAGATGGAATTTTGGCCCACTCCTCTTTGCAGATCATCTGTAAATCATTAAGATTTCGAGGCTGTCGCTTGGCAACTCGGATCTTCAGCTCCCTCCATAAGTTTTCGATGGGATTAAGGTCTGGAGACTGGCTAGGCCACTCCATGACCTTAATGTGCTTCTTTTTGAGCCACTCCATTGTTGCCTTGGCTGTATGTTTCAGGTCATTGTCGTGCTGGAAAACCCAGCCACGAGCCATTTTTAATGTCCTGGTGGAGGGAAGGAGGTTGTCACTCAGGCTTTGATGGTACATGGCTCCATCCATTCTCCCATTGATGCGGTGAAGTAGTCCTGTGCCCTTAGCAGATAAACACCCCCAAAACATAATGTTTCCACCTCCATGCTTGACAGTGGGGACGGTGTTCTTTGGGTCATAGGCAGCATTTCTCTTCCTCCAAACACGGCGAGTTGAGTTAATGCCAAAGAGCTCAATTTTAGTCTCATCTCACCAGAGCACCTTCTCCCAATCACTCTCAGAATCATCCAGATGTTCATTTGCAAACTTCAGATGGGCCTGTACATGTGCCTTCTTGAGCAGGGGGACTTTGCGGGCACTGCAGGATTTTAATCCATTACGACGTAATGTGTTACCACTGGTTTTCTTGGTGACTGTGGTCCCAGCTGCCTTGAGATCATTAACAAGTTCCCCCCGTGTAGTTTTCGGCTGAGCTCTCACCTTCCTCAGGATCAAGGATACCCCACGAGGTGAGATTTTGCATGGAGCCCCAGATCGATGTCGATTGACAGTCATTTTGTATGTCTTCCATTTTCTTACTATTGCACCAAGTTGTCTCCTTCTCACCCAGCGTCTTACTTTTGGTTTTGTAGCCCATTCCAGCCTTGTGCAGGTCTATGATCTTGTCCCTGACATCCTTAGAAAGCTCTTTGGTCTTGCCCATGTTGTAGAGGTTAGAGTCAGACTGATTAATTGAGTCTGTGGACAGGAGTCTTTTATACAGATGACCATGTAAGACAGCTGTCTTTAATGCAGGAACCAAGTTGATTTGGAGCGTGTAACTGGTCTGGAGGAGGCTGAACTCTTAATGGTTGGTAGGGGATCAAATACTTATTTCTCTGTGCACAATGCAAATAAATATATATAATTTTGACAATGTGATTTTCTGTGTTTTTTTTTATATAATCTATCTCTCACTGGTAAAATTAACCTAGCCTAAAAATTCTAGACTGTTCATGACTTTGACAGTGGGCAAACTTACAAAATCAGCAAGGGATCAAATACTTATTTCCTTCACTGTATATATATATATATATATCATATTTTATAATTCCATATGATTGTCATACATTATTAAATTGGAACGAATGTAAATAAAACATTAATGTTAACTTTGCCATATGGAGTGCTAATACAGAAGGTAATGTTTGTACTAAAAAAAATCTCTTATTACAGTCAAAATTGTTTTGATTTTATTAGATAGATGAGATGTGTATTTGGTTGCTGTTTCTATAAGAGGGAATTATTATTTGAATAAAAAGTTAGAATTTTTTTTTTGTGAGAATGTCCACGCAGGGGTAATGACAGACACTCGTGTGCGACAATAGTATGGCCCATTTTCCGTACAGCAGCTCTTTTTCCAAAAGTGAAGTGCTTGTCCCAGGACACTTCTTTCTCTGCTTTTTGGCAGAAGCTACCTGCTCTTCGTAAAAAGCGTTAGTTAAATAGGACCTCTCACCTGCACATGTCTGTTTTAGTAAATACTTGGATTCCCCCTAAAATATAACAATTCTGGAGTATCTTTTCTCAGAACGCTGTGTTGTGCTGTTCCTCTGTTATCCCTCCTAAAAATGTAAGAATAAATTGGCAACTGGATGTTTCCAGTTTGTGGTCTGTAGCTACACAGTTTAACACTGTCAAATTTGACCATTTTGTCAATTGTGTGTATTAGTTTCTAGGAGGAATAACAGAGGAATGGCACGATGTAGAGTTCTAAGAAAATATGTTCCAGAACTGATATTTTGTGGGAAATACAAGTTTTTCCTAAAATAGACAAGTCAGGAGAGCTGACCGGTCCTCTTTAAAACAGTATAAAGTACAGTACAGTTATCAGAGCTCTGACTTATAACAAGCTATGTGATCATCACATGACCAGGACAGATTTGTAAACAATTACGTTTCTATTGAATGACTACAAGCAGAGATCTTGAAAAGTTTAAGGGACTGATACATAAAGTACAATAAATAAAAAAATAGAAGAATAACCTTTATTGAAATATAATACCCTTTTTAAGATGTGATACCACAACAAGGTTATTTTTGCAACCTTTGGAGAACATTTTCTTGACTTATTAAATTTAAACACCACTTCAATGCATCCAACCAGAAAAACTAGCAATAACCTTATCCATTGTGCATTATCATTGTTAACGCTTTAGAATTTTGTTATGGCACAATGTGAGTTCTGTGCTTACTGACCCCGGATGTCTGCTGTAGTACACATGGGTATTTACAATATGCATCTTATCTATGTACTGCTTCGCTGAGAGCAGAAGTGCACATTTGTGAAATCTTAAGAGGCTTGTCAATGAAGATTACATTTTGACAGAAATAAATAGCACATGGTCAAATCCTAGTATGACAAAACTTATCAAACTATAAAGTTATCACTGCTAAGTGTAGGTTAAATCTTAAAATAAGAAGCCCTGTTACTAAAGTGATACTTATGTAAATGTAAACTGGGAGGAGAATTGATTTAAACATGGATGGTATTAAAGTGTAATAGCTTCTGCCCATAAAAATAATAATAATAAAAAAAAAAGTGCACGGTATGCATCTAGGCAGTGCCCTAAAATATTTATTATCTGTATATTATCTTAAAACATTGCCAAAGATGCAAGTGAAAAAAATCTTTAGGCTTTGATTACATTAAGTTTTAAATAAATCCTTTAAATGTTACTTGACATATGCAGAGCCATAGCTAGACGTTCCTTTACTTGGGGCAAAGGTTCAGTTTGCTGCCCCAATCTCTGTATCTAGATTTCCTGGCCAATACATAGTGGCTTGTTGTCACCCGATACCGGACATATTATTCTTTTATGATACAAAAAGTACAATTCTCTGTGCCAATGTATTGCCACAAGCTTCCATGGCAAACTGCAGACTGATGGTTACCCAAAAGCAGGGATGAGATTCAAATTCTTAATCACTATTATGCCTAATGAGGGAATGCTTAAAGGGGTTTTCCCATGTGGGACATTTATGACATCCACAGGATATGTCATAAATGTTACATAGATGCGGGTCCCACCTCTGGGACCAGCACCTATCTCTAGAACGGGGCCCCTAAACCTGTTCTACCTCTTTGTGTTCCGGCTGATTTCCAACCATGAGGGAGAAAACAGCGTAGCTCACTGAGCTACGCTGTTTTCGTAAGCCCCATATAACTGAATGGTAGTTACAGAAACCGGGTAGCTCGCATGCTACGCTGTTTCCATAACTGCCATTCACTACTATAGGAGTTACAGAAACAGCATAGCTCAGTGAGTTACGCTTCTTCTGGTTCTCCTGACCATGTAATGAGTAAGTGGCCGGAGGTCAGCGTGAGCACTATAAGATAGAACAGGGTTTAGTGGGGCACCGTTCTAGAGAGAGGTGCGGGTCCTAGTGGTGGGACCGGCATCTCTCTTACATTTATGACATATCCTATAAATATGTCATGTCCCTCGTGGGAAAACCCCTTTAAGGCACACTAATAATTTGCCCAAGTGAATACATTAA
This sequence comes from Rhinoderma darwinii, assembly GCF_050947455.1. Taxonomy (NCBI): domain Eukaryota; kingdom Metazoa; phylum Chordata; class Amphibia; order Anura; family Rhinodermatidae; genus Rhinoderma; species Rhinoderma darwinii. The sequence continues at coordinate 61,372,009 of NC_134691.1, forward strand.
AAAAACAATAATTATAATATTCTAAATATAGCATGTTCTGATGAGATGCCTAAATTATTATTTATTTTTGTGATAAAATATATATTGATAGAAATATTACTGCCGTAGTCACAAATTAGTTTTTCATACGCTGTGCAGTTGCGCGCATAAGTGTTCTACAGTGCCCAGATAAATAGTACATACATTGCCCATATAATGCATCACAATATCCAAATAGTATCATACAGTGCACAGATTAATATTTCAATACTGTGCCCATATCAAATGTGAATACAGGACCCATATAAATAATAACTGTAGTTCCAATGGATACATTTCTCTATTGTTGCTGCACCCAGTATATATAGTAGTGTGTTTGTGGGAGCCTGCAACTTATTGTTCTTATTAATATATAGTTCCTAGAGGAACAGCACACACAGTATGCAAATAAATATTGCATACAGTACCATGATGAATTTTGCCAAACTGTGCCAAGATAGTGCCACACAATGCCCAGATACATAATAAATGCAGTGTATGAACATTTTCACAGCTTTCTCATTCCAATCATAATACAACAAATCCCAGTGAACTTCAAGTATATTACAGCTGAATGTCAACAATATCAAGTCATACACTCGGTAGCAGTGGGCTCCCTTGCCGGCTGGTTCCCTATGCAGCTTCACAGGTTCTTAACTTCTTGATTCATTTTTGCTACAGTATATGAGTTTTCAACCTACATTCATATTAGAAAAGAAAAGGATAAATATCAAAGGGATATATCTGATTTGCAGCAGGGAACTATTTTTGATTTCTATAGAAACCAGGAGGTTCCTAGACAACCCAGAACCATAAAGAAACTCAGAGGTTGCTATGGAACTTCATCACCTACTGGGACATCGGAAATAGATTCAGTGGGCGAGTTATCCACAAGTGAAGGGGAGGATACTAGCAATCCCTGCATACCAGATACTCGTAGTAAACAACGAGAAAATAATAAAAACTATGTTACTTTTTTAACCCCTTAAGGACAGTGCATGTTTTGGCCTTAAGGACAAAGCCAATTTTTTCAAATCTGACATGTGTCACTTTATGTGGTAATAACTTTGGAATGCTTTTATTTATCCAAGCGATTCTGAGATTGTTTTCTCATGACACATTGTACTTTATGTAAGTGGCAAACGTTGGTCGATATATTCAGTGTTTATCTGTAAAAAAAAACACCAAAATTCAGAGAAAATTTGCAAAAATTTGTATTTTTCTAAATTTAAATGTATTTGCTTGTAAGTCAGATAGTAATAAAACAAAAAATGGGAGGGTTCCTCCAGCTCACCTAGTCACGGGTATAATGATTGGCGCACGGGTCCTCGTGTCGGCACACGGATTAGCATAGACAAAGAAGGTTGGAGAAAGGATCCAGCGCTGATATTCGGTGCATCTGTTAAAAACGGGAAGCTTCTTCCAAGTTTTATTATCATAAGTTTTAAGAACAGTGAAAAAAGTAGATACGGGTTACTCCAGAGTACAAAGGGATGAATAGCAATATAGGCAGTAGCCTACGCGTTTCAGACGCTTTCTGCGTCCTTAGTCATGGCTTATTGTGGGGTCAGATAGTAATAACACACAAAATAGTTGCTAGTTAACATTTACCATATGTTTACTTTATGTTGGCATCGTTTTTTAAAAGTCCTTGTATTTTTCTAGGACGTTACAAGACTTAGAACTTAAGCAGCAATTTCTCACATTTTCAAGAACATTTCAAAAGGCTATTTTTTCAGAGACCAATTCAGTTCTGAAGTGACTCTGAGGGCCTTATATAAAAGAAAGTCCCCATAAATCACCCCATTTTGAAAACTGCACCCCTCAAAGTATTCAAAATAGCATTCAGAAAGTTCCTTAACCCCTTAGGCATTTCACAGGAATTAAAGCAAAGTAGAGGTGAAATTTACCATTTTCATTTTTTTTGCAAAAATTAATTTGTAATAATTTTTTTTCTGTAACACAGAAGGTTTTACCAGAGAAATTTAACTCAATAATAGAAATATCCCACATGTGACCCTAGTGTCCTAATGGACTGAAGCACATGCCTCAGAAGCAAATGAGTACTTAGTGAATTTGGGGCCTCCTTTTTTTTTTCAAATATTTTTTAGGCACTATGTCAGGTTTAAAGAGGTCTTGTGGTGCCAAAACAGTGGAAACCACCCAAAAGTGACCCCATTGTGGAAACTACACCACTCAAGAAATTTATCTAGGGGTATAGTTAGCATTTTGACCTCACAGGTTTTTTACTAAACTCATTGGAATTAGTCTGCAAAAATAAAAATCTACTTTTTTTCTTTAAAAAATTAGAAATTTATAAATTTGACAAGGAATAAAGGAGAAGCACCCCAACATTTTTAAAGCAATTTCTCCCGATTATGGCAATATTCCATATGTGGTAATAAACTGTTGTATGGACCCACGGCAGGGCTCAGAAGAGAAGCAGCGCCATTTGGATGTTGTAGCGCAGATTTTGCTGTAATGAAACTTATCTTGGGGAATAGTTAGCATTTTGACCCCACAGGTTTTTTGCAGAAATTATTGGAATTAGGCCGTGAAATTGAAAATTTTTTTTTTTTCTAATAAAATGGAGTTTTAGCTCAGATTTTTTCATTTTCACAATAGATAAAGGAGAAAAAGCACCCCAACATTTATAAAGAAAACTCTTCTTAACACAGCAATACCCCATATGTGATAATAAACTGCTGTTTGGAGACCGGGCAGGGCTCAGAAGGAAAGGAGCACATTTTATGGAATGGTTTGCGGCGCCATGTCACATTTGCAAAGCCCCTGAGGGGCCAAAACAGTGCAATCCCTGCAAAAGTGAACCCATTTGGGAAACTACACCCCTCAAGGAATTTATCTAGCGGTATAGTGAGCATTTTGACCCCACAGTTTTTTTGGAATTAGGCAGTGAAAATAAAAATCTAAATTTTTTTAACTAAAATTTGGACCTTTTTTTTCATTTTCCCAAGGAATAAAGGAGAAAAAGCACCCCAACACTTGTAAAGCAAATTCTTCTGAGTTCGGCAATACTCCATATGTGGACATACACTGCAGGGCTCAGAATGGCAGGAGTGCTACTTGGCATACAGATTTTGCTTGATTGTTTTTTGGGTGCCATGTCACATTTGCAGAGCCCCTGTGGTACCAGTACAGTAGAAACCCCTGAGAACTGACTTTATTTTGGAAACTATACCCCTCAGGGCAATCATCTGGGGGTGTAGTGAGCATTTTTATCCCACAGGTGTTTCATAGATTTTATTAGAATTAGGCAGTGAAAATTAAAAATCTATATTTTTCCAAAAGTATGTATTTTAGGCTCCCAATCTTTTTTTTTCACAAGAGATAATAGGAGAAAAAAATACCACAGAATTTGTTACCCAATTTCTCCTGAGTACAGCAATACCCCATCTGTGGCCCTTTACTCCTGTTTGGGCACATGGTAGGGCTCAAAATGGGAGTAGTGCCATTTGGCTTTTAGAGCGCAGATTTTTCTGGACTGGTGTACGGGCGCCATGTCGCATTTGCAGAGGTCCCTTAGGTATCAGAGTGGAGTGGAAAACCCTGAGAAGTAACACCATTTTGTAAACTACACCCCTCAAGGCATTTATCATTTGCCTGGACACATGACAGGGCTAAAGGAGGGATAGGCCTCAAATTCACATTTGCTCTATTTTGGTGATTTTCGCAGCATTTGCCCACAATGGCAGGGCTCTGGGGTCAAATAGTAAAACAAACCCCCAAGTAGTGAAGCGATTTTGGAAACTGCACCCTCAAGGCATTTTTTGAGGGGTTTAGTGAACATTTTGACCCCACAGGTTTTACACTCAGTGGATGTTGCAAAGTGAAAATTGCAATTTTCAACAGGTATGCCATTTTAGTGCACAATATGTTGTGCCCAGTTTGTGGCACTGAAGACAAACACCTCAAACTGTTAAGCGGGTTCTCCCGGGTATGGTGATGTCATATATGTGGAGGTAAACTGCTGTTTGGCCACGCTGTAGGGCTCAGAAGGGAGGGAGCATCATTTGGCTTTTAGAGCGTAGATTTTGCTTAGTGGTAGTTCTGTTTGGCATTTTGCTGGTATTTCAGTTTATAATGTGGGGGCATATGTAAGCTGTGCGGGGTACATCAGGGCATAATAAGAGGATATAATAATGCGCTAAATAAATAATAATTCATAGATATGTGGCCACTGTCGCACTGATAAATGGTGCCCAATCTTATCCGCTTTTGGATCACTGTGCACATTTTGCATCGCCATATTCTGAGTGTCAGAACGGTTTTATTTTTTCTCCACTAAAGCTGTATGAGGTCTTATTTGTTGCAGGACAAGTTGTAGTTTTTATTGGTACCATTTTGGGGTACATGCAATTTTTTTTATCACTTTTTATTACATTTTTTGGCAAACAAGGTGACCAAAAACCAGCAATTCTGAAAATGTTTTGTATTATTTTTTTTTTATGGCGTTCACCGTGCACTGTAAATAAAAATTGTACTTTATTCTGCGGGTCGATATGATTACGACACCATATGTATATCGTTTTTTTATGTTTTGCAGCGTCTGCACAATAAAATCACTTTTGTTTCCAATAATTGATTTTTTGTGTCACAATATTCTGAGAACCATAACTTTTTTATTTTTCCGTCAAAAAAGCTGTAGCAGGGCTTGTTGTTTGCGGGACGGGCAGTAGTTTTTAATGGTATAATTTTGTGGTGCATGCACCTTTTAGATCACTTTTTTTATTCTGTTTTGGTAGGGGTAGTGACCAAAAAACAACGATTCTAGAATTGTTCTCTATTTTATATTTTTTTACGGTGTTCACCGTGCGGGTAACATAGTGTGATATTTTTATAGTTCAGGTCATTACGGACGTGGTGATACATACCATTTTTATTATGGGAAAAAAGGCGGTTATTGTTTTTTTAACTTGAAACTTTTATTTTTTTACTTTTTTACATTTTTATTAACTTTTTTAACTTTTTTTTTGTCCCACTAGGGGTCTTGAAGGCATGAAGCCCTGATTGCTATTTTAATACACTGCACTACCTACATAGTGCAGTGTTTTAAAGCTGTCAGCTATTCACTGAAGCAAGCCTATTAGGCTTCGCCTCCTGGCGTGGCCTAATAGGCTTCTATACTAGGAGGCCATTGTCAGGCCTCCGGTTGCCATAGCAACCATTGGCACCCCCGAGGGTGCCAATCATTGACATTAGCAACCATCGGGTGCAATCTAACCACCTGGATGCAGTGATCGCTTTTGATCGCTGCATTAAGGGGTTAATCGGTGGTATCTAAGCCTAGCTCCGGTCCGGGCCATTGAAGTAGGATGTGAGCTGTGGCAAACAGCTGCCATCCACGGCCATGGCAACCATCAGGGGTGCCGACAGGCTAGATACCACCTATATACAACAGGGTGTCGACTGTAATATACAGCTGAAAACCAGCGGTGATAGCGCTGGCTTAGCTTCTGAGCCAGCTCCATCACATATACGTTCTCAAGGAGCTGTGATTGGTCAGTCTGCTGTGACTGACCAATCACAATGATCGCCAGCAGGGTACTGCTGTGATTGGTCTCCTGCCGTCTTACTGTGCCAATCAACTGTCATAAACAGTTGATGGCACAGTTCTGTCACCTTGTCCTTTGACAGGGTGATAATTGTTAGCCGGGACGCACCGGTACATCTCGATGCCTTAAAGCACTGCAATACAGGACGTACCGGTGTGTCCTGGTGCGGTAAGGAGTTAAAAAAAAGAGGAAGACCAAGAGACAAAAAGAAAAAGGTAAGTAAAGGGGGACTGCCAAAATATGATATTTGATAGTGATATTAAGTTATTAACTAGTCACCTTATTGACATTAGTGATAAAAACAATGTGGCAAATTTTACTGACTTTGAATTGACAACAGCCCATAGATCAGTACTTACAAAGGGCCTGAGTTTTTCTACAATGTGTAATGAATTTTAGATATACAAGGACCTTTTACCCTTAATTCATCAGAATAGAACTGATATCGAGAACAATGTTCCGGTTCCTTAACTGGATGCCCATGGATTTACGATGCAAGAGACAGCAGCCATTTCCACTTTGGAGGAACTTGCCAATGAAGGCGCTGTAGATATTGATGAATTGGATTTGATTCAAATGCCTAAATTCACCTCCTTATGACCCAAAATTAGAAATATGGATGCGGTTTCCTCCAATCGATACGTCAGGGCGTTCAGGAAAGTATGGAAAAAAGATTTTAAGGAAAGTGAACACATCTATTTGGGAATCTGACAATCTGAGTCAGGTTGAACAGATAACCTTACTCCATGACTTTTTGTTAGTTATTATTAAACCCAACCACAAAGGAGTCAATGTTGTCCTTTCGAGAGAACCTGATTATGTCACTGAAGTCATGCGTCAATTTGACTCAGATTGCTATGTTCGTTTGAATAAAAACCCCATCGACACATTTTCACCAAAATGAAACCATTCGTTTCTCCTTGCTCTGGATGATGGAAACATTAATAAACAAGAATATAATTTCCTTAAGGTCAATGACCCACGTGTCCCCACCATGTATGTATATATAGTTGTAATGACGGGGTAGGGAGACAGACAGGTGAGCCCTAATCTACCCGCCACTCAGTCCCTGCCTACTTGCACGGCCCATCCTAGGCGACGGCGTACAACTGGGTGACGGTCCCTACGCTCAATATGTGCATGACAGACAAACAGACAAGGGCACACAGAAGCTAAGGGAAATTGGGCAGTTGCCCACGGCAAGACCGTGAGCAACAAGATTAGTGAACGAGCCGAGTCAAACCAGGAGTGTATGAGGTACCAAACGCAGAGCAGGAGCATAGTCAGTAAAGCCAGGGTCAAAATGAAGCAAGGTCAATAATGATAGCAGGAGCAGCAGAGCCAGGAAACAGGAAAGAATCACAGGCAGAGACAAGCAGGAAATGAAGGTATAAATAGACCGAGGGCGGGAGCTAGCTCCGTCTGGCCAGGCTATGATTCTCCCACTCCTGAGCCTACCAGCCTGAGTGGTAGCAGATCGAGTCACTCTATCAGACTTAGGAGCAGGTGCAGACTGATTAACCATGGGCGTCGACACAGAAGCTGTGTCTGGCAGATCCTTTACAATAGTGTTTTGGAAGAAAACCTGGCACTCCAAAAATTCTTTGTTTTTGAAAAATAATTTTATTTGCAATCCACAGACTTAGACAATGTGACATTTCGGTCAAAATAACAAGACCTTTTTCAAACAGTCGGATTGCATTAAGTATGAACAACAAGAGCTGCACTGTGCTGCAATGTCCTCCGCAAGCAAGAAAATGAGCGCTCAAACAAAGAATTTTTGGAGTGCCAGGTTTTCTTCCAAAACACTACGGAGTTGAACCCTACCTGAGCACCCTTCTATACTGAGTACCGTGGTTTCTTCAATAATAATGTATGTATATATATATATATATATATATATAGCCGAGTCAAAGGCCACCGGCATCTTACTTTATACATGTGCATAATAAATTCCTCTCTGGTTTTGCCTTCATTGGCATTTATCAGCTGCCCAGGGATAGAAGAGGCGGGCATATTGGAAGAAACAAGAAATTGGATCCAGCGAGGAGACTGTATGGTTCTGTTAAAATGTAGGAATCTTCTTCCAAGTTTTAATGAGATGAAGGATAAAACAAGTGCGGTGAATGTGAAGAAATTTCCCAAGTAAGCAATGGAGGGATAAACAGCAAATGTAGCGGTGCCTACGCGTTTCTGACGCTGACTGCGTCCTTAGTCATGGCAGCCAACACGGGGATCCGTGCTAGAGTGACTCAGCATATCTGCAAGATAGGTGAGCTGGAGGAACCCTCCTATATTTTTTTATATATCCGGCGGGCATATTAATAGACTCCTTTTACAAAAACAATGTGAATTTATGTTCTAAATACTTTGTTTCCCATGGGTTGAAATAATTAAATTAAATGTAATGCTTTCTTATGAATTTGTAACCCATTTCTTTCTTGATTTCTTATTACTCTTTCTTTCTTATGTTCTTATTTAGGAGTGGCTTTTATGTGGACAGCCAGCACTGTTAACCTGTTCTATTGTTTTTAATCTTGAATTTGTATGGTCTTGATGTGTATTATAAGGTAATTTAATAAATTGTATGATTTCACTTTAAGAAATTTGCTCACCTGATCTCTTTGTGTTTAAAAAACAAGCTTGTTGCGCACTGCGCATGCACCCTGAAGAAGTCCTGATTAGATAGAAAGAGTTGGAGATATCAGACATTACGGCCACGCATTGGGATCCTTTGGTCTGTATCTACCTGTATTCCATTGAGCAGTGAGATTGGTGGCTGGAGCTACGTATCACCATTAGAGTGGTTCCTCATGGAGAGGAGCATGGATATGCTCTACAACACCGGGAAACTGACTATAGTTCAACCAATGCAAGTGACCCAGATCCCGGTCATATCCAGCCACTGGATGTGACCAGGTAAGCGACACAATGGCTTGAAGGCGCTGAGATGCACAGCCAGTGAGTAAAAGTGGATAAGCTGTATACTACATTGCATACCGCATCTGTTTTATCTTTGTAGCATTTGCACATGCACCAGTATTAATAGGTGTATATATTTGGAGCTTTCTCTTTGGTTGCTGTTGTTAGAGGAAGTCCCTATTATCTCCCTATATACAGTGAAAGAAATAAGTATTTGATCCCTTGCTGATTTTGTAAGTTTGCCCACTGTCAAAGACATGAACAGTCTAGAATTTTTAGGCTAGGTTAATTTTACCAGTGAGAGATAGATTATATAAAAAAAAAAAAAAAAGAAAATCACATAGTCAAAATTATATATATTTATTTGCATTGTGCACAGAGAAATTAGTATTTGATCCCTTTGGCAAACAAGACTTAATACTTGGTGGCAAAACCCTTGTTGGCAAGCACAGCAGTCAGACGTTTTTTGTAGTTGATGATGAGGTTTGCACACATGTTAGATGGAATTTTGGCCCACTCCTCTTTGCAGATCATCTGTAAATCATTAAGGTTTCGAGGCTGTCGCTTGGCAACTCAGATCTTCAGCTCCCTCCATAAGTTTTCGATGGGATTAAGGTCTGGAGACTGGCTAGGCCACTCCATGACCTTAATGTGCTTCTTTTTGAGCCACTCCTTTGTTGCCTTGGCTGTATGTTTCGGGTCATTGTCGTGCTGGAAGACCCAGCCACGAGCCATTTTTAATGTCCTGGTGGAGGGAAGGAGGTTGTCACTCAGGATTTGACGGTACATGGCTCCATCCATTCTCCCATTGATGCGGTGAAGTAGTCCTGTGCCCTTAGCAGAGAAACACCCCCAAAACATAATGTTTCCACCTCCATGCTTGACAGTGGGGACGGTGTTCTTTGGGTCATAGGCAGCATTTCTCTTCCTCCAAACACGGCGAGTTGAGTTAATACCAAAGAGCTCAATTTTAGTCTCATCTGACCACAGCACCTTCTCCCAATCACTCTCAGAATCATCCAGATGTTCATTTGCAAACTTCAGACGGGCCTGTACATGTGCCTTCTTGAGCAGGGGGACCTTGCGGGCACTGCAGGATTTTAATCCATTACGGCATAATGTGTTACCAATGGTTTTCTTGGTGACTGTGGTCCCAGCTGCCTTGAGATCATTAACAAGTTCCCCCCGTGTAGTTTTCGGCTAAGCTCTCACCTTCCTCAGGATCAAGGATACCCCACGAGGTGTCGATTGACAGTGATTTTGTATGTCTTCCATTTTCTTACTATTGCACCAACACTTGTCTCCTTCTCACCCACCGTCTTACTTATGGTTTTGTAGCCCATTCCAGCCTTGTGCAGGTCTATGATCTTGTCCCTGACATCCTTAGAAAGCTCTTTGGTCTTGCCCATGTTGTAGAGGTTAGAGTTAGACTGATTAATTGAGTCTGTGGACAGGAGTCTTTTATACAGGTGACCATTTAAGACAGCTGTCTTTAATGCAGGCACCAAGTTGATTTGGAGCGTGTAACTGGTCTGGAGGAGGCTGAACTCTTAATGGTTGGTAGGGGATCAAATACTTATTTCTCTGTGCACAATGCAAATAAATATATATAATTTTGACTATGTGATTTTCTGTTTTTTTTTAAATATAATCTATCTCTCACTGGTAAAATTAACCTAGCCTAAAAATTCTAGACTGTTCATGACTTTGACAGTGGGCAAACTTACAAAATCAGCAAGGGATGGGATCAAATACTTATTTCCTTCACTGTACATACTGGTCACCCCGCTCTCCAACTTCAAATTAATGTTGGATCCTAAGATTCATGGGAACTATTAACTAACTCTTGGATACACACCTTGGTCCCAAATAGTCTACACACTTTTTACCAGCTCTATGCTGGTAAATGTATACAGTATGCCTAATTCATGAATATTTATTTTCTAATTGTTTCCAACTGTTAGTTGCATGGCTTGGTTAATGTGCAGACATGCCGTAGATAGGCTTGTGAAGCATGTGCACAGTATTGATACATTTTCATGTTTCAAATTTTTAAATATAAATAATAAATCATATATATTTTTATAAATGTTGCTGGTCTGAGTGCTTACCATTATCCCAATTATTTTCCTGTGCTTTTTTACTGATGTATGTTTGGATATTTTGCACCGTGCACTATGATAGATTTACGGGGTTTTGAACTAAACTGTAAAATAGATACTTAATGCCTTAGAAATATATATTAAAAAAAATGATTAAAGAAAGTCAATGTTATGGGTATTAACTCGCAATCAGAAAATGTCTCAAATCAGCAGTTGCTTCTTCGCATTCCTCTTCATCAGACATAAATTCCACAATTATTTAGGGAAAAACATTGTGATTGGCTTAACAATTCTTATTATATTGATTAACTTCAAGCATTCTAATGTACTAGACTTGAGGAGATGCAGTGATTATGTGCCTTTGTGTCTAAACAATAAAAAGGACAGATTAAAAAAATAGATTAAAGAAGGTAGAAAGAAAAAAGAACATAAAATGAATATAAACATTATAAAAAATTTATCTGTAGCAAGCAAACGTGGTAACATAAACATTGATTACATTGATTCCTTTTCGCAGCCACAAGCAAAAAAATAACTCTCTTATCTGAGATACATTTGATACTAAAATAATGTTACATCACTTTGTATGATTATGGACCATCAATTAGAGAAGAGTATATTTTTTTGTAACGTGAATGTCCACTTTAGGAACACTAATTAGTCATTTTGAAACCAAATATGCCCAACTGTATGTGCTGATTAATCACATAACACATTTTCATAGTATTCAGGAGGAAAAGATCAGCACTCCTTATGGAATGTACAAATAAATCTCCTTTATTTTTAATAGCCAGAGGAAAAACTGAGCAACAAAAAATGGACAGATTACATAAAGCCTCTGTCCCCCCTTAGAGGGGACGGAGGCTTTATGTAATCTGTCCACTTTAGTCACGATACTGGTGACCATTCCATTTATTACTCTGGTTATCAGTCCTTGAACCTGCTCAAGCTCTACTATGGTTTTATTGTACACCGGTCCTTAAAGCTCCACACAATATTTTTTATGCAGTATGACTAGTGATTTGTAAAGTGATAGAACTATGTTCTAGTAATGTGCATCTTTGCCATTTTATTGCACCCCATGATCGTGTTTGCCTTGGCAGCAGCAGCCTGACACTGGTTGCTACAATTAAGTTTACTGTCATCTAATAGTCCTTTTCTATGTCAGATTTTTCAGTGTTTTCCCATTTGATAAGTAATAGTAACATATATTTATCATTCCTAGTGCATAACCATACCTTGTTAAACTTCTCTGCCCAAGCCTCCAACTTATCCAAATCAATTTTTAACAGAATATATATTATAGCACTGTGATAGTGCGGGCTTGGAAGCTGAGCCCACACAATCACCAGTGGGTGGCAGCTTTATATTACAGCTAACACCCTGTTGTAATGGCTTGGATCAAAGGCTGCTCAGATCCAGGGTGTTACCCCTTTAGATGCCGCGGTCAATAGTATCTAAGTTATTTGTTGCCCGTGGTCACAAAGGTTCCGATGATTGCTATAATAACCGGAGGACTAACAATGGCTTCCAGGTATGCCATCTATGTATTACATTGCATTACATAAGTAGTGTAATGTATTATAATAGCGATCAGAAGTTGAGGCCTTCAAGTCCCCTAGTGGGACTAAAAAAAATAGTTAAAAAAAATGTTTTAGAGAAATAAAAAAAAAAAAGTTTCAAGTGCTAAAATCAAAAATCGCCTTTTTCCCCAAAATAAGTCTTCTATTACTGGAAAAAAAAAAAAAAAATACATAATTAGTATCGCAGCATCTGCAACGACCCAAACTATAATACTATCATGTTATTTATTCTGTACAGTGAATGGCGTAAAACAAATTATATAAAAACAATGCCAGAATTGCTGTCTTTTTGGTCACCTCGCCTCCCAAAGAATGAAATAAAAAGTTTTCAAAAAGTTGCATTTCCCACCAAATAACACCAATAATACTTCAGCCCATCCCCCAAACAAAACAAGCCCTCACACAGCGTCATCAATGCTAAAATAAAAACGTATGGCTCCTAGAATATGGCAACACAGAAAGAAATGTTTTGTTTTTTTTATTTAATTGTGCAAAAGCTGTAAAACTTTATATATTTGGCATCACTGTAATTGAATCGACCCGCAGAATAAAGTAAACACATTTATGATGCATGGTGATTGCAAAAAAAAAAAAAGAATAAAAAACAATTCTTTAGTCACCTCATCTTCCAAAAATGGAATTAAAAGCTACAGATTGTCCTGCAAAAAACAACCTCTTACACAGATCTATTGAGGGAAAAATAAAACAGTTATGGCCTCTAGTAAGGCAGGATGAAAAAATATCCTAATGTGCAGGCTAGGCCTTTCTCTAGTAAAATAAATTTGGTATCGCCGTAATCGTACTAACCTGCCGAATAAATGTAGCATTTAATTTATACTAAAAAGTTTCCCAAACTGCAAAGGAGGAAAGGTCCCAAAAAGGTTGCAGAGCGTGTTCCAAAAGGGGAAAAAAAATGTGACACAATTGATAAGTAAAACACTGACCTGTGCATAAAGATAGCTTCACAGCCTAATACACATTTATGGATTATTAATTGTATTATTTACCCCATTATTATACCACCTTATAATGCCCTTATATACTCCGCACAGCTTACCTATGCCCGACATTTTTAACTGAAACACCAGTAAAACCTTAAACAAAACTACTACCAAGTAAAATCCGTGCTCTTATAGTAAAATGGTGCTCCCTCCCTTCTGAGTCCTACAGAGTGCCCAAACAGCAGTTTACATCCACGTACATGGTGTTGCCATACCCGGGATAATGCGCTCACAGTTTATGGGGTATTTGTCTTCAGTCGCACATGATGGGTACTGGAATGGCATATCAGTGGAAAAATTGAAATTATTACTTTACACTATCCGCTGCGCATTTTTTTCTGGAAAACACCTGTGGGGCCTAAATGCTCACTACTGCCATTTATAATTTCCTGCAGAGGTATAGTTTGCAAAATGGGGTCACTTCTCAGAGGGTTCACATAAGAGCCTATGCCATTGTGAACCAATACTATGTAGGGCCCCCTGCACATGGCCGTAGCTGTAATCCTGGTTCGTGACGGACGGCTTAGGATAGTCTCCCGCATTTGCGGGCCTTGCTCCCACTATAAAGTATGGGAGCACGGTCCATAAAAAATTCAAAAAATAGGACATGTCCTATTTTTTGCAGAGCCTTTCTATTGCCTGGACACGGTTTTCATAAATATGTGGGAAGGTGTCCGTGGGCAATAAAAATTACAGCATTGTGCATGGGGTCTAAATCGTCAAATTAGGCCTCAAATGTGCTTCGTAAGTCTAAGCGAAAGATTAAAACTGGGAAAAACACAGTATAATAATTAGACAGTTGTCTTTTCACAGTGGCACAAACTGGGTGCAACATAATTGGGCACCGAAATTGCATATCTATGGAAAAATTGCCATTTTTGCTCTACAACATCTACTGCGTACTAATTTAGACATGTGGGGTCAACATGCTCACTACATGCTCAGATTAATGCTTTGAGCATTGTAGTTTTAAAATGAGGTCACTTCTGGGGGGTTTACACTGTTGTGGTTCCCTTAGGGACTTTGTTGGAATGGTTTGCAGACGCCATTTTTACATTTGCAAAATCTGCGCTTCAAATTACACTCCTTCCTTTCTGAGTCCTAGCATATGCCCAGATAGAAGTTTACGACCACATATGGGGTATTACCGTACTCAGAATAAATTGCTTTACAAATAAATGTTGGGGTGCATTTTCTCCTTTATTTCTTGTAAAAATGAAAAATGTTGAGCAAAAACTACATCTTATTGGAAAAAACACTTTTAATTTTACTGCCCAATTCCAATCAATTCAGAAAAAAAACTGTTTAGTCAAAATGCTCACTATATCCACAGCTGAAATCCTCAAGGGGTGTAGTTTTATTCCTGGAACTGTTCTTGAAAATGTAAAAACTTCCTGCTAAAGTTATAAGCCTTGTAATGTACTAGAAAAATAAAAGGGCGTTCAAAAAATTATGTGTAACATAAAGCAGAGATATGGGAAATGTTAATAAGTAACTATTTTGTGTGGTATAACTATCTGTCTTACAAGCAGATACATTTAAATGTAGCAAAATCTAAATTGTTTACGGTCCCTGGCGGAGATTGGGAAGCTGCTACTGGCTCTATAGCGAATGACAAGAACTCATTTCCTGCACAATCGTGTGCAATGGAGAACATCCACAGCAGCTTGTTCCGAATCCTATTTTACCTTCTATGCTACTCACCATGTTTTTGCTCCACATTGGCTCTGCTCATTTTCATTGGCTATCTGTATCATCTTCGCTGAGGACAAATGGTGAACACACGATAGATAGATAGATAGATAGATAGATAGATAGATAGATAGATAGATAGATAGATAGATAGATAGATAGATAGATAGATATGAGATAGATAGATAGATAGATAGATAGATAGATAGATAGATAGATAGATAGATAGATAGATAGATAGATAGATAGATAGATAGATAGATAGATAGATAGTGTAAAGGGAAGTGTCCATATATATATATATATATATAGTATGTATGTATATGGTGTATGTGTATATATATATATATATACACATATATATATATATAATATATATGTGTATGTATAGTACATATAATGTATCATGAGCCAGGGCTGTAACAACAGCCCTGGTCATGAATACGGTTGCAAGCAGAGCAGGACAATTAGCATGTCCCTGCTTTGTTAGGAAACCATGGAGACAAGGGATAATTATCCCCTGTCTCCATTTCAAGTCTCCCGCGCGGACTGTCTCGTGCAGGCTCTCATGAGTCGGCTGGTGATACATTATCACCATGCCGACCGATGCTAGCCTGGGGCAAGCGCCACACTCCCTGCTGCGAGCGTACCGACAGGGTTAAATAGCCCTGCATCGGTACGCTCAGGAGCCGAGCTCAGGAGCCGAAGCTGAAGAAGATCAGCTGAGAGCTGCATGCCTGCCTCACACACACACCACCGACGGCTCAACTCTCTCTCTCTCTCCTCCAAAGACCTGGGTTCCTGCTGCGGCCTCTGCTGCTCCACAAAGTCACGCTAAGTATCAAGTGTAGCAGCAGCTACACTTAACCCTGTCTCTCCCTGTCTCCTCCTGCTGTAACCCTTGCTTCCCTGAGTTAACCCCTTGATCTCCCTGAGTACTGTCCCTACTGTCCCTGAGTTAACCCTTGCTTCCCTGAGTTAACCCCTTGCTCTCCCTGAGTCCCTACTGTCCCAGAGTTAACCCTTGCTTCCCTGAGTTAACCTCTTGCTCTCCCTGAGTAAGTTAATCCCTTGCTCTCCCTAAGTTAACCCTTGCGTCCCTGAGTTAACCCTTGTTGTCCCAGAGTCCCTGAATTAACCCTTGCTGTCCCAGAGTCCCTGAGTTAACCCTTGCTGTCCCAGAGTCCCTGAGTTAACCCTTGTTGTCCCAGAGTCCCTGAGTTAACCCTTGCTGTCCCAGAGTGCCTGAGTTAACCCTTGCTGTCCCAGAGTCCCTGAGTTAACCCTCGCTGTCCTACTGTCCCTGAGTTAACCCTCGCTGTCCCAGAGTCCCTGAGTTAACCCTTGCTGTCCCAGAGTCCCTGAGTTAACCCTTGCTTCCCTGAGTTAACCCCTTGCTCTCCCTGAGTAAGTTAACCCCTTGCTCTCCCTAAGTTAACCCTTGCTTTCCTGAGTCACTGAGTTAACCCCTTGCTGTCCCAGAGTCCCTGAGTCAACCCTCGCTGTCCTACAGTCCCTGAGTTAACCCTTGCTGTTCCAGAGTCCCTGAGTTAACCCTTGCTGTCTATTTTACACAGTAACCCATTCCCCTTGTTCCTCCTTATCCCGTATTAACCCTTAGTGTATAGGGAAAGTTATATTAGGAGGGAGTGGGATAGAGATAGAGAGCGTGTGAGAATCACAAGTAACTTATGTTTATTGTGTTGTAACGTAACTGTATTCTGTGTATGTTTATGTAAGTGGGTGGCGGTATAATATCTTGATACCGTGTTTATACTGTACTGTGATTAGTTACTGTATTATACATATGAGAGTGATTACTGTATGTTAATAAATATTAACTTTATTTACTATACGGTCTTATTCCCTTGAGTAGCCGCTAAAGCAATTAGATCGACGTTAGTATAAGGAAAAGGTAGGGGAACTAGGAATAACCCTAGTGACCCTGATTATAAAGGCGGTAGTAATAGTGGGTGCCACTAACCAGTGACTCCCGCTATTACCCCACCCCCTTTAACAGATAGATAGATGATAGATAGATAGATAGATAGATAGATAGATAGATAGATAGATAGATAGATAGATAGATAGATAGATAGATAGATAGATAGATATGGGACAGATTAGATAGATAGATAGATAGATAGATAGATAGATAGATAGATAGATAGATAGATAGATAGATAGATAGATAGATAGATAGATAGATAGATAGATAGATAGATAGATGATAGATAGATAGATAGTCTTCTAATTCTAAGTCTTCTAATTTACTTGTTCCAGTAGTTTTTTTTTTTACTTAATGTCTTACCATTATGAAAAAATTGTAAATTGTTTTTCCACTAGAATGATTCACAAAGCGGACAGAAAAATTGTATTCCCACAAATCATGCCAATGATTGAAATTAATGAGAATATCAAGCAAAGACATTTCAATCCATGCACATCTGCTGTCCTCAATTTGACCTGCTATGGAAGATTTAATCCATTATGATGGACTTACTTTGCATGAGATCAGCAATCTGAAATGTGCTAAAAAATATGACTTCAAAAATGTAACTGTTAATGCAAAGTTCTTTCTTTCAGATTAAACATTGTGAATTCTGCCCAAATTTTCAGCCTCTATATTGCCACATTCTTAATCACCCTTTAACCTTCCTATTTTAGGTGTTTTGCTACAGTTAAAAAGAAAACGTAAAAAATCCTAAAAATGTTATTCATATTTTCATATTTTATTTGTGGATTTTTGTATATACTTGATGAAAGCTATATGTGAAGGAGTCCCCTTTTTATTAATATGCTCACCAAGTTCACACTGCAAAACTATTATAAAGATAGGGACAGCAATGTTCAAGCACCACCTCAGATACAGTAAGGGTCCTTCCACACCAGTCAATTTTGGCCGTAACAACGAGCGTCGATCAACGAGACAGCTCGTTGATCGGCGCTCGTTAGTTTCTTTCACAAGGACCTATTATCAGCAATGTATGGGGACTGGCGCTCATTACAACGATCACTCGTCCCCATACATTTCTATGATGTCGGCAGCACGTCTCCCCTGATCTCCCCTGCCGACAACGATAATATTATCTGCTGCAGAAACTATACGATCAGCCGATAATAGAGCATTGGCTTGTTTATTGGCTGATCGTTGCCCTGTTTACACAGGACAAAGATCAGGAACGGGTGTTCTGTGAACGTGCATTTGCCTGATAATTGGCCCGTGTAAAAGGGCCTAAGGTACAAAATACAAGATAATTTGCTATAGCTTTCTAATATTTGAAAGCTAAGGAAAGTGGAAATTGCAGTGTTTTGTCTAGAAATGGTTAACTGCAAATGAAGAAACGCAAGTTTGTTAAAAGACTACCATTGTGAAACTAATGTCACTTTCAAATAAGCAAAATAATATTAAACCATTCATATGTTAATTACAGTCGCTAATAAAAAAGGAAATAAAATGGTTATCACAGTCCAGATATCCTTAAATTTGACAGTAAAACAATAGAGTTGGGAAGTCATTGTAGTTAAAAAAACAACACAAATCATACAAAAAGCAAATGAATAAAAATAAAAAAAAATATCCCAGAAATACCTCCCTTAATATACCTCTTTTTTTTTTTTATCCTATTTTGTCTAATATTGCAATAAATACTAAAAAATATATAAATACATTTTCTTTATGTGTTCCAGTTTCTTCCTCCTTCTCCTCACAATCCTGTGTCTGGCTGTAAGACAACTGGCTGCATTATACACCTCCCCGAAGATCAGTAAGCCCCACCTCCTAAACCTCTCAGTGGTCCACCAGCCAAAAATGGAACAGATCAGCAGGAAATAATCTCTGCAGGATTTTTGTTTTAGGAACGTGCAGAAGATCCCACAGACTGACAAACACTGGGGGCAACTTTTTCAACAGTTTACTTTTAACATTCCTTTTTAGGCTTAGTGTTCCTTTAACTTGGAATGAAATACAATTTGTGTCTTCCTTGACAATATGCAAATATAGAACACTATTAAATGTTCATATTAAGAAGCCTGTATAAAAAAGTTTTTTTTACCAAAGTATAATACATGGATGGATAGATAGATAGATAGATAGATAGATAGATATATAGATAGATAGATAGATAGACTTTAACCCCTAAATGACCGGGCCTGAAATGGCCTTAATGACCAGCTTATTTTTTCAGTTTTTGCCTCTCTGCCTTTTAGCAGCCATAACTTTTTTATTTTTTCATTGACGTGGCTCTATGGGGCCTTGTTTTATGCGGGATAAATTTAAATTTTTTGGCGCAGTTTGGGGGTAAAAAAACATTCACTGTGTAAGTTATATAATTTATTTTTACGGCGTGAATATAGGAAAAAGCGATTCTCTGCATAGTTTTTTTAATTTATTTTTTATTCAGGTTTCATGCTAAATAACCTGTTAAATGAATTCTTCAGGTTATTACGGTCGTGTAGATACCTAATATGTGTAGGTTTTTTGTTTTTATGTAATGTATGGGCAATAATGACGTTTTTTGGGGGGAATTTTTTTATTTATTTCGTTTTTTTGGTGCTTTTTTTAAATCCCATTAAGGGATAACTTTATTTACACCTTTATTTTATACTTATAATGTATTAGCATACTGTTGTATACTAATACATTACATTGTGTCACTATGATACAGGCTGCTGTAAGGGCAGCACATAGTGTGCCCTAACAGCAGGCAAACTGAACAGACAACATCCCTGGGGTCCTTTCTAGGTCCCCAGGGCTGACTGCACAGGGATTCCCCAGTTTTCCAGTGATGCTATCAAAGAGGGTGGTTCCCTATGATCATGCCATGGTCACTGACCTCGGCAAACAAAGAGTTAAACAGCTGGGGTTCGGAATATTTCCTATATTTGCTGTGTTCAGGAGGCTTCTCTAAGTTTAGGAGCTGCAAGTTACAGCTCCTGCTTAGAGGATGAGTTCTTATCAGTCTCTTCTACAGCGATGCCAAAAAGACGTCGCTGTAGACTAAGCACCTGCACCGCCTGCCGTCAAAAGATGGTGGGCGATCATTAAGGGGTTTGAATAAAAAAATAACAGAAGGGAAGAAAAAATTCCAACAATATTTTCTGTTTTCTCATAATTACCCTTGAGGAGTCCCAAAGGCTCCTCTGGAACATAAGAACACACTAGTATAATAAATGGCACATGCTGAGCATTTCTATCACTGAAAATATGAGTATATAAGTATATGACTTATTATTGGCTTCCACTTTTTATTATATTTATTTCTAAGAAAAAAATCTGTAGTAAATAAAATCATTCCGTAGAAGTTACTTTCTCAATATTTGTCTGTCAAATTGTTATTACCGTATTTTTCGGACTATAAGGGCGGATTCACACGAACGTGATTTGCGTCCGTGCAGCCCGCGTTGTTTTCACGCGCCACGCACAGACCAATAGAAGTCTATGGGGCAGTACAGACAGTCCGTGTTTTTTGCGCAGCGTTTGTCCGCTGCGTAAAAAGTGCGACAAGTTCTATATCTCTGCGTTTTTCACGCATCACGCACCCATTGAAGACAATGGGTGCGTGAAAATCACGCATTCCCCACGGAAGCACTTCCGTGGGACGCGCGTTATTCGCGCAATAACAGTAAAAGAATGAATGTAAACAGAAAAGCACCACGTGCTTTTCTGTTTACAAACATCCAAACGGAGTGTCATAAAGATGAGCGTGTGCATTTTGCGCACGCAAAAAACACTACGCTTTGCGTGCGCAAAAGGCACTTGACAGCTCCGTGTATCCTGTCCATGACTTCAATGGGTGCGTGAAAATCACGCATGCCCCACGGAAGCACTTCCGTGGGACGCGCGTTATTCGTGCAATAACAGTAAAAGAATGAATGTAAACAGAAAAGCACCACTTGCTTTTCTGTTTACAAACATCCAAACGGAGTGTAATAAAGATGGCAGCTGCGCGAAAAGCACGCAGCCGCGCATCCATATGGACAGGGCACACGGAGCTGTCAAGTGCCTTTTGCGCATGCAAGACGCAGCGTTTTTTGCGTGCGCAAAACGCACACGCTCGTCTGAATCAGCCCTAAGACACACCTGACCCAGGTTTTAGACAACAGAAAATAGGAGAAAATGTCATTTTACTACTTTTACAAAGCAAAACCTATGTGTTAAAAAAAAAAATTTGTTCCGTACATACTATTTTTTTATTACTTTTTATTTCATTCCTTTTTTTTAAAATTTTTACATTGTGCCTGTGGAAAAATGG
Source organism: Rhinoderma darwinii (assembly GCF_050947455.1). Lineage (NCBI taxonomy): Eukaryota > Metazoa > Chordata > Amphibia > Anura > Rhinodermatidae > Rhinoderma > Rhinoderma darwinii. The sequence continues at coordinate 61,393,154 of NC_134691.1, forward strand.
GAAAAGTTTTTTTTTTTTTTACTTTTAGTATTTTTTTACACTCCTGAAAATGTATTTAACTATTTTTACACATTTTATTAGTTCCCCCAGAATTAGATCGCTGGTACAATACACAGATGAGTTACGGAAACAGCGTAACTCACTGAGCTACACTGTTTCCGTAACTCCTATAGTAGTGAATGGCAGTTACAAAAGCAGCGTAGCATGCTACGCTGTTTCCGTAACTACTATTCAGTTCTATGCGAGTTACGGAAACACCGTAGTTCAGCGAGTTACGCTGTTTCCGTAACTCGACCATGTACGCTATTACACTGTTAACGTGACTCCCATTCACTCTATGGGAGTTACGGAAACAGCGTAGCTCAGCGAGTACTCGGCTGTTTCCGTAACTCCCGACCACCTAACCAGGAAGTGGCCAGGAGACAGCGGAGGGATTAAGCCATAGCGGGGTTTAGGGGGCACCGTTCTAGAGATAGGTGCGAGTCCCAGAGATCTATCTGACAATTATTGGAAGACCCCTATAAATGCAGCGGGCGCTATTGACCGCGGCATTTAACTAGTTAAACAGCCAGGAACAGCGCCATCGCTGTTCCTGGCCGTTAGAGCAGCGTGTCAGCTGTAAAACACAGTGGACACCTGCAGTGTATGGAGAGTACTAAGAGCTTGAGCGCGCTCCAAACATCATCCCCTACCCGCTCCATAATGTGCCGGCACATCATGGGTCGGGAAGGGTTTAAGTTAGAAGCGGTCAGGGGGACCGGCGCTGCCGGATCCCTTGACTGCCGACTATAAGACGCAGAGACTTTTTAGCAAAATGTATTCATGCTAAAAACTGCGTGTTACAGAGCGAAAAATACGGTAATTTATGCAAACTTCTAAAAAAATTTAATATTATATTTAATAAAGTGAGAAAATAAATGTACGCCAAAAATTCAACACATTTTTTCATGCTATTCTAGTTTTTCATGATAATGAATCCTTCTATGCTTATAATGTCCCATGCATATTGCCATAACATGGCTACATACAAGCTCCGAGTTGTACGTAGCTGTAATACAGCACCCATTGCAATCTATGGGGTAATACTGTATGTCTGTATGCCCCCAATTTCATATGGAGTGGATAACGTATTACAGAGTTATTCTACTTCAGAAGCATTGCTTCTAGGGGACAATACCTGTAATATGGTGCTGGATGGAGGCACAATGCAGCGCACGTAGAGAGTGCCTGTGGCTCAGTAGTATGAAGCTGTAGGGACTCTGTGTGCCCCCATACAGGTTCTGTGTGCCTCACACCTAAAGGTCAATACAGTAGACATACTATTTGTTTTTATTCAATTGGTGATACTGGTCTTTAGATTAAAAACCTCTGTGTGGTTTCCCATATACCTAATCTGTTGTCACTCTGCGAATATTTTTCTACAATTCACGGTCAGACTGGACCAGCAGAGGATTATCTGATTGGCCTAGGTTCCGAAATTGGGGCTCTGTTACAAAAAAACTCATGAGGTAAAGCCATATAAAGTCCCATTTAAAGCTGACAATAAAACTTAATGATAATTTTATGAAATTTGATATTTCTGGTTAATACCTAATATTCCTGGTGGTTTGGGATGGTGCATGGGTTAAATGATGTAGATTAGAGCAAGAAATTGTACCTGTAATTTTATTATTTTTCATTAAAATATGTCCAAATTTCTTTATAGGGGTGAAGCTCTGATTTTCAGATACAGAGCTCAAAATCACCTTCTTCCCATAACGCTACATGCACATGTTGCGGAATTTGGTGCAGAAAATCTGCATCAAAACCACAGGTAAACACAGGTAGTTCCATGTGTAAAATATGGACCTAATAGTACAGTTTTTACATTTTGATGCCGAAATAGGTGCGTTTTTATGCTACGGATTTTGTTGAATTTTTTTAACTAAACAGATACAATTCGCCCTTATACAGCCATAAAGTTACATGATAAAATTATATTTGCCTACAGCTACCACTAGGGAGAGCAGTCTGAATAGGGATTTATACAACTCCCATTTAATTATACTAAAGCCGTATGCAGTGTGTTCCCCCTAGTGGTGACAGAAATAATTTTAACACTTAAAGGGGTATTCCAGCCTAAAGCATTTTTTACTAACCTCTCAAACTCGTCTTGGCCACTGACTTGCGGCTTAAGAAACAGAGACCCCCGTTCTGGCGATCGGTGTGGTCTTAACAGGCAAACCCCCACCGATCTAACATTTATCATCTATTCAGTGGAGAGGTGAAAAATGTTTTAGGCTGGAAAACCCCTTTATGTGGGTTTCTCAAGAATAGCTCAGAGGAGTGTTTCTGGACACTAATAAACTGCCTCTAAGTGCAGCCGTAATATATACATCTGAAAAACTTAAGCCATTAGCAATGATTTTAAAATGTAAGAATTTAAAAATGATTGAGGGGGAAAATTCTAAGAAAAAATATTTTTGGTGAGAAAAATGTCATCTTTACTGTTTTCATGCATTTTAGCCTAATTTCTGTAAGATAGAAAATAAATGCAAAAATAAATGGCTGCCTAACAATAAACGACATTGACATTTCAATAAAAAAGAAAAACAACTCGATAATATAGACATAACGTTCTTAAAGACCCTGCTTTAAAACGGGTTGAAAAGAAAATTGAGGAAACCTATTGTAGAGTATCCTGAGTGTAAAGTTCAATTTGCCTGCAACAACCTGACTGTAATTTTCTGCCTTGGGAACATTTAAAACATTTATATTCTGTTTTTTTTGTATTTTTAGAGTTAACAAAGTGTGAAAAAGTCACTGGTTGGTAATACAAACTGATTGAATAATATATCAAGGAGAGAAAGTCTGTCTGGTGAGAAATGCATGCACTGTTTTATGTCTGCGTTATATCGATTAGACTAAAACCTTCACTTTATGCTCTTAAAGAGGTATTGTTCCTTATTCTAACTAACCCGCAGCTTCTTAAGAATAGTGTATCTCATATTTTCAGCAGATTATAACATGACCATGATTTGTTAAAAACAAGTTGTATCAAGACTGCACTTGGGTAAGTTGAACACATAGGCGACTCATTTATTTTTAGATCGTACAAATGTTTTATTTAGTGTAGCGCATCGGTCGATTGAATTTAAAAAAGTGTATTGTACCCTTTCCGTGTTTCAATAAAAAGAGATTTTACAAAAAAAAACAATTGCAATATTCTGTATAGTTCTAAATGATATAAATATGTATACAGATTATATTTTTATGTAAAAATGATATTGTATACAGATGACTTCCCACTATATATATGTATATGTATATATATATATATATATATATATATATATGTATATATATATATATATATATATATATATATACACTACCGTTCAAAAGCTTAGGGTCACTTAGAAATTTCCTTATTTTTGCAAGAAAAGTACAGTTTTTTTCAATGAAGATAACATTAAATTAATCAGAAATACACTCTATACATTGGTAATGTGCTAAATGACTATTCTAGCTGCAAACGTCTGGTTTTTAATGCAATATCAACATAGGTGTATAGAGGCCCATTTCCAGCAACCATCACTCCAGTGTTCTAATGGTACATTGTGTTTGCTAACTGTGTTAGAAGGCTAATGGATGATTTGAAAACACTTGAAAACCCTTGTGCAATTATGTTAGCACCGCTGTAAACAGTTTTGCTGTTTAGAGGAGCTATAAAACTGACCTTCCTTTGAGCTAGTTGAGAATCTGGAGCATTACATTTGTGGGTTCGATTAAACTCTCAAAATGGCTAGAAAAAGAGAGCTTTCATGTGAAACTCGACAGTCTATTCTTGTTCTTAGAAATGAAGGCTATTCCATGCGAGAAATTGCCAAGAAACTGAAGATTTCCTACAACGGTGTGTACTACTCCCTTCAGAGGACAGCACAAACAGGCTCTAACCAGAGTAGAACGAGAAGTGGGAGGCCCCGCTGCACAACTGAGCAACAAGACAAGTACATTAGAGTCTCTAGTTTAAGAAATAGACGCCTCACAGGTCCTCAACTGGCAGCTTCATTAAATAGTACCTGCAAAACGCCAGTGTCAACGTCTACAGTGAAGAGGCGACTCCGGGATGCTGGCTTTCACGGAAGAGTGGCAAAGAAAAAGCCATATCTGAGACTGGCTAATAAAAGGAAAAGATTAATATGGGCAAAAGCACACAGACAATGGACAGAGGAAGATTGGAAAAAAGTATTATGGACAGACGAATCGAAGTTTGAAGTATTTGGATCACACAGAAGAACATTTGTGAGATGCAGAACAACTGAAAAGATGCTGGAAGAGTGCCTGACGCCATCTGTCAAGCATGGTGGAGGTAATGTGATGGTCTGGGGTATCTTTGGTGCTGGTAAAGTGGGAGATTTGTACAAGGTAAAAGGGATTTTGAATAAGGAGGCTATTACTCCATTTTGCAACGCCATGCCATACCCTCTGGACAGCGCTTGATTGGAGCCAATTTCATCCTACAACAGGACAATGACCCAAAGCACACCTCCAAATTATGCAAGAACTATTTAGGGAAGAAGCAGGCAGCTGGTATTCTATCTGCAATGGAGTGGCCAGCACAGTCACCAGATCTCAACCCCATAGAGCTGTTGTGGAGCAGCTTGACCGTATGGTACGCAAGAAGTGCCCATCAAGCCAAACCAACTTGTGGGAGGGGCTTCTGGAAGCATGGGGCGAAATTTCTCCCGATTACCTCAGCAAATTAACAACTAGAATGCCAAAGGTCTGCAATGCTGTAATTGCAAAAACACCGAAAAAGGCCATACTTACAAATGGACACAGCCAGGTCAGAAACGCTGATGAAGGCGAGTGAGCAGGTGCTTTAAATAATAATAGCCACTCCCACTAGTCTTGAGGGGAGTGGTATGTGGTGCATGGGATGTGTAGTAAGAAATAATAAATGAATAGTGTATGTGCAAGTGTAATAATGTAAGTGAAATATAGGGGGCAGTAATGAGTAAAGTGCCTAAAAAATAAATGAATAATGGGATGCAAGTGTGTGAAACATGGAGGGATAGTGTGTAAGTCATGAGGCGCAACGTGACTAGCCAGGTAGAAGCCTATTTGTGACGCCTTGATAATTCATAGAGCGGGCTACCCTGCTTGCTAGGCCAAACAACAACACACCATGCTCTCCCAGCATCAAAGACCTGGCTGTGTCCAAAAGAAGCGAATATAAGTAATAATGAAAAATACCTGGGGTATTAGTGATCATTTTGGCCAAAAGGACGCAAGCTCGCAATCCACGACAAGGATCCCCAGACTTGCTGTAATTGCTGCAAATGGAGCATTTTTTGACGAAAGCAAACGTGAAGGAGAAAATTATTATTTGAAATAAAAATCATTATTTCTAACCTTGTCAATGTTTTGACTATATTTTCTAGTCATTTTGCAACTCATTTGATAAATATAAGTGTGAGTTTTCATGGAAAACACAAAATTGTCTGGGTGACCCCAAACTTTTGAACGGTAGTGTACATATATATATATATATATATATATATATCCCCAAGTATATGTAGGCTTAGTCCCAGTACTGGGTGTATGTGCAGCGTAGGTTCCCACTTCATAGAGGCCACCTTGTCGTGGCAGGTGGGTTCAATAAGAACCTCTCTATTGTAAGTAGATTTAGCAGTAATGCATATTTATTTATATGTAGTGGCTTAGGTGGTATTAGTGTTCGCAGTGTGCTGTCGCCATTTTCTTGTGTGCTGTATAAATTTGCAGTCACATGTATTCCTGCACCTGTCTACATGTTTTGTTTCATTTTGTTGGAATGTGCTGTTCAAACTTTTGTGTTGTTTATGTGATTCATATATGTGGGGTTAGTGACTGTCTCCATTTTTGATCTTGCACTCCTCCCATTCTGCCCTGGGTGATTTTAATTAGTTTAATGCTGGTTCCTGCCATCCCCAAGTATATGTAGGCTTAGTCCCAGTTCTGGGTGTATGTGCAGTGTAGGTTCCCACCTCATAGAGGTTGCCTTGTTGTGGCAGGTGGGCTCATACAATTTGATCAAAATGTGCACTAAAAACCTCTCTATTGTAAGTAGATTTAGCAGTAATGCATATTTATTCATATTGAGCGGCTTAGGTGGCATTAGTGTTCGCAGTGTGCTGTCGCCATTTTCTTGTGTGCTGTATAAATTTGCAGTCACAGGCGTTCTTGCACCTGTCTACATGTTTTGTTTCATTTTGTTGGAATGTGCTGTTCAAACTTTTGTGTTGTTTATGTGATTCATATATGTGGGGTTAGTGACTGTCTCCATTTTTGATCTTGCACACAGCCCATTCTGCCCTGGGTGATTTTAATTAGTTTAATGCTGGTTCCTACCATCCCCAATTATATGTAGGCTTAGTCCCATTTCTGGGTGTATGTGCAGCGTAGGTTCCCACCTCATAGAGGTCGCCTTGTCGTGGCAGGTGGGCTCACACAATTTGATCAAAATGTGTGCTAAGAACCTCCCTATTGTAAGTAGATTTAGCAGTAATGCATATTTATTTATATTTAGCAGTTTAGATGGCATTAGTGCTCACAGTGTGCTGTCGCCATTTTATTACGTTATATATATATATATATATATATATATATATATATATATATATATATATATATATCAATTGATGGCCTATCCTCAGGAGGATCATAGGCCATCAATAGCTGATAGGTCAGGGTCCGACTCCTTGGATCCCCACCGATCATCTGTTTTGAAAGGGGTGGAGCGCTTGTACGAGCGCTGCTTCCCTTTCATTTCGACTTGCTCACTGTGAAGCGGCGACTCACAGTATTGCAACCTTCTCCCATTCTCTTCAATAGGAAGAGGCTGCAATACTGTGAATCGCCGCTACATGTTTGTCGACGATTTACAGTGAAAAAAGTAGAAATGAAGGGGCGCTGCAGCTCCTTCAAAATAGCTGATCGGAGGGGGTCCCAGGAGTCGGACCCCAACCCATCAGCTGTTGACGGCCTATCCCGAGGATAGGCTATCAATTTTTAGGGACTGGAAAATCCCTTTAATAATCCTAATGGATTCCTGTCACCAAACAGAGATGACTTAAATTGAAAGGTCTGCCTTTTTTTTTTTCTCCGCGCAGTTCAACCTATATGTTAAAATGTAACCAATCATTTGATGGGCCTCAAAGCAGTTGTCTCATCAGGGCAGCCCCTTTCCATGTCATCAAAGAGGGGGATCCCAATTTTAGCCAAAGAAGAGAGCTGCTCTGGGGACTTGGTCATGTATATAATAAATGCAGCATGTAATACTAATAGGTAATAATCTTACTTGAAATAGGAGCCCCTTTCTGTGATACGGGGGGTTTCTAAAGCCAGACCAGCGGTGAACAGATAAGTGCTGGGTAATTTTTAATATAAAAAGGGATTGTCTTGATGCGGCAACCCTTTAAAGGATATGTAAACCCTTCAGCACATTTTTTTTATTTTTTATAAAACAATGTATTAGGGGATTTTAGACAACTTTTTAATTGTTTTTTATTAATAGAAAAAATTATTTGGGTTTGATCGCAAGATACACCTATTTATCCAGGATACATACAAGCTGTATCTTAAAAATGAATACACATTTTTAAATTATAACCAATTAAAAAGTGGTCTAAAATCCTCTAATATGTTGTTTTATAAAAACATAAAAAAATTGTGCTGAAAGGTTTACATAGTTTTTAATGCTACACCTTTACACAAACTTTTTGCATAAGACTTTTTTCTATAGAGTAATCAAAACCTCTGCACACAATTTGCAAGAGATTTCTAAGCGATTTTCATATTGCACTGTAGAGGAAATAAGTAGCTACTACTTTTTAAAATCGCTTGGAAATCCCATGATGTAGAAATTTAAAAAAAAAAACACTAGGAACACGCTTGAATGTAGTGATTTTAAAGAGATTTTCATGCAACACAATGCAACACCATGGACAGCGATTTCAGAGTGATTTTTTTCGAGTGAGAGATGAAAAGTCTAGGTGAATCCCTAACCTTAATAATCAGACCATTTCTAGCTATTCTAATCACGTGTTGGTTAAATGACCGTTTAAATGACAGTTTAGATTGAAGTAAAAGTGCCCATAAATTTTAGATATTCCTACCTACTCCCCAATATGCATGCTCGGCTAAGCATGCATGTCTTTTCAGGGTGAAGAGGGGAATACACTTCTGGCAGCAATTTATTTCCTTTGGGAACAAAGGATTGTGAATGTTGAAATTCAATACCCCGATACTTTTTTCCTGCCGTCAGGAAAAAGTTAGCACCCCCTCATACATATTAGATAGTCGGCTGGTCCTGACAAAATCGTCTTGTTCTTCTCTATCCATGTTATGACTACTACTTTAGTCTTTTACTCTTCAACAAACTCCTTCATTTACTTTTCAGCACTTCCAGTACTGTATCATCAGTAGTAATAATAAAAACCCACATCATATACTGTATAGCATCCCTTTGATACATGTCTTTACACTGTAAAGTCCAATTCACGAATAAATATACTTGTCAAACAATGCTAATGTCAACATCATAGTATAGTAGCTGACATGACATTTGCAAAACAGGAAATTGCTGCAGTAGTAATGATCTCCATTGCTATAATGAATGGGTAAACTAAAAGTCCATAATAACAAGAAGGTTACAGTCTAAAAAACAATATATTTTGCTGACAAAAATAATTGGAACAATTGTTGCAAACATGAATATATTTTTTTATCTTGGTTGTAAACCAAGTAAAGAAGAAAACATGATGATGGTCATGGACTCAATGAATGTGACTGATAAGCGGCAAGACGATGAGCAGGAAGACCCTGGGGGGGCTATTATTTGTGGATTACATAAAAAAAATTATTCAGTAAAACAGGGCAGCTCAGTGTACACATCTGAAATATATTTGAGGTATTTTTGTGGTCTCAAGGAATTTTCTTTGGCTCGAATTACAATACAAAATATTTTGAAACAATTTCCATGGACAGCTTGCGGTTCTTATAGTACATTTGAGAAAATACTACACTGGACAACATGACATGACATGGTAGCACTAAAGTACTGAATGGTATTATTATTATTTTTATTATATGATTACATATATATTATATACACTTTGAGATGAATGCCCAAAATGACCAGTGAAAAATGGTCTTCTTAGAAGGATGATGCTCTCGAAGAACAAAGTATACAGAATGTTGGGTAAAGTGTTTGGTGTCATCAGCAAACACATACAATACATGAATAAACAAATATAATGTTGAATCAGATCAAGCTGATGTCATGTCTAATAAAGTACAGATTACACTATTATATCCAGTGGTAGAGCTGCATCTTAAAAGAGAAGAAGGCATCAGGAATCGGTAATTATTTTGGCCTCACAAAGTGCATTATATTCAGCCAACACCTTATTAAGAACTATTTATTATTCACAGGTGGCTTTTTTTCATGTCTGGGCAGGGTCTTGTATAATGACTTTTCAATCTGATGTTGCAGCACGGAAGTAGCAGAAGACTCTTAGAAACCTAAATAAGAATGATAAAATGTGAGAAAAAACAGACAACTCTTGGTCACAGCGGAGATTAATGTTTAGTAAGTTACTTATTTTTGTTATATATTGTTATATATTTTTTTTCATTTTTCTGGTGTATTTTTTTTCTTATATAAGGTGGGAAATATTAAAAATGAAATAATAATTTGACGTTTTCCTATGTTGGCCGCTAGAGGGATCACTTCCCAGAATTACAGCAAGGTGAATCAGGAAAAGCAACCTGACTCACAGCTGCTGTAAATGTGGGAGGGAGAATCATCCCCCTCTTTATTTTTGGCTACATGCCAGGAAGAGGTGTCTTCAAATTGCTAATCACTGTCCAGCTCCATTTTGAGAGTGATTTTACAAATGATAGCTGGCAGCAGCTATAGGACACACCAAAAGGCTAATGATGAAAGTCAGGAGGTAAGAAGACCCTGTGATGAATAATTTTTCAGTTGACAGGTTCACACAGTGTGTATTTGACGCGTCAGGTCAATTCTTTGGTGCGTAAAATACGCCAAATGTTCCCAAAGTCAGTGGGAAACCTAATTACGTACACAAAAAAAGTGCAAAAAGCATACAAAAAACGCGTAAAAAACCCCACAAAAAATGCCTGTATTTTAAAAGTGCTTCACAAGAAATGCTATTTGACACGTTTACATGTCGGTTTTTTTAGTGCCTTGTAAACATGCTCTAAGGGAATTATTTTTTGTTGACATCTAGTTTATATTGCGGCGCAGGGGAAAAGACAGGAGACTGTTGTAGGTGAGTATAAGATTTTTTTATTTTTCATATTACTAATAATTTTTTGTTAAATAAAATGGTTAATGAGGGTCTTGTGCGGAAGTTTTTATTTCATTAAAAATATTTTATTATGTCTGTGTGTTTTTTAAATACTTTATTAGTGCCTTAGTAATGGCAGTTGTCTGTTTGACAGCGTCCATTACTAAGGCAGGGCTTAGTGTAAGGCCTCAAGCACACGACCGTAGCCATGTGCACGGCGATTTTTTTGTTCGATTTTCGGGTCGGCCGGCAGCGGAGTGTCACCCGCGAGCCGCCCGCAAATCACGGGCCGTGCACATGGCCGCGTCCATTATTTCTTATGAGCTCCTGGACCATGCACAGACCGTGGAAACCACGGTCGTGTGCATGGCCCCATAGGAATGAATGGGGCCGCAAATTTCCTGTGGATTTTCGGGGGAATTGCGGCCGCAAAAGCAAGTTTTGTGTGCATGGGGCCTTAGCCAGTAAAAAGGCTAGCACTAACCCCACATTATTACCCTGGTACTCACCGCCACCAGGGTTATCAGGAAGAAAGGGGTATAATATAGATATAATAAAGCAACCGCAGGCTGGTATTATGAGGCTGTGAAGGGCCAAAAACTGTGGCCCTTCCCACCCTTTTAATGCTAGGTGCGGCTGCTTTATTATATATATAGGACCCCACTTCGCTTTTGTCAATTATTCATAAACAAACAGACAACTGCCATTACCAAGGTGCAAATAAAGTTTTAAAAACACAGAGACATAAGAAAATATTTTTATTGAGATAAAAACTCCCCCACAAGTCCCTCGTTAACCATTTTATATAAAAACAAAACATAGATCATCGCAGTAGTCCAGCAAATCTATGACGTAGGCCCATAAGTCTAGTGGAACCTGCAAAACAAAAATAATAAAGTTAGTAGTATGAGGACATTCTCAGCTACAGCAGACTTCTGTCTTCTCCCCTGTGCCACAATATAAACTAGACATCAATGAACTTTAGTTTCTATTGTGGCGCACGAGACATAAAAATGCGCCAGAAAAATTAAAAGCTATTAATAACTCTGGCGCATCATGGAACATCCCCCCACAAACCTCTCTCATACGTGCAGCCATTGCACAAACCCACGCAGCCCACCCCACACACCCACACAAACTTATTACGAAATTATTAATGTGTTCCTCTGCCTCCATCACTTCCTTCCCCTTCTAATATGAAGGAAAAAATCACATACAGGGACGATGTACCTGTTGAAATTAAATATCATGCTTATCATATGTGTGTACCAAGATGATCTCAGTCTACCAAGTATGCTCACCAAATAGACCCAAGACCACACTCCTGTTCAAGAAAGACCCTAGAGGTTTGAGCTACAAGAAATGGGTATTGGGGCTTATGTGGCTAACTGACTTATTTCCACAGAAAACATGTGGCTCACATTCCAGAATTACTTTTCTCTCACCATGTAACAATTTAATACCTGTGTGGCCCCTAGTGCAGTGAATTTCAGGCTGGAGATGCACAGACTTATGATATTTTGCCGAATCCTCAAGGATGTTACACACCGCTGAACTTGTTGGATAAAATCTAGCTAAATGCTGTAATTCCATGTTATACTCCTTAGTGTTGTGTGGATGGGTAAAACATCAGTTCAAATTTACGGGAGTGTATCCAGTTCTTCAAATCCTCCATAAGTTCGCCATTTCTGCAGTCCAGTATATAAAATACAGCTCCTGTTACATTCATTGACACTTTGGACATTTATAAACCTACAGCAAATATCATTAAAATAACATATGTCTCTAAAGAAATCCATGGATTTAATCTGTAGAATAAATTCCTCCTTATTTTTCATAGATTAGGCAGGATGTAACAATTTAATCGCACTATGGCCCCTAGTGCAGGTTCCCATATACCCCTGTCATTTCATTCCAATATGCTATGACTAATTGTGATGCAATATAATATAAAGAACTGGGGTGAATTCAGTTATTTAAAGGGGTTTTCCCATCAAAGACATTTATGACATATCCACCCCTGGGACCTTCACCTAGCTCTAGAACGGGGCCCCCTAAACCCCGTTGTACCGCTCTGTATTGCGACTGAAGCAGGAGATTTCCAACCATGAAGAAGCTACGCTGTTTTCGTAAGTCCCATAGAACTGAATGGTAGTTACAGAAAGAGCGTAGCTCGCATGCTACGTAACTGCTTCCATATTTGCCATTCACTACTATGGGACTTACAGAAACAGTGTAGCTCAGCGAGTTACACTGTTTTCGTAACTCCCATCCATATAGTCAGGAATTGGCCGGGATGCAGCGGTAGCAGAACAAGGTAGAACGGTATTTAGGGGTGAAAGAGGACTTGTCACTAGGTCATATAAGTTGCACAGGTTTACTGGCCTGGATAGCACTGTCTCCCAGTCCAGCGCTGTATTTTCTTCCTGGACCCCCACCCCCATCGTTCCAGAGATATAGCCCACTGTTTTGTCTGTGGCTCCCTATCTGCTAATTTACTGTAGCCAACGGGGTAAAGTTTGCTTCCCTGCCTCCGATGCTGACCAATCAGCGCAAGACAGCTTGAGGGTAGTTCACGCCTTCTTGGCTAACTACAGCAAATTAGCATATAGGAAGCCAACACAACAGTGGGCCATATCTCTGAAATGGGGGGGTCCAGGGAGACAGCGCTATTCAGGTCAGAAAACCAGTTCAACTTATAGGGACTAGTGACAAGTCCTCTTTAAAGTGAAGCAGGATAAATATAAATGTTCCTGCTTTTCGAGAATATGCCATTTGAGGAGATTTAACACAAATGTCTGGCCCATTGAAATGAAAAGTTCTATGTTGAAGTGTTTATTCTTCGCATGTTAAGTGATCACTAGGATTTGGTTGTCGACAACCATTCCTGTTCTGTAAGGCCTCATGCACACGAACGTATTTTTGTCCTCCCGTAAATACTGGCGTAAATACGGGTCCTTGGTCACACGTATTCGACCCGTATTGCACCAGTATTTACGGACCCGTGCCCGTAAATACGGGTCCGGTGTCACCAGTATTCCACCCGTATTTACGGGCACGTTTTCGCTGCAAAATTGCACTGCAGTAATCGGCAGCCCTTCTCTCTATCAGTGCAGGATAGAGAGAAGGGACAGCCCTTTTCGAAGAAAAAGTAAAAGAAATTCATACTTACCCGGCCGTTGTCTTGGTGACGCGTCCCTCTCTTGACATCCAGTCCGACCTCCATGGATGACGCGGCAGTCCATGTGACCGCTGCAGCCTGTGATTGGCAGCAGCAGTCACATGGGCTGAAACGTCATCCCAGGAGGCCGGACTGGAGAAAGATGCAGGGAGTTCTGGGTAAGTATGAACGTCTTTTTTTTTTTACAGGTTGATCTATATTGTGATCGGTAATTTCTGTCCAGGGTGCTGAAGAGTTACTGCCGATCTTTTAACTGGACAGTGACTATTTACTGACGTCGCATAGCAACACTCCCGTAATTACGGGTGCACACACATAGTCACCCGTAATTACGGGAGCCCCATAGACTTCTATGGGCCTGCCCGTGCCGTAATTACGGCCTGAAATAGGACATGTTCTATATTTTTCAACAGCACGGGCACCTTCCCGTAATCATACGGGGAGGTACCCGTGACCAATAGAAGTCCATGGGCCCGTAAAAACGTGCCGTAATTACGGCCCGTAATTACGGGCATTTTTACGTTCGTGTGCATGGGGCCTAAGTGGGTTCAATTTGGTCAAGAAATCCATTAAATATGAGAAAATTGTTCTGGCAAATGATAACCAAGTTTATGAAATCATGGAAACATTGGCTTTGATTAGGTCGATTCAGTGTTTTTCTTTTTTTTTTCCCCTCTCCAGATCAGGGTGTGGGGTTGGATCAGCGGACTGAGAAGTATATACTGAAAGTAATATGATTGAAATGTACTTTATATATATATATATATATATATATATATATATATATACACTACCGTTCAAAAGTTTGGGGTCACCCAGACAATTTTGTGTTTTCCATGAAAACTCCCACTTATATTTATCAAATGAATTGACAAGGTTAGAAATAATGATTTTTATTTGAAATAATAATGTTCTCCTTCAAACTTTGCTTTCGTCCATTTGCAGCAATTACAGCATTGCAGACCTTTGGCATTCTAGCTGTTAATTTGCTGAGGTAATCGGGAGAAATTTCACCCCATGCTTCCAGAAGCCCCTCCCACAAGTTGGATTGGCTTGTTGGGCACTTCTTGCGTACCATACGGTCAAGCTGCTCCCACAACGGCTCTATGGGGTTGAGATCTGGTGACTGTGCTGGCCACTCCATTACAGATAGAATACCACCTGCCTGCTTCTTCCCTAAATAGTTCTTGCATAATTTGGAGGTGTGTTTTGGGTCATTGTCCTGTTGTAGGATGAAATTGGCTCCAATCAAGCGCTGTCCACAGGGTATGGCATAGCATTGCAAAATGGAGTGATAGCCTTCCTTATTCAAACTCCCTTTTACCTTGTACAAATATACCACTTTACCAGCACCAAAGCAACCCCAGACCTTCACATTACCTCCACCATGCTTGACAGATGGCGTCAGGCACTGTTCCAGCATCTTTTCACTTGTTCTGCGTCTCACAAATGTTCTTCTGTGTGATCCAAACACCTCAAACTTCGATTCATCTGTCCATAACACTTTTTCCAATCTTCCTCTGTCCAATGTCTGTGTGCTTTTGCCCATATTAATCTTTTCCTTTTATTAGCCAGTCTCAGATATGGCTTTTTCTTTGCCACTCTGACCTGAAGGCCAGCATCCCTGAGTCGCCTCTTCACTGTAGACGTTTACACTGGCGTTTTGCGGGTAGTATTTAATGAAGCTGCCAGTTGAGGACCTGTGAGGCGTCTATTTCTCAAAGTAGAGACTCTAATGTACTTGTCTTGTTGCTCAGTAGTGCAGCGGGGCCTCCCACTTCTCTTTCTACTCTGGTTAGAACCTGTTTGTGCTGTCCTCTGAAGGGAGTAGTACACACCGTTGTAGGAAATCTTCAGTTTCTTGGCAATTTCTCGCATGGAATAGCCTTCATTTCTAAGAACAAGAATAGACTGTCGAGTTTCACATGAAAGCTATCTTTTTCTAGCCATTTTGAGAGTTTAATCGAACCCACAAATATAATGCTCCAGATTCTCAACTAGCTCAAAGGAAGGTCAGTTTGATAGCTCCTCTAAACAGCAAAACTGTTTACAGCGATGCTAACATAATTGCACAAGGGTTTTCAAGTGTTTTCTAATCATCCATTAGCCTTCTAACACAGTTAGCAAAAACACAATGTACCATTAGAACACTGGAGTGATGGTTGCTGGAAATGGGCCTCTATACAACTATGTAGATATTGCATTAAAAACCAGACGTTTGCAGCTAGAATAGTCATTTAGCACATTAACAATGTATAGAGTGTATTTCTGATTAATTTAATGTTATCTTCATTGAAAAAAACTGTGCTTTTCTTTCAAAAATAAGGAAATTTCTAAGTGACCCTAAACTTTTGAACGGTAGTGTAAATATATATATATATATATATATATATATATATATATATATATATATATATATATATGTATATACTTGGATTATAGAAAAGTGAAATCAATTTGTTAAAAAACAAAACATGTTGGCTCACCTATCAAAATTACTTCTATATCTTTATATGTGGCCCCTAGTTCATGTTTGCCATATACAGTACCCCTGCTATTTCATTCCCTTACAATATGCTACGTGATTTGTGCCCATCAATGGTAGTTATGCATGTAGCTAGTTATATGTGCAGCCATGTTTTAGATAATATGTACATATCAATAATGTGCAATCTATAACGTTCACATATATCAGTTGTTCATTATATGTGGACTTTTCATATACCGCTTCATATTCTCCTCTTTGCTTTGCTCTCTCTCCTTTTCCTTCCCTGTCATCCAAATCCTTTTCAACCTCCTCTATCTGTTCTTCCTTACTAATGGTCATATAATATAAAACATTTAATCTAGAAATAAATATTACCAAATGTCACTGAAAACACAGGATTATAGAGTAGGACATGAGATAAGATAAGATAAGACAAAACACAATGGATCAATCATTAAAAGGATGAAGCTAAGGTAAACCTAAACCTACATTTCATGGAATTACATATGGAACAATTCCATGATATCTGGGAGTATATTTTTTTTAGGAGTGATCTGAAAATAGAGTAGGAGAGACGCAGGAAAATAATATCTTTCCACCGTAACCATTGACAGAATATAGACTGTTGTTATTATACACAGAATAGAGTCATAAAACGGCCTGTATCTGCTAATGCTCTGGTGGGGAGCAACGGAGAATTAGATCCCTATTGGTTTCTATAATAGGATTGGCTCTTGCTCATAAAGACATTGATTCCAATATCAGAAGAATATTATAGAATTTCTGTGATACTATTAGATCCGTCAATATACATTTGTCCCTTACATTATTGTGTCTACACATACGCACAAGGAGGACCAATAAAATGGCATGGATCTATGAAATTCAATGGGGCCATTCAGACATGGAGCGTTTTTCACGTTGCATGAAACTCACTGCATGTCCCATTCCTGTGCGATTTTGCGGATCACGCACCCAATAAAGTCAATGGGTGCGTGAAAATCACGAACAGTACACGGACATCCGTGTGCTGTCCATGATTCACACACCAGTTCCTTGAAATGTAGAGAAAAAAAAAATAATAAATAAAGAAATGTGCACCAACACGGACATCAACAACTGATGCAACACAGAAGAAACACTGATGGCACACGGAACTGCAACGCATGAAAAACGTGTCCATTTTTTGCGGACGCATGGCGGAAACGCTCGTGTGAGTCTAGCCTAACTCTGCCAAGATCACTCTATGTTCTAACACTGGTGGACATTATTCAATAATATAATTACCAGAATGCCGCCTCTGCCTCAGACACTGTTTCTTTCCAGCTGTTGGAGAAAATAAAAAGGAAGAAAAAAATAATTACAGATAATAGAATTAGAGATGAGCGAACCGGGACAACCGAACCCGGTTTCGGTCCGAACATCGGGAAAAATTCGGTTCGCAGCGAATCCGAACTTCACCGGGTTCGGCCGAACCCGTTTTGACCGAACCCGGTCAAAAATATTATACAAATCGGCAGCCACTTGTCTCTATCAATCAGTGATAGAGAAAAGAGGCTGCTGATTAAAAATAAAAAAAAAGCATTTCATACGTACCCGGTCGTTGTCTTGGTGACGAGTCCCTCTTCTTCCTCCAGTCCGACCTTTTCTGACGAAGCAGCCTGTGATTGGCTGCAGAGGCCTCTGCAGCCTATGATTGGCTGCAGAGGCCGCGGCAGCCTGTGATTGGCTGCAGCGGTCACATGGGCTGTATCGACATCCAGGAATGTCGGGCCGGATGTCGAGAGGGACGCGTCACCAAGGCAACGGCCAGGAAACCGGACTGGAGGAAGCAGAAATTTCTCGGTAAGTATGAACGTTTTTTTTTATACAGGTTACTCTATATTCTGATCGGAATTCACTGTCCAGGGTGCTGAAACAGTTACTGCCGATCAGTTAACTCTTTCAGCACCCTGGACAGTGACTATTTACTGACGTCGCCTAGCAACGCTGCCGTAATGACGGGTGCACACACG
This sequence comes from Rhinoderma darwinii, assembly GCF_050947455.1. NCBI lineage: Eukaryota > Metazoa > Chordata > Amphibia > Anura > Rhinodermatidae > Rhinoderma > Rhinoderma darwinii. The sequence goes on from NC_134691.1 coordinate 61,411,178, forward strand.
TAGTCACCCGTCATTACGGGGCCTCATGCACACGACCGTAAAAACGCCCGTTATTAAGGGTCATAATTACAACTCGAAATAGCGGGCCCATAGACTTCTGTTAGCCACGGGTACCTTCCCGTTTTCTCACAGGAAGGTGCCCGTGCCATTAAAAAGATAGAACATGTTCTATTTTTTTATTTTGCGGGCCGTGCTCCTATACTTATAATGGGAGCATGGCTCGGAAAAACGACCGGCTGCCCGTGGCCGGCCGTGCTCATCTCCTGAAATACTCTGTGCTGCCTTAAACTCTGTGGACAGGTCAGGATCCTGTTTCTTTTAAATGCTGCTAGGGAACCCGCTCGATCCACTATATAAGGCTGCGCTACAGTGCAGCATTTAAAAGAAACAGGATCCTGACCTGTCCACAGAGTTTAAGGCAGCACAGTGTATTTCAGGAGATGAGCGTGCAGATTTAGTGCTGCTGTGAACTCTGCTCTTACCATTACGTAGCTCTCAGTCTGTTACCTCTCCTCCACTCCTGTCCTCTATAACACCTTCACATGATTGGCAAGTCACCACGTAATGGTAAGAGCAGAGTTCACAGCAGCACAGAGTATTTCAGGAGATGAGCGTGCGGATCTTGTGCGAGGTGGTGACTTGCCAATCATGTGAAGGTGTTATTGAGGACAGGAGTGGAGGAGAGGTAACAGACTGAGCTACGTAATGGTAAGAGCAGAGTTCACAGCAGCACAGAGTATTTCAGGAGAGGAGCGTGCAGATTCTGTGCTGCTGTGAACTCTGCTCTTACCATTACGTAGCTCTCAGTCTGTTACCTCTCCTCCAGTCCTGTCCTCAATAACACCTTCACATGATTGGCAAGACACCACCCCGCACAAGATCCGCACGCTCATCACAGCAGCACAGAGTATTTCAGGAGATGAGCGTGCGGATCTTGTGCGCGGTGGTGTCTTGCCAATCATGTGAAGGTGTTATTGAGGACAGGAGTGGAGGAGAGGTAACAGACTGAGCTACGTAATGGTAAGAGCAGAGTTCACAGCAGCACAGAGTATTTCAGGAGAGGAGCGTGCAGATTCTGTGCTGCTGTGAACTCTGCTCTTACCATTACGTAGCTCTCAGTCTGTTACCTCTCCTCCAGTCCTGTCGTCAATAACACCTTTACATGATTGGCAAGTCACCACCCCGCACAAGATCCGCACGCTCATCTCCTGAAATACTCTGTGCTGCTGTGAACTCTGCTCTTACCATTACGTGGTGACTTGCCAATCATGAAGGTGTTATTGAGGACAGTAGTGGAGGAGAGGTAACAGACTGAGAGCTACGTAATGGTAAGAGCAGAGTTCACAGCAGCACTGAATCTTCACGCTCATCTCCTGAAATACTCTGTGCTGCCTTAAACTCTGTGGACAGGTCTGGATCCTGTTTCTTTTAAATGCTGCACTGTAGCGCAGCCTTATATAGTGGATCGAGCGGGTTCCCCAGCAGCATTTAAAAGAAACAGGATCCTGACCTGTCCACAGAGTTTAAGGCAGCACAGAGTATTTTAGGAGAGGAGTGTGTGATTGGCTGCAGAGGCCGTTGCAGCCTGTGATTGGCTGCAGAGGCTGTCACGTGGGATGAAGCGTCATCCCTGGAGGCCGGCCTTCTGATGTCATCCTGACGTGCGTGACCGCCACTACAGCCTGTGATTGGCTGCAGCGGCGACATGGATGAAACGTCATCGCTGGAGGCCGGACAGGAGGAATGTAAGTATGAACGTATTTTTTGTATTTTTTTTATTACATTAAAATTGGATTTTCCGCGCGCCGAGCATGTACTGTCAAGGTTGCTGAAAGAGTTAGTGCAGCCCATTAACTCTATCAGCACCCTGGACAGTACCATGCTCGGCGCACGGAAATTACAGGTTCGGTCCGAATCGAACTTTTTCGTGAAATTCGGCGAACTAACCGAACCTAACTTTTCATAAGTTTGCTCATCTCTAAATATAATGTTCAGGAATATAGATTACGCTCTGTTCACATCACGTCTGTGACTTCTGTTGGAGGTATACATTCATTGCTGATGTATACCCCTGAATTCTCCCATGTTAAAAAAATTTTATACTGCGTGGTATCTATTTTTTGCAGGATGCCTCTGCATAGAAAAGCGTAGTCAACTATACTTTTCTATACAGCAAAAAACTTATGCACATAAACCAGCCCGACGGACGTCAAAAGGATACTCTTTTAGACTTTGTCAAGAGAATGAAGCTTTATGGATAAGTTTGGTGTTTATGCCAGGAGACAGGTGACTGAGCCTTATAATTTATGGCCTTCTGTATGAAAGTACTGTTTGAATTTTCGTGGTATTATATATCCCCCACCTGGATAGAGATAAATTTGTTCTCCGTAGTATTAGAATAAAGAAAGAGTAGATCCGGAGTAATACAATATAACTTTTACTAAATTGATTAAAATATACGTAACAGACATATATCAAAAATATGAGGATCTTATCTGCCAATGCTGCATACAAATTCTCATTTATTTTCAATAATTTATATTGATATCAGAAGTTCTGATGACAGCAATAGGTCAGTCCGCCTTTGTAAGGTTTCCTAATTTTGATGTGATGTTATGGTAGCTATTTTCAGGGTATTATTTCTAATTTCGCTCTAATTCCTTGGATCACATTTATAGATAATATAACAGAAATGGGGCAATTGCCCTCCTACCCTGTGTTTTTCGGTCAGTAGTCCTCTACGTAGATGTGTCCAAAGGAAATGGTGTATCCTCTCCTGAATAGTAGATAATGATAAAAAGTTCTCCCAACGCGTTTCTTGCTGACCAAGCAATTCCTCAGGGGAGATAGGTAAAGAAAGCAGCAGCGTCCAGATTCAGAGTTTGCTGCTTTAAATATGGCTGTCAATTCGTGTGAAGAGGAGTGCTCATTGATTAGAGAATGTTAGATCAAGAAGGCAGCTGCGTCCAGATTCAGTGTCTGGTGCTCAAAATATAGCTGTCAACTCGAATGAGGAAGAATGTTCAACAATTGGAGCAAGTTTGCAGTGGCAAAAGGTATCCCGTAATTAGAACATCATTGCAGTGGCAAGGAGTCAAACCTTCCTGGTAGGAGGTAAAGGAAGAACGCCTGTTCCTGGCGTGTACCGTCACTATACTGAGGGATTCCCTGCTTTTTATGTCCGATTACTCCCCTAATGCCCGCCCTACCTACCACGCCCCCCTGTGACGTATCGAGGGGGCGTGTGTCTAAAGTGACATGTTGATCCTCCCCACGACCGCGAGCCCGCTGAGCATAAACATAGTTCATGCAACAGCTGAGCAAGCGGTCGCGCCGAGGACCAACGCCACAGACCACCCAGAGCAATCTCCCTACGTTCTCAGTCCTGGAGATGTTGAAACGTCTCCAAGCTGCGGTCTAGTACTGCCCGGAGATGTGTAGTGAGGGGAACTGATGGGCCCGCCCCTAGTTGTGACGTGACAGCCAATCATTGGCTGTGACCTCAGTCTACCTCTCGTACATCAGGTCCGCACCGCCCATACAGGCGCTGCGGGTCTGTATTAGAGAGGATACATGGAGTAAGTCTGTGTGTGAGAACAGGGAGTATGGCAGATGAATGAATGGCAGAGGGGTGGGAAAAGGGGAATATTAGAACGGGACAAATGTTGTGTGCATGGTACAGAGGTACCGATAGAGCTGACCTACATCGGTCCTCAGAGTAACCCAGGAACACAAGTGTCTCTGAAAATAATCGGAAAAGCTTGTTTAGTTTAGGGAAATCCGTTCACAACTAGTCAAGTGACTATAAAGATTAGGATATTTAAATGACAAATAAAGGTTAATTATTGAAGCTAATTTAGAGTCTACAGAGGGGCTGAATAGGCTAAAGAATAATGTTGATTCATGAGTTCTACCTACTATGGTTCATAAAATGAAGAAATATTTTATACTTAAAGGCTAAGCGTGGGATGGGTTCAAATGAAACATCCAGTCAAGTTGTTCATTTAAACCGTTTGGTGCCATAGTGCCTAATTTAAAGATCCACTTGGATTCTCTTTGTAATAGACTTCTATCTATGTCGCCACCTCTTATGGATGGTCGCAGTTGTTCGATTACTGTAAATTTCAGGCAATCAGAATCTCCTTTATGTTTCAGGTGGACATGACGGGAAACTGGCTTGTCTCTTTTATGACGCACATCACACCTATGTGTAATGACAGGGATAGGGAAACAGACAAGTGAGCCCTAATCTACCCGCCACTCAGTCCCTGCCTACTTGCAACGACCCGCCCTAGGCGACTGGGTACAACTGGGCGACAGTCCCTACACTCAGTAAGTGCACGACAGACAACAGACAAGGAAACACAGAACAAAGGGAAACGGGGCAATTGCCCACGGAACACCGTGAGCGACAAGAGAAGTAAACGAGCCGAGTAAAACCAGGAGTGTACGAGGTACCAAACGCAGAGCAGAAGAGTAGTCAGTAAGCCAGGGTCATATGAAGCAGGGTCAAATAGTACAGAAGCTGCAGCAGGGCCAGGAAACCAGCAGAGAAGAATCACAAGCAAAGGAGGAACAGGAAAGGCAGGTATAAATAGACAGAGGGCGGGAGCTAGCTCCATCTGGCCAGGCTGTGATAGGCTCTCCCACTCCTAAGCCTGCCATCCTGAGTGGTGGAAGATGGAGTCAGTCTCGCAGACATAGAAGCAGGTGCAGACTGATTACCTATGGGCGTGGATAAAGAAGCTGTGCCTGGCAGATCCTTAACAGTACCCCCCCCCCTTTTATGAGGGGCCACCGGACCCTTTCTAGATGGACCTGGTTTATTGGGGAAACGAAGGTGGAACCTCCTGACCAATACCCCAGCGTGAACATCCCGGGCGGGTACCCAAGTCCTCTCCTCAGGCCCGTATCCTCTCCAATGGACCAGGTACTGGAGGGAGCCTTGGACCATCTTGCTGTCCACAATCTTGGCCACCTGGAATTCTACCCCCTCAGGGGTGAGAACGGGGACAGGAGGTTTCCTCGAGGGAGCCAAGGACGGGGAGCAGCGTTTAAGGAGGGAGGCATGAAACACGTCGTGTACTCGAAAAGATGGGGGCAACTCCAGTCGGAAGGAGACAGGATTGAGGACTTCAATGACCTTGTACGGCCCTATGAACCGGGGAGCAAACTTCTTGGACGGGACTTTAAGGCGCAAGTTCTTTGACGATAGCCACACCAGATCCCCGACCATAAACAAGGGGTTAGCAGAACGTCTTCTATCTGCCTGAGTTTTTTGTATGATCTGGGACGCCTCTAGGTTCTTCTGAACCTGGGCCCAGACTGTGCACAGTTCCCGATGAACGACCTCTACCTCGGGATTGTTGGAACTAACAGGTGAAACGGAGGAGAACCGTGGATTAAACCCAAAATTACACATAAAGGGGGAGACCCCTGACGAGTTACTGACCCGGTTATTAAGGGAAAATTCGGCGATGGGAATGAATGAGACCCAATCATATTGACAGTCAGAGATAAAACACCTTAAATATTGTTCTAGAGACTGATTAGTCCTCTCGGTTTGGCCATTAGTTTCAGGATGGAAGGCAGAGGAGAAGGACAGATCAATCTCCAACTTTTTACAGAAGGCTCTCCAAAACAAAGAAACAAATTGTACCCCTCTGACAGAAACAATATTGACAGGGACCCCATGGAGACGCAGGATGCGTTTGACAAACAAGGTAGCTAACGTCTTAGCATTGGGTAGTTTTTTGAGGGGCACAAAGTGGCACATCTTACTGAAGCGGTCTACTACAACCCACACCACCGACTTGCCTTGAGATGGAGGCAAATCGGTGATAAAATCTATGGAGATATGGGTCCAAGGTCTCTGGGGAATGGGCAAAGAACGTAGTAAGCCCGCTGGTCGGGACCTGGGAGTCTTGGACCTAGCACAAACCTCACAAGCGGCGACGTAGGCCTTAACGTCTTTAGGCAACCCAGGCCACCAATAGTTTCTGGCAATGAGGTGCTTGGTACCCAGGATGCCTGGATGACCACATAGTGTGGAGTCATGATTTTCCCTAAGTACCCTAGGCCGGAATTGCAGGGGAACAAACAGCTTGTTCCCAGGAAGGTTCCCGGGAGCTGAACCTTGATCAGCAGCAATTTCAGAGACTAAATCAGAATCAATAGAGGAAATGATTATACCTGGAGGCAAAATACAAGCAGGATCTTCCTCCGAAGGAGGGCTGGCCATGAAGCTACGCGACAGTGCATCAGCCTTAATATTTTTAGACCCAGCCCTATAGGTAACCAAAAAATTGAATCTGGTAAAAAATAACGCCCATCGAGCTTGTCTCGGGTTTAGCCTCCGGGCCGATTCTAGGAAAACCAGATTCTTGTGGTCGGTAAGGACCGTTACCTGGTGCCTAGCCCCCTCCAGGAAGTGGCGCCACTCTTCAAATGCCCATTTAATGGCTAAGAGTTTGCGGTTGCAATATCATAGTTACTCTCAGTGGGCGAAAACTTCCTGGAGAAGTAGGCACAGGGACGGAGATGGGTGAGGGACTTGGTACCCTGGGACAAGACAGCCCCCACTCCCACCTCGGACGCGTCAACCTCCACGATAAATGGCTCCATTTGGTTGGGCTGAACCAACACCGGTGCCGAAATAAAGCACTTCTTAAGGGCCTCAAAAGCCTAGACAGCCTCAGGATGCCAGTGGAGGAGATCAGCACCCTTGCGAGTGAGGTCCGTAAGAGGCTTAGCAATGACCGAGAAGTTAGCAATAAATCTCCTGTAATAATTAGCGAACCCCAAAAAGCACTGTAACGCCTTCAGGGAGGCAGGTTGGACCCATTCCGCGACAGCCTGGACCTTGGCTGGGTCCATGCGGAATTCATGAGGAGTGAGGATTTGACCCAAAAATGGTATCTCCTGCACCCCAAACACACATTTTTCGGTCTTCGCAAACAGTTTGTTTTCCCGAAGGACCTGGAGCACTTTCCTGACATGCTCAATGTGGGAGGACCAGTCCTTGGAAAACACAAGTATGTCATCAAGGTACACTACAAGAAATACCCCCAGGTAATCTCTTAAAATCTAATTTATGAAATTCTGGAAGACCGCGGGAGCATTACACAACCCAAAGGGCATGACGAGGTATTCGAAATGACCTTCGGGCGTGTTAAACGCAGTCTTCCACTCATCCCCCTCTTTGATGCGGATAAGGTTATACGCCCCCCGTAGATCAAACTTAGAGAACCATTGGGCCCCCTGAACCTGATTAAACAGATCAGGAATCAAAGGAAGGGGATACTGGTTCCTTACAGTGACCTTATTCAAGTTACGGTAGTCAATGCATGGCCTAAGACCACCATCCTTCTTCCCTACGAAGAAGAAGGGGCGAATGTAACCCTTGGCCAGGCATTCCTGGATATACTCTCTCATGGCTTCACGTTCGGGACAAGAGAGATTAAATATCCTACCCTTAGGGAGCTTAGCTCCTGGTACCAAATCGATAGCGCAATCGTATTCTCTATGAGGAGGTAACACTTCGGAGGCCTCCTTAGAGAAAACATCAGCGAAGTCCTGAACAAACTCAGGTAGCGTGTTCACCTCCTCAGGGGGAGAAATAGAATTAACAGAAAAACATGATGTCAAGCATTCATTACCCCATTTGGTAAGATCCCCAGTATTCCAGTCAAACGTGGGATTATGCAACTTCAACCAGGGAAGGCCTAAAACCAAATCGGACGATAATCCCTGCATCACCAGTACAGAGCACTGCTCCAAATGCATGGATCCAACAAGGAGTTCAAAAACAGGGGTATGCTGTGTAAAATAACCATTAGAAAGAGGAGTGGAGTCGATACCCACTACCGGGACAGGTTTAGGCAAATCAATCAAAGGCATAGCTAGAGACATAGCAAATTCCACAGACATGATATTAGCAGACGACCCTGAATCCACGAAGGCACTGCCGGTTGCAGACCTACCACCAAAAGAGACCTGAAAGGGAAGCAAGATTTTATTACGTTTCATATTTACGGGAAATACCTGTGCGCCCAAGTGACCTCCCCGATGATCACTTAGGCGCGGAAGTTTTCCGGCTGCTTATTCTTACGCCTAGGACAGGTGTTCACTTGATGCTTGTCATCCCCACAATAGAAGCAGAGACCATTCTTCCTTCGGAACTCTCTACGTTGTTGGGGGGACACGGAGGCCCCGAGTTGCATGGGTACCTCCGAGACTTCCGTGGAAGAACGAAGCAACGGAACCTCGGGAGGCATCATGGGGGAGTCAGAGGAGAAAACACAAAAACGTTCACGTTGTCGTTCCCTGAGACGTCGGTCAAGTAGTACCGCTAAAGTCATAACCTGGTCTAGGGAGTCAGAAGAGGGATAGCTAACTAGCAGGTCTTTCAGGGTGTTCGACAGACCCAACCTAAACTGGCACCTTAAGGCAGGGTCATTCCACCGAGAAGCTACGCACCACTTCCTAAAGTCAGAGCAATACTCCTCAACAGGTCTCTTACCCTGACGTAAGGTCACCAGCTGACTTTCGGCAAAGGCAGTCCTGTCAGTCTCGTCATAAATGAGAGCAGAAAAGAAAAGATCAACGGAGGAAAGTTCAGGGGCGTCAGGAGCCAAGGAGAAGGCCCATTCTTGGGGCCTTTCCTGGAGCCAGGACATAATTATACCCACCCGCTGGCTCTCAGAACCTGAGGAGTGGGGCTTTAAACGAAAATAGAGCCTACAACTCTCCCGAAAGGAGAGAAAAGTCTTCCGGTCCCCTGAGAACCGGTCAGGCAACTTGAGGTGGGGTTCAAGAGGTGAGGTGAGGGGCACTACCATGGTAGCATCAGGCTGGTTGACCCTCTGAGCCAGGGCCTGGACCTGTAGGGAGAGACCCTGCATTTGCTGAACCAGGGTCTCAAGGGGGTCCATATTGGTGTGAGGGACCAGGGTAGAGTAGGTATATGGGCTTGTGATTATGTAATGACAGGGATAGGGAAACAGACAAGTGAGCCCTAATCTACCCGCCACTCAGTCCCTGCCTACTTGCAATGACCCGCCCTAGGCGACGGGGTACAACTGGGCGACAGTCCCTACACTCAGTAAGTGCACGACAGACAACAGACAAGGAAACACAGAACAAAGGGAAACGGGGCAGTTGCCCACAGAACACCGTGAGCAATAAGAGAAGTAAACGAGCCGAGTAAAACCAGGAGTGTACGAGGTACCAAACGCAGAGCAGAAGAGTAGTCAGTAAGCCAGGGTCATATGAAGCAGGGTCAAATAGTACAGAAGCTGCAGCAGGGCCAGGAAACCAGCAGAGAAGAATCACAAGCAAAGGAGGAACAGGAAAGGCAGGTATAAATAGACAGAGGGCGGGAGCTAGCTCCGTCTGGCCAGGCTGTGATAGGCTCTCCCACTCCTAAGCCTGCCATCCTGAGTGGTGGAAGATGGAGTCAGTCTCACAGACATAGAAGCAGGTGCAGACTGATTACCTATGGGCGTGGATACAGAAGCTGTGCCTGGCAGATCCTTAACACTATGTGTTCTAAAATTCTCTTTTTAAATTCCCTAGTTGTTTTCCCGATATAATCTAGAGGGCATGGGCAGGTGATTTTGTACACTACATTGTTGGTGCTACAGTTCGAAAAACTTTTTATAGGGTAGTGAATTCCTGTGTGTGCACTGTGAAACATTTTTGTCGTTTGTATATACGTACATGCTTTACACTGTCCGCATCTGAAGCATCCGTTAATTTTGCGATTTAAACAGCATCCTTCTCTTTTTGTAGTGTCTAGATGGCTATGCATTAATTGATCCCCAATACTCCTACCTTTTCGATATGTAACTTGTGCCCTCGGTGTCACTGTCCCTCTGAGATCCGTATCCATCTGAAGAATTTTCCAGTGCTTATCTAGTATGTTTCTGATCGTGTGGTTTGCCATGTCATATGTTCCTATTAATCGTATGGGTTTTTGCATGGTTTCTCTCTTTTTGGGAATGAGTAGTTCCTCTGTTCTTAGGGAATGTGCATGTCTATATGATTCTTTCAAAATTCTGGACGGATAGCCCCTCTCAACAAATATAGCCTTGAGGTCCCTGGCTTTCACCTCAAAGTCATGTGGATCAGAACAGTTCCGTCTGAGGCGAAGGTATTGACCCTTAGGTATACCTTTTTTGAGTGGAAGAGGATGATAACTCTCCCACCTCAGAAGGCTGTTGGTGGCTGTGGGTTTCCTGTAGATTGAAGTTTTTATTTTACCGTCACTTTCTATAGTTATAAGCACATCCAAGAAAGGAAGAGAATTTAAGTGAACAAACTATACTCAACCAAATGTGCAAAAAATTTTCTGATCGGGGCTATCCGAGTCATGTCTTGGATTTTAATAGACGGAAGGTTGAAGTGTTGGATAGACAGGACCTCCTCAGTGGGCAGGTGGTTGAGAACAAAAATGTCCGATTACCATTTATCTCCACCTTTTCCTCTTTAAGCTCACAAGTTGGTGAGATTTTGAGGAAAGATTGGAAGATATTGAGTAGAGCTTTTCCAAAGGTTGCTGAATTTCAAGAGAGGCCGATGATTGCATATAGGAAAGGTAGAACAATCAAAGATAGCGTGGTCAAGGCCGATATTGGGTCAAACCGGAAAAGTCAAATGTTTCTGGCCCCTCCGAAACATGGTTGTTACCCATGTTTAAGATGTAATATATGTGACAATATGATTAAGGGTGGCACTTTTAACCATCCACAAACAGGTAAAATAATGAACATCAAAGGTTTCTTTACGTGCCAATCATCCTTTGTTATTTATTTGTTGAGTTGTCCTTGTGGCTTGTATTATGTTGGTGAGACTACCACAGAAGTACGTCTCAGGATGAGAAATCACAAATCAAACATCAACACTAAGAGACAGGATTTACCGGTATCAAGACACTTTTTGAAAAAAAGTTGAGATTTAGAATTATTGATTCGGTGCCTTAACTGAGATGAGGCGGTGATAGAGGTTTGGCTCTTAACCCCTTCCCAACATCCGCCGTATATATACGGCGCTGCCGGGAAGGTGTTCCCGCAAAGCGCAGTACAGTTATGGCGCAGTGATGGTGCGGGCTCAGGAGCAGAGCCGGCACCATCACCGTGGGGTGACAGCTGTATTATACAGCTGGCACCCTCCTGTAACTGCCAGGACTGGAGCTATTCTCCGATCCGGCAGATTAACCCCTCAGATGCTGCGCTCAATATTGCGCAGCATCTGATAGGTTTTCACCCGACCGGCAACCCAGTGATGCAATCGCTGGGTTGCTGTGGCAATCGGACGCCAGAAAATGGCGTCCGAGTCTGCCTTGTACGGGAGCCGATGAGGACCCGCCTGCGGCGCGTCCTCATAGGCTTGCTGTCAGTGAATAACTGACAGCGCTAATACACTGCACTACGTATGTAGTGCAGTGTATTAGAGTAGCGATCGGGGCCTCATGTCCCCTAGTGGGACAAGTAAAAAAAGTAAAAAAAAGTTAATAAAAATGTGGTAAAACAATAAAAACACACACATTTCAAATAAAAATAAAGCTAAACTGACTTTTTTCCCATAGTAAGTCTTTTATTATGGGAAGAACCGTAAAAATTAAAAAAACTATACATAATTGGTATCGCCGCCTCCGTAACGGCCCAAACTACAAAACTATTATGTCATTTATTCCGCACGGTGAACGCTGTAAAAAAAAAAAAACATGAAAAACAACACCAGAATCTTTGTTTTTAGGTCACATCTCCTTCCAAAAAATGCTATAAAAAGTGATCAAAAAGTCACATATACTCCAAAATAGTACTAATAAAAACGTCAATCCGTCCCGCAAAAAATAATCCCTGAAACCGCTTTGTGCACGCAAAAATAAAAAAGTTATGGGTCTTAGAATAGGGCGACACAGAAAACAAATGATTTTATAAAAAAAGTGATTTTATTGTGCAAAAGCCGCAATACATAAAAAAAACTATACATAATTGGTATCGCCGCGTACGTAATGACCCAAACTACAAAAAATTATGTAATTTATCCCGCAAGGTGAACGCCGTAAAAAAAAAAAAACATGAAAAACACCGCCACTGCAATACATAAAAAAAACTATATCAATTTGGTATCGCCGTAATCGTATCGACCTACAGAATAAAGCTAACATGTAATTTAGGGCGCACTGTGTATGCCGAAAAAAAAACCAATAAAAAACTATTCCAGAATTGCTTGTTTTTCCTTTACCAAAAAATTAAATAAAAAGTGATCAAAAAGTCATATGTGTTCTAAAATGGTAACAATAAAATCTACAGCCCGTCTTGCAAAAAACAAGTCCGCACACCGCTCAATCAACTGAAAAATAAAAAAGTTATGGCACTAGTAATGCGGTGATGAAAAAACATCTCAATGCGCAGGCCGGAGGGGAACATTCCTTCAGTTTCAGGGCCCTAGTATTTAGGAACTAGGAAAGGGAAGGGACATAGCACATCCGCTGGAAGCGAGGGCGCCTGTATTATACCAGCGCAAAACTTTCCCAGCAATATTTCCCAAACTACGAAGGAGAAAATGTCCCCAAAAGCTGCAGAGCGTTACAGAAGGGGGATAAGAAAGAAAACCGTTTATCAGTGTGACACCGGCCTGTGTATAACGGATCGCTTCACATCGTAACACACATCTATGGATAATTGTATTATTTACCCCATTATTATACCCTCTTATTATGCCCTGATGTACTCCGCACAGATTACATATGCCCCCACATTATAAACGGAAATACCAGCAAAACCCCAAACAGAACTATTACCAAGCAAAATCCATGCTCAAAATGGCGGTCTTTCCCTTCTTAGCCCTACAGTGCGCCCAAACAGCAATTTATGGCCACAAGTAAGGCATTACCATACCCGGAAGAACCCGCTTAACAATTTATGGGGTAAGATTCTCTAGGGGCACAACATATTGTGCGGTGAATGGGCAAATCAGTGGAAAAATTTCAATTTTCACTTTGCACCATCCACTGCGTATTAATTTCTGCAAAACACCTGTGGAGTCTAAATTCTCACTACACCCCTTGATAAATGCCTTTAGGGGTGTAGTTTCTAAAACGGGGTCACTTTTGTTTGGTACATCAGGGGTTTTGCAAATGCAACATGGCGTCCGCAAACCATTCCAGCAAAATCTACGCTCCAAAAGATAAATACCGCTCCTTTTCTTCTGAATGCTCCCATATATGTAAACAGCTGATTATAACCACATATGGGGTGTAACCGTACTCGGAAGAAATTTCTTTACAAATGTTGGCGTGCTTTTTCTTTATTCCTTGTAAAAATGAAAAATGTTGATCTAAAACTACATCTTGTTGGAAAAAAAAATTTTTTTTTCATTTTCATGGCCTAATCTAATTAATTCGGCAAAAAACCTTTGGGATCAAAATTTTCACTATTCCCCTAGATGATTCCTCAGGGGGTGCAGTTTTCCAAATGGAATCACTTTTGGGGTGTTTCCACTGTACTAGTACTACAGGGGCTCAGCAAATGTGACATGGCGCTCAGAAACCATTCCAAAATCCAAATGGTGCTAGTTCCATTCTGAGCCCTACCGTGTGTCCAAACAGATGTTTTTGACCAGATGTGGGGTATTATTTAACTCGGGAGAAGTTGCTTTACAAATGTTACGATGCTTTTTCTCCTTCAGTCCTTGTGGAAATGAAAATAAAATACCTAAACCTACATTTTCTTTGAAAAAATGTAGATTTTAATTTTTACGGCCTACTTCCAATAAGTTCTGTAAAACACCTGTGGGGTCTAACTGCTCACTGTACCCCTAGATAATTTCCTCATGGGGTGTAGTTTCCAAAATGGGGTCACTTGTTGGGGGTTTCCACTGTTTTGTCCCCTCAGGGGCTTTGCAAATGCGACATGGCCTCCGCAAACCATTCCTGCTAAATTTGAGTTCCAAAAGCCAAATGGCGCTCTTTCCCTTCTCAGCCTCGCCGTGTGTCCAAACAACCGTTTATTACCACATATGGGGCATTGTTTTACTCGGGAGAAATTGCTTTACAAATTTGGTGGAGCTTTTTCTTCTTTAGTCCTTGTGGAAATGAAAAAAAAAAATTAGCTAAACCTACATTTTAGTTGAAAAAATTTAGATTTTCATTTTCACAGCCTACTTCCAAAAATTTCTGCAAGAAACCTGTGGGGTCAAAATGCTCACTATACCCCTAGATAATTTCCTCAAGGGGTATAGTTTCCAAAATGGGGTCACTTGTTGGGGGTTTCCACTGTTTTGTTCCCTCGGGGGCTTTGCAAATGCGACATGGCTTCCGCAAACCATTCCTGCTAAATTTGAGCTCCAAGAGCCAAATGGCGCTCTTTCCATTCTAAGCCCTGCCGTGTGTCCAAACAACCGTTTATTACCTCATGTCGGGTATTGTTTTACTCGGGAGAAATTTCTTTACAAATGTAATGGTGCTTTTTCTCCTTTAGTCCTTGTGGAAATGAAAAAAAATTAGCTAAACCTACATTTTATTTGAAAAAATGTAGATTTTCATTTTCACAGCCTACTTCCAAAAATTTCTGCAAAAAACCTTTGGGGTCAAAATGCTCACTATACCCATAGATAATTTCCTCAAGGGGTATAGTTTCCAAAATGGGGTCACTTGTTGGGGGGTTTGCACTGTTTTGTCACCTCAGGGGCTTTGCAAATGTGACATGGCCTCCGCAAACCATTCCTGCTAAATTTGAGCTCCAAGAGCCAAATGGCGCTCTTTCCATTCTAAGCCCTGGCGTGTGTCCAAACAACAGTTTATTACCACATGTGGGGTATTCTTTTACTCAGGAGAATTTGCTCTACAAATGTTGTGGTGCTTTTTCTACTTTAGTTCTTTTGGAAATGAAAAAAAATTAGCTAAACATACATTTTATTTGAAAAAATTTAGATTTTCATTTTCATGGCCTAGTTCCAAAAATGTTTGCAAAAAAACTGGCAGGTCAAAATGCTTGCTACACCCCTAAATAAATTCCTCGAGGGGTGTAGTTTCCCAAATGGGGTCACTTTTGGGGGTTTCCACTGTTTTAGTTCCACAAGACCTGTTCAAAGCTGACATGGAGCCTAAAATATATTCTAATAAAAAGGAGGCCCAAAATCCACCAGGTGCTCCTTTGCTTCTGAGGCCGGTGTTTCAGTCCAGTAGCACACTAGGTCCACATGTGGGATATTTCCTAAAACTGCAGAACCTGGGCAATAAATATTGAGTTGCATTTCTTGGGTAAAACCTTCTGTGGTACAAAAAAAATGGATTCAAAATGAATTTCTGGAAAAAAATAATGAACTTTGTAAATTTCACCTCTACTTTGCCTTAATTCCTGCGCAATGTCTAAAGGGTTAAGAAACTTTCTAAATGCTGTTTTGAATACTTTGAGGGGTTCAGTTTTTAAAATGGGGTGACTTATTGGGGGTTTCTAATATCTAAGGACCTCAAAGCAACTTCACAACTGAACTGGCCCCTGTAAAAATAGCATTTTTAAATTTTCTTGAAAATGTGAGAAATTGCTGCTAAAGTTCTAAGCCTTGTAACGTCCTAGAAAAATAAAATGATGTTCAAAAAACGATGCCAATCTAAAGTAGACATATGGGGGATGTTAATTAGCAACAATTGTGTGTGGTATAACTGCCTGTCTTACAAGCAGATACATTTAAATTGAGAAAAATGCTAATTTTTGCCATTTTTCGCTAAATTTTGGTGTTTTTCACAATTAAATACTGAATGTATCGGGAAAATTTTGCCAGTAACATAAAGTCCAATGTGTCACGAGAAAACAATCTCAGAATCGCTTGGATAGGTAAAAGCATTCCGGAGTTATTACCACATAAATTGAAACATGTCAGATTTGAAAAATGAGGCTCTGTCAGGAAGGTCAAAAGTGGCCAAAGAGGGAAGGGGTTAAAAGAAAAGAGCTAGAGTGGATCTTTAGATTGGAAACTGTCTCCTAAGGGGCTAAATATAGAGTATACTTGTGGCCCACATATCTAATATAGAAGTGGGTAACTTGCCCCTTTTAATAACTATAGTGTAAAGGATCTGCCAGGCACAGCTTCGGGGTTAACGCCCATAGATAATCAGTCTGCACCTGATTCTATGTCTGTGAGACTGACTCCATCTTCCACCACTCAGGGTGGCAGGCTTAGGAGTGGGAGAACCTATCACAGCCTGGCCAGACGGAGCTAGCTCCAGCCCTCTGTCTATTTATTCCTGCCTTTCCTGTTCCTCCTTTGCTTGTGATTCTTCTCGTTTGGTTTCCTGGCCCTGCTGCAGCTTCTTTTACTATTGTCCTTGCTTCATTTTGACCCCGGCTTGCTGACTACTCTCCTGCTCTGCGTTTGGTACCTCGTACACTCCTGGTTTGACTCGGCTTGTTCACTTCTCTTGTTGCTCACGGTGTTGCCGTGGGCAACTGCCCATTTCTCCCCCTAGCTCTGTGTACCCTTGTCTGTTTGTCTGTCGTGCACTTATTGAGCATGGGGACCGTCGCCCAGTTGTACCCCGTCGCCTAGGGCGGGTCGTTGCAAGTAGGCAGGGACTGAGTGGCGGGTAGATTAGGGCTCACTTGTCTGTCTCCCACCCCCGGCTTTACATATAGGGATGGGATCGGTCTACGTCCTTGATGGTATAATTTGTGTCTTGTATGTATAAATAACTTGAGGTCTTATTTTGGCCTTTTTTGAATATACATATTTTATGCTTATTTTTATATTCACAGATATTATATATTAATCTTTATCTCATTTTCTCCCCCCCCCTCTTTTTTTTCAATATTTTCTAGATACACAATTGTATGTCAAGCAATATGAGAGATATTGGAAAGCAGCAGAGGCCCTGTCTTTGGAACTATAACGTCCTTTTTTTGGAAATATATATCAACAGATCCCTCAGAATAATTGATTCAATCTATAATACAGTGAGGCAGTTTGCATATGTGTCTTTATATGGATTGTATAATTGAAATGAGATTTAGAGTGGAACCTTCTCCTTCTTGTATGCTTGTACCATATTCCTTTTAATAAAAGCGAGCTTATATTGATAATTAACGCATGTCTGTTATGTTCAGATTATGCTTTTTTTCCGTGATGCGGTTTCTTTAGGGAACTTTTTTGATATCCCTGTTTGAGATGATAATTTTCCCTTTTATCAATATAGCTCTACCTGTTCTAATGGTGACTACAGTCATACTATATTGAACTAGGATGAGTCTGGTTACGATGTCCAACTTTGTTTTTATTTTTAGCACATTAACCCCTTAAGGTCGCAGCCTAGTTTTGGCCTTAAGGCTCAGAGCCCATTTTTCAAATCTGACATATTTTAATTTATGTGGTAATAACGTCGGAATGCTTAAACCTATCCAAGCGATTCTGAGATTGTTTTCTCGTGACACATTGGGATTCATGTTCGTGGTAAAATTTGGTCGATATATTCAGTGTTTATTGGTGAAAAATTGCAAAATTTAAAGAAAATGTTGAAAAAATAGCATTTTTCAGAATTTAAATGCATCTGCTTGTAAAACTGATGGTTATACCACCCAAAACAGTTACTAGTTCACATTTTCCATATGTCTACTTTAGATTGGCATCATTTTTTGAAAATTATTTTATTTTTCTTGGACGTTACAATGCTTAGAACATAAACAGCAATTTTTCATATTTTTAAGAACATTTCAAAAACCTTTTTTTTAAGGTACCTCTTCAGTTCTGAAGTGGCTTTGAGGGGCCTATGTATTAGAAACCCTGATAAAACACCCCATTTTAAAAACTAGACCCCTCAAAGTATTCAAAACAGAATTTAGAAATCTTTTTAACCCTTCAGGCATTTCACAGGAATTAAAGCAAAGTGGAGGTGAAATTTGCAAATTTCATTTTTCTTGCTGAATTTCAATTTTATTCAATTTTTGTTCTGTAACACAGAAGGTTTTACCAGAGAAATACTACTAAATATGTATTGTCCAGATTCTGCAGTTTTATAAATGTCTCACATGTGGCTCTAGTGCGCTCGTGGACTAAAACACAAGCCCTAGAAGCAAAGAAGCACCTAGTGCATTTTGAGTCCTCTTTTTTATTAGAGTATATTTTAGGCAGCATGCCAGGTTTGAAGAAGTGTTGAGATGCCAAAACATTAGGAATCCACCAATAATGACCCCATTTTGGAAACTACACCCCTCAAGGAATTTATTTATGGTTGTTGTTATCATTTTGACCACACAGTTTTTTCACAGCACCTATTTGAATTGGGCTGTGAAATGAAACAAATGTAATTTTTTCCAATAAGATGTCATTTTTTTATCAAAATTTCTTATTCTCACAGGGAACAAAATACCCCATTTTGTTGCCCAATTTCTCAGCAATACCCCATTTGTGCAGCAATACCCCATTTGTGGCGATAAACTGCAGTTTGGGCTCATGGGAGGCCTCAGAAGGTAAGGGAAGGAGCGCTGTGTGTTCTTTGGAGTGCAGATTTTGCTGGATTGGTTTTCGAGTGTCATTTCGCATTTTTAGAGCCCAAGAGGTATGAAAGCAATGGAAACCCACCAGAAGTGAACCCATTTTGGAAACTACACCCCTCAAGGAATTTATTTATGGGTGTTGTGACCATTTTGACCCCATAGTTTTTTCACAGAACTTATTTGAATTGGGCTGGGAATTAAAACAAAATTAATTTTTTCCAATAATATGTAGTTTTGGCTGAAAATTTCTTATTTTCACAAGAAATAAAATACCCCATTCTGTTGCGCAATTTGTCCTGAGTGCAGCAATACCCAATTTGTGGTGATAAACTGCCGTATGGGCCCCTGGGAGGGCTCAGAACGAAAGGACCACCATTTGGCCTACTGGGGATTTTCTGGTGCGAAGTCTTGTATGCAGAAGCCCCTGAGGTACCAGTACAGTTGAAACCCGCAAGAAGTGACCCCGTTTAAAAAACAACACCCTTAAGGCATTCATCTAGAGGTGTAGTGAGCATTTTGACCAGAGACATACACCCCATAAACTGTATGGCAATACCCTCAATGTGGCTGTTAACAGCTGCCTGGGCAAACAGCAGGGCCCAGAGGGGAAAGACTAGGGGGGATAAGCTATGCGGAGTACATCAGGGTAAGTAAAATTGAGGTAAATTAAAAACCAAGGGATGTATGATAAATTTTAAAACACTCTTTCATACAGAGTTCTGGTTTTTCAGGACACGTGTCACATTGATATATTGTGTCCTCCCTTATCCCCCTCTTATAGCAGACTTTGCACCTCTTTTGACTTTTTCCCTTCTTGCCAGTTTGGGGAACTTCTCCTGGAAAGTGTTGCCCTGGTACGATGTGTGTGGCCTCGCTTCCCGAAGTACTGGGAGTCCCCCCCCCCCTTCTTGGTCCCTAAAGATTTCACCTCTTGAAATTCCAGGAAAGTTCCCCTCTGGCCTGTACATCGACGTAGCACGTACACATTGTACAAAACCATCTGTATGATGTGCACGGCCAGCTTCTTATACCACACCGCATGGCGCTGTAGGGCTTCAGGACTTGATCTGACAAGTCCATCCCTCCCATGTACCTATTGTAGTCCAGGATGCAGGTCTCTGTACTGGTACCTCGTACAGGTACATGGGTACTGGTGTGGTATCTCTCTTGTCCTTGTACTTGACACACAATATGCTGCTGCTAGAATGTGCCCTGCTCTCATCCCTTCTGAGTGTTTGCCCAAGCAGAGTCTTAGGGGGGCCTCTCAGATTTTTTTCTAGCAGTGCCACATGCCGCAGGACTGGAAGAGAGGCACTTGAAGAGTGGGGCGCTGGTATAAAAATGATCCAGGTAGAGGTGGTAACCCTGGTCCAGCAGTGGGTGCACCAAATCCCACACAATTTTTGCGTTCACTCCCAGTAAGGGGGGGCATTCTGGGGGCTGAATACTGGTGTCCTTCCCTTTATATAGCCTAAATCTATACTCTGATGCACTCTCGCACAGCTTATACATCTTCACGCCATACCTTGCCCTCTTACCCGGCAGGTACTCGCGGAATTGAACCCTCCCTTTAAAATCTACCAAGGACTCATCAATAGAAATACACTTCTCGGGGGTGTATGCTTGGGAAAACCGGGCACTGAAACGGTCTAATAGGTGTTTCCATTTATACAAACGGTCAAAACTGGGGTCATCTCGGGGTGGGCACGGCTCATTATCAGTATAATGTAAGAAGCGAAGTATTGCCTAATTTATTTATTTTTTTAGGTTCCAGTTCACATCTGAAGTTGCTTTGAGGGACCTATATATTAGAAACCCCTATCAAATACCCCATTTTAGAAACTAGACCCCTTAAAGTATTCACAACAGCATTTAGAAAGTTTATGAACCCTTTAGGTGTTTCACAGGAATTTAGAGCAAAGTAGAGGTGAAATTTACATTTTTTTTTTGTCAGAAAATCCTCTTTATACCATTTTTTTTTTATAATACAAAAGGTTTTATCAGAGAAACACAACTTAATACTTATTGCCCAGATTCTGCAGTTTTGAGAAATATCCCACATGTGGCCCTAGTGCGGTAATGGACTGAAGCACCGGCCTCCGAAGCAAAGGAGCACCTAGTGGATTTTGAGCCCTCCTTTTTATTAGGCACCATGTCCGGTTTGAAGAGGTCTTGTGGTGCCAAAACAGTGGAAACCCCCCAAAAGTGACCCCATTTTGGAAACTAGACCCCTTGAGGAATTCATTGCAGTTTTCATGGGGTGCATGTGACTTTTTGATCAGTTTTTATTCTATTTTTAAGTGGCGTGGTGACTAAAACACAGAAATTCTTCTATTGTTTTTTATTCTATTTTTTTTACAGCGTTCACCGTGCGCTATAAATCACATATTCACTTTATTCTGCGGGGCGATACGATTACGGTGATACCAGATGTTTATAGTTTTTTTTAATGTCTTATGGCGTTTGCACAATAAAATACTTTTTGTAAAAAATCATTTACTTTTTGTGTTATATTCTAAGAGCCAGAACTTTTTTATTTTTCCATCAATAAAGCCGTTCGAGGACTTATTTTTTGCGTAACGAACTGTAGTTTTGATCAGTACCATTTTTAGGTACATGCGACTTTTTGATCTCTTTTTATTCCATTTTTTGGGAGGTGAAGTGACCAAACAATTGTGATTCTGGTACGGTTTATTATTATTTTCTTTTACAGCGTTCACCGCGCGGGATAAATAACGAAATAATTTTGTAGTTCAGGCCGTTACGGACGCGGCGATACCAATTATGTATAGTTTATTTGTTTGTTTATATATTTTTATTAATAATAAACTGATAAGGGAAAAAGGGGGATTTTTACTTTTATTACTTTTAAAACTTTTATTTTCTTATTTTTACACATCTTTTTTTAACTTTTTTTAACTTTATTACTTTGTCCCACTAGGGGACTTGAGGGCAGGAGGCCCTGATCGCTATTCTAATACACTGCACTACATGCATAGTACAGTGTATTAGAGCTGTCAGCTACTCACTGACAGCAAGCATAGTGGGTCCTGACTTCGTCAGGACCCACTAGGCTTCCGTCGATGGCATAGCCGGACGCCATTGTTAGGTGTCCGGTTGCCATAGTCACCATCACCGGCCGCTATCGTGTAGCAGGCTGGTGATTGTAGCTTAACCCCTAAAAAGCCGTGATCGCTATTGAACACGGCTTTTAAGGGGTTAATCAGCGGGGACACAACGATCGGTCCCCGCTATAGGAGCTGCGGCAACTGCTGTACAAGACAACAGCTGTCACATCTCCTGCATGTGTCGGGAAGACGGCCGAAATGGCCGTTACTCCCGCGACGTAATATTCCGTCGCTGAGCGCAAACGTATTGGTTAGCGCGACGGAAAATTACGTTGCTGAGCGCGAAGGGGTTAAATACACAGTGTCAGAAAACTTTAACTTGATTTTCTCAATGGCTTTTTTTGTGTGACATCACGCCGCAGCAAGTTATCAGAGTCAAAATAGACTTGGCTACATCTGTACCATCCTTTATTCCTCTAATAACTCATCCCGCCCCACTGAGGAACAAGAATTTTTGTTGCTTCCTACGTATCTTTTGCAGTTTCTAATTTACATGTGTAGTGTCTGGTGTTGGTTGCCATCACTAAATACCCCCATTCAACACAATAACTATTCTTTTGTTTGTTAATATTCCATTGCTGGGCCTGATGGGGAAACTAGCTTT
The DNA here is from genome assembly GCF_050947455.1 of Rhinoderma darwinii. NCBI lineage: Eukaryota > Metazoa > Chordata > Amphibia > Anura > Rhinodermatidae > Rhinoderma > Rhinoderma darwinii. The sequence continues at coordinate 61,433,404 of NC_134691.1, forward strand.
TCCTGTGCTTCCATTTCAGGAATAAAATGTGCAACTCCACCTCTGCCTGAGAACATTGATGAACTACTCATACAAACATTTCCTCCAAAGTCGACTAAAAAAAGAGGACAGAGAGTACAATCCTGAATTCCACTATCTACATCCATGGAAACACCAATCAACCCCTATATAAATACACACTATATATGTGTGTGTGTATATATATATATATAGAGAGAGAGAGAGAGAGAGAGAGAGAGAGAGAGAGAGAGAGAGAGAGAGAGAGACTCCTGTGCTTTTCAAAACAACATGAAGGCAAATGGCAGGTTGATCCAAACATATTGGTATAAGATAAAGATATATCAAAACTAGTGAAACGGAGAAATGGAGTAGTTGCCCATGGCAACCAATCAGATTCCTCCTCTCATTTTTCAGAGGCCTTTTGAGAAATGAAAACAGCAACCTGATTGGTTGCCATAGGCAACTATTCCACTTTTCCTTTGCTTTGCAGCAGTTTTGATATATCTCCCCTTTATGTTTGGATTTATCTAAAGAAACAAAAAGAAAGATGCACCCTGTGTGATAACGGTAATGATTGAGGTGTGAACCTGATCTTATATGTGAAATACCACACCATATATATACCATACAATACAAAATGTATTATACTATACATACTATATACCATCTGTACTTTACAAGTATGATGCCTGTGTGCAGTACCTATATCATATGTGCCATACCATATACCACAACCTCTACCATATCATGTCATTAAAAAAACAATTGCTGTACGTCCATATATATGTCTGTATTTTTCATTCATCTATCTATCTATCTATCTATCTATCTATCTATCTATCTATCTATCTATCTATCTATCTATCTATCTATCTATCTATCTATCTATCTATCTCATATCTATCTATCTCTCTCATATCTATCTATCTATCTATCTATCTATCTATCTATCTATCTATCTATCTATCTATCTATCTATCTATCTCATATCTATCTATCAAATTCAAATTCAAATTCAAAGAAGCTTTATTGGCAGGACCAAATAGATATTAGCATTGCCAAAGCAAGTAAGAAGTAAGGGAGTGAGGGATAGGGGCTGAGCGCTTGGGGATAGGGACACATCTAGGGTCGGGGTTATACAAGTCCATGGCATATCATGTCTCTCTCAGTCTATGGCATGCAGTGACATATTGTGCCGCTGTGCCCACTGTGGTTTCCTCTTCACCCAGCAGGATGTAGAGTTTCTCTTCCTCTTCCATGGAGCTGAAGTCCGGTAAGAGATCAGAGAGTTTCCTGAAGTGAGTGTCCCTCACTGCTGAGTATTTGGAGCAGTGTAGCAGGAAGTGGGCCTCATCCTCCACGGCCTCCTGGTCGCACTGTTGGCACAGTCGGCTCTACCTGGGCTTGTAGGTCTGTCTGTGGCGCCCGGATTCGATGAGCAGGTTGTGGGCGCTCAGTCTGTAGCGGCTCAGGATCTGTCTGTCTCTGGGGTTTGGCAGTTTCTCCAGATATGGCGCCAGTTTATATTCCCGCTGTAGACTCCGGTATATTGTCAGTTTCTGGGATGTCTTTATGTCGTTCCTCCAGTCACTGATATACTCCTCTTGGTTCTCGTTTATTGTCTTCTTGATTTCGGCTTTTGTGAGGCCGCGCTGAGTGACATTTTCTTCAGGCCGGGTCAGGGTGAGATGTTCTGCGGGGCCTGGTTTACCTGGGACCCCTTGGTGTAGCAGGGCTTTATGGTGATAGGAACTTTGCCTGCTGCTGTGTAGATGGGCCCAGAATGATAGCGCCCTCTTCTGGATTGTGAGGTGTAGTGGGAATCTGCCCAGTTCTGCCCGACAGGCACTATTTGTGGTGCTCCGATGGACTTGGAGAAGGTGTTTGCAGAATTCTAGGTGGAAGATTTCTGTTGGGCTGGAATCCCACCTTGACCAGTCTGGGTATGTGTCCGGACCCCAGACTTCACTGGCATACAGGAGGATTGGGGAGATGATGGAGTCAAAGATTTTCAGCCAGACCGTCACTGGTGGTTTGAGGTGATAGAGTTTTCTTCTGATAGCATAGAAGGTTTTGCACGCCTTGTCTTTCAGTATCTCTATGGCTTGTTTAAAGCTTCCTGATTGGTTGATTTCTAGGCCCAGGTAAGTGTACCTGTCGGTCGCTGTGATTGTGGCGTTATTTAGTGTGAAGGTCGGGTGCCTGGGGGATTTTGAGTTTTTCTTCTGGAACACCATGATGTTGGTTTTCTTTGCATTGATGGGTAGTGCCCACGTGGAGCTGAATTTTTCTAGGATTTGCAGGTTGTCTTGGAGACCTTTCTCGGTTGGTGATAGTAACAGAAGGTCATCTGCATACAACAGGAATTTCACCTGGGTGTCATGGAGGGCGAGACCTGGTGCTGAGGAGGATTCCAGAGCTGTGGCCAGTTCATTGATGTAGATGTTGAAGAGCGTTGGACTGAGGCTGCAGCCTTGTCTGACTTCTCAGCTCTGCTGGAAATCAGCCGTTCTTCTCCCGTTCACCTTCACGCTGCATCTGTTCTTTGTGTAGGAGCTTCTGATGACGTCATAGGTTTTACCTCCTATTCCGCTCTCCAGCAGTTTCAGGAATAGGCCCGGGTGCCACACTGAGTCGAAGGCCTTCTTAAAGTCCACAAAACAGGCGTAGATCTTCCCATGCTTTGTATTGTGGACGTGGCTCTTGATGAGGCTGCGCAGGGTGTAGATGTGGTCAGTGGTGCGGTGGTTTGGCATGAACCCAGCTTGGCTTTGGTGGAGGACATTGTGCTGGGTGAGGAAGCTGAGGATTCTCTTATTCAGGATGCTGCTGAACAGTTTCCCCAGGTTGCTGCTGACACATATCCCTCGGTAGTTGGCTGGGTCGTACCTGTCCCCACTCTTGTGGATTGGTGTTATAAGGCCTTGGCTCCAGATTTGCGGGAAGTAGCCGGCACTCAGCACCATATTAAATAGTTTTACTATTGCGGCCTGTATTTCTGGCGGGCTGTGTTTTATCATTTCTGGTGAGATTCTGTCTAGGCCGCTGGATTTTTTACACCTTATGTCTGAGGTTCTCTCTGTTACTTCTTGCAGTGTTATTGGTGTATCCAGGGGGTTTTGAGAATCTTTAAGTGTTTCCTCCATCGCCTTCAATTTTGATATTATTTGTTTTTGTTCTTGGCTTTGTTCTTCTTTCGGGATATCTTTGTAGAGGTCCTTGAAATATTGGAGCCAGATGTTGCCATTTTGAATATGAAGGTTGTTTTTCTTGCAATTTTTGCCCATGTGTTTCCATAATTCCCAGAACGAGTTGTCATGGAGGGCATCTTGGAGTTGGGTAAGTTTGGTGGAGATGTGCCTTTGTTTTTTCTTTCGGAGGATGGTCTTGTATTGCCTCTGTATGTTGCTGTAGGCCTCCTTCAGACCGGTGTTGTTTGGGTCTCGGTGCTTCTTATTTGAGGCATTTCTTAGGGTCTTCCGTACTTCTTTGCACTCACGGTCGAACCAACTGTTAGGATGTATTTCTTGTGGCCTCTTGTAGTCACATCTTTTCAGGTCAGACTTCTCTGCCATGGTATAAAATATATTATTGAGGTCATTTACGGCCTGATTGACCCCTCCTGGGCTTGTCTCATACACCTTGTTGTAGAAGTTGTGAAGCATCTCCTGCACTTGTTCATTGTCTCTTTATATTTTATAGTTGATGTTTTGGACCATTTATAAGATGAGGGCAGGTTGAAGAGGCCGGTTTGATGTGGTTTTTCTGCAGATGGTTTGTTTGTGGATTTGATGTATAGAAGTAATTGGTTGTGATCTGACAGGTGCGTTTGTGGAGTGACTATGAGTGCGCCAATGTTTGCGGGGTCCATGTCCGTGATGGCATAGTCTACTACACTGCTGCCTACATGGGAGTTTAGTGTATACCTTCCTAAAGAGTCTCCCTTGGTGCGGCCATTCAGTATGTGGAGTCCTAAGCTTCGACATAGATTCAGTAGTTTTTTCCCGCTTTTGTTGACGGTGCTGTCATAGCTGTTTCTCTCTTTCTGTAGGGAGTTATGACAGTCGGCCTCTGCTCCAAAGATGAAGATGTTTCCATCATTGGTCAGGTAGTCTTTATCTCTCCCCGTTCTTGCATTGAGGTCTCCGTAGATGAGAACGCTGCCCAGGGTCTGGAAATGGGCGGCTTCCCTTTGTATAATCTCAAAGCTGTCTGGGTTGGAGTACGGGGACTCTGGCGGTGCGATGTACGTTGCGCAGAGATACATGTCAGACTGAGAGGTGAGGATGGAGCTGCCTATTCTTATCCAGATGTGGCTGTCTCCTCGCTTCACGGCTTTGATCTGCTCATGGAGCTCCTCCTTGTACCAGACTAATATTCCTCCTGAACACCGGCCCTGCTTGATGTGTTTATTTTTCAGGGCAGGGACAGAGATTTCCCTGTATCCAGTGGGCACCAGGGACTCATTCTCTGTCCTAGTCCATGTTTCCAGGAGGATTTGTATATCGATATTTTTCAGTCTTTGGTTGAAGTCTGGATCGTTAATTTTGCATCCAAAGGCTGAGGCGTTGAGGCCTTGAATATTCCAGCTGCTGATTATAAAGGACGTCATTGTGTGTCCATATACCTTGTAATGAGCGGCGCTGTGTAGGACGGGCTGGAGATGTGACTGTTGGATGTGTTGTAGATGTTCTCGTGTTGTACAGTCACATTAGTTTTTTACATAGAGTGCTGAGCAGGGTCTTTATCTCCTCCATGTCTCTGCTCTGCGTGTCTCTGTGTGAGGCAGGGGGTTTCCTCCATGTCTCTGCTCTGCGTGTCTCTGTGTGAGGCAGGGGGTTTCCTCCATGTCTCTGCTCTGCGTGTCTCTGTGTGAGGCAGGGGGTTTCCTCCATGTCTCTGCTCTGCGTGTCTCTGTGTGAGGCAGGGGGTTTCCTCCATGTCTCTGCTCTGCGTGTCTCTGTGTGAGGCAGGGGGTTTCCTCCATGTCTCTGCTCTGCGTGTCTCTGTGTGAGGCAGGGGGTTTCCTCCATGTCTCTGCTCTGCGTGTCTCTGTGTGAGGCAGGGGGTTTTCTCCATGGCTTTTGCCTCTGTTGGTCTGACCTTGGGTAAAGTGTTTTTTCTCCTGGGTGTAGTGAGGTGTGTGGAGTTTGAGGTCTTTTCATTGTTAGTGATGTCTCCATGTTTTGGCTTTGGCTGGTGTGGGGTCCAGGTCTGGGGGGTCTGTTCAGCACAATGTCTTTCAGTTCTTTGGCCAGAAGGCTGACCCCTCGTTTGTTGAGGTGTTTGTCATCATACAGGTGGTGCTGCTCTATGGAGGGGTGTTGTGCCAGGCTGATGTTTGACATTGAGCTGATGTTCGCTGCTATCTCATATCTATCTATCTATCTCTCTCATATCTATCTATCTATCTATCTCTCTCATATCTATCTATCTATCTATCTATCTCTCTCATATCTATCTATCTATCTATCCAGCTCTCCTGCCTCCATTTATCCATCCATTCCCCATCCATACAGCCATCACTTATATGTATCATACATTGTACTTATACATATACTGGTTCTGTATTATTGAGGATATGGAAGTGATTCCTATGAATCTATTAGTGTTTTATTCAGTAAAGTTACAGCAAATTTACAATATATTTTAATAATAATATTGATGTGCTTTGTACAAGGTTTTGTAGTGTTTAGGGGAGGATGTAGAGACATTTAGACTTCCTTTACACACGCTTTATGTGTCGCATTTTCTTGGTAAAATATTTTTGTAAAATAGTGCCTGCATTTTTTAATGTAATTTTTTGCAAATAGTGCGTTTTACTACCTGTGTTTTTTTTATGTGGCTTTTTCACATTGCAAAACATGTGATTCAAAGATCATGTGATGCAAAGATTCCTCCACAAAAAACGCCATTAAAAAAACCTTCAACATACATTGATACATGCGTTTTTCTGCAGAGGAAAAAAAAAACCTATGGAGTTTGATGGGAGAAAAATGGCACTAATTGCTGGGGGAAAAAAACACCAAACCAAGCCTTGAAGCAATTTTAAAAGAACGCCCCTGAGCCAAAAACACTGGGCAAACGAAAAAAAATCCACCTAAAAAATGACATGTTTGTAGTGTGTTCTATACTTCAGCATTGACTTTTACCTAACATCTGGCCGCAGAGTAATTTTTCCCGCTAAAAAAGCACAAATAAAACGCCTGGAAAAATGTTACAAAAAATGTGTAATTTTCTCTAAGGGCATGCCCAGACGTGGCGTATTTCTTCCGCCACTGTCCGCATCAAGGCCGCACAGAATCTGCGTTGCAGATTCTGTTGCGGCTCTGGCCAAAATGGACATTAAATTGATGCGGACTAGCCGCTGCGTATTGAGGTGAAAGTACTTCCCTTCTCTCTATCAGTGCAGGATAGAGAGAAGGGACAGCACTTTCCCTAGTGAAAGTAAAAGAATTTCATGCGTACCGGCCGTTGTCCTGGTGACGCGTCCCTCTTTCGGCATCCAGCACGACCTCCCTGGATGACACGGCAGTCCATGTGACCGCTGCAGCCTGTGATTGGCTGCAGCCGTCACTTAGACTGAAACGTCATCCTGGGAAGCCGGACTGGAGGAAGAAGCAGGGAGTTCTCGGTAAGTATGAACTTCGCTTAACTCTTTCAGCACCCTGGACAGTGACTATTTACTGACGTCGCCTAGCAACGCTCCCGTAATTACAGGTGCACACACGTAGTCATCCGTAATTACGGGAGCCCCATTGACTTCCTCAGTCTGGCTGTAGATCTAGAAATACATAGGTCCAGCCAGAATGAAGAAATGTCATGTTAGTAAAACCAATACGCTCCGCAGCACACATAACATGTACATGACATCTGCGGACTTCATTGCGTAACTTAGAATCTCCATTGAAGTCAATGGAGAAATTCCGCAATGAGTCCGCAAACAGTCCGCCACACGTACGCAACAACCATTGTATGCTGCGGACACCAAATTCTGCAACGTGCAAACAAACCCTACTAAAAAGCTGTGGAAGGCAATGGAGAAATGGGTCCGTTGCGGATTTCCGCTGCAGAGTGTCCGCAGCGGAATTCCAGAGCAATTCCGCCACGTCTCCGCATGCCCTAAAAACACTGTGTGTGAGGCACCCGTAAAGAAACTTATCCTATATTAAATTGAAGAATATGGTCCCTTTAACCTGTTAGTGACCGGCCCATAGTGTTTCTACATCGGTCACTAACGGACCTTATTCCGATGCCATATACTTTTTACGTCGCTGCATCGGAATAAGTAAACAGAACAGGGAACTGTCAAATCTCCCTGCTCTCATCTGCCACAGGCAGCTGAGGGCTTGGGGCGTCCCTGCTCGACCGGGTGAGATCGATATTAGTATCGATGTCACCCGTTTAACCCCACAGATGCGGTGCTGAATAGCGTGCTCCGCATCTGAGTGGTTTTGGAGAGAGGGAGGGAATTCCCTCTCATCCCACTGACACCCAGCGATAAGATCGCCGAGTGTCTGTGTCTCCGATGGCAGCTGGGGGCCTAATAAAGGCCGAAGGCATGACCTAGCAGATGCCTGTCCGTTTTAAACGGACAGGCAGTAATACACTGCAATACAGAAGTATTGCAGTGTATTATAAATGCGATCGTAGGATCACATAGTGAAGTCCCCTAGTGGGACTAGTAAAAAAGTGAAAAAAAAAAAAGTGAAAAAAAAAAATGAAAAACCCACTTTTTCCCCCTTACAAACTGCTTTACTATTAACAAACAAAATAAAGTAAAAAAAGTTACACATATTTGGTATCGCCGCGTCCTTAACGACCCCGACTATAAACTTATTACATCATTTTAACCCGCACGGTGAACGTCGTAAAAAATAAAATAAAAAACCATGCAAAAATTGCTGTTTTCTTTGAATCCAGCCTTAAAGAGGCTCTGTCACAAGATTTTGCAACCTCTATCTGCTATTGCAGCAGATCGGCGCTGCAATGTAGATTACAGTAGCGTTTTTATTTTTAAAAAACGAGCATTTTTGGCCAAGTTATGGCCATTTTTGTATTTATGCAAATGAGGCTTGCAAAAGTCCAAGTGAGCGTGTTTAAAAGTAAAAGTCCAAGTGGGCGTGTATTATGTGCGTACATCGGGGCGTTTTTACTTCTTTTACTAGCTGGGCGTTCTGACGAGAAGTATCATCCACTTCTCTTCAGAACGCCCAGCTTCTGGCAGATCACACTGTGACGTCACTCACAGGTCCTGCATCGTGTCAGACGAGCGTCTGCCACATCGGCACCAGAGGCTACAGTTGATTCTGCAGCAGCATCAGCGTTTGCAGGTAAGTAGCTACATAGACTTACCTGCAAACGCCGATGCTGCTGCAGAATCAACTGTAGCCTCTGGTGCCGATGTGTCCTCGCTCGTCTGACACGATGCAGGACCTGTGAGTGACGTCACAGATCTGCACTGTCAGAAGCTGGGCGTTCTTAAGAGAAGTGGATGATACTTCTCGTCAGAACGCCCAGCTAGTAAAAGTAGTAAAAACGCCCCGATGTACGCACATAATACACGCCCAGTTGGACTTTTACTTTTAAACACGCCCACTTGAACTTTTGCAAGCCTCATTTGCATAAGTACAAAAATGGTCATAACTTGGCCAAAAGTGCTCGTTTTTAAAAAATAAAAACGTTACTGTAATCTACATTGCAGCGCCGATCTGCTGCAATAGCAGATAGGGGTTGCAAAATCTGGTGACAGAGCCTCTTTAAATAAAATGTGCTAAAAAGTGATCAAAAAGTCGCATCTACTCCAAAATGGTACCGATAAAAACGACAAGTCTTCCCGCAAAAGAAAAGCCCTCCTACAATTGCATCGGTGAAAAAATAAAAAACGTTACGGCTCTTCAAATATGGAGACACAAAAACAAATAATTTTGAAAAAAAAGTGTTTTCACTGTGTAAAAGTAGTAAAACATACAAAAACTATACAAATTTTTGTATCGTTGCAATCGCAACAACCCACTGAATAAAGTTATTGTGTTATTTATACCACACGGTAAACGGTGCAAATTTAGGATGCAAAAACGTGTGGCGAAATTGCTGTTTTTTTTCTATTCCCCCCAAAAAAAGTTAATAAAAGTTAATCAATAAACTCTCTGTTCCCCAAAATGGTGCTATTAAAAATTACAACTTGTCCCGCAAAAAACAAGACCTTATAACAGCTATGTCGACGCAAAAATAAAAAGTGTATAGCTCTTTAAATGAGACAATGGAAAAACGTAAAAAATGGCTTGGTCATTAATGTCTAAAATAGGCTGGTCATTAAGGGGTTAAATAACAGCTGTTTCTGCTGCAACTGACAACACGAATTGGTCTGGTTGTCAGTTCGGTCTGGGATTGTGAGATCACCCACGTTATATACGCAGCTGCAGATCTGACACTCACTTGGGGGTTAAGGTATGTGGACACACAAAATAAAAAAAGTCTCAAAATACAGAGCTGTTTTCAACGGCCATTTTTGGAGCTGTTTTTCTATAGAGTCTATGAAAAACGGCTCCAAAAAAGGCTGAAGAAGTGACATGCACTTCTTGTTTGCGGCCGTTTTTTTACCCGTCCGTTTTGAGAAAAAAGCACCGTCGAAAAAGAGCACCGTTTTCCCATTGAAATCAATGAGCAGATGTTTGGAGGCGCTCTGCTTCCGATTTTTCGGCCAGTTTTCGGGCCGTTTATGGCCCGAAAAATGGCAGAAAACACTCAGTGTGAACATACCCTTACAGTTGTTGGTGAATTTGTGGTATGCTTTGCCGTAGGTTCTTGTTATGTCCTTATTATTGTCCATATTTTGTATATTTCTTCTTCTCATCCTGTATGTCTCTTATGTGCAATGTCAGGATGTCTGTGGGTCGCTGTCCTTAGGTTCCTTATTGTGGTGTCTTTTTTCTCATATTCCCAGGTTGGTTTTGGTGTTGGTGAACGAGTTTACAGATTTTAAGTCAGGTGAATATATCTTTATTCTAAATGAACAATTTGTCTGTAAGGCAATCTGTTCAGTCTGTCAGTAATGATGATAGGCTACTAAGGGGTTCCTCATTTACATAACTGTAGAGCAAATTTATCAAAACCGATGCAAATAAAAAGTAGAACAATTGCCCAAAAAAACAACTCCCTGGTCCACATTTATTAAGACTGGCATATATTTTGTCAATCTAAAAAAATTAGATTGTTGAAGTGATTTGTGTCAAATGTATTGATAACCACTTGTCCCTTAATAAACATGATGCATTTTGAACTTTCTTACAGTAAAATAAAATCTACAATCAGGCATAGAATAACGCAAAAATTTGTGCTGTTTTAACCTATTTTTTTTTTTACCGTGGCCTAAACTATTTTTTCTTGGAAACCACGCCTATTTTTCTTGTCACTTTTCAAATTTTGCGAGTGATAAGAAAAGTCGCAAACTTTACAGGTCCATTGCCGGTGACTGGGGAGTGTTAGCTGTTGGAGACAGTTAACATTCCCGTTCCCGGTGCACACTGTCACTGACAGCATGCACCGGGAACGGCGCAGTAACTGTACGTCCTGGTGCGCTAAGACACTGGCCACCCGGACGTACAGTTGCGTTGTGGTGCACCTAGGTGTTAAACTGAAGATCTGGTGGTCACCTGGTGGTTTATTTTCCTGATAAGATGTCCTGCTTGGTAAAAAAAAAGAAAATGTTTGACTCCTTAATTTTTTTAGAACTGCTATTTCGGAAATTTAGCACAGAAAATAGTATCCATAACATCAGGTTCCCTCTAAACATAATATTAGGAAAATACTGGGATTTCACGTTAATTTGAAAAATTTCCAAATTTTTAACTTTTGCTCATTTTATATTTATTTCACAAGGGGAAGCAAGTGGTGGATCCCCAAAAGTATGAGGAGAGAGCAGTACATGTGAGTATTTTATCTACTTGTTATGATGTGTTAAATATTTCCTGGAATATTATGGAATGTGCCATTTATAATTATTTGTTTCCACTTCTTTCCAGCAGCAAATGCAGCAAGAAGGGGGGAAGACGTAGATCTAGGTGACTAATGCTAAGTTTCTCTGGGAGTGCGCACTCACACTCATATATATGGGGATACATAGGTGAACAACACTGGAACTTGCCATTTATAATTATTTGTTTTTCGTTTTCTGCCTTTTTTTTTTTTTAATGGGACCAGACTTCAATAGAAAAAGTTTAGCTTGTAAAACATGTCACTTCTTTTTTACGAATTGTATTTTTATGTAGTGTTTTTCAATTCAGCCTCGTATAAACGACACAAAATATAGTTCCATTGAAACAAATAGGACGTTTTTTTGCAGGTTAATTTCAAGTTTTTTTCAGTGTGTATTACGAGCGTTTTACCTGCTCAAATACGCCTGGAAATATGCATTGTGAACATGCCCTAACCTTTCCACTTTTTCTTTGATTTACTTTTAATAAATCTTCCTCCATATGTTCTGATTTCTCACTGTCTTCTGCGCTCCCTAACAGGATGGAGAAATATAGCGAGGAGGAAGAGGAGAAAATTCTGAAGATGTGTGTATATCATGTGAAGTATTGTGTTCAAGACATTATGTTAGCACTAAATGACACATTCAAACGTGGCGGATTTTGCTTCATATTCGGGCAAATTTGCCAATTTTAGGGTTTATTCAAATGTGGCGAATTTCACAGTGGACTTGCCACAGGTTTCAGCATTTGCAGTGAAAATCTGCACTGAAAGCTATTTTCCACACCGTTGTTTTTCGCAACGTCTGCACTAAGTTAACTAAAAATCTATTGAAACCAAAGAAAAAAAGTCTGCATGTCCGCAGCGGAATTCAACAGCAATTCCGCCACGTCTGAACATGCCCTAACAGCAGCAAGTAATTTCATGGATTTATCTGAGAGAAATACGTTATAAAAATGATAAATTCTTTGATTTTCGCCACGGCTGTATTTTCTGTTACACGATTGAATTTGGAAAAGTTTCTGAACTGCCCTGTTTAGACACAATAATGTAAGTATGTAAAACAAGCAGGATCAAATGTATATTGAAGGAGCCTATAGCATCACAAAAATGTAGTAAATGTGCCATGGAATTGTCTATTTTTTCATTTTTATGGAACAAAACACCCTATTTTTACTGACTGTCCAGAAAACTATGGACGTTAGCGACACTGATCCTAGATTAAACAATCCTTCAACCTCATCTTCTTTTCAACACTGCTTCACCCTCCCCATGTAGGTGCAATCCATCCATACATTAGGGCCTGTAGCCAACAGTGAAGTCGACATGGTTCTCCAAGAACCCAAAACCCTCTTTCCTACACCAATTCTTGAGCCACGTGTTTACCTTCCTATTCTCCTGCTGTCTCTCTGGTGTGGTGTATGGGACAGGGAGTACTGTATTTCAGAAAATTTTACATTTAAGGTCATTGCCCTGAGTTTACTACCTAAGGTTTAACCTGAGGGTTTTTCTTCCATTGATTCACTGTGGCAGATTTATCAATGTGTTTATGTCCGTTTTCTGACAAAAATACCTTAAAGAAAATGGAATTTACACTGAATGGCATATTTTTGAGACCTCTGGGACACGGTGTCCAAACATACAGTATGATTGTGTCCAAAAAAAGTGAGTGGGATTTTAGAGTTGCACCGAGCACAACACATTTAAGGTTTTCTAACACTTTTCTTCTTCAAAAATTGGCAGAAAACAATGACAAGTCTGAAAACAATGCTAAGTTTCTCACCTATGCCAGATTCATCAACAGTGCATGGCTCACCCTACACTTATGATAAAATGTTTAATGTGATATGTCCAACAGTGAAGAAGATGAGGCTGAGGAGAAAGAAGGAGAGATGGAGACTGATGAATATATAGACAGCACAGAGGAGAACATCAAACGGTTAGTGAAAGTCCATATACAATGAACAAAATATATACTAACACTATACAGTAGATTACACATTATAGATTTATACAAATTGCTGATAAATGGCGAATTTATAAAAAATATGGCTGCACATACAGAACATGGCTAGAAACATAACTACCATTGATGGACACCAGTCATTTAGCATATTGTATAGGAATGAAATGACGGGTATATGGGAAACCTGCACTAGGGGCCACAGTGCGATTAAATTGTTACATAGAGATATAGAAGTAATGTGAGCCGCAAGTTTAGATAAAGGGCAATCTGTCCAATCTATGGGAAAATAAAAATAAGGCTGCAGTGCAGAATTTTCCCTCCGCAGCATGCATATTATGTTGCGGAGAAGCAGCGGAATTTCACTGCAGATTTCAGCGATGACACCATCGTTTTTCTGGCTTGAAAAATAAAATGTTAATTTTTTTACAAATGCGCCATTTTTTGTGCAGATTTTTCAGACACAGCATATAAGTGAAGTAAAGCACCTCAATATATATTGGGGTATTTCTTCTGACTTCAGAAATACCCCAAAGTGGTCTAAATATGTTGCCTGGACACATAGCAGTCCCTGGAAGCAAAGAAACACCACAAGGATTTTGAGGCTTTATATTTACTTGGATTATTTTTAGCCACAAGCATAGGCTAAAAAATTGTGCAGATCATACACATTTATTATAGTATCAGATATTCATCTAGGGTTATAATGAGGGTTTTTAGTTTTGTTATACATTTTTTTAGAGTGTCCAATTTTAAAAATGGGTAAAAGACCAGAATGATAAAGGGAGGGGTGGGGATTTCAAAAGTATAATTTTTTTTTTAATCCAGGGAAGTGTGGAAGATGTAAATGCCTTCATACAGAGTCCGGGTTTTGATGGACAGGTGTCGCACTGATATATGGTATCCTTACGGATACCCCTTTTTGCACAGACATGGCAACATGGCAACGTTTTGAATCCACGTGTGGGGATAGGGGTGCAGCTGGTATCATGCATAGATGTCACCATGCATAGATTTTTTTATCCCAGTATTTCAGACACAGGACCCCATCCTGCAGCAATGCCCTGCTTTCTCCAATTTGCAGGAATTGGCCGATGAGGATATTGGGAATGTGCCGCTGTTTTTTTCGGACCGTCCCACATGCCACAGTTTTTTCTTCCCTGTTGTGGACAGGATGGGGGGGACAATTTGGGGGCTGTATTGTCCTGTCCTTCCCCTCATAGATCCGAAAAGCATGTGTGTATCCGGTCTCAGACTCACACAGCTTGTAGAACTTGATCCCGTACCTGGTGCGCTTATTGGGCAAATATTGGCGAAACTTCAGCCTACCCTTGAAGTGCACCAGGGATTCATCAACTGAAATCTCTTTGTCGGAGGTGTAGATTTCAGGAAATTCTTGGGAAAAAATGTTTATGAGGGGCTTGATTTTAAAAAGTCTGTTGAAATTGGGGTCATCCTGTGGGGGCATTGGGAGTTGTCACTAAAGTGCAGAAATTTTTGGATGGCCTCAAAGCAGGGTCTGGTCATTGTATTTCAGTACAACGGACAATGATATAAAATGTCCGTGGACCAGTAGGATCTCACTTTGGTCTTTTTAGTGAGACTCATGTTGAGGACTAACCCCCAATATTTTTGCATTTCTGCACAATTAGTTGGTTGCCAACGATTGGGCTTGGCATAAAAGGAGTTTGCAGGCTCCTCACTGTCACTAGAGGAGGAGGAGGAGAAAGAGACAAAGAACTCTGGTTCCTCACCACTCGCTGAGTCCGTATCGAATGCGATGATGGCATATGCCTCTTCAGCGGTGTAACGCTTCGCAGCCATTTTATTAATTTGTGTGTAAATATATGTAGTTTATACACACGTAGCTGTAACAAACCGTTGTATAACAAAGATTTTTTGTTTTTTCACATAAAACAATAAACACTAACGCTAACACTGGCACACTAAGTTTTTTTAGGTTTTTACATTTTTTCACGCAAAACACCAAACACGAACAAACAATTTATTTTTATTTTTTATAATACTTAGTACCACTTACTAACTGACACTAAGGGCGGATTTACATGAACGCGATAAACGTCCGTGCAACGCGTGTGACTTTCACCCGCCTCGCACGGACCTATATTAGTCTTTGGGGCCGTGCAGACAGTCCGTGATTTTTACACAGTGTGGGTCCGCTGCGTAAAACTCACGACAGGTCCTATACTTCGGCGTTTTTCGAGCATCACGCACCCATTGAAGTCAATGGGTGCGTGAAAATCACGCGCACCACACGGAAGCACTTCCATGGGACATGCGTGATTTGCGCAACAGCAGTCAAAAGTATGTCTGCAAACAGAAAAGCACCACGTGCTTTTCTGTTTACAAACATCCAAACAGAGTGTCATAATGATGGCGGCTGCGCGAAAATCACGCAGCCGCGCATCCTATGTGATGCCACACGGAGCTGTAAAGTGCCTTTTGCGCACGCAAAACGCAGCGTTTTTTGCGTGCACAAAACGCACACGCTCATGTAAATCCGCCTTTACTCTGACTAACTGACAAGTGACGAGACTGACAGCGACGGATTGACACTAACTAACAAGTGACGCGACCGACAGTAACCGATTGACACTAACTGACAAGTGACGTGACTAATAGTGACGGTTTGACACTAACTGACAAGTGGCGCAACTGATGCTACGGATTGACGCTAACTGACAGCTGACGCTATGGATTGACGCTGACTAACTGACAACTGACGTGACGAATTGACGTAGACGACCTAGAGAACTACCTAACAAGTAAATTATTTTAATTGATTTATGGATGGAAAAAAAAAAAAATCTCTCTTATACACTGGGAGGTGTGTGGGGTCACACACTGGGAACAAGGGAGAGGGAAATTAGGGGTTAATGCTGATTTTAACTCTGTGTGGGTCATATAACACGACACAGACTCTGATCTCTCCAACTTCTCTTCACCGACAAAGAGATCAGAGCCCGTGTCCGGTATTTTTCACCCGCCCTGGATGAAAAACGCACTGTGATTGGTGAGTCTGAACAGACCCACCTATCACAGAAATCGCCAGCAATGGACCACTGCTATTGGTCCATTGCCGGTCACATGGCGCATGGGGCAGGGGGGGGGGGACAATAGTAACTTTTTCCGGACTAATTTCAAGTCCCGGAACAGTTTTTAACACTTTATTTGCAGAAACAATGTAATTTGGTGGATCCGTACAAATCCACCGTTTACATTGATCACCGGCATTGGACCGCTTTAAGTGTTAGCTGTCGGGGGGTTTATACATCTCTGAACAGATCCACCAATCACGTCACTCGCGTGCAATGGACCACTACATGGGGCATGGGGCAGGTGGGGGTCCATAGTAACTGTTTCTAATTACAAGTCCCAGAATGGTTTTTAACACTTTAATTGCAAAAATGAGGTAATCGGTGGATCTGTACAGACTACATCGATCGCCGGCATTGGACCACTTTTACAGGTCCATTGCCGGTGACTGGGGTGTGTTAGTTGTTGGGGACAGCAGACCTCCCTGTTCCCGGTGCACACTGTCACTGACTGTGTGCACCGGGAACCGCACATTAACTGTACGTCCTAGTGCGCTAAGACACTGGGCACTCAGACGTAGAGTTGCATCGTGGTGCGCCTAGGGGTTAAACTGAAGATCTGGTGGTCACCTGGTGGTTTATTTTCCTGATAAGATGTCCTGCTTGGTAAAAAAAAGGAGAAAATGTTTGACTCCTTAATTTTTTTAGAACTGCTATTTCGGAAATTTAGGACAGAAAATAGTATCCATAACATCAGGTTCCCTCTAAACATAATATTAGAAAAATACTGGGTTTTCACGTTAATTTGAAAAATGTCCAATTTTTTTACTTTTGCTCATTTTTTATTTATTTCACAAGGAGAAGCAAGTGGTGGATCCCCAAATGTATGAGGAGAGAGGAGTACATGTGAGTAGTTTATCTACTTATTATGATGTGTTAAATATTTTCTGGAATATTATGGAATGTGGCATTTATAATTATTTGCTTCCACTTCTTTCCAGCAGCAAATGCAGCAAGAAGGGGGGAATACGTCGATCTAGGTGACTAATGCTAAGTTTCTCTGAGAGTGCGCACTCACACTCATATATATGGGGATACATAGGTGAGCAACACTGGAACTTGCCATTTATAATTATTTGGTTTTCGTTTTCTGCCTTTGTTTTTTTTTTTTTTACATCAATGGGACCAGACTTCAATGGAAAAAATTTAGCTTGTAAAACATGTCACTTCTTTTTTACAAACTGTATTTTTATGTAGTATTTTTTAATTCAGCCTCGTATAAACTACACAAAATATTTGTCCATTGAAACAAATAGGAAGTTTTTTGCAGGTTAATTTCAAGTTGTTTTCAGTGTGTATTACAAGCGTTTTACCTGCTCAAATACGCCAGGAATTATGCATTGTGAACATGGCCTAACTTTTCCACTTTTTCTTTGATTTACTTTTTTTTTTGTTTTGAATTTTTTTTATTGTAATAAAATGATCATACAATATAAACAAAAAGAAGAACAATGTGTACATGTGTAGTCAAGCAGATACAATAAAGATTGTACAAAGCAAAAAGTAATACACAGGTATAATAAAAGCGCATAAAGTATCAATATCAAAAGAAGAGTCTCTGCAAGGGAAAAAGTCCTAAAAAATATAAAGGAAGGAAAAGGCTCAATCAATCAAATTTACGATAGCGCTTCCAAGGCAACCACATTTTCAAGAAGGCATCCCTAGTATAGCTCTCCCAATGAGAAATCTCTTTGAAGCGATAAATTTGATCCTCCTTCGCAATCCAATGTTCTACTGGAGGAACAGCGGTAGACAAGAGTATGTCGCAGGACCACCAAACATTAAAAAGATCCCCTATCTTTATTACACCACCAGCAAACATCAGAGTGGGTAAGCGTGTCTAAAGAAGTTACATCAGGGGTCTTACACCAGCGGGACAAAATCTGGTAACCATTTTCCTGAATTCGTACATGCTAACCTTAACCTGGTAATTTCGGTCTCAGAAAAGGAGAAGAGGAGGGATCTACAAATGTGAGGTTTTTTTTTAATATAATAATGAAATCTGTTTGTGAACCGGTGTGGTCTGAGATAATAGTTTGTCAAACCATTGCAAAGGTTTAGGACCTACAAAATATTGGCCAAAAGACTTAAGTCGCATTTTAAGAAACGAGAGCAATGGAGAGTGAAGGATGGAAAACCCCAGCAAAGAAGACAAAGAAATGTCATCCTTGAGACGCCCTGAAGTATTAAAGAGTTGGGTCTGCAAACAGCAGGAAGAGGCCACTGAAACAGGGATGCCCTCTCTCAAAGCCACTGGAGCGAGACTCAGGAGATCCCGGATTTGTAACAGAAGGGAGGGTACCGAACAACCAGTAGAACTAAATGAGAAATTGTGCCAAACCTTTAGTCACCAAAGTCAATGGATTATACCATTTAGCAGACTCTACCGCCTCTCTATTATACAATACTAGGTGCGCAGAGGAATCAGAGAGAGCGTTTTCCACCGATATCCATAGTTTATAAGCAGGAGCATGAATCCAATCCAAGATCAGTGACAAATGTATGGCCCGGTAATATTTCTCCGGATCAGGCAAACCTATACCACCATTCCCCTGATGCGCAAATAACATCAATACACAACGAAATAACAAATATAAATCTTTATTATCCCATTAGGGAAAAATTACCCACAAAATACATACATTTAAAACACAAATAATTAACAACACCCCGGATAGGAATGTCCACCATATCCCATAATAATAACCATGTGATATTACAGTAATGTAATAATACAAAGTATTGCCTGAAGATCAGGAGTCTAGAATTGATCAACTAGCTATGGCATAAATGTTTTACATGACACATGTGTAAGTATGTAAGTCACATCGGTATCCACCTGATTTCTGCCTAGTCAGAATGTCTCTAGCTATTCTGGCTTTTTTGTTCTGCCAAAGTTAGCAAATAATCTATTAATGTCTGTAAAAAATGCCCTGGTGAGTGGTAGTGGTAAAACCTACATAAGATATGTAAGTTTAGGCAAAATAAAGGACATCAAAACATTTTTCCTGCCAAACCACGAAATAAAGGGTATATCAAACTGTCTCAGCTGGGCAGGTATAGAAGTAAGAAAAGGGGCATAATTTAAGGTGAACAAATGATCTAAGTTACTTCCTACCCGAATACCTAAAAAAATAATATATGGAGAAGTCCAGTTATAGCCAGAACACTCCGCTAACTGTTCTATAGGTGATGTAGACATGGAAAACCCTAGAGCTTGAGACTTCCCGTCATTCACTTTAAAATTAGAAAGAGTACTAAAGAAGTCAAATATATGCTTAATTCTGGGGAGTGCGAACTTCGGATTGGTAACCATCAGTAGCATATATCCGCATAAGCCGCAACCTTATGGGCTCTGTTTCCCAGTTGTATCCCCTGAATCTCTTTGTCCAGTCTAATGGCTTGCATAAGAGTTTCCATAACCATCAAAAATAGCAAAGGATGACAGGGGGCAACCTTGTCTTGGGCCGTTACGAATCCCAAAGGGAGAGGACAAGATACCATTTACTAGGACAGATGCCAAAGGATCCGCATACATAGAAAATTTGGCCTCAATAAAGAGGGCAGGAAAATTAAAAGCCAATAAAACTTGTTTCATGTAACCCCAATCTATTCTAGCAAATGCCTTCTCAGCATCTGTGCTGAGAAGGACAATGGGAATCTTATTTTTCCATGAGTAGTGCAAAATATGAAAAACTCTAAGAGAATTATCCTCTCCTTCTCTATTCTTAACGAACCCAACCTGATCCGGTGCAATTATGTCAGGAAGAATATGTTTAAGCCTATTAGCTAGTAACTTTGCAATAACCTTTAAATCAATATGAAGAAGGGATATGGGCCTACAATTAGAGCATAAATTTAAATCCTTACACTCCCTGGGAATAAGTGAAATGTGTGCATGTGTCATAACAGGAGAAAGTGAGTGACCCAGTAGAGAAAGGTTCGCCAGCGACAACAATCTAGGAAGCAGTATTTCCTTAAACGAAGAAGAATAAATGACAGGCAGGCCATCTGGACCTGGACATTTGCCAGAAGAAGATTGTCTTAAAGCAGTTTCGAGTTCCAACAAAGTAAATGGTTGAGTAAGCTCCTCACTTTGCGAAGAAGACAGCAATGGAAGTGACACAGAGTCCAAAAATGTGGAGATAAGGGAAGAACGATCAGTCGCAGAGAGGAGAGGAACCAACCCCCGTCAAATTATATAAATCTTTATCATATGAACATAATTGGTCAGCAATATGGGTAGAGGAGTAAAGATGATTACCTTTCGTATCCTTCAACATATTTAAGAGTGTGTCTATGTTTAAATCTCTTAGACATAAATTTAGAGGCCTTATTAACATGAGCATAAAATTTATGCTTAAAATGCATAAAGGATTTCGCAGACGACACATTTAGCTTATTCAGCAATTGAGTTCTCAAGGAAGCTAACTCCTGTGTATGTTGTAAGGCCATAGAGGCTTTATTTAATCTTTCCACAATCTGAATTTTTTGAAAAAGGTCATTGACACACTTGGTCCTCTCCCTCTGCAAGTGAGAAAAATAACTAATGAATTGTCCTCGAATGATAGCCTTGTGAGCATCCCAGACTACAGCAGAGGAGACGTCAGGGGTTTCATTAAATTTAAAAAAGTCTGTTAATTTAGCTTTAAAATCATCCTGGACAACAGTAGAACCAAGGATAGAATCGTTCAACCGCCATATAGCCGAACGTTTAGGCATATCCGGAAGGTTCAGCGTTAAAAATCATAGGGGCATGATCGGAATGTAACTGCAAACCAATCTGCACTTGGGAAACATATTTGAGAGAAGACTTAGACAAGAAAAAATAATCTAATCTATGATAGGAGGAGTACACAGAGGACTAAAAAGTGTAATCTAATTGAGTCGGGTTAAGGCACCTCCATACATCAACTAGCCCATAAGATACTAGCAGAGAACTCAATTTACACAGAGCTTTCATGAACAAAGTAGATTTTTTAGAGGAGGAGTCAACCAGTGGATCAATGGACAAGTTGAAATCTCCCCCTATAAAAACGAAACCTTCTGTAAATGTGTCTAACAAGGCAAACGTGGAGATCAACCAATCAATTTGACCAGTGTTTGGAGTGTAAAAATTGGCAAAAGTAAATGTCTGATTCCCAACAGTTCCCTTCAAACTATAAATACCTCCCTTCCGCATCCTAAAATGAGACAAATATTCAAAAGGACAATTGCAACTAAAGCCTCTTGAAGCAGAATGCGGAAGCCCACAATGATGCCACACAGGGAAAGTGGAGAAGGAAAGGTTAGGGAAATGATTCAACTTAAAATGCGTCTCCTGTAAAAGTATAACATCACAAAAAGCCTTCCTGAGAGACGAAAAGACTTGACACCTCTTAGAAGGGGAATTAAACACTCTAACATTGTACGAAACAACTTTCAAAGATGCCATAAGTATAATATGAAATTAAACATAAGAAAAAAAATAAGTATAGAAAAATAAGTAATTAGTAAAGCATCACAATAAGTCATTTGTAGAGTCAGTGACATGATAAAATAATAAAGCCTGACCTGTAAATATGAAAAAGTATAAGCACACATGTACATAAAACCGAGAAACAATGCCAAGAGACATAGCATATACAATTGTGAAACGAACAGTAGAACAGAACATATTACGTCATACAGTCGAATGGATCTAGCATCCATTGCCACAAATGTAACAAAAATTAAAGGAATAATGCAAATAGAAAGCAAAAAAGGAAGGGGGGGAAATATCATGTAAAATATTTCCAAAACCAAAAGATGAAGACTCTCTAATGGTCAGATGGAGGCAATCAAACATTTAGATAACCATTCAAGTTATGTTCCACAAAATAAGCAAAGAAATTGCACAGAAAACAATATGCAAATAACCATATGGAGTAGTTTGCGGAACTGGAGTAAGAGAAGCTAAATCTGTAACAAGGTCCCAGTCCTCAATTTGCAATGGGGCAATCCCAAGATAATCGTAGACTTCCGCAAGATCTCCTATCGATGAAATATTGAATCGCCGACCGTCAGTCGAGAAAGAAAGTCCAAACGGAAAAGTCCATCTATAAAGAATTCCTTTGGTCCGTAGAAGATCCGTAAGTGGTTTAAGCTTCCTCCGCTTTTGTAGAGTAATAGCAACCAAATCCTGATAAATTGAGATCAATGTGCCTTTAAATAGAACAGGAGCTGCTTCTCTGGACTTGAAAAGGATTTTGTCTTTAACTTTGAAGTTCAGATAGCGACAAATTATGTCTCGTGGAGGTTAATTGGCTTTCGGTTTCGGGCGCAATGCCCGGTGGGCATGTTTGATGACAATCTCATCATCCGCAGAAGTGTCCCCCGAAAGCGAACGAGAAATAAACAAAATGGCAGCTGGGATTTCTTTAGAGGACACAGATTCTGGAACACCACGGAAACGCAAATTGTTTCTGCGGCCATGATTTTCCTGATCCTCCAGCGATCTGAAAATAGTATAAAGGTAGTCTGACTTGAGGAAAAGTTTTGCACAGTGGCAGCATTAAAATCCAATATGGCCGCCTGGGTATTTTCCAGTGTTTCAACCCTATGACCAAATTGTTTAATGTCTTGTTTAATTTCAGCAATATCCTGTACTGCTGGTTCCAGAGTTTTAACCAGTACCTGCAGAAACATTCGTATCATGAAAGGTAAGTCCCCAGCAGCCGACATACCTGTAGCTTCAGTGTCAGTGGTGTCAGCACTCTCATCTCCTCTCTGCCGGCGAGATGGCGGCGCCATCTTGGGACCCCGGGACGTTAGAGAAGTGGATTTCTTTTCAAAGAATTTTTCCACTTTGGCTTGTGAGGGAGTCGGGGCAATAGTCTCCGATGCTTCCCTAGCTTTGCTGCCTCCTATCTTGACCATTTTGAGGTCGTTGCTGCTTCCGTGAGCTTCTGTGGGTTGCTGGATGTACGGAGCTCAGCAAAACACGTCCATGCAGTTTCACTGCTAGCTCCGCCCCCCCTTCTTTGATTTACTTTTAATAAATCTTCCTCCATATAATCTGATTTCTCACTGTCTTCTGTGCTCCCTAACAGGATGAAGAAATATTGTGAGGAGGAGCAGGAGAAAGTTCTGAAGAGGTATGTATATGATGTGAAGTATTGTGTTCAAGACATTATGTTAGCACTAAATGACACATTCAAACGTGGCAGATTTTGCATATTCAGGCAAATTTGCAAATTTTAGGGTTTATTCAGATGTGGCGAATTTCACAGTGGACTTGCCACAGGTTTCAGCATTTGCAGTGAAAATCCGCACTGAAAGCTATTTTCCACACCGTTCTTTTTCGCAATGTCTGCACTAAGTTAACTAAAAATCTATTGAAACCAAAGAAAAAAAGTCTGCCTGTCCGCAGCGGAATTCAACAGCAATTCCGCCACGTCTGAACATGCCCTAACGGAGCATCATCCTTGAGTCATATTATGTATTATTTCAGCAAATCAGCATTATCCTAATATACGACAACTGAAACAATACTAGCAGGGGCGTAACTAGGAAAGACTGGGCCCCATAGCAAACTTTTGACTCCACAGGGGGACTGTATGGCGCTATCTACAGAGGGGGCTGCATGGCGCTATCTACAGGGGGACTGAATGGCGCTATCCACAGGGGGACTGTTTGGCGATATCCACAGGGGGACTGTATGGCGTTATCTACAGAGGGGGCTGTATGGCGTTATCTACAGGGGGGACTGTATGGCATTATCTATAGGGGGGACTGTATGGCGTTATCTACAGGGGGTCTGTATGGCATTATCTACAGGGGGTCTGTATGGCGTTCCCTACAGGGGGGGTCTGTAGGGAACGCCATACAGCCTCCCCCCCTGTAGGGAACGCCATACAGCCCCCCTGTAGGGAACGCCATACAGCCCCCCCCTGTAGGAAACACCATACAGCCCCCCTGTAGGGAACGCCATACAGCCCCCCTGTAGGGAATGCCATACAGCCCCCCCTGTAGGGAACGCCATACAGCCCCCCTGTAGGGAACGCCATCCAGCCCCCCCCTGTAGGGAACGCCATCCAGCTCCCCATGTAGGGAACGCCATACAGCCCCCCTGTAGGGAACGCCTTACAGCCCCCCTGTAGGGAACGCCATAAAGTCCCTCCCTGTAGGGAACGCCATACAGCCCCTCCCTGTAAGGAACGCCATACAGCCCCCCCTGTAGGGAACGCCATACAGCCCCCCCTGTAGGGAACGCTATACAGCCCCCCCCTGTAGGGAACGCAATACAGCGTCCCCAACCCCCCAAAAAATGCGACCTACCGTGTGAAAAGACAAAAGACATGTATCCCCTATCCACAGGATAGGGGATACATGTGTGATCGCTGGCAGCGATAGGGAGAACGGGCCGGCGCTCCATTCATTTCTACGGAGCTGCCGACACAGACCCCGGAAGTCCGAGGTTTGTGATGTAGAACTTCAGGGGACTTTCAGTCCCCGTTCTCCCTATCGCTGCCAGCGATCACACATGTATCCCCTATCCTGTGGATAGGGGATACATGTCTTTTGTTTAATGGCAGAGCAG
Organism: Rhinoderma darwinii; assembly: GCF_050947455.1. Lineage (NCBI taxonomy): Eukaryota > Metazoa > Chordata > Amphibia > Anura > Rhinodermatidae > Rhinoderma > Rhinoderma darwinii. The sequence continues at coordinate 61,458,017 of NC_134691.1, forward strand.
GGAGATACCTCCCTGCTCTGCCGTAGTAATCAGTGGCGTCGCGCTGTAGCAGCCATAGCGGCTGCTAGCGGAGCCTCCGGCCATGGTGGGGGCCCGTGCCGGCGGGCGACATGGGCACCCTCATGCCGCGGGCCCCGTAGCAGCCGCTACGGCTGCTATAGCGGTAGTTACGCCACTCAATACTGGACATTGTTGTCCAGTTGTCATACATATGAGCCAGTAATATTATGATAGTTTTTATTTTCTGATGAATTTAGTCAGACAGGTAATGATATAATATTAGGAAATTGCTGATTTTCAGTTTTTGTCTGCACTAGTTTTCATGAAGAAGGCCATATAGTATAATCTAAATTCCTGCACATTATATCACTTGTATTTGTCATTTTTGCATTTATTCCTTTTTATTTTCTACAACAGATGGAAACAAAGAGCGTCTGAGGCAAAGCAAGAATTCTGGTAAATATCTAATAGAATAATGTACACTAGTGTTAGGACATGGGAGTCCTCCATGCAGAGTGATGTACAGATGTAGCCATCTTTAACTTGATTCTGATAACTTGCTGCAGTGTGATATCCCCCATCAAAAGCCACTGAAAAGTCATTGAAAAAGTCAAGATAAGAGATCAAGTCATTGTTTATTTATTGCGTGAAAAGTTAAGGTAAAGACGGCTACATCTGTAGGTGCAGACTTAGGATATGTGATAAAATCATCCTGTATAATCTATGGGAAAGCAGCAATTAATTTAATGGATTTATCTGAGAGAAATACGTTATAAAAATGATAAATTCTTTGATTTTCGCCACGGCTGTATTTTCTATTACACGATTGAATTTGGAAATGTTTCTGAACTGCCCTGTTTAGACACAATAATGTAAGTATGTAAAACAAGTTGGATCAAATGTATATTGAAGGAGCCTATAGCATCACAAAAATGTAGTAAAGGTGAAATGGAATTGTGTATTTTTTAATTTTTATCGACCAAAACACCCTATTTTTACTATGGACGTTGGCGACACTGATCCTAGATTAAACAATCCTTCAACCTCATCTTCTTTTCAACACTGCTTCACCCTCCCCATGTAGGTGCAATCCATCCATACATTAGGGTCTGTAGCCAACAGTGAAGTCGACATGGTTCTCCAAGAACCCAAAACCCTCTTTCCTACACCAATTCTTGAGCCACGTGTTTACCTTCCTATTCTCCTGCTGTCTCTCTGGTGTGGTGTATGGGACAGGGAGTACTGTATTTCCGAAAATTCTACATTTAAGGTCATTGCCCTGAATTTACTACCTGAGGTTTAACCTGAGGGTTTTTCTTCCATTGATTCACTGTGGCAGATTTATCAATGTATTTATGTCTGTTTTCTGACAAAAATACCTTAAAGAGAATGGAATTTGCACTAAATGGCATATTTATGAGACCTCTGGGCCACGGTGTCCAAACATACAGTATGATTGTGTCCAAAAAAAGTGAGTGGGATTTTAGAGTTGCACCGAGCACAACACATTTAAGGTTTTCTAACACTTTTCTTCTTCGAAAATTGCCAGAAAACAATGACAAGTCTGAAAACAATGCTAAGTTTCTCACCTATGCCAGATTCATCAACAGGGCATGGCTCACCCTACACTTATGATAAAATGTTTAATGCGATATGTCCAATAGTGAAGAAGATGAGGATGAGGAGAAAGAAGGAGAGATGGAGACTGATGAATATATAGAGAGCACAGAGGAGAACATCAAACGGTTAGTGAAAGTCCATATACAATGAGCAAAATATATACTAACACTATACAGTAGATTACACATTATAGATTTATACAAATTGCTGATAAATGGCGAATTTATAAAAAATATGGCTGCACATACAGAACATGGCTAGAAACATAACTACCATTGATGGACACCAGTCATTTAGCATATTGTATAGGAATGAAATGACGGGTATATGGGAAACCTGCACTAGGGGCCACAGTGCGATTAAATTGTTACATAGAGATATAGAAGTAATGTGAGCCGCAAGTTTAGATAAAGGCAATCTGTCCAATCTATGGGAAAATAAAAATAAATTTATTCGGGGACAGATGTTATGTTAATGATATTTTCTGTAATTTTATAATTGTCCAAAGTGTCAATGAATGTAACAGGAGCCTTATTTTATATTCTAGACTGAAGCAATGGCAAACTTATGGAGGATTTGATGAACTGGATTTTGTCATGTAAGTTTGAACTGATGTTTTACCCATCCACACAACACTACGGCTATGTTCACACGCTAAACAAAAAACGGCTGTAAAATACGGAGCTGTGTTCAAGGGGAAACAGCCTCTGATTTTCAGCCATTTTAATCATCAAGCATTTTTTTTATGCGTTTTTTTTGCGTCTGTTTTTGGAGCTGTTTTTCTATTGACCCAATGAAAAACGGCTCAAGAAGGACCATGCACTTCTTTTTACAGGGCGCTTTTTACGCGCCATTTTTTCAAATGGCCTCTAAAAAAAAACGCCCCGTCAGAATGAAATGCCGTTTTTCCCAATGAAATGGGCAGATGTTTGGAGGCGTTTAGCCTCCGTATTTTTATCCATTTTTCAGGGCGTTTACCTCCCGAAAAACTGATGAAAATAAGGCGTGTGAATATACCCTCAGGAGTATACGGGCACATTCAGACGTGGCAATGTTTTTTACATTTGTTTCTATACATTTTTAGGGAACTTAGTTCAGATGTTGCGGAAAATAACTGTGCGGAAATTAGGCTGCGGTTCACAATTTTCCCTCCGCAGCATGCACATTATGTTACGGAGAAGTAGCGGAATTTCACTGCGGATTTCAGCCTTTGCAATGCAAAAACTGAAATCTGTGGCAAGTCCGCTGTGGTATCTGCAACGTCTGAATTCCGCCACGTCTGAACTTGGCCTTACATGGAATTTCAGCATTTAGCTAGATTTAGCCAACAAGTTCAGCAGTGTGTAACATCCTTGAGGATTTAGCAAAACATAAGTCTGTACATTTCCAGCCTGAAATTCAGTTGTGACTTCAGTTAACCACAAAACATTAGTCTACCCTCTCCCCTTCCCCATTACTTACAGTAGTCCAGGAAGACATATGAAGTTGTTGGGAGGGTCACTTAACCCCTTTAGGACACAACCTGTTTGGCCTTATGGCACAGCCGATTTTTCAAGTCTGACATGTGTTATTTTATGTGAATCCTTTTACCTATCCAAGCGATTCTGAGATTGTTTTCTCGTGACATATTATACTTTATGGTAGTGAAAAAATTTGGTCGACAAATGTAATATTTATTTGTGAAAAACACCAACATTTAGAGAAAATTTGCAAAAAAATAGCATTTTTCTAAATTTAAGTGTATCTGCTAGTAAAACAAATATTAATACCACACAAAATAGTTACTAATTTACATTTCCCATATGTCTACTTCATGTTTGCATCATTTTTTGAACATACTTTTAATTTTCTAGGACGTTACAACGATTAGAACTTTAGCAGCAATTTCTCACATTTTCAGGAAAATTACAAAAGGCTATTATTTCAGGGACCAGTTCAGTTCTGAAGTGACTTTGAGGGCCTTATATATTAGAAAGTCCCCATAAATCACCCCATTTTAAAAACTGCTCCCTCAAAGTATTCAAAACAGCATTCTCAAAGTCTCTCAACCCTTTAGGTGTTTCACAGGAATTAAATCAATGTAGAGGTGAAATGTTAGAATTTTATTTTTTTGGCCGAAGTTCATTTGTAATACATTTTTTTCTGTAACACAGAAGGTTTTACCAGAGAAACGCAACTCAATATTTATTGCCAAGATTCTTCAGTTTTTATAAATATCCCACATGTGGCCCTAGTATGCTAATGGACTGAAGAACAGGCCTCAGAATCAAAGGAGCACCTAGTGGATTTTGGGGCCTCCTTTTTTTTTAGAATATATTTTAGGCACCATGTCAGGTTTGAAGAGATCTTGTGGTGCCAAAGCAGTGGAAACCCCCAAAAGTGACCCCATTTTGGAAACTACACCCCCTCAAGGAGTTTATCTAGGGGTATAGTTAGAATTTTGACCCCTTATTTATTTTGTTAAATTAAATTGAATTAGTATGTGAAGATGAAAGTCTACCTTTTTTCTGAAAAAACATAGAATATTTACATTTTTACAAGGACTAAAGGCAAAAAAACACCCTAACGTTTGTAAAGCCATTTCTCCTGATTACGGCAATACCCCATATGTTGTAATAAACGGCTGTTTAGACCCACAGCAGGGCTCAGAAAGGAAGGAGCACCATTTGGATTTTTGAGCGCAGATTTTGCTGGAATGGTTGTCGGTGCCATGTTGTGTTTGCAACGCCCTTGAGAGATGAAAAGAGTGGAAATCCCTAAAAGTGACCCCATTTTGGAAATTAAAGCCCTCAAGGAATTTTTCTAGCGATATAGTTAGCATTTTGACCTCACAGAGTTGTTGCAAAATTTAGTGTAAATAGACTGTGAAGATTAAAATCTCATTTTTTTTTCGGAAAAACACATCAAATTTTTTAATTTTGACAAGGAATAAATTAGAAAAAGTACCCCATCATTTGTAAAGTCATTTCTCACGATTACGGCAGTACTCCATATGTGGTAATAAACTGCTGTTTGGACCTACGGCAGGGCTCAGAAGAGAAGGAGCACAATTTGTAGCACAGATTTTGTTGGAATGGTCTTCAGGTGCCATCTCGCGTTTGCAGGGCTCCTGAGGTACCAGTACAGTGAAGTGACCCCATTTTGGATACTGCACCCCTCAAAGAATTTATGTAGGGGTGTGAACACTTTTATGACCCCAAGGTTTTCCTGGCTTGAAAAATAAAATGTTAAATTTTTTACAAATGCAGAATTTTTGGGGCAGATTTTTCAGACACAGCATATAAGTGAAGTAATTCACCTCAATATTTATTGGGGTATTTCTTCTGACTTCAGAAATACCCCCAAAGTGGTCTAAATATGTTGTCTGGACGCATAGCAGTCCCTGGCAGCGAAGAAGCACCACAAGGATTTTGAGGCCTTATTTTTACTTGGATCATTTTAGCCACAAGTATAGGCCTAAAAAATTATGCAGATCATACACATTTATTATAATATTAGGTATTCATCTAGGGTTATAATGAGGGTTTTTAGTTTTGTTATACGTTTTGTTAGAGTGTCCAATTTTAAAAATAGGTAAAAGATCAGAATGATAAAGGGAGGGGTGGGGATTTCAAAAGTATAATTTTTTTAATCCAGGGAGGTGTGGAAGATGCGGATTCCTTCATATAGAGTCCGGGTTTTGATGGACAGGTGTCACACTGATATATGGTATCCTTACGGATACCCCTTTTTTCACAGACACGACACCTTTTTTGTACCCTCCATTTTTTTTTGGTGTTGCAGGCACTTCACTTGGAAAATGCTGCCCAGGAACGATACGGCAAGAACTACTTGAAGCAGCATATGTTTCCGCCACCTCGTCTCCGAGCAAATTAAATTTTATAATTTTTTTCTTGGTACTCCAAGTAGGTACCCGGGTGGCCAGCTTTACAGAAAATTAAAAGTCTACAGTGCCATCTGTACAAGGTACACTGCCAATATTTTGTACCAAATTTTGCTTTTCCTCATGGCACTATACGGTTTTAACACCTGGTCATTCAGGTCAAAACCCCATGAATTTATTATATGCCTAAATGCATATAGGCTTCATCGTGGACGTTGTGAATCCACGTGTGGGGATAGGGGTGCAGCTGGCGTCATGCATAGATGTCAGCATGCATAGATCTTTTTTATCCCGGTATTTCAGACACAGGACCCTATTCTGCAGCAATGCCTTGCTTTCTCCAATTTGCAGGGATTGGCCGATGAGGGTCTTGGGAAGGTGCCGCTGTTTTTTTCGGACCGTCCCACATTCCACAGTTTTTTTTGTCTTTTAGACATTTGAACAGGGGTACACATGTGTACCAGTTGTCCAAGTGCAAGTTGTACCCCTGATCTAAGAGTGGGTGCAGGAGGTACCACACTATCTTCCCTGTTGTGGACAGGATGGGGGGACAATTTGGGGGATGTATTGTCCTGTCCTTCCCTTCATAGATTCGGAAAGCATGTGTGTATCCGGTCTCAGACTCACACAGCTTGTAGACCTTGATCCCGTACCTGGTGCGCTTATTGGGCAAATATTGGTGAAACTTCAGCCTACCCTTGAAGTGCACCAGGGATTCATCAACTGAAATCTCGTTGTCGGGGGTGTAGATTTCGGTACATTTTGGGGGAAAAATGTTTATGAGGGGCATAATTTTAAAAAGTCTATTGGAATTGGGGTCATCCTGGGGGGGGGGCATTGGGAGTTGTCATTAAAGGAACAGTGTCATCACAAATTATTTTTTTATATGTTAAAGATGTTAGTGCTTTATTAAAAACGTTTATATTCATTTGTGTGTTTGTGTTTTACTTTTTCTTATTTTTACACTTTTTCTTCCCTATGGGGGCTGCCATTTTTTGTTCCATTTCTGTCTGTGTCGATTAACGACACATACAGACATGGAATACGGCAGCCACAGTCCCATAGGGACTGCGGACGGCTCCCGTCCCATTGACTTCAGTGTACGGCGTCTGTGTGGGAACTGCGCATGCGCCGCTCCCACACAGTCCAATTCGAAATTGGCGCCGTCCGGCGCCATTTTCCTGTGGACCGGAAGTCGCGGCCGGACAGTAATATTACTACTTCCGGTCGCGGCTTCCGGATTTGTGCACTTGGACCAGCGGCAGCAAACGGAGCGGACGGGCCGGAGGGAGCCGCGGCGGCAGGAGCAGGTAAGAGATTTCAATGTATGTTCGTGTTTGTGTGTGTTTACTACTGTATGTAAACCTACTACACTGTGTGTTAGCTCAAAAAATGGCGACACACAGTGTAGGAGGTTACACCGTTCAAACCCCTCGTTTATCCCGGCACTAGCCAGGATAAAGGAGGGGGGGATGCTGAGAGCTCACTAGAGCGAGGGCTTTTAACCCAATGTTGCAATGCTGCAATTTTGGGAATAGCTCCATCTAGTGACCAAAAATGGGTAGTATTATAAATTTTGAATTAATTTATAATATTTCCTGACTCGTGAAAAAAATAAAAAAAATTTGAACAATGTTTAATCACCCACACACTAAATGTTTAATTTAAAAAAAAAAACATGTTTTTCTGGCAACACATTGCCTTTAAAGTGCAGACATTTTTGGATGGCCTCAAAGCGGGGTCTGGTCATTGTATTTCAGTACAACGGACAATCATATAAAATGTCCATGGAGCAGTAGGATCTCACTTTGGGCTTTTTAGTGAGACCCATGTTGAGGACTAACCCCCAATATTTTTGCATTTCTGCACAATTAGTTGGTAGCCAATGATTGGGCTGGACATAAAAGGAGTTTGGGTGTTCGGCTATAAATTGGTGGGGACGTAGATGTTGGTTTTAGCCACCATAAGCTCTATCAAATTGTCGGTAAAGAACAATTTGAAATATCCATTTACAGTCAGTCCTTCCGTCTGCATATGAATTCCTGCCGCAGCAGTAAATTCTGGGATATGGGGGATGTAATTGGTTGTGGTGACCAATCACTGCTGGCAGTACCAGGGTCAGGCAGAACGGCAGTTTCAGGGTCAGGCAGAACCTGGGCACTAACCCTCCTGCGATTACGAGGAGGCTCCTCACTGTCACTAGAGGAGGAGGAGAAGAACGAGAGAAAGAACTCTGGTTCCTGACCACTCGCTGAGTCCGTATCGAATGCGATGATGGCATATGCCTCTTCAGCGGTGTAACGTTTCTCAGCCATTTTATTAATTTGTGTGTAAATATATGTAGTTTATACACACGTAGCTGTAACAAACCGTTGTATAACAAAGATTTTTCGTTTTTTCACATAAAACAATAAACACTAACTAACGCTTGCTAATGCTAACACTGACACACTACGTTTTTTCGGGTTTTTAAGTTTTTTCACAAAAATCACTAAACACGAACAAACAATTGTTTTTGTTTTTGTATAACACTTAGTACCACTTACTAACTGACACTAACGCTGACTAACTGACAAGTGACGAGACTGACAGTGACGGATTGACACTAACTGACAAGTGACGCAACTGACGCTACGGATTGACGCTGACTAACTGACAACTGACGTGACGAATTGATGTAGACGACCTAGAAAACTACCTAACAACTAAAATATTTTAAGGGTATGTGTACACGGTGAGAGGCTTTTACGGCTGAAATGACAGACTGTTTTCAGGAGAAAACAGCTGCCTCGTTTCAGCCGTAAAAGCTCCTCCTCGTAATATACGAGGCGTCTGTGATGCTCGTAAATCTTGAGCTGCGTTTCATTGAGTTCAATGAAGAACGGCTCAAATTACGTTGCAAAGAAGTGCCCTGCACTTCTTTAACGAGGCAGTCAATTTACGCGTCGTCGTTTGACAGCTGTCAAACGACGACGCGTAAATTACAGGTCGTCTGCACAGTACGTCGGCAAACCCATTCAAATGAATGGGCAGATGTTTGCCGACGTATTGTAGCCCTATTTTCAGGCGTAAATCGAGGCATAATACGCCTCGTTTACGTCTGAAAATAGGTAGTGTGAACCCAGCCTAAGTGATTTATGGATGGAAAAAAAAAAAGAAAATCTCCCTTATACACTGGGAGGTGTGTGGGGTCACACACTAGGTACAAGGGAGAGGGAAATTAGGGGTTAATTCTGATTTTAACTTTGTGTGGGGCACATAACACGAGACAGGCTCTGATCTCTCCAACTTCTCTTCACCAACAAAGAGATCAGAGCCTGTGTCCGGTATTTTTCACCCGCCCTGGATGAAAAACTTCCCAATCACGGCAATCGCCAGCAATGGACCACTGCTATTGGTCCATTGCTGGTCCATAGTAACTGTTTCCGGACTAATTTCAAGTCCCGGAACAGTTTTTAACACTTTATTTGCAGAAATAATGTAATTGGTGGTTCCGTACAGATCCACCGATTACATTGATCGCCGACATTGGACCACTTTACGGGTCCATTACCGGTGACTGGGAAGTGTTAGCTGTCGGTTGGGGGGTTTTACCTCCCCCGGCTAAAAACGCACTCTGATTGGTGGGTCTGAACAGACCCACCAATCACGGCGCTCGCCGGCAATGGACCACATCTTTTCGTCCATTGCCGGTCACATGGGGCATGGGGCAGGTGGGGGGTCCATAGTAACCGTTTCGGGACTAATTACAAGTCCCAGAACTGTTTTTAACATTTTATTTGCAGAAATTATGTAATCAGTGGATCTATACAGACTACATCGATCGCCGGCATTGAACCGCTTTTACAGGTCCATTGCCGGTGACTCGGGAGTGTTAGCTGTTGGGGACAGCTGACCTTCCCGTTCCCGGTGCGCTAAGACACTGGCCACCCAAACATACAGTTGCGTTGTGGTACGCCTAGAGGTTAAACGGAAGATCTGGTGGTCGCCTGGTGGTTTATTTTCCTGAGAAGATGTCCTGCTTGGTCAAAAAAAAGAAAATGTTTGACTCCTTAATTTTTTTAGAACGGCTATTTCTGAAATTTAGGACAGAAAATAGTATCCATAACATCAGGTTCCCTCTAAACATAATATTAGGAAAATACTGGGTTTTCACATTAATTTGAAAAATGGCCAAGTTTTTTACTTTTGCTCATTTTTTATTTATTTCACAAGGGCAAGGAATTGGTGGATACCAAAATGTATGATGAGAAAGGGAAGAACATGTGAGTAGTTTCTCTATTTGTTATGATGTGTTAAATATTTCCTGGAAAATTATGGAACTTGCCATTTATAATTATTTGTTTCCACTTCTTTCAAGCAGCAAAAGCAGCTACAATGGGGGAAGATCTTGATCCAGGTAACTAATGCTGATTTTCTCTGAGAGTGCGCACTCACACTCATAACAACACTGGACAGTGAGAGAAAAATCCTGTTCACTAATCACCACTGTCAACGCAAGATTTGTCATCTTATTATTTAATCCTCAAACTTTGTGTTTCCTACTTAGGTTCCTTAGCATCTTCTGCTGTTTTCTGTGCTGAAGCTTCAGACTATAAAGTAAGTAAATAATGCCCAGACATGGAAAATCTTAACCTCTTAAGGACACAGCCTAGTTTGGGCCTTAAGGCTCAGAGCCCATTTTTCAAATCTGACATATTTCACTTTATGTGGTAATAACTTCGGAATGCTTAAACCTATCCAAGCGATTCTGAGACTGTTTTCTCGTGAGACATTGGGCTTTATGTTAGTGGTAAAATTTGTCGGATATATTTGTGAAAAATAGCAAAATTTAGAGAAAATTTGAAAAAAAATTTAATTTTACTGAATTTAAATGCATTTGCTTGTAAGACGGAGGGTTATACCAACCAAAACAGTTGCTAGTTCACATTTCTCATATGTCTACTACATGTTGGCATCATTTTTTGAACATTCGTTTTTTTTTTCTAGGACGTTACAATGATTAGGACCTTACAAGGCTTAGAACATAAGTAGAGATGAGCGTACCGGGACAACCGAACCCGGTTTCGGTCCGAACTTCCGGAAAAGTTCGGTTCGCAGCGAATCCGTACTTCACCAGGTTCGGCCGAACCCGTTTTGACCGAACCCGGCTACATTTTGGCGCCTGCCACAAGTTACATCTAAAATGGAGGATTTCACAAGATCACCTGACATCAGGCTACCCCATAATGCCTTGCAAACGGCTCTCCCAGCCAATCGGGAGGCAGCATAGGGGCGGACTCAAGCCTGCAATAAAAGTCTATGCACGGAGCTCAGCGGCCATTTTACAGACAGGAGCTGTAGGGATAGCATCTCTGTGCAGTAAGGGAAAGCTTTAGGAATCTAAAAGGCAGGAATCCAGCAATCGAAGGGGCTCATCCACTACTCACTACTCAGCCAGTGTGTGAATACGCTTTTATAAGGGGCTCATCCCCGTTGCATCCACCTTGCAATACAGGCAGGCTTTGTAGTACTACAACGCCCAGCATTCCCTGAGTCAGTGCACAGTGGCTGATAGAAATTCTCATTCATTGCCATTTAGCAAGCCAGTGTCAGTGTGAATACGCTTTTAGAAGGGGCTCATCCCCGGCCGTTAACATAACAAACAAATAACAATCCAACTTGCAATACAGGCAGCCTTTGTATTAGTAGTAGTACTACAAGGCCCAGCATTCCCTGAGTGCACTGCAGCGTGGCTGATAGAAATTCTCATTCATTGCCATTTGCCAAGCCAGTGTCAGTGTGAATAGGCTTTTAGAAGGGGCTCATCTCCGGCCGTTAACATAACAAACAAATAACAATCTAACTTGCAATACAGGCAGCCCTTGTAGTAGTACTACAAGGCCCAGCATTCCCTGAGTGCACCGCGGCGTGGCTGATAGAAATTCTCATTCATTGCCATTTGCCAACCCAGTGTCAGTGTGAATACGCTTTTAGAAGGGGCTCATCCCCGGCCGTTAACATAACGAAATAACAATTCAACTTGCAATACATGCAGCCTTTGTAGTAGTAGTAGTAGTAGTACTACAAGGCCCAGCATTCCCTGAGTGCACTGCAGCGTGGCTGATAGAAATTCTCATTCATTGCCATTTGGCAAGCCAGTGTCAGTGTGAATACGCTTTTAGAAGGGGCTCATCCCCAGCCGTTAACATAACAAACAAATAACAATCCAACTTGCAATACAGGCAGCCTTTGTAGTAGACGTAGTACTACAAGGCTCAGCATTCCCTGAATGCACTGCAGCGTGGCTGATAGAAATTCTCATTCATTGCCATTTGCCAAGCCAGTGTCAGTGTGTGAATACGCTTTTAGAAGGGGCTCATCCCCGGCCGTTAACATAACAAACAAATAACAATCCAACTTGCAATACAGGCAGCCTTTGTAGTAGATGTAGTACTACAAGGCCCAGCATTCCCTGAGTGCAATGCAGCGTGGCTGATAGAAATTCTCATTCATTGCCATTTGCCAAGCCAGTGTCAGTGTGTGAATACGCTTTTAGAAGGGGCTCATCCCCGGCCGTTAACATAACAAACAAATAACAATCCAACTTGCAATACAGGCAGCCTTTGTAGTAGACGTAGTACTACAAGGCCCAGCATTCCCTGAGTGCACTGCAGCGTGGCTGATAGAAATTCTCAGTCATTGCCATTTGCCAAGCCAGTGTCAGTGTGAATAGGCTTTTAGAAGGGGCTCATCCCCGGCCATTAACATAACAAACAAATAACAATCCAACTTGCAATACAGGCAGCCCTTGTAGTAGTACTACAAGGCCCAGCATTCCCTGAGTGCACCGCGGCGTGGCTGATAGAAATTCTCATTCATTGCCATTTGCCAACCCAGTGTCAGTGTGTGAATACGATTTTAGAAGGGGCTCATCCCCGGCCGTTAACATAACAAAATAACAATTCAACTTGCAATACATGCAGCCTTTGTAGTAGTACTACAACGCCCAGCATTCCCTGAGTGCACTGCAGCGTGGCTGATAGAAATTCTCATTCATTGCCATTTGCCAAGCCAGTGTCAGTGTGTGAATACGCTTTTAGTAGGGGCTCATCCCCGGCCGTTAACATAACAAACAAATAACAATCCAACTTGCAATACAGGCAGCCTTTGTAGTAGACGTAGTACTACAAGGCCCAGCATTCCCTGAGTGCAATGCAGCGTGGCTGATAGAAATTCTCATTCATTGCCATTTGCCAAGCCAGTGTCAGTGTGTGAATACGCTTTTAGAAGGGGCTCATCCCCGGCCGTTAACATAACACACAAATAACAATCCGACTTGCAATACAGGCAGCCTTTGTAGTAGACGTAGTACTACAACGCCCAGCACTCCCTGAGTGCACTGCAGCGTGGCTGATAGAAATTCTCATTCATTGCCATTTGCCAAGCCAGTGTCAGTGTGTGAATACGCTTTTAGAAGGGGCTCATCCCCGGTCGTTAACATAACAAACAAATAACAATCCAACTTGCAATACAGGCAGCCTTTGTAGTAGACGTAGTACTACAACGCCCAGCATTCCCTGAGTGCACTGCAGCGTGGCTATTAGAAATTCTCATTCATTGCCATTTGCCAAGCCAGTGTCAGTGTGAATATGCTTTTAGAAGGGGCTCATCCCCCAGGCTTTGATTCAACTTGCTGCACTCCAGCAGTGAAATGTCTGGTAAAAAAAAGGTTCTGAAAGGATGGGGTAGAGGAAAAAACACCCATGCCGTCTCCTCTTCCAGTCCAAATGTTGGATCTGTTGGTGCCAGACCCAGTACCAGCATTTGTGGCACAAGACATGTGCCCATTTCCACTAGTAGCAGCAGCCATGTGCCTGCTGGTAGTAGTAGCAGTATCAGCAAGCCAGACTTGTCCATCTCCTCCAGTGGGCGGGTTACTTTAGACAATACGGCCATTGTGGACTGGTTGGCTGGCTCGCGGTCATCTCAGCAGGAAGACTCTGACGATCTGGCTTCAAGCCAGGTTTCGTTGGATTCCAGATCCTCTACAGTTCCTTGGCACAGTGACAGTAGTAATATAGGTATTTCTAGTGTTTCCATTCCATCATCTAGGTCCCGTCAGTTATCCATTACGGAATCGTTGTCCAATAAGCAACAATATATACCCAGTCATCCACTTGTCGTGCGGCTTAATTCACACCTGGCTAAGTTGTTGGTGGTGCAGTCGCTGCCATACCACCTGGTCGACTCCGCCGGCTTCAAGCAATTGATGGCGTGCGCTCAGCCTAGGTGGCGAATACCTAGCCGACATTATTTCTCCAAAACAGCTGTCCCTGCCTTGCACAAGCATGTGGAGGAAAAGGTGTGCCAGTCCTTGCAATTATCCGTGTGCAGCAGGGTACATGCCACCGTTGACACGTGGAGCAGCAACTATGGGCAGGGACAGTACATGTCTTTCACGGCCCACTGGGTCAATATTTTGCAGTCCGATGCACCACCGCAGCAATGCCAGGCATTACCACCTCCACGCTTGTATCTTTCTGGTTCAACTCCGGACACCAGGCGTCTACCATCCTCCTCCTCCTACTCCTCCTCCTTCTCCTACTCCTCCTCCCCCGCCTTGCCTTCCTCCTTGGAGGTCTTCCCGTCCCCGACAGGACACAGCGTATCTTCCACTCCTCCTCCCTCCTCTTTTCATAGGTGCAAGGTGAAGCGCCACAACGCAGTCTTACACCTGCTGAGCCTGGGCGAGAAAAGCCACACAGGGCAGGAGCTGCTGCTGTGCATCAAGGAGGAAATTGCACGCTGGCTGTCTCCTCTGAAACTCACACTGGGCAATGTTGTCTCTGATAACGGCAAGAACGTTGTGGCTGCACTGCGTCTAGGTCACCTGACACACGCTCCTTGCATGGCACATGTGATCAATCTAGTCATAACACGCTTCTTAAAGTCATATGTTGGTTTGAAGGGTGTGCTGGCCATGTCCAGGAGGGTTTGCGTTCGCTTTAGACGTTCGTATGCATTTAAGCACGCCCTCCTGGACTTGCAGCGTCAAAACAATCTCCCAGAACACAGCCTGATTTGCGACGTTCCAACACGCTGGAATTCCACCCTGCACATGTGGGACCGTCTGTACGAACAACGGAAAGCCGTGAATTATTTCCTGATGCAGCAGATGGGCAGAGTTTGGAGCCAGTGTAATTTTGAGCTCAGGCGCTGGCAGCTGGTTAGAGACGCATGTCGCGTTTTGAGGCCCTTTGAAGAGGCCACACGATTTGTGAGCCGTGACGCTAGCGGAAAGAACGATGTTATGCCGCTGATATTCATTATGGAGCAAACGCTTACAGCGATGATTCAGCAAAGGATGGAGGAAGGATCACATCTGGCTATGGATGTTGAGGAGGAGGATGAGGATGAGGAAACAGGACCTGAAGAGGAGCTGGATTTGGAGATGGAATCACAGGAAGGGATAGGGGACGAGGCAGCCGCACAACATGACAGTGATGGTGGTGATGACGAGTCTGACGACGACCTTGATGATGGACAACCATGGCAGTATGGGGCGGAGATGGAACCAACCGGGCCCTCTGAAACGCTGGCCAGAATGGCGAGCTGTATGCTTCGTTACTTGCGCGCTGACTGTCGTATTGTTAGCATGAAGCAAAGAGATGACTACTAGATAGCCACACTTTTAGACCCTCTGTAATGGCAGGAAGTAGGTGAAGGGAAAGTGAGCCCTAATCTACCCACCGCCCTGTCCCTGCCTACTTGCAACGACCCGCCCTAGGCGACGGGGTACAACTGGGCGGCGGTCCCTACGCTGTCTAAGTGCACGGGAGAACAAACAGGGAACACGCAAGGGAAGGGGCAGTAGCCCACGGAACGCCGCGAGGAAACAGAGCGGTGAATGAGTAGTCCGGACTAGGATGAAGTGGAGTATACCCAAGTGAGCACAGAGGAGCAAGCAAGCCAGAGGCAAAGCAGGTTAAGCGGAACTGCAGCAAGGCAGAAGCACGGCAGAAGCAGGCTGGAGCAAGCAGCAGTGGGGCCAGGAATCCAGAAGAATTACAAGCACTGAGGAGGAGAACACGGCAGGTAATAAAGGACAGGGGGCGGAGCTAACTCCGACTGACCAGGCCGCGATAGGCTCTCCCACTCCTGAGCCTGCCACCCTGGTTGGTGGGAGATGGTGTCAGTCGAACAGGTCTGGCCTCAGGTGTGGATTGATTAATCCCAGGAGTATACCTAGACGTAGTACCTGGCAGATCCCTAACAGTACTCCCCCTTTTATGAGGGGCCACCGGACCCTTACTAAGAGGACCCGGTTTAGTAGGGAAGAGAAGGTGGAACCTCCTGATCAATACCCCAGCGTGAACATCACGGGCAGGTACCCAAGTCCTCTCCTCCGGCCCGTATCCTCTCCAATGGACCAGGTACTGGAGGGAGCCCTGGACCATCCTACTGTCCATAATCTTGGCCACCTCGAATTCCACCCCCTCAGGGGTGAGAATGGGAACAGGAGGTTTCCTCGAGGGGGACCAGGACAGGGAGCAGCGTTTAAGGAGGGAGGCATGGAAGACGTCATGTATGCGAAAGGATGGGGGCAGCTCCAGACGGAAGGATACAGGGTTGAGGACTTCAATGATCTTATAAGGTCCAATAAATCGGGGAGCAAACTTCCTGGACGGGACCTTAAGGCGCAAGTTCCTGGACGACAACCAGACCAAATCCCCGACGACAAACCGGGGGTTAGCAGAACGTCTACTATCCGCCTGAATCTTTTGTGCGCTCTGGGACGCCTCTGGGTTCTTCTGAACCTGGGCCCAGACAGTGCACAGTTCCCGATGAACATCCTCTACCTCAGGATTATTGGAACAACCAGGGGAAACGGAGGAGAACCTTGGGTTAAACCCGAAATTACAGAAAAACGGGGAGACCCCTGACGAGTTACTGACCCGGTTATTCAGGGAAAATTCAGCAAGGGGAAGGAATGAGACCCAATCGAATTGACAGTCAGAGATGAAACACCTTAAATATTGTTCCAGGGATTGGTTAGTCCTTTCCGTTTGGCCATTAGTTTCGGGATGGAAGGCGGAGGAGAAGGACAGATCAATCTCCAACTTTTTACAAAAAGCTCTCCAAAATAAGGAAACAAATTGTACCCCCCTGTCAGAAACTATATTGACTGGGGCCCCATGGAGACGCAGGATGTGTTTCACAAACAAAGAAGCTAACGTCTTGGCGTTAGGTAGCTTCTTAAGGGGCACAAAGTGGCACATCTTGCTGAAGCGGTCTACTACCACCCACACCACCGACTTGCCCTGAGATGGAGGCAAATCGGTGATAAAATCCATGGAGATATGGGTCCAAGGTCTCTGGGGAATGGGCAAGGAACGTAGTAGGCCCGCAGGTCGGGACCTAGGGGTTTTGGACCTAGCGCAAACCTCACAAGCGGCGACGTAAGCCCTAACGTCTTTAGGCAACCCAGGCCACCAATAGTTTCTGGTAATGAGGTGTTTGGTGCCCAAGATGCCAGGATGACCAGATAGAGCAGAGTCATGGTTTTCCCTGAGTACCCTTAGCCGGTATTGCAGGGGAATAAAACAGTTTGTCCCCAGGGACGTTCCCGGGAGCTGCACCCTGATCAGCCGCAATATCAGAAGCTAAATCAGAATCCGTGGCAGAAACGATTATACCAGGGGGTAAAATACAAGCAGGATCCTTCTCGGAAGGAGGATTGGCCATGAAACTACGTGACAGGGCATCAGCCTTAATATTCTTGGACCCAGCCCTATAGGTAACCAAGAAATTAAATCTGGTAAAGAATAGTGCCCACCGAGCTTGTCTAGGATTAAGCCTCTGGGTCGATTCTAGGAAAACCAGATTCTTGTGATCCGTAAGGACCGTTACCCGGTGTCTGGCCCCCTCCAGGAAGTGGCGCCACTCTTCAAAAGCCCATTTAATGGCTAGAAGTTCGCGGTTGCCAATATCATAGTTACTCTCCGTGGGCGAAAACTTCCTAGAGAAGTAAGCACAGGGGCGGAGATGGGTGAGGGAGCTGGTACCCTGGGACAAGACTGCCCCCACTCCCACCTTGGATGCGTCAACCTCCACAATAAATGGCTCCTCTTGGTTGGGCTGAATCAGCACGGGGGCCGAGATAAAGCACTTCTTGAGGGTCTCAAAGGCCTGGACGGCCTCAGGGGGCCAATGGAGGACATCAGCACCCTTGCGAGTAAGGTCCGTAAGAGGCTTAGCGACGTCCGAGAAGTTGGCAATAAATCTCCTGTAATAGTTGGCGAACCCTAAAAAACACTGTAACGCCTTAAGGGAGGCAGGTTGGACCCATTCCGCCACAGCCTGAACCTTGGCAGGGTCCATGCGGAATTCATGAGGAGTGAGGATTTGCCCAAAAAATGGTATCTCCTGTACCCCAAAGACACATTTTTCAGTCTTAGCAAACAGATTATTCTCCCGAAGGACCTGGAGCACCTTCCTGACATGCTCCACGTGGGAGGACCAGTCCTTGGAAAACACCAGTATGTCATCAAGGTACACAACAAGTAAATTACCCAGGTAATCTCTCAGGATTTCATTAATAAAATTCTGGAAGACAGCAGGGGCATTACACAACCCAAAGGGCATGACCAGGTATTCGAAATGACCCTCGGGTGTGTTGAACGCAGTTTTCCACTCATCCCCCTCTTTGATGCGGATAAGGTTATATGCCCCCGTAGATCGAACTTAGAAAACCATTGGGCTCCCTGAACCTGATTAAAAAGATCCGGAATCAAAGGAAGTGGGTACTGGTTCCTTACGGTGACCTTATTCAGGTTACGATAATCAATGCACGGCCTAAGACCACCATCCTTCTTCCCCACGAAGAAGAAGCCAGCACCTACAGGAGAAGTCGAGGGGCGAATGAAACCCTTGGCCAAGCATTCTTGGATATACACCCTCATAGCTTCATGTTCAGGACATGAAAGATTAAATATCCTACCCTTAGGAAGCTTGGCACCAGGCACCAAATCGATGGCGCAATCGTAATCTCTTTGGGGGGGGCAACACCTCGGAGGCCTCCTTAGAAAACATATCGGCGAAGTCCTGAACAAACTCAGGAAGCATGTTTACCTCCTCCCGGGGAGAAATAGAGTTAACAGAAAGACATGACATCAGGCATTCACTACCCCATTTGGTAAACTCCCCAGTATTCCAATCAAACGTGGGATTATGCAACTGCAACCAGGGAAGACCTAATACCAGATCAGACGATAATCCCTGCATCACCAGTACAGAGCACTGCTCCAAATGCATGGAGCCAACCAGGAGTTCAAAAACAGGAGTATGCTGAGTAAAATAACCATTAGCAAGGGGAGTTGAGTCGATACCTACTACAGGGATAGGATAAGGTAAATCAATAAAAGGCATCTTTAGAGACATAGCAAATTCCACAGACATGCTATTAGCAGATGAGCCAGAATCCACGAAAGCACTGCCCGTGGCAGACCGGCCAGCAAACGAGACCTGAAAGGGAAGCAAAATCTTATTGCGTTTCACATTAACGGGAAATACCTGTGCGCCCAAGTGATCACTTAGGCGCGGAAGTTTTCCGGCTTTTTATTCTTGCGCCTGGGACAGGTGTTCAGTAGATGCTTGTCGTCCCCACAGTAGAAGCAGAGACCATTCATTCTGCGAAACTCCCTACGTTGTCGAGGGGACATGGAGGCCCCGAGTTGCATAGGTACCTCCGAGTCCTCCGTGAAGGGGCGAGGAGACGGGACCTCGGGGGGGATCGCAGAAAAGTCAGAGGGGAGCACATTGAAGCGTTCAAGCTGACGTTCCCTGAGACGTCGGTCAAGTCGTACTGCTAGGGCCATAACCTGGTCAAGGGAGTCAGAAGAGGGGTAGCTAACCAGCAGATCCTTCAGGGCGTCAGATAATCCTAACCTAAACTGGCACCTTAGGGCCGGATCGTTCCACCGAGAAGCTACGCACCACTTTCTAAAATCAGAACAGTATTCCTCCACCGGTCTCCTACCCTGACGTAAGTCACCAGCTGACTCTCGGCTAAAGCAGTCCTGTCAGTCTCGTCGTAAATGAGTCCGAGGGAAGAGAAAAAACGATCAACAGAGGAAAGTTCAGGGGCGTCAGGAGCCAAGGAGAAGGCCCACTCTTGGGGCCCTTCCTGGAGTTGATGATACCCACCCGCTGGTTCTCGGAACCTGAGGAGTGGGGTTTTAGGCGGAAATACAGTCTGCAACTCTCCCGGAAGGAGAGAAACGTCTTACGGTCCCCTGAGAACCGGTCAGGTAACTTGAGGTCGGGTTCTAGAGGTGAGGTGAGGGGAACTACTAAGGCAGCATCACCCTGGTTGACCCTCTGGGCCAGGGCCTGGACCTGTAGGGAGAGGCCCTGCATCTGCTGGGTCAGGGTCTCAAGGGGGTCCATGATAGCGTCAGCGTAGGAGAAATGGTAGACTAGGTATGGGCTTGTAATTATGTAATGGCAGGAAGTAGGTGAAGGGAAAGTGAGCCCTAATCTACCCACCGCCCTGTCCCTGCCTACTTGCAACGACCCGCCCTAGGCGACGGGGTACAACTGGGCGGCGGTCCCTACGCTGTCTAAGTGCACAGGAGAACAAACAGGGAACACGCAAGGGAAGGGGCAGTAGCCCACGGAACGCCGCGAGGAAACGGAGCGGTGAATCAGTAGCCCGGACCAGGATGAAGTGGAGTATACCCAAGTGAGCACGGAGGAGGAAGCAAGCCAGAGGCAAAGCAAAGCAGGTTAAGCGGAACTGCAGCAAGGCAGAAGCACGGCAGAAGCAGGCTGGAGCAAGCAGCAGTGGGGCCAGGAATCCAGAAGAATTACAAGCACTGAGGAGGAGAACACGGCAGGTAATAAAGGACAGGGGGCGGAGCTAACTCCGACTGACCAGGCCGCGATAGGCTCTCCCACTACTGAGCCTGCCACCCTGGTTGGTGGGAGATGGTGTCAGTCGAACAGGTCTGGCCTCAGGTGTGGATTGATTAATCCCAGGAGTATACCTAGACGTAGTACCTGGCAGATCCCTAACACCCTCGGTATAAAGCCAGAATGGGGGAGTTTTTTGCGCCTTCCGAGAGGGAGGCAAAATTGGCTTATTATCGAGAGAAGCTATGCAGCCAGCTTGTCACGGCTTTCAAACGGCAAACACCTGCTGCAAGCATGTCTGACCCGAGGGCCACTCTCCGCTCCCCACTGTCTCATCGTTCCACCGCCTCTGGCAGAGCTACCTCTGCAATAGGCGGCAGCAGCGGCAGCAGCAGCAGCCAATTCAGTTTGGAAAATATGATGACAACATTTTTACATCCAATACCTGACACACATCGTAGTCACCAAAGGGATGTTCACCATCACCAGGTGCAGCACCTAAACAACCAGGTTCACTCGTACCTGGACTGTGCCCTTTCTCCGTCAGAAATGCTGATCCCAGACCCCATGGACTTCTGGGTCAGCAGATTGGATCATTGGCAAGAACTGGCCCAGTTTGCCATGGGTGTACTGTCTTGTACACCCTACAGTGTAGCGTCAGAGAGGGTATTCAGCGCGGCAGGGGGATTCGTCACCCCTAAGCGAACAAGATTGTCCGCCAACAGCTTGGAAAAGCTCACGTTTCTGAAAATGAATCAAGCGTGGATCGGTGAGGATTTTAAAACCCCTGTGCCTGATGCCACTGATTAGATCTAAGGAGGAAAAAACGGGATACACGGCGCTGCTTAATGTAATTAGTTTAATAACGATGGATGCTACGCGTTTCGATACCGGACTGGCATCTTCATCAGGCATATCAAGGGGATAGTACAGAGGACACATATATATACACAAATGTACAAAATTGAAATCAAGCTCATTGGGCCAGTTCAGACCAGCCTCCTGGCCAGAAAAACCACCAAAATCAGCAGGTCAAAGTTCAGCAAATGTCATAACATAAAGAACATAATACAAAATGAAAAAATGGGGTGAATGCAATAACAAATGAGTTGCTAACAGATAGTACATGTTATTAGATGTCACATTTAGTATAGTAAATCTATGAACAAACTGATCCGTTCAGTTCCTGAACCAAAATGATTATCGGCATTCAGTACAAATAACATATTGTTTATACAAGTGTTTTATATGTGGTATATGGAAGGGATAGATGATATGGAGTTGTCAGGGGGATGGTGAGATAGTACGATGTCTAGAGAATGTTTTATTTGTACGAGATCCTAATATAGCGCATAGTAGCGCGTTGTCATGGTAACCTGTAAACACAGACATACCGGAAGAGAAGGGAAACTATGTTGGAACGCATAGTGAAGCGCAACAGCGCGCAGTGGGAAAGTTTCGCTAAAAATGTTTTCGTTACAATCAGTCATAAGTGGCCAAAGATAGAAGCAACAGGGTATAAGTTTATTATAAGTATGATAGAAATACTGAGAGATAATATTGTAATATAAATAATGAAGTCATGAAGAACACTAACAGCTAAAGGGCCGAACAGGTTCGATGTGGGGAACAATACAATCAGTTAGATGAGCAGCTAATAGAAGCATATCACCTAATTGCATTATAAAAAATAAAAAAATATAGGACTGAAATATGATTGTGTATGCCATATAAATGTATAAGACATAATATATAGAAAGAGAAATAGTAATTAAAATAAAATAATAATAATGAATAAATAAACAATAATTAAAAATAATAATAGAAAATAATAGTGATAATCATTAATAATTAATAATAAATAATAAATAATAGAATACCGCTTAGTTGTGATGATATATGTATACCTAATGAAAAATAATAATAGAAAATAATAGTGATAATCATTAATAATTAATAATAAATAATAGATAATAGAATACCGCTTAGTTGTGATGATATATGTATACCTTCGTCATTAGAAAAGAACTAGAATTATTAAAAATTTTTCTTTTATATGACTGGATGTATATATTAGGATATCTCAATAAAATTAATGTATAAAAATTAATATAATAAGATTAATATAGACATTACATTACAGCGTATCAATAAAATTGATAATTTAAAAATAATAAAATACAATAAATAAAAATAGATTAAAGGGTTGGATGCGCTGATATTAGTCCAACGCGGACTCCGCAATGTCATTAAGGCCATTGGGGTATAAGGTCACCAGTTTATATATCCAAAAATTTTCTCTTTGTTTTAATCTAATAAATCTATTAGATATATCAAGGGGTATTTTTTCAATGGGAGTCACGGTGATAGAGTCAAAGTTGCATTTATGTTCAGTAGCACAGTGGCGGGACACGCTATGTTTTTCAAACCCAGTCCTAACATTGAATCTATGTTTATTAACCCTACATCTAAGGGTTTGGGTGGTACGACCCACATATTGTTGATCACACGTGCATTGTAAAAGGTAGATGACGTAGTCACTACCACAATTGAGAAAACTTTTTATCGGAAACCTTTCATTCGTAATCATGGAAGTGAAATGCGTTTTTTTGTTTGCAATGTTTAGACAACAAAGACATCTAGATTTGCCACAACGATACGCCCCATTAATAATTAATGATGTTTTTGGAGGGTCTTGAGTAATTTTATGCAGTTTGCTTGGCGCTATCAAATTTCTTAGCGTTTTTGCCCTTCTATATGTGATCTTTGGCTTGATGGGAAGGATACTTTTCATAAATTGGTCATTTGTTAGAATGTGCCAATGCTTCAGAAGTATAGTATTAATTAGTTTGCTCCCTTTATTAAAGGTGGTGATAAAATTACAATTAAAATCGGTCGGTTTCACAACAGCTTGCGCTTTGGGGTTGATACACTCAGATTGTGTTAACGCCTTTGCTCTAGACTCTGCTCCCTTAATCAAACTGGTTGGAAAGTTTTTTTGTTTGAATCTTTTTTTCAAAATATTACATTCAATGGAGAAATCTTTATCGCTAGTACAATTTTTTCTTATTCGTTTGAATTGGCCAAAAGGTACATTCTTTAGCCATGGACGATAGTGTGCACTTTTAAAATCTAGATAGCTGTTAACGTCAACTCCTTTAAAATGAGTCTTAGTACTTAAAAAACGGCCATTTTTTTCAATTGTTAGATCCAGAAAGTCTATTTGTTCCAAGGACGATGTATGTGTAAATAAAATACCAAAATTGTTGCTATTGAGGTGGCTAACCCAATCTGAAATTACAGTCGCATCTCCTTTAATGACGAAAAAGAGGTCGTCTATATAGCGTTTGTAAAAAATAATATTATCCTTAAAATTATGGTCACCGTATATATAAAATTCTTCAAAAGCCCCCATGTACAGGTTAGCGTACGACGGGGCGAATCTTGACCCCATCGCACAGCCCTTAACCTGTCTGTAAAATTTACCCTCAAAGGTGAAAACATTTCGTTTAAGTATAAAATCAATACAATCCATCAGAAAGTTGATCTGATTATTTGGGAAAAGAGGGTTGGAGGTTAAATAAGTTAGAGACGCTTGCATGCCAAGATCATGTGGGATATTCGTATAAAGTGATGTCACATCTACAGTTAAAAACCATAGATCCGTAAAATCGTGGGCGGTTTGTAGTTTGTACAGTTCTCTAATTAGATGTGTAGAGTCTTTAAGGTGCGACGGTAGTTTGACTACATGTGTTTGGAGGTGAATGTCTATGAAATGTGACAAATTACTAGTCATGGACCCTATCCCTGAGATAATGGGTCTACCAGGGGGATTTGATAGGGATTTGTGGATCTTTGGTAAATGGTATAAAAACGGAATGGTAGGAAAAGGAACTGTTAAAAATGTTTTCTCTTTTTTATTTATAATCTGATCAGTATAAGCCATTTCTATAAGGGATTTATATTCAAGTAGAAATGTTGGTATTGGATTATACTGCAGTCTCTCATAGAAGTTTGTATCGGACAATAGTCTGTAGGCCTCATTGGTGTAATCAGCACGGTCTTGGATTATAATCCCACCACCCTTGTCAGCAGATCGAATCACTATTTGGTGGTTTTTTTGTAGATTTTTTAGTGCAAGGCGCTCAGACTTAGTGAGATTGTCTGGGGAGTAGATGGGTTTTTCTATTGTTTTGAAGTCATTGCTGACCAGATTGTAAAAGGTTTCGAGTGCTGGTCCGCGGTGGTGGAGGGGATAAAATGAAGATCTAGGGTGGACGTCTACACTAACAGATTTGGGGATGTGAGTAGATGTGGTCACACTATGTATGGACTCTGGTGTAGTTGTTATTGGAGATAATGCAAAATGACGTAGAAGTGTGAGTCTACGCATAAACCTATTAAGGTCCATGAAAACTTCAAAACCATCCGGTGCGGTGGTGGGGCAGAAAGAAAGGCCCTTTGAAAGCAGACTAGTCTCATTAGCATTCAGAGTATATTTTGACAGATTAAAAAGCTTTATTGTTTCTGCCTGTATTTCTTTGGGAGAATGGGGAGGCTTACGTCTGCCCCCTCTACATCCTCTGACTCTTCCTCCAATTTTCTTTTTGATGTGGTCTTTTGTATTCTCGGGAAGAAGGCTGTAATTGTTTGGGATTTTGGACTTTTTATAATGGGCAGAAGGATATCTCGTGATTGGGAGATCGGGGTAATTGGTGGTCTGGTGAACTGTGGTGGAAGTCCTAAAAAAGACACTGTTGCCAGAGTATTATCAAGAGTGGGTTCAAGGCCATCCGTGGTGATGTTATGTAGATATGGCACAACATGTGGACTAATCTCCTGAAACGAATCGTCATGTGTAGTTAAATTCAACATGGATGATGGAAGTGGTGATGTAATGTCAATTTCAATCGAGTCATTAAACAAGGGGGATTCAAAAGACTGTTCAAAAGGAGTGTCCGGGATGAGATTGAAAAGTTTCAAATGTGCATCTAAATTGGCAGATTTAAAAGCATATTGGGGTATTGGTCCCAAAGGGTTGGTGCATGTGATATTCGCCATATTTGGATTTATTGTATTTTGGGGGTCTGTACAGTTGGAATGTATGAATTGTTGGCGGTGTGAATGGTTAATTGAGGTGGAAGAAGGTTTGGGATTGTGGAGAGGGGTGATGTGTCTTCTGTTAGGGCTAATGATGTTGGATATACTAGTATATTTGTTCATATGGACAGGTGGAGTTGGTTCATTCATATTTTTATTTTTTAATTCGTTAGTGTTGGTCCTAGATGTTATATCGCCAATAGTATCATGTTTGGGTTTAGAGCGCTTAAATGAATAGGATGATTTGCCGTGAAGGGTATTGAGCTTATTTACATGGAGGTCCATATGCGGACGTGTGTTGGGGAGGGGTTTGGAGGTCCAATCGCCCAATTTATTATCCATGTAATCCGCTCTATCCCTTTTTAGTTTTTTCATTTTTTTACCAATGATATCTCTTTCAAATATATGCAGACGATCAATGGTTGAAAATTCCAATTTTTTAAAATCTGGAAAATCAGAGAAGCGGCACAGCTGCTCGCTTAACTTATCAATCTTATTAGATAATTCCACACAAATGCTTGTTCTTTTTTTGTGCAGACAATTAATAAGTCCAGCATTACTAAGTTCCAATGCCTTGAGCCATTCAGTATAAAAATTGCTATCATCATGGTATGGAGTATTAAAACAGACCCTGAGGCCCCTAGGGGCTATTTTTTCAGATAGGTATATGTTTAAAAAACGACAGTCAATGTTAAGAAAGGCTTCCTCTTTCAATGTATCTTCCAATAGCAGAAATAGATCCGTCATAATCTTCAGATCCTCAGTATTAATGGTAGTTTTACTCACTGGTATAGCATGATCATCATGGAAGTCCATTGACGTGAGCTGTGTGATGAGACAATCCCGTGTGGTTGCTCGCTCATTGATAAAATCCATCATGATTGTAAACGTAATAGAAAACGAAGGCTGCCAGTGTCTGAGGATCTCCGGAACGAAAGCCCCAAAATCCTCAATAACGGGATCCAAGCCACCCAAGCAAGGGTATGAGCAATGGCCCGAAGGGTAATACTGAAGTGAAACAAAAAAGGACACGGCGCCAAAACTTGCGGTATCAATAGAAAATGAGCGGAGATAACGCACATAAATGCTCACCTATGAGGTTGTGAATTACCGGCATGTAATTCGTAGTAGATAAGCTGCTGCCAATCCCAACGCAAACTCCCACGGGGTTGCCAAATTAATAGAGATAAGGAGGAAAAAACGGGATACACGGCGCTGCTTAATGTAATTAGTTTAATAACGATGGATGCTACGCGTTTCGATACCGGACTGGCATCTTCATCAGGCATATCAAGGGGATAGTACAGAGGACACATATATATACACAAATGTACAAAATTGAAATCAAGCTCATTGGGCCAGTTCAGACCAGCCTCCTGGCCAGAAAAACCGCCAAAATCAGCAGGTCAAAGTTCAGCAAATGTCATAACATAAAGAACATAATACAAAATGAAAAAATGGGGTGAATGCAATAACAAATGAGTTGCTAACAGATAGTACATGTTATTAGATGTCACATTTAGTATAGTAAATCTATGAACAAACTGATCCGTTCAGTTCCTGAACCAAAATGATTATCGGCATTCAGTACAAATAACATATTGTTTATACAAGTGTTTTATATGTGGTATATGGAAGGGATAGATGATATGGAGTTGTCAGGGGGATGGTGAGATAGTACGATGTCTAGAGAATGTTTTATTTGTACGAGATCCTAATATAGCGCATAGTAGCGCGTTGTCATGGTAACCTGTAAACACAGACATACCGGAAGAGAAGGGAAACTATGTTGGAACGCATAGTGAAGCGCAACAGCGCGCAGTGGGAAAGTTTAGCTAAAAAATTTTTCGTTACAATCAGTCATAAGTGGCCAAAGATAGAAGCAACAGGGTATAAGTTTATTATAAGTATGATAGAAATACTGAGAGATAATATTGTAATATAAATAATGAAGTCATGAAGAACACTAACAGCTAAAGGGCCGAACAGGTATACATATATCATCACAACTAAGCGGTATTCTATTATTTATTATTTATTATTAATTATTAATGATTATCACTATTATTTTCTATTATTATTTTTAATTATTGTTTATTTATTCATTATTATTATTTTATTTTAATTACTATTTCTCTTTCTATATATTATGTCTTATACATTTATATGGCATACACAATCATATTTCAGTCCTATATTTTTTTATTTTTTATTTTTTATAATGCAATTAGGTGATATGCTTCTATTAGCTGCTCATCTAACTGATTGTATTGTTCCCCACATCGAACCTGTTCGGCCCTTTAGCTGTTAGTGTTCTTCATGACTTCATTATTTATATTACAATATTATCTCTCAGTATTTCTATCATACTTATAATAAACTTATACCCTGTTGCTTCTATCTTTGGCCACTTATGACTGATTGTAACGAAAAAAAATTTAGCGAAACTTTCCCACTGTGCGCTGTTGCGCTTCACTATGCGTTCCAACATAGTTTCCCTTCTCTTCCGGTATGTCTGTGTTTACAGGTTACCATGACAACGCGCTACTATGCGCTATATTAGGATCTCGTACAAATAAAACATTCTCTAGACATCGTACTATCTCACCATCCCCCTGACAACTCCATATCATCTATCCCTTCCATATACCACATATAAAACACTTGTATAAACAATATGTTATTTGTACTGAATGCCGATAATCATTTTGGTTCAGGAACTGAACGGATCAGTTTGTTCATAGATTTACTATACTAAATGTGACATCTAATAACATGTACTATCTGTTAGCAACTCATTTGTTATTGCATTCACCCCATTTTTTCATTTTGTATTATGTTCTTTATGTTATGACATTTGCTGAACTTTGACCTGCTGATTTTGGCGGTTTTTCTGGCCAGGAGGCTGGTCTGAACTGGCCCAATGAGCTTGATTTCAATTTTGTACATTTGTGTATATATATGTGTCCTCTGTACTATCCCCTTGATATGCCTGATGAAGATGCCAGTCCAGTATCGAAACGCGTAGCATCCATCGTTATTAAACTAATTACATTAAGCAGCGCCGTGTATCCCGTTTTTTCCTCCTTATCTCTATTAATTTGGCAACCCCGTGGGAGTTTGCGTTGGGATTGGCAGCAGCTTATCTACTACGAATTACATGCCGGTAATTCACAACCTCATAGGTGAGCATTTATGTGCGTTATCTCCGCTCATTTTCTATTGATACCGCAAGTTTTGGCGCCGTGTCCTTTTTTGTTTCACTTCAGTATTACTGATTAGATCTGACACTGCTGCTGCCGCTGCCGCCTGCTACTGCCGCCTGCTACTACGGGATTCTGTCCTGTCCACTCTTTTTTTAATGTGCCACTGTTGGTGCTGCTACTACTTCTACCACCAATCCACCCCCAGTGCCGTCTGCTACAAGCAAGCCTGCCCCACCACAGGGCTTTGTCCTGTGACGGTCGTCCAGTCTCTTTTTTTAATGTGCTGCTACTACTACTACCACCCTTGCTGTCTGTGTTGGCTACCTCTACTACCACCAATACACCTCCACTGCCGTCTGCTACAAGAAGGCCAGAGGCCTGCCCCACCACAGGGCTTTGTCCTGTGACTGTCGTCCAGTCTCTTTTTTTAATGTGCTGCTACTACTACTACCACCCTTGCTGTCTGTGTTGGCTACCTCTACTACCACCAATACACCTCCACTGCCGTCTGCTACAAGCAGGCCTGAGGCGTTCCCCACCACAGGGCTTTGTCCTGTGACTGTCCAGTGTCTTTTAATGTGCTGCTACTACTACTACCACCATTGCTGTCTGTGTTGGCTACCTCTACTACCACCAATACACCTCCACTGCCGTCTGCTACAAGCAGGCCTGAGGCCTGCCCCACCACAGGGCTTTGTCCTGTGACTGTCGTCCAGTCTCTTTTTTTAATGTGCTACTACTACTACTACTACTACTACCACCCTTGCTGTCTGTGTTGGCTACCACTACTACCACCAATACACCTCCACTGCCGTCTGCTACAAGCAGGCCTTAAGCCTGCCCCACCACAGGGCTTTGTCCTGTGACTGTCGTCCAGTCTCTTTTTTTAATGTGCTGCTACTACTACTACCACCCTTGCTGTCTGTGTTGGCTACCTCTACTACCACCAACACACCTCCACTGCCATCTGCTACAAGCAGGCCTGCCCCACCACAGGGCTTTGTCCTGTGACTGTCATCCAGTCTCTTTTTTTTTAATGTGCTGCTACTACTACTACCACCCTTGCTGTCTGTGTTGGCTACCTCTACTACCACCAATACACCTCCACTGCCGCCCGTCTGCTACAAGCAGGCCTGAGGCCTGCCCCACCACAGGGCTTTGTCCAGTGACTGTCGTCCAGTCTCTTTTTTTAATGTGCTACTACTACTACTACTACTACTACCACCCTTGCTGTCTGTGTTGGCTACCTCTACTACCACCAATACACCTCCACTGCCGCCCGTCTGCTACAAGCAGGCCTGAGGCCTGCCCCACCACAGGGCTTTGTCCTGTGACTGTCGTCCAGTCTCTTTTTTTAATGTGCTGCCACTACTACTACCACCCTTGCTGTCTGTGTTGGCTACCTCTACTACCACCAATACACCTCCACTGCCGTCTGCTACAAGCAGGCCTGAGGCCTGCCCCACCACAGGGCTTTGTCCTGTGACTGTCGTCCAGTCTCTTTTTTTAATGTGCTACTACTACTACTACTACCACCCTTGCTGTCTGTGTTGGCTACCTCTACTACCACCAATACACCTCCACTGCCGTCTGCTACAAGCAGGCCTGCCCCACCACAGGGCTTTGTCCTGTGACTGTCGTCCAGTCTCTTTTTTTAATGTGCTGCTACTACTACTACCACCCTTGCTGTCTGTGTTGGCTACCTCTAATACCACCAATACACCTCCACTGCCGCCCGTCAGCTACAAGCAGGCCTGAGGCCTGCCCCACCACAGGGCTTTGTCCTGTGACTGTCGTCCAGTCTCTTTTTTTAATGTGCTACTACTACTACTACTACTACCACCCTTGCTGTCTGTGTTGGCTACCTCCACTACCACCAATACACCTCCACTGCCGTCTGCTACAAGCAGGCCTGCCCCACCACAGGGCTTTGTCCTGTGACTGTCCAGTGTCTTTTAATGTGCTGCTACTACTACTACCACCCTTGCTGTCTGTGTTGGCTACCTCTACTACCACCAATACACCTCCACTGCCGTCTGCTACAAGCAGGCCTGAGGCCTGCCCCACCACAGGGCTTTGTCCTGTGACTGTCGTCCGGTCTCTTTTTTTAATGTGCTGCTACTACTACTACCACCCTTGCTGTCTGTGTTGGCTACCTCTACTACCACCAATACACCTCCACTGCCGCCCGTCTGCTACAAGCAGGCATGAGGCCTGCCCCACCACAGGGCTTTGTCCTGTGACTGTCCAGTGTCTTTTAATGTGCTGCTACTACTACTACCACCCTTGCTGTCTGTGTTGGCTACCTCTACTACCACCAATACACCTCCACTGCCGTCTGCTACAAGCAGGCCTTAAGCCTGCCCCACCACAGGGCTTTGTCCTGTGACTGTCGTCCAGTCTCTTTTTTTAATGTGCTGCTGCTACTCTACTACTACCACCCTTGCTGTCTGTGTTGGCTACCTCTACTACCACCAATACACCTCCACTGCCGTCTGCTACAAGCAGGCCTGCCCCACCACAGGGCTTTGTCCTGTGACTGTCATCCAGTCTCTTTTTTTAATGTGCTGCTACTACTACTACTACCACACTTGCTCTCTGTGTTGGCTACCTCTACTACCACCAATACACCTCTACTGCCGCCCGTCTGCTACAAGCAGGCCTGAGGCCTGCCCCACCACAGGGCTTTGTCCTGTGACTGTCGTGACTGGTGAAATGGTTATGGTAAATCAAAGGGACGGTAATTGTAAATGGAAGGGACTATAATTATAAATGAAAGGGTCGGATGATAATAAAATTTAGAACTCCAGAGAGATGTGGTATAACCGGAAACACTCCTTTATACACAGTCCAGGGTGGGTGGGACAGGTGTTGCACTGGTATGTCGTGTCTTTTCATATGCCTCTTCTGGCACAGACACAACACTTTTTCTGGGGGTGCCTTTTTTTTCTGTGGGCGGCACTTCACCGGGAAAGCGCTGCCCTGCAACTATCAGTACTTGCAGAGGTAGAACTTTCTCCTGGTACTCCAGGTATGTCCCCTCCTGACCAGTGCTCCTGTAAATTACAAAAGAGTTGTACAATGCCATTTGGATGAAGTACACTGCAAGTTTTTTTATACCAAATTTTGAATTTCTGCATGGCATTGTACGTCTTGAGCATCTGGTCAGAAAGGTCCACTCCCACCATGAATTTATTATAGGCCTGGATGCAGGACAGGCCGTGACGTGGTGGTGGGTGTTGCACCACGCACAGGGACAAGAGAGCAGGTGGCGTCATGGATTGATTTTTGGGCCAAATGGGAAATAAGGGGTCTAATTTTGTAGAGTCTATCAAAATTGGGGTCATCCTGGGGGGGGCACTGGGAATTATCATTGAAATGTAAAAACTTCTGTATTGCCTCAAAACGAGCCCTGGGCATTGTGGTGCGGCATAAGGGGCAGTGGTACAGAATATCTGTGGACCAATAAGACCTCACTGATGGCTTCTTCTTTAGGCCCATATTCAGTACCAATCCCCAGTACTGTAGTATTTCTGCTTTTGTCGGTGGGATGCCACCTGTATGGCCTGACATAAAAACTACCGGGGTTGACAGCAATAAATTGTAGAGCAAATAGATTTGTTTGCTCAAAAATATTTTCCACAAGACTGTCCGAAAAAAAGAGCTAGAAAAACTCAATCTCGGACAGCCCTGTGAAACTAAGTGACGCTAACACTGACTGACACTAAATAAATTGACGCTGACTAACACTGACTAAATGGACGCTGACTATCACGTACGCTGACTAACACTGACTAAATGGACGCTGACTAACACGTACGCTGACTAACACTGACTAAATGGACGCTGACTAACACGTACGCTGACTAACACTGACTAAATGGACGCTGACTAACACTGACGCTGACTAAATGGACGCTGTCTAAACTGTTTTTTTTAGTTTTAGCATTTTTTTTATAAAAAATAATTTTAAAAAGCTGCCTTATAGACTAGGAGAGGAAGGGGGGGCTGATCACAGTTACACACTGTGATCAAGGGGTTAATGGGGATATTATATGATTTTTTTAACATTCTATTCTCTTCGCACGACACGAGGCTCTGATCTCCTCGACTTCCTGACTCCAACAGAGGAGATCAGAGTCTGTGACGTATTTCCTTCTCCGATTGGTAAATCTGCACAGACTAACTAATTGGAGCGATCTACAACAAGGGACCGCTTTACTTGGTCCCTTGTTGTCTGCCCGGACATCAGGGCAGACTGACTGAAAAGTTAACCGCCGCTGAGGTGTAGCGCCGCGCGGCGGTTAACTTTTAAAGCACGGATGTAACTGCACGCCCAGGTGCTCGAAGTTACTGCTCACCTAGTTGTTCATTTACGCCAAGGTGCGGGAAGGGGCTAAACCATTTTAGGGGACTGAGTCTGGATACGGACTGTGATGGCTTAATCCAGCAGCTGTCTTACATATGTTAGAAAAAACACTGATGAAGCAAACACCCATGCCTCAAAATGGCAAAGATCTGCAAGGATAAAATCAAAGACGTACCAGCTAATCTCAAAGAATACAACATACAAGCACTCGTCGACGCATCCAAAATGGCGCCCAAGGAAGAGTCAGCTCCAGAAACATTGAGTCGGACATTGATATTGCAGCAGAATATAAGACTACAGACCAGTAAACTGCTCCCTGATGAAGCAAACACCCATGCCTCAAAATAGCGAAAATCGTCAAGGATAAAGCGAAAGTCACACCAGCTTCAGTGAATTCTGAAAATCCTAGCGGGCCTGAAGAAATACCTTTAAAAATACAACATGTAAGCACCTGTGGGCTCATCCAAATGGCCTCAGGCAGCATCAGCTCCAGAAAGAGCGGAGGAGTCGGACATTGACGGTGCAGCAGAATATAAGACTACAGACCAGTAAGCTGCTCCTTTCTCTAAAGGCTTTCTATGGAAAACCAGTTGAAGGGCTGGAAAGAACATTCTCTAACGTTATAACTAATGCAGGATCCCTGCAATCCAAGATACATCTACAAATAGAACATATCAAAAGAGCGTTGACACTCCTAGAAGATCAGGAGAACATTTGCTTCAAAGGAATTCCTGAACCATTCTTGCCTGACATATTCCCTAAAGTGGAAATGGAAGTCTTCCGAGACCTCCTGGTTCAGAAGAGAACATCTAAAGTGGTAGTTGAAAGAATTCACAGGCCCTGAGGCCTAAGTCAGATTTTGCTGAACCACTGCCTGATATGGTGGAATGTTATCATACTGTATGTGGATACAGCAGAAATTTTGTATGCAGCAATGGTCAGACATGACCTTGCACATAAAGAACCCCCACAAAAATTTAGCAATCCAGCATTTGTATTAAAATAGCTTCTTTATTATTCCTTAATTCCTAAAGCATTAAATCATGTCACAATAAAATCCCCTGAGTAACATGTTTCCCCTCCGCAGCAGAAGGAAACATGTCACTCATGTACTTTTACTGCGACATGATTTAATGCTTTAAGAATTAACCCCTTCCCACATTTTTACGTACAGTTGCGTGATGGGAACTGGTGTTTTAACGCAATTCCACGTAGCTGTACATGAAGGAGTTGGAGCTGGCTCAGGAGATGAGCCAACGACATCACCGCCGGGTGCCAGCTGTATGTTACAGCTTGCACCCTGAGGTATCTGCCAGGACCAGAGCTAGCCTCCGATCCGACCGATTAAACCCTCACATGCTGCGTTCAATAGAGATCGCAGCGTGTGAGGAGTTTTTAGTCACCGGCACCCCAGCAACGTGATCGCTGGGTTGCCGGTGGCTGCAAAGGCAATCAGAGGCCTAATACTAGGCCACCCCGGTCTGCCAGCAACAAAAGCTTCCTATGCCCGGCTCGGCAGCGGGGCCTAAAAGGTTTCCGGTACCATCGGCAAGATGGCGCCGGCTCAGCTTCCGGCTCAGAAGCTTCATCAGCAGTGGGTGTCCATTGTATGCTACAGCAGACACCCCGATGTATCGGCAGGTACTGGAGCTAGCTCCGATTCCTGCCATTAACCCCTTCGATGCAGCGATCCAATGCGATCACTGCATCTTAGCGGTATGTAGCAAATCGGCAGACTGCAATGCGATAGCAAGGCTGGCGACTGCTACTATGGCAACAGGAGGCCTAACAATGGCTTCCTGTCTGCCATTACGGAAGCCGATTAGGCCCCGTCCGGAGGCTGAGCCTGATCGGCTTGCTGTCAGTGAACAACTGACAGTTCTAATACATTGCACTACATAGGTAGTGCAATGTATTAGAACATCAATGAAACAGTTGGACCATCAAGGCCCCTGATGGGACTAAAGAAAAGTGTAAAAAAAAAGTAAATAAAAGTTGTAAAAAATACAATAAAAGTTTCAAGTAACAACATAAAACATGATCGCCCTTTTCCCTTATCAATCCCTTTATTATTGAAAAAAATAATAAACCATACATATTTGGTATCGCTGCGACTGTAATGACCTGAACTAAAAAAATATTGTGTTATTTATCCCGCACAGTGAACGCCGTAAAAAAAAACTAAAAAATACTGCCATAATTGCTGTTTTTTTGGTCACTTTGTCTTCCAAAAATTGAAATAAAAAGTGATGAAAAAGTCGCATGTATCCAAAAATGGTACATATAAAAACTATAACTCGTCTCGCAAAAGACAAGCCCTCATACAGCTCCGTCAACGAAAAAATAAATGCCAGAATTGCTGATTTTTTGTCACCTGACCTCCCAAAAAAAAGGATAACAAGTGATCAAAAAGTCGCGTGTACCCCAAAATGGTACCAATAAAAACTACAGCTCGTCCCGCAAAAAAACAACCCTCATGTCACTATGTCTATGAAAAAATAAAATTAGTTAAGGCTCCAATAAGTCAGGAAAGAAAAAATATGCAGTTGTGTTGGCCTGAGGGGAACATTTCTTCTGTTTCAAGTGGCGAATTATCAAGGCCCCTAAAATTAGGGAACCAGGAAGGGGAGGGCCCAAACATATCTGCTGGAAGCGAGGGCGCCCGTATTATACCAGGACAAAACTTCCCAGCAGAATTCCCCAAACTGCAAAGTTGCGGAGTGTGGACCAAAAGGGGAATAAGAAAGGACATTTATCAGCGCGACACTGGCCTGTGCAGAAAGGATTGCTTCACTATTTTTTTTACCCTATTATTATACCACCTAACTATGCCCCTGATGTACTCTGCCCAGCTCACATATGCCCCCACATTATAAACGGAAACACCAGTAAAACTCCAAACAAAGCTGCTACCAAGCAAAATCTGCGCTCCAAAAGCCAAATGGTGCTCCCTCCCTTCTGAACCCTACAGCGTGCCCAAACAGCAGTTTACTTCCACATATATGACGTTGCCATACCCGGAAGAACCCTTTTAAGAATTTTTGAGGTGTATATCCAGTGGCACAAGCTGGGCACTACATATTTGCCATTGAAATGGCATATCTAGGGAAAAAATGTAATTTTTACTTTGCACCTACCGCAGCGCAATCATTCATGGAAAAGACCTGTGGGGTGAAGATGCTCACTACACCTCTTAATAAATGCCTTGAGGGGTGCAGTTTCCAAAATGGGGTCACTTCTCAGGGTTTTTTTAATTACTTCACATCAGCGCCCTGCAATTGTGAACCAATACTTTGTAAATTGCCAAATTAGGCATCAATTTCGCATGGTACTCTTTCACTTCTGAGGCCTGTTGAATATCCAGGAAAAAGATTAGGGCCACACATAGGGTGTTTCTAAAACTGGAAAACACAGCATAATAATTAGAGAGCTGTCATGTTATGGTGGCACAAGCTGGGCACCACATATTGGCATATCTATGGAAAAAAATCCCCTTTTCACTCTGCAACATCGAGTGCGCACCAATTTCTGCCAATCACCTGCGGGGTAAATATGCTCACTACACCCCAAGGTGAATACCTTGAGGGGTGTTGTTTCTAAAATGGTGTCACTTCTGGGGGGATCCACTGTTTTGGTCCCAGAGGGACTTTGAAAATACGACATAGCACCTAGAAACCAATTCAGCATAATCTGTACTGTACTGTACTGTAATCAAATGGCGCTCCTTCCCTTCTGAGCCCTGCCGTGTGCCCAAACAGCTGTTTATGACCACATATGGGGTATTGACGTACTCAGGAGAAATTGCTTTACAAATGTTGGGGTTCTTTTTTTCCTTTATTTGTTGAAAAAATTTAAAATGTTGAGCTAAAACTACGTCTTATTGAAGAAAGAGGTTTTTTTTTTATTTTCACTGTCTAATTCTAATAAAATCTATGAAACACCTGTGGGGTCAAAATGTTCACAACACCCCTAGATGGATTCTTCAAGGGATGTAGTTTCCTAAATGGAGTCATTTTTTTTGCGTTTTCACTGTTTTGGTCCCTCAGGGGCTTTGCAAATGCGACATGGCATCTGCAAACCATTTCTGATAAATTTGAGCTCCAAAAGCCAAATGGCTTCCCTTCTGAGCCCTGCTGTTTGTCCAAACAGCCGTTTATGACCACATGTGGGGTATTGTTTTACTCAGGAGAAATTTCTTTACAAATGTTGCAGTGCTTTTTCTCTTTTAGTCCTTGTGGAAATTAGAAAAAAATTAGCTAAACCTACATTATCTTTGAAAGAATGTAGATTTTCATTTTCACTGCCTACTT
Organism: Rhinoderma darwinii; assembly: GCF_050947455.1. Classification (NCBI taxonomy): domain Eukaryota; kingdom Metazoa; phylum Chordata; class Amphibia; order Anura; family Rhinodermatidae; genus Rhinoderma; species Rhinoderma darwinii. The sequence continues at coordinate 61,495,400 of NC_134691.1, forward strand.
CCAACCATTTCTGCAAAAACCCTACGGGGTCAAAATGCTCACTATACCCCTAGATAATTTCCATAAGGGTTGTAGTCTCCAAAATGGGGTCACTTTTGGGGGATTTCCACTGTATTGGCACCGCAAGAGCCCTTCAAACCCGACATGGTGCCTTAAATATTTTCTAATAAAAAGGGGGCCCCAAATCCTCTAGTTGCTCCTTTGCTTCTGAGGCCCGTGCTTCAGTCTATAAGCGCACTAGGGCCACATGTGGGATATTTCTAAAAACTGAAGAACATGGGCAATAAATATGGAGTTGCATTTCTCTGGTAAAATCTTCTGTGTTATAAAAAAAATAGATTAAAAATAAATTTCTGCAAAAAGATATGAAATTTGTAAATTTCACCTCTACTTTGCTTGAATTCCTGTGAAACGTCTAAAGGGTTAAGAAACTTTCTAAATGCTGTTTTGAATACTTTAAGGGGTGCAGTTTTTAAAATGGGGTGACTTATTGGGGGTTTCTAATATATAAGGACATAAAAGTCACTTCACAACTGACCTGGCCCCTGTAAAAATAGCCTTTTGAAATTTTCTTGAAAATGTGAGAAATTGCTGCTAAAGTTCTAAGCCTTGTAACGTCCTAGAAAAAAAAAGGATGTTCAAAAAACTATGCCAATCTTAAGTAGACATATGAGGGATGTTAATTAGCAACAATTTTGTGTGGTATAACTATCTGTCTTACAAGAAGATACTTCAATTTAGAAAAATGCTAATTTTTGCAATTTTTCACAAAATTTTTGTTTTTCACAATTAAATACTGAATGTATCGAGCAAAATTTTCCAGTAACATAAAGTCCAATGTGTCACGAGAAAACAATCTCAGAATCGCTGGGATACATAAAAGCATTCCAACGTTATTACCACATAAAGTGAAACATGTCAGATTTGAAAAAATTGTCTGTGTCCTTAAGGCCAAAACAGGCTGTGTCCTTAAGGGTATGTTCACACGCAAACGTAAAATACGTCTGAAATTACGGAGCTGTTTTCAGGCGAAAACAGCTCCTGAATTTCAGACGTTTTTGCAAGTGCACGCGTTTTTCGCGGCGTCCATTACGGACGTAATTGGAGCTGTTTTTCTATGGAGTCAATGAAAAATGGCTCCAATTACATCACAAGAAGTGACATGCACTTCTTTGAGGCGGCCGTCTTTTTACGCGCCGTCTTTTGACAGCGGCGCGTAAAAAAAGTTTGTCTGCACAGAACACCGTAAGACCCATTGAATTCAATGGGCAGATGTTTGCCGCCGGTTTGGAGCCATTTTTTGGCCATAATTCCAGGCAAAAAACGCCTGAATTACGTCCGTAAATAGGGCGTGTGAACATACCCTTAGGGATTGAGGAATAATAAAGAAGCTATTATAATACAAGTGCTAGATTTCCATGTCTATTTGGTTTCTCAGGGCTTGCTGCTAGCCAGGAGGCATCCAGGCATTTGTGGATAAAGACTCGGACACTAAGAACTGGACGTCAGAAGTGTTGAGACATTTTTCTTTGCCTTTTTGTTTACACATGAAGGGTCTGTATTGTCACTATTTCAGGATATTACACCCTCCACCCGAACCGAAAGGTGTACTCTAAAACTTTTATTTGAAGCCCTCAAGATAAATGAATGGCTTATTCTTTTTTGACTTGCATTAAAAAAGAAAAGAAAATGACTGGCAGATCATCATATGCATACCTGACAACTTGAACAAAGTATATGAAATACTAGAAATTAAACTAAATGAGATCCCTTGTTTAAAGAGGCTCTGTCACCAGATTTTGCAACCCCTATCTCCTATTGCAGCAGATCCGCGCTGCAATGGAGATAAGAGTAACGTGTTTTTTTTTAAAAACGAGCATTTTTGGCCAAGTTATGACCGTTTTTATATTTATGTAAATGAGGCTTTCTAAAGTACAACTGGGCGTGTTTAAAGTAAAAGTACAACTGGGCGTGTATTATGTGCGTACATCTGGGCGTGTATTGTGTTCGTTACAGCTGGGCGTTTTTACTTCTTTTACTAGCTGGGCGTTGTATATAAAAGTATCATCCACTTCTCTACACAACGCCCAGCTTCTGGCAGTGCAGACACAGCGTGTTCTCGAGAGATCACGCTGTGACGTCACTCACTTCCTGCCCCAGGTCCTGCATCGTGTCGGACGAGCGAGGACACATTGGCACCAGAGGCTACAGTTGATTCTGCAGCAGCATCGGCGTTTGCAGGTAAGTAGCTACATCGATTTACCTGCAAACGCTGATGCTGCTGCAGAATCAACTGTAGCCTCTGGTGCCGATGTGTCCTCGCTCGTCCGACACGATGCAGGACCTGGGGCAGGAAGTGAGTGACGTCGCAGCGTGATCTCTCGAGAACACGCTGTGTCTGTGCACTGCCAGAAGCTGGGCGTTGTGTAGAGAAGTGGATGATACTTCTATACACAACGCCCAGCTAGTAAAAGAAGTAAAAACGCCCAAATGTAACGAACACAATACACGCCCAGTTGTACTTTTACTTTAAACACGCCCAGATGTACGCACATAATACACGCCCAGTTGTACTTTTACTTTAAACACGCCCAGTTGTACTTTAGAAAGCCTCATTTACATAAATATAAAAACGGTCATAACTTGGCCAAAAATGCTCGTTTTTAAAAACAAAACAAAACGTTACTCTTCTCTCCATTGCAGCGCCGATCTGCTGCAATAGGAGATAGGGGTTGCAAAATCTGGTGACAGAGCCTCTTTAATGCCAATATCAGCAGGAGACATGCCACCACCACTTCCCAAGATGGAAAACAGTGGGCAAACAGAAATCTCCCAAGTCTAAGAAGTCGCAAGGGAGAGCACTCCAGACCTGAAGGCCAAAAGACATCTGTGGACTGTTTTTTATCTCCATCATAATACGAGTGACTGCTTCCGTTTTCGGACAACCGGACTTCTGCACTCAACATGTCTCACACTGCTACTTCACCAACATACTGTGCGTTTTATTAGAAGTTATGCCTTGTACCTGGTTGCAATGTCTAATGCACTCTCTTGCACTGTTATTATAAAGTTGCTTTGAACAGTTTGTTTGATAATATCATTGTATCTGCATAATCTGATTACACTTATGGTATGGAAGATGTCAATTTATTGTTATATATACATAGAAAGTATATAATCTCACAAAAAAGTAGAAAAAAATTCCTCCAGCTCACCTGACACACTCCTGTGTGTCGTTGACAGCGCCCGGATCCTCGTGTCGGCACACGGAGTATCAAGTAGAAAACAAGGGGAGAAGGTAGGATCCAGCGCTGAAGCGTTTAAAATGGAAAACAATTTTCCAAGTTTAATTGTTAGATTCTAAAAGGAAGTCCAGTGATATGAAGTCCAGGGTGTATAAGAAATTTGAGGGAGGGTATCCTCTGTAAGCCTACGCGTTTCGGACAACGCTGTGTCCTTAGACTTGGCTGACACAGTCAAGTCTAAGGACACAGCGTTGTCCGAAACGCGTAGGCTTACAGAGGATACCCTCCCTCAAATTTCTTATACACCCTGGACTTCATATCACTGGACTTCCTTTTAGAATCTAACAATTAAACTTGGAAAATTGTTTTCCATTTTAAACGCTTCAGCGCTGGATCCTACCTTCTCCCCTTGTTTTCTACTATATAATCTCACAGCCATTTCTGCCAGTTCTCCCCATCATCCTAACTCCATTTGCACATTTTAATAACTTTTCTCCTGAGTCCTGACATGCACAGTGGTTTTTCTATCTTCATACCCTCATTCAGGAACTAAACCCGTTGGTAGCTACTTCTTCCAGACAGAATCTATCCTTATCTACCTCTTAGCCGCCTGTACATAGCGGTTATCTATGAGGTAGAACTCTTATAGTTCGGGAGGTTGAGTCACTGGAACTTACCCTTCAAAAGCTTGTATATAAGTTATATAGTTCCTATCTTTTTCCCCACCTTCCTTCCCCCTTGCAACACAGCATCCTATCCCACCATATGCTACTCTATAATTCAGGCTCTAATACAGAAATAGGTAAAAGGAGTTTTATAAGTATCATTAATTATAACCTATGCACAGGATAGTTGATAATTTATGATTCTGGGAAAACCCCTTTAAGAATTAGATTAATCTTTCTTGATGGTGGATATCACATTCTCCACATTTAATGTGAAATGGCTAAACTCCCCAAACAAGAGACAACTGATACTGTACTTGATTGTTTTGTGTAGACATCAACAGTGTTTCTGCAAGAAACACATTTTAACCCCTTAATGACCGCCGATAAGCCTTTTCACAGCGGTCATTAATGGGCTTTATTCTACAGCGCCGCTATTCCACGGCGCTGCTGTAGAATAAAGTAAACAGAGCAGGGAGCTGTCAAATCTCCCTGCTCTCAGCTGCCAGACGTAGCTGAGGACTGGGAGTGTCCCTGCTCTGCCGTGTGAGATCGATATTAGTATCGATCTCACCCGTTTAACCCCTCAGATGCGGTGCACAATAGCGAGTACCGCATCTGAGTGGTTTTGGAGAGAGGGAGGGAGCTCCCTCTCTCTCCCACCGACACCCGGCGATACGATCGCCGAGTGTCTGTGTCTCCAATGGCAGCCGGGGGCCTAATAAAGGCCCCCAGGTCTGCCTGTAATGAATGCCTGCTAGGTCATGCCTGCGGCATGACCTAGCAGATGCCTGTCCGTTTTAAACGGACAGGCAGTAATACACTGCAATACAGAAGTATTGCCGTGTATTATAATGAGGATCGCATAGTGAAGTCCCCTAGTGGGACTAGTATAAAAGTAAAAAAAAGTTGAATAAAGTTAATTTAAAAAAAAGTGTGAAAAAAAAAAAAATGAAAAACCCACTTTTTCCCCTTAGGCTGGGTTCACACGTGGCGGAATTTCACTTAAATTCCGCTGCGGACACTCCGCAGCGTTAATCCGCAGCGGAGCCGTTTGTCCATTGACTTACACTTTAATTTAGCAGTGTTCGTTTAGACGAGGCGTAAAATTCCGCTGCGGAGCATAGGCTGCGGAGCGGAATTTGGTGTCCGCAGCATGCTCTGTCTGTTGCGGAGCAGTGGCGGACTCATGGCGGAATTTCTCCATTGACTTCAATGGAGATTCAAAGTTCCGCAATGAAGTCCGCAGCTGTCATGCACATGTCATGTGTGCTGCGGATGCGTCTTGCTTTTTTAACTTGACATTTCTTCATTCTGGCTGGACCTATGTATTTCTAGGTCTACAGCCAGACTGAGGAAGTCAATGGGGCTCCCGTAATGACGGGAGCGTTGCTAGGAGACGTCTGTAAATAGTCACTGTCCAGGGTGCTGAAAGAGTTAAGCGATCGGCAGTACCTGTTTCTGCACCCGGGACAGTGACTACCGATCCCAATATACATGTATCTGTAAAAAAAAATGAAGTTCGTACTTACCGAGAACTCCCTGCTTCTGTCTCCAGTCCGGCCTCCCAGGATGACGTTTGAGTCTAAGTGACGGCTGCAGCCAATCACAGGCCAAGCACAGGCTGCAGCGGTCACATGGACTGGCGCGTCATCCAGGGAGGTCGGGCTGGATGCCGAAAGAGGGACGCGTCACCAAGACAACGGCCGGTAAGTATGAATTTCGTTTACTTTCACTAGGGAAAGTGCTGTCCCTTCTCTCTATCCTGCACTGATAGAGAGAAGGGAAGCACTTTTCCCGCAGTCCGCAGCAGCTAGTCCGCATCAATTTTCTGCACATTTTGTGCAGATCCGCAGCCGTAATCCGCAACCCGGATTAGGTGCGGCATTGATGCGGACAGTTGCGGAGGAAATCCGCCACGTGTGGTCATGCCCTTACAAACTGCTTTACTATTAAAAAAAAACCACAATAAAGCAAAAAAGTTGCACATATTTGGTATCGCCGCGTCCGTAACGACCCAGACTATAAATTTATTACATTATTTAACCCGCACGGTGAACGCCGTAAAAAATAAAATAAAAAAACTATGGAAGAATTGCTGTTCTCTGTTAATCCTGACTTTAAAAAAATGTGATAAAAAGTGATCAAAATGTCGCATCTTCTCCAAAATGGTACCAATAAAAACTACAAGACGTGTCGCAAAAAACAAGACCTTAAACAGCTATGTCGACGCAAAAATAAAAAAGTTATAGCTCTTCGAATGTGACAATGGAAAAATTTAGAAAATGGCTTGGTCATTACGGCCCAGAATGCAAGCAGGGGGAAGGGGTTGAAGAAAACTAAATAAATAAACTCCCCTCCAAAAAAAAATCACAGTGGTTTCATAGTTTTCACTCCTTCCCCTTCAAAAGGAGATAGCACAGCATTCCATAAACTTGAAGTTACCAACACAACACTCAGATGCAGGGCTGGCCTTTGGATAGATGGCGCCCCATGCAAAATTTTCTTTCAGCCCTTCATAACAAAAATGCCCTATAAAAAAGTACAATGCTAACCACAGTATAATACACTTTTTAGTGCCCCCACACAGTATAATGCCCTTTATAGTATCCCCACACAGTATAATGCCACCTTTAGTGCCCCCCACACAGTATAATGTCCCGTATGTGCCACACACAGTATATTGCTCCCTGTAGTGCCCCTACACAGTATAATGTCCCCTTAGTGGCCCCCACACAGTTTAATGTCCCCTTAGAGGCCCTCATGCAGTATAATGCCCCCTTAGTGCCCACCCCACAGTATATTGTCCCCCCTCCCCTGGGTGCCACACACATGCCCCCCTTCTATATAGTGCCCCCTGTAGATTGTGCCATACAGCCCCCCTGTAAATTCTTCCATATAGCCCCTCTGTAGATTCTGCCATACAGCCCTGCACCTCCCCCTTGTAGACACTGCCCCCACCTCCCCCTTGTAGATAGTGCCTTACAGCCCCCACCTCCCCATTGTAGATAGTGTCATATAGCTCCTCACCTCCCCCTTGTAGATTCTATCATACAGCCCCCACGTCCCCCTTGTAGACAGTGCCCCGAACCTCCCCCTTGTAAACAGTGCCATACAGCCCCCCACCTCCTCCTTGTAGATAGTGCCATACAGCCCCCCACCTCCTCCTTGTAAACAGTGCCATACAGCCCCCCACCTTCCCCTTGTAAACAGTGCCATACAGTCCCCCACATCCCCTTTCTAGATAGTGCCATACAGCCCCAACCTCTCCCTTATAAACAGTGCCAAACAGCCCCACACCTCCCCTTAATAGACAGTGCCATACAGCCCTCCAACTCCCCTTTGTAGATAGTGCCATACAGCCCCCACCTCACCCTTGTAAAAAGCGCCATACAGACCCCCCCACCTCCCCCTTGTAAACAGTGCCCCCAAACAAATAAAAAAAAAACACCAAAAAATTGCGACGAACAGAGCTGCTCCACAACGCAGACAGGATCCTTGTGAAGGCCGGCGTGATCCGAACGGCCCGTAGCCTATGGCAGAGCAGGGAGATACCTCTCTGCTCTATCATAGGATTCAATGGTATCTGCATCCTAAGGACACAGATACTATTGAATGTAGCGTCGCTACCACTGTAGCAGACATAGCGGCTGCTAGCGGCACCACTGGGCATGGGGGAGCCCATCCCGGTGGGAGGCACTGGCGCCCTCATGCCTGGTTGTGCCGCTAGCAGCCGCTATGGCTGCTACAGTGGTAGTTATGCCACTGAGCAGAGAAGGACCGCGAGCGCAGCGCCCCCTTCCACCTGCTGGAGTGATGCGCCCCCTTCCACTTGCTGGAGTGATGCGCCCTGTGCGATGGCACAGGTCACACACCCCAAAGGCCAACCCTGCTAATATGTACTATGGTGGACACTACCTACTTGTACTGTTTGTGCTCGCTGCATTTGGACATGGCTGAATTAAGTGTTAAAGAAACTACAACTTTTTGCAACGGGAGAGGTAATCATTGGAGGGGATCTGAACTTAGCCATCAATCCCTTCTTAGACTCAACTTCAAAGAAGTATTCTCTGAGACTGCCCTTAGCAAATTACACATCAGCTTGCTGTGGAGTGATAGATATTTGGAGGTTTCATTTTTTAACCCGCACACTTTTCTTTTCAATGGATAAACTGTATTTTTATGTTTTCACAACTAATACTATTAGCAAAATCATCTAAAATTTACTCCCCAATAATATCAGATCACGCACTACTTTTCACCACAGTCTCCTTCCCCTCACTTCTTCGGAATGAATGGTTATGAAGACTCAATGAGACTTTTCTTGACTCAGATAAATTTCATTCAGAGATGTTCTGACAGTTAAACATATACTTCTAACTGAATTCTGAAAAAGGAACCGGAGCCCCCTCTCCCACTCATATAATGCCTCGGACCTCAAAACGTCCAAGGTACCCAAGAGTATCATTGACACCAAATGCATTATCCTTGCCTCAGTACCTCGAATTTCACCAACTCCTCCACCTGGAAAAACTTTTGTAAAGCCCAGGCTACATTCTAAACTCCTTACTTGGGCTCACACCTCGTGGTTCTCCTGTTATAGACTTTCCAGGAATTACTGGTGGCCCACTGATCGCTTTTTTAAAAAATGGCACAGATTACACTCTTCAAGGGCTTACCTTCAGCCCTAACCAACAGCTTTATTAGGGACATCTTGTGCCTTCAAAGATGCCCCCAGTAGGTGGTATACGTTAGGGTACTCAATTTGCATCAAAGTTCTGGCGGGCTCTCTGCAGAGCTAAAGGGATGAAACTCAACTTCTCTATGGCAGAACACCCTAAGTCCAGTGGACAGACAGAAAGGGTGAAGCAGGATCTGGAATATTTTTGAGGATGTACATCTTTCCTGGCCAAGATGCTTGGGTGGTCCTTCTGCCATGGGCAGGATTCACTTATAAGAACCACGACCACAAATCTTCCATGTTGTCCTTTTTTATTGCCCATGTGAAACATCCCCTCTTTCCGACCTTCCCAGCTATAAACTCTCCTCAGGTCCCTGCCGTAGAATCACTCCGAAGTTTTTCCTCTATATGGTATTAAGCAAAGGGGAATCTTCAAAAGACCTCCTCTAGGTACAAGACCAATACAGACTAGAAGAGGCAAGTTATCCATTAATAAGAGCCGGGAGACAGAGTCTGGTTTTTTCACCCGCTTTTTTTGATTAAGTATCCAGCATGAAATTCATTCCACGATACATTGGCCCACATATTGTTTATAGTTATCAACGCAGTAGCTGATCGGTTTGACATGCCACCTTGTCTATGAATTCTGAAAGTGTTTAATGCCTCCCTGCTTCTGTTGTCTTCAACAGATTATCTTTACCTCAAGTGCCACCCAGCCCAGTTTCTGTGAAGCAGCTAGACGAATATAAAGTTGACAATATTCTAGACTCCAAAATTTCAAAAGGACGCCCTGAAGAGCTAGAGTCAAAATATCCAATCGTCGTGCTCCTCACCTCCTTAGACAATTCCACAGAAAATTCCCCTGGAAAACTTTTAGGGGGTGTTTAGAGTCCATCCCTAACAGGGGGGTGCTGTAACAAAACAGCAAAAAGTGCCTACTTACTATGTGAAATGGTTATAGTTTCTGGGCAGACGCTCCATCCCCTGGCATCATCGCTCAGCCATTTCCAGCTCAAGTGATCAATAAACGGTACTACATGCCGGAGCTCCCTCTAGTGGTCAGTACACTGTGCTACATGCTAGAGCTCTCTATAGTAGTCAGCGTGAGGAATTAGCTTCAAATTAGCAAACCTACCTCTAGTGTCACATGAGTCTCTATCCCTATCTTCACATAGGTACTGACTGCCTATGTGGTCTGCCCTATCTGAAGACTTTGGTGCTTTCTCCATCTCCACACTCTGATCTGCTGTCTACAACCTCTGACCCCCATCCTACTGCTATCTCTAGCACTCAGAGAGAAGAGAGGGAGAGAGCAAAGAAGGCAATGATGCCAGCTCCTGACAGAAGCAGTGTGCTGTTGGATTTATGTTAGAGTAAGGCCTCATGCACACGACCGTAAAAACTCCCGTTATTACGGGTCGTAATCACGACCCGTAATAACGGGCTCATAGACTTCTATTGGCGACGGGTGCCTTCCCGTTTTCTCACGGGAAGGTGCCCGTTCCGTTAAAAAAGATAGAACATGTCCTATTTCTGGCCGTAATAACGGCACGGACAGTCCATAGAAGTCTATGGAGCTCTCGTAATAACGGGTGGCTACATGTGTGCACCCGTCATTACGGCAGCGTTGCTAAGCGACGTCAGTAAATAGTCACTGTCCAGGGAGCTGAAAGAGTTAACTGATCGGCAGTAACTCTTTCAGCACCCTGGACAGTGACTACCGATCAGTATAAACCTGTAAAAAATAAAAATAAAAGACGTTCATACTTACCGGCAACTTCCTGCTTCCTCCAGTCCGGTCTCCCGCCCGTTGCCTTGGTGACGCGTCCCTCTCGACATCCGGCCCGACGTCCTGGATGACGTTTCAGGCCATGTGATCGCTGCAGCCAATCACAGGTCAATCACAGGCTGCAGCGGTCACATGGACTGCCGCGTCATCCAGGGATGTCGGGCTGGATGTGAAGAGAGGGACGCGTCACCAAGACAACGGCCGGGTAAGTATGAATTTCTTTAACTTTTATTACAGAAACGGCTGTCCCTTCTCTCTATCCTGCACTGATAGAGAGAAGGGGCTGCCGATTAGTGCAGTGCTATTTTGCTGCCAAAAACGTGCTCGTAAATACGGGTGGAATACGTGTGACACCGGACCCATATTTACGAGCACGGGTTCGTAAATACTGGTGCAAAACGGGTGGAATACGTGTGACACCGGACCCGTATTTACGCCAGTATTTACGGGTGGGAAAAAATACGGTCGTGTGCATGAGGCCTTACACAGACTCTACAGCAGCAAAGTGGTAGAGTTTTTTTTATAAACTATTTAGAACGTTGCTTAATTTTGCATTTAGGAAGCAAATGAACAATTTTAAAAAAAATTGAATGGAGAGGAGTCCATAGCCTTTAAGGCTTAGTTGTATAGTTTGCAATATTTAGAGGAAAAAGACATGGATCGCACAATCCACAATGTATACGTTGATCTGGGCCACTAGGTATAATTTCTAAACATGAACATGAGGTTCTTAGTTAACATTTTGATCAAACTGTATAAGCCCACTTGCCACTACTCTAGCGGTTGCAGCACCGCATGGTGGCCACCGCCACCGCAGCACCGCTCCTGCAGAGGGAGCAACCCAGGGGCCCAAAAGCACTCATGCCATCAGACCGTGCCAAGCCTACTTGGCTCTGGGCTACGTCCCCCCACAAATGCAGCACTACAGCAACAGACACCACCATACAGCACCACAACATGTGAACAGAAGGAATAAGCTCACCTTACCATGCGCCCCCAGTGGCCGACTGAGAGCACAAGCAAGAGCAGAAACACTTATGAGGTCATTACTGATTTAAATCAGCTGGGATTTTTTTTAAATGTGTGGAGTGCTGGTACCAAGTAAAACAAATAAATGGAAAAGGGTAGATTATATATATATTGCAATATTTAGAGGAAAAAGACATGGACTGCACAATCCACAATGTATACGTTGATCTGGGCCGCTAGGCATAATTTCTAAACATGAACATGAGGTTCTTAGTTAACAAGCCCACTTGCTACTACACGGCAACCTCTTTTAAAGTGGGTCCCTACTCTAGCGGTTGCAGCACTATAGTTGTATAATTATAGAAGACGTAAAACTCCTCAATAATGAGAAACTCTGAAGTACTAAGAAATAAGGTAAAAGATCAAAACTGCAAAGTTCTTAAAGGTTAAGCAGACAGATAAAAGAACATTCCTACAATGGTATTGACTGAGTGATCATTACTACTATAATATGATGTCAAGGCATTGAGGCATATGCTTCAGGCAGCTGTCTGCATCTGGAAAGATTTTTTTTTTAAATAATGGTTTTACATCCACAGAAAGCAGAATTCCCTGTTGTCATAATTATACAAAAGAAAGACATAAAAGTGACTTGACATGTCCTTTCAACGTGTTCTTCATATAATTGAATAGCACTTAACCCCTAAAGGACCCAGCAAGTTTTGGCTTCCAGGACCCAAACATATTTTTAATTTTACCTTCCCACATTTTAAGGCTAGACTCACACGAACGTTGCGAACCTCGGACGTGAAAAACGTCCGGTTCTTACGCCCGAGGTGCACCCGTGCTTTTCTCTGCGGGACGCGTTATCATGAATCCCCCATAGACTAGAATCTATGGAGGGATGCGTGAAGCGTGAAAAAATAGGACATGTCCTAGTTTCTCACGGATCCTTCACATGGTCCGTTAAAACAACGGGCGTGTGAACGGCCCCATTGAATTACATAGTTCCGTGTGACAGCCGTTGTGTTAACGGCCGTCACACGGACGTTAACAACTTTCGTGTGAATAAGGCCTAACAGTCAGAACTTCTTTAATTTGTAGTCCGAAAAAAGCAGTATGAGACTTTGTTTACAATAGAAAGGACCTACTGTAAATCTAGGCATTTCCTCTACCCCCCCCCACTATTATATTAGTCACCAGAACCTGACCCCCTCATTCAGCAGTATCCCCCACACTTCTTGCATCCTAATGCCCCTCATGTCTGTATAGCCTAAAAGGCTACACTCTTGTAGACAAATGTCAATTAAAATTAATATTTTTTTCTCATCTACTGATCCTGAGTTACAACCTGCGTAGCCCAGAGCTGGATTCACCATTCTGCAGTTTCTGGAGCTGAAGTCCCTCAGCATTCCTTGCTTGTGCAAGTCTGCATAAAGCTTGCTTCTACCAATTTACGCTCTGGGAATTGTAGTCTTTACACTAGATGCTGTATAATAATCTAACTATTCTACTGCATTATAGGAGCTCAGCTAAGATATGTCTACTGTTTCTAGTGATGACCAGCAGAATTATGAATGCACATCTGAGTAATAATACAGGTTGTAGCTCGGGGTCTGTGCAAGATTAGTAATGAAACTTAGTAACTTAACCTTTTATGCCATCTATATCTATTCAAAAGTTGTAAAACTATGTTAAAGATACTCATACCCTTCAAGGCATTTAAATGACATTTGCACCTATATGTCATGGTCATGTGATGGACACACTATAATCAGCCCTGCCCCTTTGTGTCCATCACATGACCCAGGAGAGATTTAAATTCCAAGTTGAAATCTTGAAAACTGTGCGGAGTTCATACGGAAATTATATAATTTTTCATGATGCAAAGAATAACCTTTACTTTTTCGAAAGTAGAAAACCACTGAAAACAGATAAAAAATATATAGTTGAAAAACAGATGCCAACTGATATTATTTTATACTGAAGAAAAATAAATTCCACGGCACTCACCAAACAGTTAAAGCAATCTTCTTTAATAGGCAAGAGAAGGCAGCATGGTTGTGGAGTACAAGCCTACAGCCGTTTCGCGTGTACCCTTGCTTTGTTAGGCGTGGGTACACACGAAACGGCCATAGGCTTGTACTTCTTGTCATTTCTTTTTCTTTAGTGCAGTTCAAGTACTTTTCTTCTACACCACTCTTGTACATATGCCACTGCCTATGGGCTCTGTACGATCGACATTGCACGACACGGCCATGTGAATGAGCCCTAACCCTGGTTATTCAATGGAGCCATATGGACTCAGTATAAAAGCCACTGATGCTGCCATAAGGCTGAAAATATAAAACAGTCACATACACATCAGTTCCAAGAACAAACTGTTCCTTAGCATTTTAATATATGGTATGTTTAACCCCTTTAAGGACGCAGCCTGTTTTGGCCTTAAGGACACAGCCAATTTTTTCAAATCTGACATGTGTCACTTTATGTGGTAATAACTTTGGAATGCTTTTATGTATCCAAGCGATTCTGAGATTTTTTTCTCGTGACACATAAGACTTTATGTTACTGCCAAAATTTGCTCGATACATTCAGTATTTAATTGTGAAAAACTCAAAAATTTTGTGAAAAATTGCAAAAATTAGCATTTTTCTAAACTTAAATGTATCTGCTTGTAAGACAGATAGTAATACCATACAAAATTGTTGCTAATTAACATTCCCCATATGTCTACTTAAGATTGGCATTGTTTTTTGAACATCCTTATTTTTTTCTAGGACGTTACAAGGCTTAGAACTTTAGCAGCAATTTCTCACATTTTCAAGAAAATTTCAAAAGGCTATTTTTACAGGGGCTAGGTCAGTTGTGAAGTGACTTTTAGGGCCTTATATATTAGAATCCCCAATAAGTCACCCCATTTTAAAAACTGCACCCCTTAAAGTATTCAAAACAGTATTTAGAAAGTTTCTTAACCCTTTAGACGTTTCACAGGAATTCAAGCAAAGTGGAGGTGAATATTACAAATTTCATATTTTTTTTTGCAGAAATTCATTTTTAATCTATTTTTTTAGTAACACAGAAGATTTTACCAGAGAAATGCAACTCCAAATTTATTTCCCAGGTTCTGCAGTTTTAGAAATATCCCACATGTGGTCCTAGTGCGCTTATAGACTGAAGCACCGGCCTCAGAAGCAAAGGAGCACCTAGAGGATTTGGGGCCTCCCTTTTATTCGAAAAATTTTTAGGCACCATGTCAGGTTTGAAGGGCTCTTGCGGTGCCAAAACAGTGGAAATTCCCCAAAAGTAACCCCATTTTGGAAACTACACCCCTTGAAGAAATTATCTAGGGGTATAGTTAGTATTTTGACGCCGCAGGTTTTTTGCAGAAATGGTTGGAAGTAGGCCGTGAAAATGAAAATCTACATTCTTTCAAAGATAATGTAGGTTTAGCTAATTTTTTCTAATTTCCACAAGGACTAACAGAGAAAAAGCACCACAACATTTGTAAAGCAATTTCTCCCGAGTAAAACAATACCCCACATGTGGTCATAAACAGCTGTTTGGACACACGGCAGGGCTCAGAAGGGAAAGAGCACCATTTGGCTTTTGAAGCTCAAATTTAGCAGGAATGGTTTGCGGAGGCAATGTCGCATTTGCAAAGCCCCTGAGAGACCAAAACAGTGAAAACGCCAAAAAAGCAACTCCATTTAGGAAACTACACCCCTTGAATAATCCATCTAGGGGTGTAGTGAGCATGTTGACCCCACAGGTGTTTCATAGATTTTATTTGAATTGGGCAGTGAAAATAAAAAAAATCCTTTTTCTTCAATAAGACGTAGTTTTAGCTCAAATTTTTTCATTTTCTCAACAAATAAAGGAAAAAAACAACCCCAAAATTTGTAAAGCAATTTCTCCTGAGTACGGCAATACCCCATATGTGGTCATAAACAGCTGTTTGGGCACACGGCAGGGCTCAGAAGGGAAGGAGCGCCATTTGCTTTTGGAGTACAGATTTTGCTGGATTGGTTTCTGGGCACCACTATGTCGCATTTGCAAAGTCCCTGTGGGACCAAAACAGTGTATCCCCCCCAGAAGTGACACCATTTTAGAAACAACACCCCTCAAGGTATTCACCTAGGGGTGTAGTGAGGATATTAACCCCGCAGGTGATTGGCAGAAATTGATGTTGCAGAGTGAAAATTTTATTTTTTTTCCATATATATTGCATGGCAGGCTGCCAATTTGCTACATACCGCTAAGATGCAGCGATCGCATTGGATCTCTGCATCAAAGGGGTTAATGGCAGGAATCAGAGCTAGCTCCGGTTCCTGCCGATACAGCGGGGTGTCCGCTGTAACATACAGCAGACACCCACTGCTGCTGATGAGCCGGCACCATCTTGCCGATGGTACCGGAAGCCTTTTAGGCCCCGTCGAAGAGCGGCGCATAGGAGGCGTCCGTTGCTGGCTGACGGGGAGGTAAGTATTAGGCCTCCGATCGCCTTTGCAGTCACCGGCAACCCAGTGATCACTTTGCTGAGGTGTCGGTGGCTAAAAACTCCTCACATGCTGCGATCTCTATTGAACGAAGCATGTGAGGGGTTAATCGGTTGGATCGGAGGCTAGCTCCGGTCCTGGCCGATACCTCGGGTTGCCGGCTGTAACATACAGCTGGCATCCGGCGGTGATGACGCTGGCTCAGCTCCTGAGCCAGCTCCATCTCCTTCATGTACAGTTACGTGGAATTGCGTTAAAACACCAGTTCCCATGACGTAACTGTATGTGATTTTGCAGGAAGGGGTTAAAACACAGATGCATTTATTAAGATGTAGGAGTCATTAAGGATGTTATAAACCTTTATTCATCATTACAGATAATTAAATCAGTTTGAAAATAAAAAATCATTGTTGTTTGTTGGCTTTTTTGTATCATTGCCATGTGTGAACGTGCAGCAAATACAAGCAACATCATTTGTAGAATTGTTTTATTAATTTATTCTGTGCTTTTTCTTTGCGCTTTTTCTTGTTTTGTACTAATGTAAATTGCTATAAACCTTGGATTAATACTTTTTAATTGCATTTAGTTAATTGCGATTGTAAAAAATAATGTACATTAATACATTTTTTAGACACATATACAAAAAGGGTGGATGTAAGGATTAGAATATTATACAGTACCAGTCAAAAGTTTGGACACACCTTTTCATTCCATTGATTTTCTTTTCTTTTCTATTTTATTTTCTACATTGCAGATTCATATTGAAGACATGAAAACTTTGAAGGAACACATTTTTTCAGTAGCAAATAAAAAAGTGTTTGTTTTATATTTTAGATTCTTCAAAGTTTCCCCCTTTTGCTTCGATGACAGCTTTGCACACTCTTGATATTCTCTTAATCAGCTTCATGAGGTAGTGACCTGGAATAGTTTGCCAACAGTCTTGAAGGAGTTCCCAGAGGTGCTGAACACTTGTTGGCTGCTTTTCCTTAACTCTGCGGTCCAACTCATTCCAAAACATCTCAATTGGGTTTAGGTGATGGTGGAGGACATGTCATCTGATACAGCACTCCATCACTCTCCTTCTTGGTTGTTAAATAGCCCTTACATAGCCTGGTGGTGTGTTGGGCTCATTGTCCTCGTGAAAAACAAATGGTGGTCCCATTAAGTGCCATGTCGTTGCAGAATGTCGTTGCAGAATGTTGTTGCAGAACGCTGTGGTAGCCATGTTGGCTAAGTGTTCCTTGAATTTTAAATAAATCACCAACAGCATCACCAGTAAAGCACCCCCACACCATCACACATCCCCCTCCATGCCTCACGGTGGGAACCACACATGTAGAAACCATCTGCTCACCTTTTCTGTGTATCACAAAGATATGGCTGTTGGAACCAAAAATCTAAAATTTTGACTCCTCAGACCAAAGTACAGATTTCCACTAGTCTAATATCCATTCCTTGTGTTTCTTGGCCCAAGCAATTCTCTTCTTATTGTTGTTGTTCCTCAGTAGTGGCTTCTTTTCAGCAAGTCCTGCAAATAAAGGCCTGATGCTCACAGTCACCGTTGAACAGTTGATGTTGAGATGTGTCTGGTACTTGATCTCTGTGAACCATTTATCTTAACTCTAATATGAAATGCTGTTAATTTGCGATTTCTGGCTGGTGACTCTAATGAACTTCTCCTCTGCAGCAGAGGTAACTCTTGGTCTTCCTATCCTGAGGTGGTCCTCATGAGAGCCAGTTTCATTATAGTGTTTGATGGTTTTCATAACTGTACTTGAGGATACCTTCACAGTTCTTGAAATTTTCCAGATTGACTGACCTTCATGTCTTAAAGTAATGATGGACTGTTTCTCTTTACTTAGTTGAGTGGTTCTTACCATAATGGGGATTAGAACAGTAGATGAATAGGGCTAAACACTGTATGGAAGTGTGTACAAATCATACCTCTGCACCACATAACTGATGGTCTCAAACACATTATGAAGGCAAGAAATTCAACAAATTAACTCCTTGGCAAGGCATACCTGCTAAATGAAAACCATTCCTAGGTCATGAAGCTGATTAAAAGAATAATTAGCAGTGATTACAACATGCCAAACAATTATAATATATGTGCAAAATATGTCATATAAATCTGATTATCAATAACATGACAAAACGTGTATTAATATCTAATAGGCTATCTATGAATCCGCCCATAAGAAATATGGGCGGAATAAATTACAATTACTTCTTTGCTCTATAACAGGGGTCTCAAACTCGGCCGGGTAAGTGGGCCGCATATAGAAAAAATGGGAAGTTGACGGGCCGCATTACTTTCAAATTTGATACAATACAAAATTATTGTTAATCAATTAATTATTTGAACTACTATAACACTATATTACTAGAATAATAACACTACATTACTATAATAATAGCGCTAGGTTTAAAATTTGAGATATTTCTCCACGTGCTTATTTCAACAATCCAGCTTTCCAGTTTAAGTGTCGCTAAATGCAGTCCGGCGGCTCAGTTAGCACACATGTCTGTGGATGCTGCCGCAGTGCCCTCTGTGGATGCTGCCGCAGTGCCCTCTGTGGATAATGCAACACACACCTAGATAAGGCCACAGTGCCCTCTGTAGATAAGGCCACAGTGCCCTCTGTAGATAAGGCCACAGTGCCCTCTGTAGATAAGGCCACAGTGCCCTCTGTAGATAATGCAGTGTCCTCTTCAGATACTGTCACACACCCACTTGTAGATGCTGCCACAGTGCCCTCTGTAGAGGCTGCCACAGTGCCCTCTGTAGAGGCTGCCACAGTGCCCTCTGTAGAGGCTGCCAAAGTGCCCTCTGTAGAGGCTGCCAAAGTGCCCTCTGTAGAGGATGCCCCAGTGCCCTCTGTAGAGGCTGCCCCAGTTCCCTCTGTAGAGGCTGCCCCAGTGCCCTCTGTAGAGGCTGCCCTAGTGCCCTCTGTAGAGGCTGCCCCAGTGCCCTCTGTAGAGGCTGCCCCAGTGCCCTCTGTAGAGGCTGACCCAGTGATGTCAGGGGCTTGCCCAGAGCTGGAGTCCCAGGCAGAGCGCTAGTAGGCTCTTCCTGGGACTCCAGCTGTGCTCCTGACATCACTGGGACTCCTGCTCTGGGGAAGCCCCTGACATCATTGTCGATGTATGGACAGCGATGTCAGAGGCTTCCCCAGAGTCCCGGAGCAGAGCCGATAATAGCGCTCTGCCCGGGACTCCGCTCTGGGGAAGACCCTGACACACTGTCCATATATGGGCAGCGATGTCAGGGAATTCCACAGAGTCCCGGAGCAGAGCCGACATCAGCGCTCTGCTCGGGACTCCGGCTCTGGGGAAGCCCCAGACATCGCTGTTCATATGTGGACAGCGATGTCAGGGAATTCCACAGAGTCCAGGAGCAGAGCCGACACCAGCGCTCTGCTCGGGACTCCGGCTCTAGGGAAGCCCCAGACATCGCTGTTCATATGTGGACAGCGATGTCAGGGAATTCCACAGAGTCCAGGAGCAGAGCCGACACCAGCGCTCTGCTCCGCTCTGGGCAAGACCCTGACACACTGTCCATATATGGGCAGCGATGTCAGGGAATTCCACAGAGTCCCGGAGCAGAGCCGACACCAGCGCTCTGCTTGGGACTCCGGCTCTGGGGAAGCCCCAGACATCGCTGTTCATATGTGGACAGCGATGTCAGGGAATTCCACAGAGTCCAGGAGCAGAGCCGACACCAACTCTCTGCTCCGCTGTTAGGGATCTGCCAGGTACTACGTCTAGGTATACTCCTGGGATTAATCAATCCACACCTGAGGCCAGACCTGTTCGACTGACACCATCTCCCACCAACCAGGGTGGCAGGCTCAGGAGTGGGAGAGCCTATCGCGGCCTGGTCAGTCGGAGTTACATAATTACAAGCCCATACCTAGTCTACCATTTCTCCTACGCTGACGCTATCATGGACCCCCTTGAGACCCTGACCCAGCAGATGCAGGGCCTCTCCCTACAGGTCCAGGCCCTGGCCCAGAGGGTCAACCAGGGTGACGCTGCCTTAGTAGTACCCCTCACCTCACCTCTAGAACCCGACCTCAAGTTACCTGACCGGTTCGCAGGGGACCGTAAGACGTTTCTCTCCTTCCGGGAGAGTTGCAGACTGTATTTCCGCCTAAAACCCCACTCCTCAGGTTCCGAGAACCAGCGGGTGGGTATCATCATATCCCGACTCCAGGAAGGGCCCCAAGAGTGGGCCTTCTCCTTGGCTCCTGACGCCCCTGAACTTTCCTCTGTTGATCGTTTTTTCTCTGCCCTCGGACTCATTTACGACGAGACTGACAGGACTGCTTTAGCCGAGAGTCAGCTGGTGACCTTACGTCAGGGTAGGAGACCGGTTGAGGAATACTGTTCTGATTTTAGAAAGTGGTGCGTAGCTTCTCGGTGGAACGATCCGGCCCTAAGGTGCCAGTTTAGGTTAGGATTATCTGACGCCCTGAAGGATCTGCTGGTTAGCTACCCCTCTTCTGACTCCCTTGACCAGGTTATGGCCCTAGCAGTACGACTTGACCGACGTCTCAGGGAACGTCAGCTTGAACTCTTCAATGTGCTCCCCTCTGACTTTTCTGCGATCCCCCCCGAGGTCCCGTCTCCTCGCCCCTCCACGGAGGACTCGGAGGTACCTATGCAACTCGGGGCCTCCATGTCCCCTCGACAACGTAGGGAGTTTCGCAGAATGAATGGTCTCTGCTTCTACTGTGGGGACGACAAGCATCTACTGAACACCTGTCCCAGGCGCAAGAATAAGCAGCCGGAAAACTTCCGCGCCTAAGTGATCATCGGGGAGGTCACTTGGGCGCACAGGTATTTCCCGTTAATGTGAAACGCAATAAAATTTTGCTTCCCTTTCAGGTCTCGTTTGCTGGCCGGTCTGCCACGGGCAGTGCTTTCGTGGATTCTGGCTCATCTGCTAATATCATGTCTGTGGAATTTGCTATGTCTCTAAAGATGCCATTTATTGATTTACCTTATCCTATCCCTGTAGTAGGTATCGACTCAACTCCCCTTGCTAATGGTTATTTTACTCAGCATACTCCTGTTTTTGAACTCCTGGTTGGCTCCATGCATTTGGAGCAGTGCTCTGTACTGGTGATGCAGGGATTATCGTCTGATCTGGTACTAGGTCTTCCCTGGTTGCAGTTGCATAATCCTACGTTTGATTGGAATACTGGGGATCTCACCAAATGGGGTAGTGAATGTCTTATGTCATGTCTTTCTGTTAACTCTATTTCTCCCCGGGAGGAGGTAAACACGCTTCCTGAGTTTGTTCAGGACTTCGCCGATGTGTTTTCTAAGGAGGCCTCCGAGGTGTTGCCCCCCCATAGAGATTACGATTGCGCCATCGATTTGGTGCCTGGTGCCAAGCTTCCTAAGGGTAGGATATTTAATCTTTCATGTCCTGAACGTGAAGCTATGAGGGTGTATATCCAAGAATGCCTGGCCAAGGGTTTCATTCGCCCCTCGACTTCTCCTGTAGGTGCTGGCTTCTTCTTCGTGGGGAAGAAGGATGGTGGTCTTAGGCCGTGCATTGATTATCATAACCTGAATAAGGTCACCGTAAGGAACCAGTACCCACTTCCTTTGATTCCGGATCTTTTTAATCAGGTTCAGGAAGCCCAATGGTTTTCTAAGTTCGATCTACGGGGGGCATATAACCTTATCCGCATCAAAGAGGGGGATGATTGGAAAACTGCGTTCAACACACCCGAGGGTCATTTTGAATATCTGGTCATGCCCTTTGGGTTGTGTAATGCCCCTGCCGTCTTCCAGAATTTTATTAATGAAATCCTGAGGGATTACCTGGGTAATTTTCTTGTTGTGTACCTTGATGACATACTGGTGTTTTCCAAGGACTGGTCCTCCCACGTGGACCATGTCAGGAAGGTGCTCCAGGTCCTTCGGGAGAATAATCTGTTTGCTAAGACTGAGAAATGTGTCTTTGGGGTACAGGAGATACAATTTTTAGGGCAAATCCTCACTCCTCATGAATTCCGCATGGACCCTGCCAAGGTTCAGGCTGTGGCGGAATGGGTCCAACCTGCCTCCCTTAAGGCGTTACAGTGTTTTTTAGGGTTCGCCAACTATTACAGGAGATTTATTGCCAACTTCTCGGTCGTCGCTAAGCCTCTTACGGACCTTACTCGCAAGGGTGCTGATGTCCTCCATTGGCCCCCTGAGGCCGTCCAGGCCTTTGAGACCCTCAAGAAGTGCTTTATCTCGGCCCCCGTGCTGATTCAGCCCAACCAAGAGGAGCCATTTATTGTGGAGGTTGACGCATCCGAGGTGGGAGTGGGGGCCGTCTTGTCCCAGGGTACCAGCTCCCTCACCCATCTCCGCCCCTGTGCTTACTTCTCTAGGAAACTTTCGCCCACGGAGAGTAACTATGATATTGGCAGCCGCGAACTTCTAGCCATTAAATGGGCTTTTGAAGAGTGGCGGCACTTCCTGGAGGGGGCCAGACACCAGGTAACGGTCCTTACGGATCACAAGAATCTGGTTTTCCTAGAATCGGCCCGGAGGCTTAATCCTAGACAAGCTCGGTGGGCCCTATTCTTTACCAGATTTAATTTCTTGGTTACCTATAGGGCTGGGTCCAAGAATATTAAGGCTGATGCCCTGTCACGTAGTTTCATGGCCAATCCTCATTTCGAGAAGGATCCTGCTTGTATTTTACTCCCTGGTATAATCGTTTCTGCCACGGATTCCGATTTAGCTTCTGATATCGCGGCTGATCAGGGTGCAGCTCCCGGGAACGTCCCTGGGGACAAACTGTTTGTTCCCCTGCAATACCGGCTAAGGGTACTCAGGGAAAACCATGACTCCGCTCTATCTGGTCATCCTGGCATCTTGGGCACCAAACACCTCATTACCAGAAACTATTGGGGGCCTGGGTTGCCTAAAGACTTTAGGGCTTACGTCGCCGCTTGTGAGGTTTGCGCTAGGTCCAAAACCCCTAGGTCCCGACCTGCGGGCCTACTACGTTCCTTGCCCATTCCCCAGAGACCTTGGACCCATATCTCCATGGATTTTATCACCGATTTGCCTCCATCTCAGGGCAAGTCGGTGGTGTGGGTGGTAGTAGACTGCTTCAGCAAGATGTGCCACTTTGTGCCCCTTAAGAAGCTACCTAACGCCAAGACGTTAGCTTCTTTGTTTGTGAAACACATCCTGCGTCTCCATGGGGCCCCAGTCAATACCGTTTCTGACAGAGGGGTACAATTTGTTTCCTTATTTTGGAGAGCTTTTTGTAAAAAGTTGGAGATTGATCTGTCCTTCTCCTCCGCCTTCCACCCCGAAACTAATGGCCAAACGGAAAGGACTAACCAATCCCTGGAACAATATTTAAGGTGTTTCATCTCTGACTGTCAATTCGATTGGGTCTCATTCCTTCCCCTTGCTGAATTTTCCCTGAATAACCGGGTCAGTAACTCGTCAGGGGTCTCCCCGTTTTTCTGTAATTTCGGGTTTAACCCAAGGTTCTCCTCCGTTTCCCCTGGTTGTTCCAATAATCCTGAGGTAGACGATGTTCATCGGGAACTGTGCACTGTCTGGGCCCAGGTTCAGAAGAACCTAGAGGCGTCCCAGAGCGCACAAAAGATTCAGGCGGATAGTAGACGTTCTGCTAACCCCCGGTTTGTCGTCGGGGATTTGGTCTGGTTGTCGTCCTGGAACTTGCGCCTTAAGGTCCCGTCCAGGAAGTTTGCTCCCCGATTTATTGGACCTTATAAGATCATTGAGGTCCTCAACCCTGTATCCTTCCGTCTGGAGCTGCCCCCATCCTTTCGCATACATGACGTCTTCCATGCCTCCCTCCTTAAACGCTGCTCCCCGTCCTGGTCCCCCTCGAGGAAACCTCCTGTTCCCGTTCTCACCCCTGAGGGGGTGGAATTCGAGGTGGCCATGATTATGGACAGTAGGATGGTCCAGGGCTCCCTCCAGTACCTGGTCCATTGGAGAGGATACGGGCCGGAGGAGAGGACTTGGGTACCTGCCCGTGATGTTCATGCTGGGGTATTGATCAGGAGGTTCCACCTTCTCTTCCCTACTAAACCGGGTCCTCTTAGTAAGGGTCCGGTGGCCCCTCATAAAAGGGGGAGTACTGTTAGGGATCTGCCAGGTACTACGTCTAGGTATACTCCTGGGATTAATCAATCCACACCTGAGGCCAGACCTGTTCGACTGACACCATCTCCCACCAACCAGGGTGGCAGGCTCAGGAGTGGGAGAGCCTATCGCGGCCTGGTCAGTCGGAGTTAGCTCCGCCCCCTGTCCTTTATTACCTGCCGTGTTCTCCTCCTCAGTGCTTGTAATTCTTCTGGATTCCTGGCCCCACTGCTGCTTGCTCCAGCCTGCTTCTGCCGTGCTTTTGCCTTGCTGCAGTTCCGCTTAACCTGCTTTGCTTTGCCTCTGGCTTGCTTCCTTCTCCGTGCTCACTTGGGTATACTCCACTTCATCCTGGTCCTACTACTCATTCACCGCTCCGTTTCCTCGCGGCGTTCCGTGGGCTACTGCCCCTTCCCTTGCGTGTTCCCTGTTTGTTCTCCCGTGCACTTAGACAGCGTACAGACCGCCGCCCAGTTGTACCCCGTCGCCTAGGGTGGGTCGTTGCAAGTAGGCAGGGACAGGGCGGTGGGTAGATTAGGGCTCACTTTCCCTTCACCTCCTTCCTGCCATTACATCCGCTCTGGGCAAGACCCTGACACACTGTCCATATATGGGCAGCGATGTCAGGGAATTCCACAGAGTCCCGGAGCAGAGCCGACACCAGCGCTCTGCTAAGGACTCCGGCTCTGGGGAAGCCCCAGACATCGCTGTTCATATGTGGACAGCGATGTCAGGGAATTCCACAGAGTCCAGGAGCAGAGCCGACACCAGCGCTCTGCTCCGCTCTGGGCAAGACCCTGACACACTGTCCATATATGGGCAGCGATGTCAGGGAATTCCACAGAGTCCCGGAGCAGAGCCGACACCAGCGCTCTGCTCGGGACTCCGGCTCTGGGGAAGCCCCAGACATCGCTGTTCATATGTGGACAGCGATGTCAGGGAATTCCAGAGTCTCGGAGCAGAGCCGATACTAGCGGCTCTGTGTCCCGCGGGCCACAGATGACAGCCCCAGGGGCCGCATGCGGCCCGAGGGCCGCGTGCTTGAGACCCCTGCTCTATAACATGCTACCCGCAGATTGGACATCATTTTCAACATGACA
This sequence comes from Rhinoderma darwinii, assembly GCF_050947455.1. Taxonomy (NCBI): domain Eukaryota; kingdom Metazoa; phylum Chordata; class Amphibia; order Anura; family Rhinodermatidae; genus Rhinoderma; species Rhinoderma darwinii. The sequence goes on from NC_134691.1 coordinate 61,520,493, forward strand.
GGTTCCCTTTAAGGGCTTTTTATTTTGTCAGAGCCCGGGCCCACCAGAGGATCTTCTGGTCATCTGCTAGGTCAGTCCAACCCTGTTTCCAAATGATTAAATGAGCTCTGCTACATCTGCCATCCTCAACCCTACTACATTTATGCATATGATAATTAAAGCATATATAAACTAAAAAATACAATATTGTAGCAATAATGATAGAATCTTAAAAATCACATTGTTTGAATGTTTTGTATTATAATATAACATTTAGACAGTATACTAGATTTTAAAAAAAGATGTTTTCTCTAAACAATGAGTGTAATATTCTCAATGAAAAAAATATAAAAAAAAAAAGCTGGCATCTACTTTGTTGTTTTTTTTTTTATAGAAATGTTAATTTTCCAACACTTGAATATAGTAACAATAACTCCAGCCAACTGCAATCATTTCCTCTGGAGTACAGTACTTTGTGAAGTGTGACATTTAGATTTTCAGTTTGGCTCCTGACACATGACATTTTTTTTTCTTAAAGCTTATAATGAGAAAGGCCATTTGCCAACTGTGAAAATGTTATGTATTGTTTGATATCCTACTTTTAATTTTGTTCTTTTGAACATGACTTTAGACCTCAATTGTGTTGCTTCTACTCTGAAGTGCAATTAGCATTTTCTGTGGATCATGTTAACCTTTGAAGCACAGTAATATCCAGTTAATAAACATGCATACACTCCAGAAAGGGCATCTGCAGTACATAGGCAGTCACTAATGTCACTTGTGGAAGATGAATCAGCCGGTCATTTACATACAAATGTTAACATTTTAATTCTCTAAAGGGTAACTTAAATGCCTTATATAAATGTCCATAATTTGTTATTAGTCCTGTGCATTTTGCAAAATATAATAGAAATAATTACTGTTATTTCTATTTAATAGGTTTCATTGTAATGATCAGCTATTTGATTAAGTGTTCCTTTTAATGTAGAAGATGCAGTATTGTTATAAAAGCTTGCAGACATCTTGTGAATGTACATGCCAAAAAAAATCACAATCATTATAACTAAAGTTACAAATATAATGGTGGTTTCTCTTGGCTCAAATACCCACAAAATCTCTCTCAGACCGGAGCAGGCAAAACTAAATTGGGTATGATCCAACAAATACCCTAAATAACATATATAAAGTACAGTGAAGTTTACCGCTCAGACGGCACTGGTAACAGTCCAATATCATTCAGTATGGGCTCTCTCCCAGGGCGAAACCCAGGGTCGGGCGAGAGTGTTTGGCGTGCCGCCTAGAAATTTTAAAGATTTTTACTTACCTTGATGCTTTTATTTCTTGTTACTTCTAGACATAAGATCCTTTTCCTACCAGGAGTTCTTTGAATGTGGAGAGAGACGATAAGGAGCTTGGTGGAACTACAAGGGTAAGAATTACCATCCACACCCTCATTGGATTGCGGACTGTCCACTGCATTTTTCTCGGAGAGAGCCCATACTGAATGATATTGGACTGTTACCAGTGCCGTCTGAGCGGTAAACTTCACTGTACTTTATATTATAAGTAAAGTGTTTATGTTGAAAAGTTTAAGGAGCTCATGAAAATAATAAAAAGAACAAAGTTAGGTAAAATGCAAAATGTAAACTAGCTGGTAAAAACCTCTATAATGTAGGGTACCTCCCCCACTTAGCCAATTAAGGATGCAGTTTTGTGATGAGCGAACTCTTTATTTTTCATTTCTAATTCGGCCAATTCGAACCGGAGTTTAGTTTCGGTCCGAATAAATTCTGAACGAAACAATACTGTTAGTACCCACTGAGGTATCTTAATACCATTTTAATTTTCGCAGGGTTACCAGTGGTCTTTGACCAACTTTCAAAAGTCGGACAATAACCTCAAATAACAACGAGTGCAGGGACTCCATCATTACAGAAGGAGACCTACACTCTGACGCACAGGGCCCCCGAGATGCGCAACAATTGAGGCTGTTTTTTTAAAAAATAAATAATTTTCAAAAATGCCATGGGGTTCCCCCCTTTTTCATAACCAGCCAGATACAACATAGCAGCAGATTAGTATTACCAGGATGGTTAGGCCCTAGGTTTTTGGGCATTCCCAGCCTGATAATACCAGCCTGCGGCCTCCCCAATACCCAGCCATCACTGGATGGTCAGGTACTGGCTCTTCCTGGTACTCCTGGTGATGGTGCGTGCCAAGGTAATAAAGAGGGATTAGTGTTAGCCATCAGTAATGGGACACTGTCAATCAGACAGCAGCTAGTACTAAGGCAGTAGTAATAAAGTTAACAAAAAACACAGACACATAGAAAAAATATTTTATTTAAATTTAAAAAAAAACAAACCCACACAGCCCTTATTAACCATTTTACTTAAACAATACAATTATTATACTTACCTCTCCAGCTCCAACAATGCGTCCACGGCAGAGTAAACCAGCCAATGACTTCTCACATCTTTTTAAATCACGTGATCCAGGTTACTAGATTTCATTGGCCTACTTTCAAAAGTAGGCCAATGAACTCTAGTAAGCTCAGTGTTTGGTGCATGAAGACCCGGAGATGCACCTGAATTGTGGCGCATCTCAGGACTCCGTGCGCTAGAGTGCAGGACTCCTTCTGTAATGATAGAATCCCTGCACTCAGGGGTTTCTCGCGGTCATCTGCAGACTGTGAGTAACCCCTTGTACTCCAGCCAGTGTGCAGGAATCCCTGCACACTGGCTGAGTAAGGGTTAGTCCCAGTCACTTCATGACCCAGAGTTAAAAGCTGTTTACTAGTAAAATAGCCAGCCGCCATTTTTAAGTATTCGCCCGAAATTAATCTCAAAAGTTCAGTTTTCAGATGAAAACGAAACTTTTGAACATTTTGTGTGAAATCCCGGTTCTACCGAACTGTTTTGCTCATCTCTTATGCTATTGAAAGCTCATTTGGTTAGCTGAAATTTGTTTTCAAATAACTTTTTATTGTGTTACTGTAGCCCCCTGCATGTAAAGCATAAAAGTGTGGTGTGTCAAAAGAGTAATGGTGCTGTTCTACTTTAGTATCCTTAGTATAGCCTATCAATGTTTGATCGTATGACTGTCATCTTATAGAAGCCTCATATGTGTGCAGTGAGAATACTTAGCAGCCCCCCTACTAAATGGTAGGTGTGTGGGTGGATGTTCATTAGTATTTTGCACCTGTACGACCTTTCTTCATATAACATTGTGACTTGTCTGCATCCTCCTGGGTAATGGTGTTTTAACTTGCCTTGTATCAGTAAATTATTTTTCTATGATTTTAAGTAAATTTAATCCCATTTCCTGCGATTTATTCCATTGGGGGCCCATAATCATGCATCATTTGCACAGTGAATCATCAATTTGGATGGCTGTGTCTGTTACTGCACCTCTGTCCCACTCTATTACCGCAGACCCTTTATTCAGCTGATTAGCAAGAGTCACAGGTTCGAGCCACCCCCACGTATTATACATTGACAGATTGTCCTACTAAGGATAAGCTATCAATGTTTAAGTTCTGGAAAAGCCCTTTAAGAGGAGACCCAATACATTGCTTTATATTCCTATGTAGTTAAAATGAATGTCCAGTAATCACTATTGATATGATGTCAGGACTGGATAAATCACTTTAATAACTGCCTTCTATAACCTATAGTCATGATGACTGCGACATCAGAGTAAAATTTTACACCTTAACTTTTTGATCTTTTGGTGGGTGTGACAAAAAGGGTGGGGCTTAATGACACTGGCATGGCTTAGTTTTATTCAGCAATACTTGGAGCCAGAGCAGTAGAGAGAGGTACTCAGCCTTTGAAACAGCAGCCTAAGCTAGCCATAGACTTGATATAACTGGCCAAATGCTTAAATGGGCAACATCTATCCTGCATAGATCCTTCACAAACATTCACACTCATGTCAGCCAAGAAGGTTTGCTTATTTCTGCAGGTTTTACCAGGATCAAACAGGTTAACATCTAACCTGTCAAGCCTGTCTAATCCGGAGGCATCATAGATGTGATTGTCAGCAAATCCCAACAAAAATATAAAGTATATAGCCAGTCTGTGCTCTGTTACTTTTTCTTAAAGAGGCTTTGTCACCACATTATAAGTGGCCTATATTGTACATGATGTGATCGGCGCTGTAATGTAGATTACAGCAGTGTTTTTTATTTAGAAAAACAATTATTTTTGATGGAATTATGACCTATATTAGCTTTATGCTAATGAATTTCTTAATGAACAACTGGGCGTGTTTTACTTTTCGGCCAAGTGGGCGTTATGGAGAGAAGTGTATGACGCTCACCAATCAGTGACCAATCAGCGTCATACACTTCTCTCCATTCATTTATACAGCACATAGCGATACAGCTATATCGCTATGTGCAGCCACATAAACACACTATAACGTTACTGCAGTGTCCTGACAATGAATATACATTACCTCCAGCCAGGACGTGATGTGTATTCAGAATCCTGCCCACTGCGCTAACACAATCCCGACACTACAGAACAGCAAGCGTAATCTCGTTTGAAATGATAGTTTACAGCGTAATCTCGTGAGATTACGCTTCCTGTGCTGTAGTGTCGGGATTGTATTAGCGAAGTGTCAGGATTCTGAATACACATCACGTCCTGGCTGGAGGTAATGTATATTCATTGTCAGGACAGTTGAGTAACGTTATAGTGTGTTTATGTGACTGCACATAACGATATAGCTATATCGCTATGTGCAGTGTAAATGAATGGGGAGAAGTGTATGCCGCTGATTGGTCAGCGTCATACACTCCTCTGTACAACGCCCACTTGGCCAAAAAGTAAAACACGCCCAGTTGTTCATTAAGAAAGAAACTCATTAGCATAAAGCTAATATAGGTCATAACTCCGTCAAAAATTATCGTTTTTCTAAATAAAAAAAACACTGCTGTAATTTAAATTACAGCGCCAATCACATTATGTACATGATAGGCCACTTATAATGTGGTGACAGAGACTCTTTAAATCTATTGTTATCATAGTTTAAACTAGGAAGGATGAGGGGGAGATAAAAATCAATGCCTCCAGGAAAATGTTGAAGGAGAATACAGAAAATTGCAATTTGACACAGAATTGGCTCTAGTTTGAGGATGATATCATGGTAAGAATTGCAAGTATTGTTTGCTTTTTTCTTTATTTTGTAACTTAACTGTTCGTTTGCCATGGAGGAAACAAAATAGGGAATGTACAAATTGTTACCTGAGGAAGCTGTAATATTCTGTATCATCCAGACCCAGTAGAAGACTTGCCCAGGCTTAGAGAAATGTTAACGTAAATAGCAGTCCGTAATGCTATAGTGACAGATGGATTTTGACATATCCAGGTATCATTAAGTCGACACAACTCAACTCTAACATAACTCATTACCCATGCGTGATGCATGGCAAACCTGCGTGATTTTTCCATAGAGGGGAGGATAAGCAACTGCAAGACGTTTCTGGTTCTGATCATCATGGGCGGATCAATAGGATAAGTCAGGCAACAATGTAACTTTTCTAATGCTACTGTGTTTGGCAGTCCCCATAAAAGTTAGAATGTCAGTAATCCAACAGAAATCCTCATGATCCACCAACAGAAATCAAATGTCTATAATGAACAGTAGTATCTTGGTGGAACTACTGCTTAGGTCAGTTTCACATGGCTGTTATACAGGGGCTTTTTAGACCATATAACGGCTGCAATATTAGGACCCTCTGTAGTTCTACTGAGCTGAACCAAGATCACTATAGAGTTAGGTTTGGTAGAACTGCGGGGGCCTGGGTAGTGAAGCTGTAATACGGACCCTAAAATGCGGCCAAGTTACAGCCATTAACAAAAAAAACCTTACTCTAAAATATAGGTTATTGTACCTAAATAACTGGGAATAAATCATTTTAAACACATAAAAAATAAGTTGACACAATGAGGACATTTGGATGACAATGTCAGAATGTAAAACATTTTTGAGAATTACACAAATTTGTAATCACCTCTTCTGCAGCAATCATGGTAAATGGTAAAATTACAGTTAATTGCCATCTTTGTCTATTTTTAACTGATGAGTCACATTTGATTATTGTGCAATTAGAGAGAAATATTTAAATACATTGAAAAATATATAGTGTAATAGGAAATGTCATCTATTTGCAAATTATATCCTAACGATGTAAATAAATGCACAATTACATGGTAATTCACCTGAAAATAAAACTCTGAGAACCAGCGAGTAGAATGGTAATTCTGACAATCCGATTATATCATTTCTAATATATAGTATATTATACAGTATTTTATATTTCACATAAATACATATATATTTTTAGTTTACCTTATGCAAAGATGTTCAATACAAGTATATAAAAACGCTAAAGCAACCCCCTCCCCCAACCCATATACCATACCCCTGGAATTTTAGATTTGTTATTGTTTAGCAAAATGTAATTACAATACTCTTAAAGGGAATGTGTTATCAGAAAATGAACTATGGTTTAAATCAATTTTTTTTAAAGAATTTTTTAAGATGTTGTTCTTAAATTAAATCCTAAAATCTTGCAATTTTCACACTGGCCACTGAACCTAATAATAGACTGACCCTTCCTGTTCCATAGAGATCACTTCTCAGCAATCATCTCATTATCATAACAGGCAGGAATACAATGACAAATAGATGATGGACACAGCTCCCCTCCTATCCCTTCCTGCACAATGACCTCTGTACAGGTCACCGATCATGCCTACAGTAAAATACTTTCCCATATAAATCAACGGGTCAGCTCCAGAATATTGTTTCCTATGGTCCAGGTGGCTGCTGTAAAGCATATCTTTAAATGCTATTAACAGCAGCTCTGACAAGATGGGTGCCCCTAAAACCATGAACAGAAAATAGAAAAACAAATCTACAGTCAAAAAAACAAAACTAGACTAGAAAGAAAGAATATGTATTAGTATCTGTTTTTAAAAAATATATAGGTGATACATTCTCTTTAATTATAGCCTATTTACATATGTGCTAAGAGCCTTAGTCAGCGATCTAGTGTGGTTGCTGTCACTTTTGTACATGCAACGTTATTCTTGCTGTCAAAATTGTGGAAACCTCTACAAAATCTAGATGGACCATCATAAGTCAATGAGGTTTGCAGGTCACAATTTGGATCAACTCACGCACATGAGCATATTACGAATCTTTGTGGGGCCCTATCATCTGTCCAAGGTTTGTCTTAATCAGAGTGAAGCTGGTTTCTGCCCACCCTGAGTTCATTTCTAGGCTTAGGACCAGGAGAGAGGTGAGTCTGTTTAGCCTAGGGACCCATCTGTAAAGGTCGCAGATGCGTTCACATAATTTCATCAAAATGTGTGGTAAGAACCTCATATTTATAAATATAGTTAATATAGCAGGAATTTCAATATAAACTAACCCATATCTAAATGTTCGCATATATCTTAGCGCTAATGTATACTTGTTTTTGTTTGTTTGTATGATCCATTGCATTGTGTATTACGAAGGTATTCTCCACTAGAAGCAATGATTCTAGGACAGAATATGGTGCCTCACAGAGGAATTATGGAGTGGCACACATAGTGCCATGTTACATATAAACAACAGGTAGGGCACTCTTTGTGCAGCCATATAGGATCTATGTGTAAGGCACAAGCGTTTACTGTAACTAAATCACCATTGTAAAAGTTAATTGGTTTTATAATCAGGTATTGGTTCAGAGTGCACTAGACTAAAGGAGGTGCACGAACAGGGTCCCAACCCAATCGTATGTAAAGAAGTATTCGGCACACAAAATTGTGGTTCATAAATTCTTTAGTATTATTGTATTCTATGCCATGGGCAGAGTGCGTGCACGCACTCTGCCCATGGCATCGAATACAATAAAACTAAAGAATTTATGAACCACAATTTTGTGTGCTGAATACTTCTTTATATACATGGTTTTATAATCACTCCAGCTCAGCCGTCCATCAAGTTCAGGGGGGAGGAGTTATGCAGAGTTACAAAGCGATACCCAAAGCACTTGCCGGGATTGGGGCCGCACGTGTGGCACTTGCGGGCTAATTTGCATACCGGATTAAAGTTTATTTTCTCGGCAATGAACATGAAGGGAACATGAAGGGAACATGTAGGCTATGAAGGGACACAAAGGTTTGTGCCCACGTGTTTTTAAGTGTCCTATCAAGCTCTGGGAGTCCTTTGGTAGGCTTAAATCTGATAACAGATTCCCTTTAAGTTGGTCATACACTAGAGATTTAGACAATTTTCTGCCGACTGTTTTTTGATAACTGTTGGCGCCTTTTTTGGACAAAAACAAGTGTGACAGATAGTTAATCTTCCATGTCTGATTTATTTTGGTTGTGCAGTCTTGTAAACTCATACATGCCAAACCTTATATCTGCGTTCCTTCAACAGAAGCACTGGGCAGGCTACAGATTGAGGCAGAGATCGATCAGTGATTTGATTTACAGACCAACCATTTCCAAACCAACCATTGCATCTTTTATGGCTAACACAGTAATACACTATTTTTTTTTACTGTACAGACCAACCATGAAAGACAAGTTGTTCAGAAAACAGCCGCCTGAATTCGTTAAAGGGGTTATGTGGGGACCGAAAAGTATTAGCAGTGTACTCACTGCAGTATGTGAGTACACTTGCTAATATACATTCCGGTCCCGCGTCGCGCTGATTCTGAGATTTTAATAGATTTTTATAGTGCTGCCGGGGGATCGGAAGTCTAGTTGCATAGTCTTCCCCGATGACGTCACAACTCTTCATCATGTGATCGGCCCCGCTGCACTCTATGTAATTGATGTACTAGTGCTACTGCTTGTACATAGAGTACAGCGGGGCCGATCACAAGGCGAAGAGTCGTGTCATCATGACCACAATACTTCCCCTGCCAGTGCTATAAAAATCAATTAACATCTCATAATAAAAACCGGAATGTATAGTAGCAAGTGTACTCCCATACTGTACACTGAGTACACTGGTAATACTTTTCGGTCCCCACATAACCCCTTTTCTGTAAGGCCAGCTTTCTTTTAACAAACATGATGATGATCAAGCGCAAATCCTTATTTGTATAACAGTACAGATTTTGTCAGTTGATAGACTTCATTGTAATAACATCAGAAACCAACTGCCCAATGGATTTTCAATGGATTCGCAGAGTTTCAATTTGGCTGAGCTACAGCTGTATCTGTTTATTTGTCTAATAGCTATAGGTCATGTTCAGCACCCAGAAGACACACATGCAATACATATAGGCAAGTAAGAGAAAATTACTAGATCAGATAAAGAGAAAAATAAGTAAATTTAAACCAGGAACATTTTGTACTAGGTGAACTCTGACAAACTTTCCTGCTTGTTCTGGTGTTTAGTTTACCAGAAAAATGATTTAAACCTTGCACACTGTTTATTTTCATTTTTCTCTGAAGAGCTATCACTCATCTCTAGTCCCAGCCTTGGATCAATAAGCTGTTCTATTAGCAGCACCGCACGCTATATACTGAATTGTTCCTTTCAGTGTATGCTGCTCTGTAATTCCTTCTTTAATATGTGTAATGACTGTGACCCTCCAGTCATGATGAGACTAAAATGTAATGTATTGATCCAGGACTGACCTACTCTATCTGAAGATGCTGCTTCTTCTATTGCTGACTACTCTTCTTCCGGCAATGATAGTGTTGTCAGTGAAGTCAGCCATTGCAGCTGAACATTTCCCAATACACTCCGTCTTTCCAAGCTAATCCTACAGAGTAGAAAAATATATATATTTAATGCAAAAATGCATGTGTACCATCAAAACAGACCATCAAAGTACATAGATCCTTAGTTGAAAAATGTATGTAAAATATAAGGACAATTTTTAAAGGGGAAGTCCTGTAATGTGGCCCTTAAGGCTTCCGGTGCTGCCATTAACCAATTTTACTCACTATTGAGCAGGGGGTACATATTGATAAGTGCCACTATTACTTCTACCCTACATTTCATAAACTATTCACTAGAAAAAAAGGCCATTAAAAATAACTTTGATTCATCCTTAAAAAGAAATGCAATCATACTCCCCACCCTATATCAGTGTTCTTCTATTTTCCACCATGCCACCTCTAACTTTCTTTTTAGAAGACAATAGTCTTATGTCAGTCTGCAATCTTGATTATAGAAATCAATGTCTGCATGCGGGAGCTCTGGTAACTGTATTTTCCATGATGCCTATCCCAGACATCGCATAGGGATGTGCCAGATTACATCTATCAGAAACTCTGAATATGTAGATCATTCCCACAGGTCCAGGTCTAAGGCACAAGAAAAGGCACCGGATTTGCTGCAGACTGTGCCATGTGCAACAGCATTCATGTCCCGGGCATTGTGCAAACTCCAGCCCACTGCACGGAGGGGCAGAGATGATTGGTAGACCATTGCCCTCCATCATCTACAGGAATCTGTCTGGAAAAGACTCAGTGGCAACAGCAGAATACACAGACGACTATGAAGAATTGTGGTTGTCACCTAGTGAATTCCTCATAGTATACAATGGCACAATCTGCCTGATATCTTCATTGAGACCTTTACCAGTCCATATTTATTCATCACTTATTGCGGTTGGTGGGTGTACTCTACCTCATGGTCATTTTGTGCTTTTATCTTGGGAGGGAGATCAATTATTGTCTGTCTGTAGATTTGAATCAAGATAAATATTTGTTTAAGTAAATGACATTTGTGCTTTTTGGTTATTATTTGAGAGCTGGATATTATTGTTTTTTGTTATTATTATCCTGACGGTTTCGATAATTTAGATATTTATGCTGCTCAGAACATTTATAGGTTAATACATTTTGTACAATAGCAGCCAGTAGCATCCTTTTTTTATAGATGAAACAACCAGAGGCATAACTTAAAGAGGCTCTGTCACCAGATTTTGCAACCCCTATCTGCTATTGCAGCAGATCGGCGCTGCAATGTAGATACAGTAACGTTTTTATTTTTAAAAAACGAGCATTTTTGGCCAAGTTATGACCATTTTTGTATTTATGCAAATGAGGCTTGCAAAAGTCCAAGTGGGCTTGTTTAAAGTAAAAGTCCAAGTGGGCGTGTATTATGTGCGTACATCGGGGCGTTTTTTGCAACTTTTACTAGCTGGGCGTTCTGATGCGAAGTATCATCCACTTCTCTTCAGAACGCCCAGCTTCTGGCAGTGCAGATCTGTGACGTCACTCACAGGTCCTGCATCGTGTCAGACGAGCGAGGACACATCGGCACCAGAGGCTACAGTTGATTCTGCAGCAGCATCGGCGTTTGCAGGTAAGTCGATGTAGCTACTTACCTGCAAACGCTGATGCTGCTGCAGAATCAACTGTAGCCTCTGGTGCCGACACGATTCAGGACCTGTGAGTGACGTCACAGATCTGCACTGCCAGAAGCTGGGCGTTCTGAAGAGAAGTGAATGATACTTCTATACACAACGCCCAGCTAGTAAAAGTAGTAAAAACGCCCCAATGTACGCACATAATACTCGCCCAGTTGGACTTTTACTTTAAACACGCCCACTTGGACTTTTGCAAGCCTCATTTGCATAAATACAAAAATGGTCATAACTTGGCCAAAAATGCTCGTTTTTTAAAAATAAAAACGTTACTGTAATCTACATTGCAGCGCCTATCTGCTGCAATAGCAGATAGGGGTTGCAAAATCTGGTGACAGAGCCTCTTTAAAGCTTCTGGCCCCCAATACAAATTTTGTAACATAACCCGCCACCTACAATGCGCCATTTATAACACTAGTGTGCTCTCATGTGCAGAGGGGCCAATGGGGCCCCTCAGACACCAGGGTCCAGGTGTGACTGCTACCTCTGCATTATATTTACCTCCCCCTCCCCCGGGAATAACCTGTCTTACCCAAGTAACACCTTATATTTAAATATAGGACATCATTGTTATTTTTTTTCTCAAAAATAATTTATTTGCACAATTAGGGGTCCATGTAGCAAACTCTAGGGTTATGGCCCACCCACAGTAAATGTTTCTGTCTTTTCATCTGTATTATTTATATGCCCTTTAAGAAGTGGATACAAACATGCAAACAGCAGAGGGACCCTGTGAAAGAACAATATATGGGTCTTTTTCTCTCTCATCATATGTGTACTTTATGTGTTTTTTAACACTCCAGCAGAAATTATAAGCCATGAAATTCACTAGCTCTGTCCCTTACTTGCAGTCTAATTTTAAGAAGCTGCTTTTAAGGCGACAGTAGGCCGGCTAACCTACAGGGCCTCTGTGCAACTACACAGGTATCCCATATGGTTTGTCCACTCCTGTGCACCATACAGAACCAATTTCTTAGAATATAAGAAACCAGACTTCAAATAGACATGGATCTTATCACTGGTTTATATACAGATTATCTGCTTATCCTGGATCTGTGTGATTGGTGATTTGTATCACTAATAAGATCCGACACAAGATGTTTTAACGGGTAACTAAACGTTCAACAAACTTCTGACATGTCATAATGACATGTCAGAAGTTTTGATTGGTGGGGGTCCGAGCACAGAGACCCCCACCAATCGCTGAAACAAAGCGGCAAAGCGCTTATGTGAGTGCTGAGCCGCTTAGTTTCTGTTAGGCTTTTTCTGGAAATCAATGTAGCGGAGTACGCAATGGCAGATCATCATAGGGCATTTTGGCCGGCCGCCCGGGGCCCGAGGCTCCGTGGGGCCCATGGCCACCCAAAGTACAATGTAGCTTTATCGCGTTTTTGCAGCGGTTTTGCCACGAAACGCGGCAAAAATGGTGATGAAACTGCATTGTGTATGTTCTGCAAAAGGACCTTTAGACATAAGGTCACATGACCTCATCTCTGAAGTTTTTACTACTGTTTAGAGACCTGCTGGTCACATGACCGCAGGACTTCCAGCAGCAGCAAGACTCCACAGAGAAGACTGAGGTGAGCTGCTATGTAAGTATAAGGGGATGGATTTGTTTAGAGGGACTGTATTTAGGGGGTCTGGTGTGGGGGTCTGTATTTAGGGGGCCTGGTTTGGGGGCTGTATTTAGGGAGTCTGGTCTGTATTTAGAAGGTTTGGGGGCTGTATTATTTTAAGGGGGTCTGTATTTAGGGGGTCTGTGTCAGTTTAAGAGGATAAGGGTCTGTATATTTAGGGGTCTGTGTTAGTTTGTATTTAGGGGGTATGTATTAGTTTGGGGTCTGTATTTAGGGGGTCTGATCTGGGGGTCTGTATTAGTTTATGGGGTCTATTTAGAGGGCCTGTTCTAGGGTCTATTAGTTTAGGGGTCTTTATTTAGGGGTCTGTATTTAGAGGTCTGGTCTGGGGTCTATATTAGATTAGGGGGTCTGGTCTGGTGTCTGTATTACTTAAGGCAGTCAGGTCTGGGGTCTGTATTTAGGGGGTCTGTATTAGTTTGAGGTCTGGGGTCTGTATATAGGGGGTCTAGTCTGGGGTCTGTAGTTACTGGTCTGGTCTGGGGTCTGTATTAGTTTATGGGGTCCGTATTTAGGGGGCCTGGTCTAGGGTCTGTATTAGTTTAGGGGTCTTTATTTAGGGGTCTGTATTAGTTTAGGGGGTGTGATCTGGGGTCTGTATTAAGGGGATCAGGTCTGGGGTCTGTATTTATTGGTCTGTTCTGAGGTCTGTATTTATTTAGGGTGCTTGTTCTGGGTCTGTATTTGTTTAGGGGGGTCTGGGGACTGCAATTGTTTAGAAGGTCTGGGGTCTGTATGTATTCTATGATCTAGTCTGGGGTCCAAATTTATTAGTCTGAGTAAAAGGGTTTGTCCAGGCACATTGATAGGTCATCAGTATAATAAACAGTCTGCGCACAGACAATCCCTTTAATGTATGGTCCTGGGCCTTGGTGTCTAAATTTGTGTGTTTCTATAGAGGCTGGAAATGGCTGCAGAAGTGATGGGCAAAAATGTCTCATCAGGAGAAGTTGCCATAACGGTCTGTGTCAGATGGAGAAGAAAAGAAAACGACTCCCATCAGAGAACGTCACTTGTGAGTCACTGGATCTATAGAGGATCTGTCCCCTCTCCTGACATGTCTGTCGTATGAAAGCCTTGTATTCCACATAAAGTCTTTGTGTACCCAGGACTAATAAACAAATTTGTGTTACCATTCCCATTGTCAAGAGGATGTGTCCTACACAGTGTTATACTGTCAGCAATGGTTAGAGACTGTCAGTATGTAGGGACACAGCCCTTTGACAAGGGGAATCGTAACATCCATTTGTCAATGCTCGCACAGAAAGGTGGTGTTCACTATAGACATGGCAGAGCAGCGGTCAGGAAGGGGGGCCCAAGTTTGTGGAACAGCCCAGGGCCTATGGTCTACTTAATCCTCCACTGGGTGTACGGGCTCAATAGAAAGTCTATAGGCCCGTACAGTGCTACTTCGCTGTAGCAGTGAAAAAGCCGAACAGAAACAAAACGGCACAGCACTCACACAAGTGCTTCTGCCGCTATGTTTTAGTGATTGTTGGGGGTCTCAGTGCTCGAACCCCACCAATCAAAAGTTCGGACATGTCACTATGACATGTCAGAAGTTTGTTGAATGTTTAGTTACTGTAACGTCTATGGCCACGGCCCGTCGTTCTGACTTAAACCTCGACGGTCGTGGCCATGGACAGCCTACCTGGGTGCAGCGTCGTCCTCCTGTGAGGCGCTGGCACTCACTTCCGGACATCGAGACGTCTCCGGAGGGCGCGCGCTCCGGCATGTGCACGGTCTTAAAGGGCCAGTGCGCGCATTTTGCAGGAAGTCTGCAATCTAGCCCAGGATGCCCTGGGCTATAAAAAGGGCTCTGCCCTCTTGATCTTTGCCAGAGCGTTGTTTGTTACCCATAGTTTGTCGTGCTAATGGTCTCCCAGTCTCTTCCAGTTTACCAGTATACCTTGTTCCTGTATCCCGTATCCTGTTTCCGTGTTACCCAGTTCTAGTGCCGTGCTGTGCTGTTGCCGTGCTGTGCTGTGCTGTGGTCTACACTTGTTTTGCTACGCCTCACCTGACGTCTTCCCACCGCCTGGTCCTGGATGTGCCTGCCTCGCTACTGTCTACGTTGCCTCAGGTATCCTCACTGAACTATTGAACTCTGTACCTTACCTGTTTGGCCAGCTGCCATCCCGCTATGTGGTACGGCCCAGTGGGTCCACACCCCGCTTCGTGACAGTACGCTCTGGCCTTGGACTCCGCTAGTCAATTCAAAGGCATGCCACCCTCCCAAGCCATGCAGGCGGACCTGCTGGATCTCCGAGCTAGGCAGGATCAACTCCTTGTGACAGTGGACTCTATGGTGCAGCAGATAGGGACGCTAGTTGCTTCTCTTCCTGCCTCTATGCAAGCTCCTCAAGCCGTTCCTGCTGTTACACCTCCTGGCAGTTCCGGACCGGATCCTCGGTTCTCGCTGCCATTGCCCTCTTGGTTTGATGGAGACGCCAGCGCATGTCGGGGGTTTCTGAACCAATGCCACATTCATTTTACCCTGCACTCCTGAGGATTTCCGTCAGATGGAGCAAAGATCGCATTCATCATATCCCTCCTGACTGGCAAGGCCCTGGCATGAGCTAATCCTATTTGGGAACATCAGGGACCCGAGACCCAAGATTTCCAGGGGTTCATGCGATTATTCCGGACTGTTTTCGAGGAGCCAGGGTGAGTCTCGTCAGCAGCCACTGCTATCTTCAACCTTCGCCAAGAGGACACCTCCGTGGGCGAATATATGATCCAGTTCCGGACTCTGGCAGGAGAGCTATCCTGGAACAATGAGGCCTTGGTGGCATCCTTTTGACATGGCCTGTCATCCGAGATCAAGGACGAACTGGCCGCTCGAGACCTGCCTCCTGCCTTAGACGACTTGATTCTGCTTGCCACTCGGGTAGACATAAGGATGAGGGAGAGATCTCACGAGGCTCGTCAGGAGTGACGGCGTCCTAGACTGTCGCCCAACTTCCAGCAACCCCTCTTGCCTGCTTCTATTGCTTTGCCCGAGGTCCCGATGCAAGTAGACCGACTAAAATTATCGGTCCAGGAGAAACAGCGCAGGCGCACCTCTGGACTTTGCTTATATTGCAGCCTCGCTAGCCATGTTGTGCGTCTGTGTCCTCAGAAGCCACAAACCCCCAGCGCCTAGGTTTGGTTGGAAAGACAACCCTGGGCTTCAACACATTGAATCCAAACAATTAATTCCCGTAACCATCATAGCTGGCGAGAGGCCCCATCCGGTCTCTGCTTACCTGGACTCCGGCTCTGCAGCCAACTTCATCTGCCAAGACCTTGTGGATCTTCTTCAGTTGCCTACTATCCTGCTTGAAAGGCCATTGATCATTGCCTCGGTGGATGGCCTGCCATTGCCTGACCCAGTTGTGTCCGTAACCAAGCCGTTGAGACGCCTAGTGGGAGCTCTTCATGCTGAGCTCATCTCCCTGTTCGTGCCGCTGGGTTTGCCTTGGCTCCGTCTGCACGCCCCCATCCTGGATTGGAACTCTGGAGAGGTTCTCCAGTGGGGCCCGAAGTGTCTTGACCGCTGTCTGGGCAGTATCCAGTCGCCACAGCTGCTCATCTTCAGCCATTGACAGGGTTGCCTTCTTGTTTCTCCATGTTCTCCAATGTCCTCAATGAAAAGGAGACTGAGATCTTGCCGCCACATATGATTGTCCGATCGACCTGGTTCCTGAATCGTCTCCTCCTCGTGGTAGAGTGTACCCTCTCTCTTTGCCAGAGACCCAGTCCATTTAGGCCTACATTAAGGAGAACCTGGAGAGGGGTTTCATTCATAAATCCTCATCCCCCGGAGCGGGATTCTTCTTTGTTAAGAAAAAAGATGGATCGCTACGACCTTGCATTGACTACCGAGGTCTAAATCAGATCACGGTGAAGAACAGGTACCCCCTACCTTTGATCTCTGAACTGTTTGATCGCAAATGGGGGGCTAAAGAATTTTCTAAACTGGACCTGCGGGGGGCCTACAATCTGATCCGGATTCGTTGAGGTGATGAGTGAAAGACTGCCTTTAATACTCGTGATGGGCACTACGAATACTTAGTTATGCCCTTCGGCCTATGTAACGCCTCGGCAGTATTTCAAGAATTTGTCAATGACATTTTTCGTGATCTCCTTTATGTTTGTATTGTGGTGTATCTCGATGATATTTTGATTTTTTCCCCAGATCCAGTAACTCATCAAAGTCATGTCCGCCAGGTGTTGCTCCGTCTAAGAGAGAATCACCTTTATGCCAAGCTGGAGAAGTGTGTGTTTGAGAAGAAGTCTCTATCCTTCCTGGGCTATATCATCTCCGATCAGGGCCTCAAGATGGACCCCCAGAAGTTAAAGGCTGCCCTGGAGTGGCCACGCCCCCAAGGCTTAAGGGCCATACAATGCTTCCTACGATTCGCCAACTTCTACCAGTTGTTCATTCCCAACTTCTCATCTTTGACTGCTCCTATCTCCACCCTCACTAAGAAGGGTATGAATGCCAAATTGTTGATTCCAGGGGCTGAAGGCACATTTGAATCCTTAAAGAAAGCCTTCATGTCTGCCTCCATTCTGCACCATCCTGATGTATTCCTACAGTTTTCGTTAGAGGGGGATGCTTCCTCGGTTGCTGCTGGTGCACTGTTGTTCCAGAGAGGATTGAAAGGCCAGGCTGTGGTATGTGGCTACTATTCCAAGCTGTTTTCTTCCGCAGAGCGCAACTACTCGATTGGGGATCGGGTGTTACTGGCCATCAAGCTGGCTCTGCAGGAGTGGAGACATCTACTGGAGTGCGCGGTTCATCCTATACTGATCTTCACGGATCACAAGAATTTGACCTACCTACAGACGGCCCAGCGGTTGAATCCTGGTCAAGCCAGGTGGTCATTTTTTCTTGCTCGGTTCCGGTTCGAACTCCACTACCAACCCGCCGACAATAATGTGAGGGCCGACGCCTTGTCTAGATCTTTTGAAACTGAGGACACTATGGAATCCACACAGAATATTATTGATCCATCCTGCATCTTCTCTGTGAATCCCCTGCAAGTTAGAGACATTCCTCCGGGAAGGACTTTTGTGCATCTGGCAGACAGAAGAAGAATTATTCGCTGGGGTCACAGTTCTAAGCTGGCAGGTCACGCAGGTGCTCGTAAGACTCAAGATCTAATCACCCGTCAGTTCTGGTGGCCCACGCTACCCAAAGACGTTATGGACTTTGTCTCGTCATGCACGGTATGCGCAGCAAATAAAGTTGCTCACTCCAGACCTGCTGGCCTGCTCCAACCACTGCCTGTGCCCGTTGACCCCTGACAACATGTGGCTATGGACTTTGTCACGGATCTTCCTTCTTCTGCGAGTTGCAGTGTGATCTGGGTGGTGGTGGATCGATTTTCCAAGATGGCTCATTTCATCCCCTTGACCGGCCTGCCGTCTTCATACAACACATCTTCCATCTGCATGGCTTACCCCTGCATATTGTCTCGGACCGAGGGGTCCAGTTCACCTCGAAATTTTGGAGAGCACTCTGCGGCCTCCTCGGTGTAAAATTGGACTTCTCTTCAGCCTGTCATCCCCAGTCCAATGGGCAAGTCGAGAGAGTTAACCAGATTATGGAGAACTATCTACGTCACTTTGTTTCCAGGCGGCATGATGATTGGGTGCAGTTGCTCCCGTGGGCAGAGTCTCTTATAATAACCACACCAGTGAGTCGATCACTTCCAGTCCATTCTTCATCGTCTACGGTCAACATCCTCGTATACCTCTTCCTGTCTCTACTATGTCCCAGGTTCCTGCAGCCGACTCGACCTTCAGGGACTTTCTACAGATTTGGCAACAGACCCGATCTTCTATCCTGTTGGCGGTGGACCGCATGAAGAGAAAGGCTGATACAAGAAGACGGGCTCCTCTGCAGTTCCTTCCAGGGACTAAAGTCTGGTTGTCTTCCAGGAATATCCGGCTGAGGGTGCTGTCGTGCACATTTGCCCCTAGGTTCCTCGGACCCTTTGAAATCCTGCTACAGATCAACCCGGTATCCTACAAGCTGCGGCTCCCCCCTACCCTCAAGATTCCTAACTCCTTCCATATCTCCTTGCTGAAACCCGTGGTCCTGAACCGCTACTCCAGGACTCCTAGTTCCGCAGTGGTTCCTGGTGGCTCATCTGGGATTTTCGAAGTAAAGGAGATTCTGGCCATCAGGAAGGTGGGAGGAAGGACATTTTATTTAGTGGATTGGAGGGGGTTCCGCCCAGAAGAGAGGTGTTGGGAGCCAGAGGAGAACATTGATGCTCCTGTCCTCATGAGGAAGTTTCTCTCCCGCTCTGGAGAAGAGAAGAGGGGGTGTAAGAGGGGGGATACTGTAACGTCTATGGCCACGGCCCATCATTCTGACTTAAACCTCGACGGCCATTGCCATGGACATCCTACCTGTGTGCAGCGTCATCCTCCTGTGAGGCGCCGGCACTCACTTCCGCGTGCACGGTCTTAAAGGGGCAGTGCGCACTTTTTGCAGGAAGTCTGCAATCTGCCCTCTTGCTCTCTGCCAGAGTGTTGTTTGTTACCCGTAGTTTGTCGTGCTCATGTTCTCCCAGTGTCTTCCAGTTTCCCAGTGTACCATGTTCCTGTATCCCGTATCCTGTTTCCGTGTTACCCAGCTCTAGTGCCGTACTGTGCTGTTGTCGGGCTGGGCTGCGGTCTACGCTTGTTTTGCTATGCCTCACCTGACGTTTTCCTGCCGCCTGGTCCTGGACGTGCCTGCCTCGCTACTCTCTACGTTGCCTCAGGTATCCTCACTGAACTATTGAACTGTGTACCTTACCTGTTTGGCCAGCTGCCATCCCGCTACGCGGTACGGCCCAGTGGGTCCACACCAAGCTTCGTGACAGTTACCCATTAAATTTTTCCAACTTACATCCTCTCCAAAACTTTTCAATTCTTCCCAGGTTTGTGGTGGCATAAAACTTCTAATTACATGGTAAATGTGGAAAGAAAACTCAGAATATACTAGTAACACAGTAAATTACACCCTCGCCTGAGTTTATTGAATATCCTTCTGAATAACCTACGTGGATGGTGTATTATTATCTTTAATTTGCTAGAAAGCATGTTCTCAGTTGTTAAAATGAGGATAATTTTAGAGGAAGATATATTTTGACTAATGTTCATCCACAGTGTTGGGAAGCCAAAACAATTTATGAC
The DNA here is from genome assembly GCF_050947455.1 of Rhinoderma darwinii. Taxonomy (NCBI): domain Eukaryota; kingdom Metazoa; phylum Chordata; class Amphibia; order Anura; family Rhinodermatidae; genus Rhinoderma; species Rhinoderma darwinii. The sequence goes on from NC_134691.1 coordinate 61,540,689, forward strand.
ATTTATTTTAATAAGTATGGGAGTCTCTCAGTCGTAAAAGCTTTTAGCCATTTATTATGTTATTGTAGACTAACTCAAGCTCTTCTGCTTTGCCATATAACAAGAATTACATTCTATATTTGATGCTCCAGAGATTTCTGTTATTGGCGTCTGTGTGTGTTTCTCTTAACTTTACTATTTTTTTTCCTCCTGAGTTACAACCATTAAAACGTTTCCCAACTGCAGCTTCCAACTCACAATTTTTGCATTCAATCACCAGAATTTCATCTATTTTTGCATCATTTTATTTTCCTTAAGGAGATGTTATGTTGTGTTTCATTACTTTCCTGCCAGTGTTTATTAGTGTATTCTTATTTTAACAACTATTTCAGGAGTTTAATGAAGAGCTCTAGGCAACTAGTCAGTAATGCAATTTTTGGGGTTGGATTGGATAGTCTAATGAATTTAGAATATTTATAACTGAAAAGACTTTCTGGTATGGTATCTATATATTTATTTTTATATCAAACATTCCTTTAAAGTGTGGAGGCTATGCCTACCATTGCAGTTTGTTTCTAAAAAAAACAACATTATGCAACATAAATTATAGTGCTTTTTTTGAATGTACTTGAAAAGCCTACAGTTCTCTGTGTTCTTCCTATTCCTCTATTTTTCTACTCACATACTTCTCAAAATCTCAACTACCAGTACCAACCTCTAGGTGGCTCATTTGTAGGTGGCTGTTCTTGACCAAAAATTGCAGCTGCATACATAGGCCCCTTTTTTTCACTTGAATGGCACTGAGCTGCAGTAAGATGCAGTACCAGGCACAGCCACAACCATATGTATGGTGCTGTGCCTGGGTAAACAATGCAGAGGACGCAGCCCAGTCCATTGTTTCAGCTACTCGGCAGGGTTGGCATGAGTCGGACCCCCACCAATCACATATTGATGGCCTATCCTAAGGATAGGCCATCAATATAAAAGCTCATCAAGGAATTATTTTGTGTATTATTATTTGGAAATTGAATTGCAGTATTATTATGGCACTATGTGGCAGTATTACATGGGCTCTTAAATGGAGTCTGACTTGGATACTGCATATTATTTAGGCACTATTATGTGGGCTGTATATGCAGTGCTATATGAACACCATATGGGAGTATCCCTTAGGCATTATATGGTAGTATGTGTATATAGCTAATGAGAAAAACTGTCTAAAAATGGCAAGTGGGGGTCCCAACTTTGCTGAGGGCCCCATTTTTTTTACAATACCAGTCTGAATGCAGACTATACTATGTAACTTTTTTGCAGATCATGGTACCACTACCCTCACCCCATAAAACCCTGGTGTCCTTATGATGTGATTATTCTGATGCCTTCATTCCCTCATACTACTGTTATAACTTAATATAACTATAAGAATTAATTAAAGGAATGAAAGCAAACACTTGACTTAGGCTATGCTCACATCTGCGTCAGGGATCCGTTCCGTCTGAGCTTTCCGTCGACTATATGGTATTCATCCCATCTACAAGATGGAACCCTTGCACAACAGAGACAAACTGAAACTGTTGGCACGGGATCCGTCAGCATTGAAATCAATGGTGATGGAAACAGAAACCTATGGTTTCAGTTTGTGTCAGTCAGGGCTCCGTTCCGACGGAAAGCTGACACAGATGTGAACCCAGCCTAACCTGGCTCTTGGAGCTTGTGCAACTGATATCTGTCTCTTTCCGTCATGAAGTAGCATTTGCTGCTGGCATCAGATTAGTAGAATGTCCAGGATGTACTCCATGTGCTGCACACATACACCTGACTCCGACTGTCACGATCCTATAAATGACAGGGGCTGAACTATTATTAAAGTGGTTGGTTATGTTCATTTGTTAATCTCTCCCTTATTATTGATTTGTCTTGTTTCTTATAGAATGAATGGAAATAAAACGGGGGCAAATCAATTTATGCAAATTACTCCACCTTTTAGTATTAGACACACTATTATCTGCAGCTGTAATCGGTCTGTAAGAACTGTGAAATAGAGTGACCAGGGCCTAAGGGTTGGAAATTAGTGGTTTATTTTAACTTTCTCACAAATTCTACTAATATTTGCAGACAGAAGTGGTAACATTTCAATGAAATCACTAAATAGATAGCCACTAAGAAAAAAATTGTATCTGTCTTGTTAGCACAACCAGAGAATATTTCATTTAAGTTTTTTGTGTAAATTTAGAAAATACTGGAAACACTGACTATACTGTATCTTCCTTTTCCCCATTTTTTTTACTGTTTCCCAACCGAATCGGTAAAAAATGAAGCTATAATGTGAGCTCTGTAAATTTATACCATAGGCAGCACGCCCACTGTCTTGGGGTCATTTTTTACTCAGATCTTTCCTTTAATCCTTATATTTCATCACTCGCACACTCCTGTCATCTGCGCCTCAAAAACATTTACTCAAGAAACAGCCAAAACTCTCATTGTAGTCTTAACTACGGTAACTCACTATCTTCAATCTATCCTGAATGGAGCAGCCAGGTTCATCTATCTGTCTAACCTCTACACCAATGCCTCTACCCTGTGCCAGTGACTGCAATGGTTGCCCATTCACTTTAGAATACAATTTAAACTTATTATTCTCACCCACAGAGCTCTCCACAGTGCTGCACCTTCTTACAGCTTCTCCCTTATGATAAACAAGAGAAAAAAAGAGTCCATACATATCAACATATGAAGGAATAAAGCATCTTTATTGATACCATAAAAATACACTAAAAGACAAAGACAGAGAATCCAAAATAAATCCTAGTACGGATCACAGATGTGTACATTGATAGCAGTATATACAATACATTGAATTGTATGCACAGTTATTGTAGCTCAATGTAGCTCCAACACAGGGTGCATCAGATAGGGGTAATTTAAGGTGCAAACAGTGCAAGGATGGACAAAAATGCCTAATTCAAAAAGGTCTGTAACTAATCTAAGTGACTAGTGCCTTGGAAGAATGGCATAAAGCCAAGTTAGGTCCAAGAGATGCACTTACCCATGTATGGGAGGTTGAGTGTGACCCAAAAGTATAGAAGAGCTCCCCGACGCGCGTTTCGCCTGAAGCTTTCTCAAGGGGCGCTCTTCTATACTTTTGGGTCACACTCAACCTCCCATACATGGGTAAGTGCATCTCTCGGACCTAACTTGGCTTTATGCCGTTCTTCCAAGGCACTAGTCACTTAGATTAGTTACAGACCTTTTTGAATTAGCCATTTTTGTCCATCCTTGCACTGTTCGCACCTTAAATTACCCGTATCTGATGCACCCTGTGTTGGAGCTACATTGAGCTACAATAACTGTGCATACCATTCAATGTATTGTATATACTGCTATCAATGTACACATCTGTGATCCGTACTAGGATTTATTTTGGATTCTCTGTCTTTGTCATTTAGTGTATTTTTATGGTATCAATAAAGATGCTTTATTCCTTCATATGTTGATATGTATGGACTCTTTTTTTCTCTTGTTTATAATGTATTATTAGAGTCCTTATCTCTAATTATTTATATGGGTGGTTGAGATTTGTTTCCCACCTTGACACGTATTTGTCCTGTGAGACTGCTTGTCTAATTAATCTTCTCCGTTATGTCTGTTTATCAGCCTACCTGCGCTCTGGCAATGACCTTACTGCTGCACCTGTCCTCTCGAATATATTACCCCAGACAATCAGATTGGTTACCAACATCCACAGGTTTAAGTGTGCCCTGAAAACCCATCTATTTAGGCCTATCACATTCCCTAATCTGATTCCTTTCGTTAGCCCCATATTACATTAGTCATCAAAATCTGACCCCCTCATTCAGCAGTATCCCCTACAATCCTTGCACCCTAATGCACCTCATGTCTGTCATACACAGATACTGACTGGTGACCGGCTCATGCAGCTTTATGTGTACAACCCTAGGTTTATAAAACAAATAGCTAGACCATTGTACTGAACAAGCACTTTCTACATTTTGTGTGCCCCCCATTTCCTTATAGATTGTAAGCTCTGGCAAGCAGGGTCCTCACTCCTCTTGTTTAAATTAAATGATTTTGTCACTATGTAATGTCTGATATTGTCTCCCTCTACTAAAATTTAGGTAACATACTCATCACGGGACGAAGAGGATTAGTTAAATGGAATACATGTTCCAACATGTTCCAACACTGATCACAGAACAAATACATTGGATGGAGGAGCCAATAACCATGGAAGAAATAAAGATAGTCCTAAGATATATACCTGCAAATAAGTCAACTGGCTTTGATGGTGTTCCACTGGAGATTTATTGATTGTTGGCACTATATAATGCTTTCAGATTTGATGAGAGAGGCAGTAAATTATCACTTTGGCCATTATCTTGTGAATAAATGGTACTATATTAAGAGCTATATATTTTAACCGATACTTCTAGATATAATTACTCCCAGATATTTTAATGATGATTTAGAATCTAACACACGTGGAGGGGCAACCAGGGAGTATAGGCCAAAATTTACTAGAAATGACACAGATTTCTGCCAGTTAATACTTAACTTGAATAAATGTATAATCACTGGGGCCCCACCAATCACTAGAACGTTGGTACTGAGTCCCCTGTTTCTCCTCACTCACCCTAGACTGCATCTCATAGAGCAACCCTATAAATCTATACCCTAGTGAACCCTAAAACATTTACCCTAATGTACAATACCAAACACGCTCAAACCAAACTGGTATCTTCAGCGGGATAGAAGAAGAGCGGTTCTGTTGGAAAACAAACATGTTATTCTTACTATTGTATAGGCTAGTCAAAACGAATCAGCGCACTAGAAGCGGCTTCTTCTCCCCGCACTGAACCCCTTAGGTGGATCTTCTGAGACCGAATTAAAACAGGGGCGCCATAACAAGTATGTTACAGCAAAATGTTGACACAGGAGCATTGTTTTTTTAATTATTCTAGTTAAAAAATTGTTGTTTTGCGTCCTCTAGTAGACAAATATAATATTTAAGGCCTTTACCATCACGAAAATTTTAATTGGTTCATATTGGTTCATAAAACAGGTCTTTAATATTTTTTTCTTGCATGTTTTTGTTTCCTTCAAGTGTCATTTATATCATTTAGTGTTTTAATATAATTTTTTTACTTAACATTTTTGTACAGGTAGATTGAATTTAGAAACATTTATATCGTTTCAACCAATTCCAAGAACTGTTTTGTTGTATCATAGCTATGGAAAGTATTTCATTAACTCAGTAGGATAGCTTTATAGGACCCAAGCTCAGAGGAATACTAAAAAATGGGCCACTATATTCTGTTAGCACTGCAATTATATCCTCTCTTTACACTTTGCAGAATAAGTATTATCTTCATAAAAATTACCTGACCTGGAATAGGTGACCCATATATTGCCTTACAAGCCAAATGCATTAGTGCCACGGCTGCACAAAGGTTCATTTATATCTAATCTTTTTTTTTTTATCTGGAGACTTTAGGTGTCCAGCTGAGGGATTTGAAATTAATTATGAGATTGGCTACGAAGAAACATTTGGAAAAATGTCCTTGTAGCCTATTTAATAGGAGTTAATGGAAATCTCATATAGTCATCAGATTTAAGGAGAACAAGGCAATGCAAGTTGCTTTAGACTTTCTAATTACACAATTCTTTAGAAAATAAATATATAAATGAATATTAAATTACATTATAATTAAATCAAGGGGACTTTGAGAGCTTAATATTTTTTTTTCACCTTCTTTTCCACTTTGAATGTAAAAGAATATGCTGAAATGCAGATTAGCAGCATCTGTGTTGTGCTTAGAGATTAAATACCATATTAACATCTGTGCCAGCCCATTTTAGCACAACGTAATTACCTAACTACAAGCTGCAGTGATACAGAAATAACCCATTTACTACATTGTGCATTGCTTTGTAGACCTCCTTTGAAGAACATCAGTTAGAAGATAGCTAGCTAAAGAAATCTTTACCATAGTTACATAAAGAATCTGTGCCAAATTTCCTGTGCTGATGCCAGTCGTAAAAAGGGCAATATCAGCACTTTATAGTTCAATTAGAGGTGTAACTTGAAGCTCCTGGGCCCCAATGCAAATTCTGTAACAGGGACCCCTACCTACTATGTGCCAAGTGGCATCTTATGAGACAGAGGGCCCCTATAGGTATACCCATTGTTGATTTACATTGTTATTTAAACATATGTTTTCCAGGGTAATATTACTGCATTATTTCCAGCTCTTCTATTTACATTAGAACATATTAATTTTCTAGAAGTATCATATTGATTTAGAGGTTTGAACTTTCTTTCATGTAGAGCTGCATTTTCACAGTACTCAGCTTCTACTATACATTGCCAGACAGGGCCGAACTGGGACTTAAAATCAGCCCTGGCGTTTTAAAGCACAGGCCCACAAATAGAGATAAAATTGGTTTTGGGCCCGATTCTATCGAATCAGCTGTCTAGTTCAATTTGATTTGAATAAATTTGCCGCAAATCGCATGGGAAACCAGAAGAGGTAAGTATGTTTTTTGTTTTTTATTTCAGGGGTTAAATCGCAAGTGCCCTGATTGCTCTGTCTGACTCTCTGATGTCTTCTAGGACTGTATCCAAGTTTGACACAGTCCTAGAAGACATCAGAGAGTCAAATAGGGCAATCAGGGCACTTGCGATTTCACCCCTGAAATAAAAAAAATACCATACTTACCTGTTCTGGTTTCCCATAGGGACGCGTCCCTGCTGGCCTCATGAGATGACGTCGCTGCCATCCATGTGACCGCTGATGCATTGGGTCCCTAGCAGCCTACTGAGATGACCCAATTGACTGCTGCAGTCTGTGATTGGCAAAACTACGTCATCTCAGGAGGTTGCCATGGATGCATCCCATCATGGCTTAGTCTCAATGTGACAAGTAATACAGGACATCGCCCTTTCCCGCTTGTTGTTCGGATGCGCGGGTCCCAGTGTTATTGTTAGTGTCACAGAGAACATAGCTATAATGCAATTTTCTTTGTATGATTATATACCTCTAAATTAGTAATATGTATTCATGGACGGCCTTGGATACGTTCAACCAGTGCGGTCGCACAGGGCACCAGCCGCCACACTGCAAGAGGGGCGCCAGCGGGTGTGTGTATCCCCGCGCCGTTGCAACTACCAGCGGGGATACACACACTAACTGCAGTCGCCTTTACACCTGGGCGCTTCTTAACTTAGTGGCCGTCGCTATCGCTGTAGCAGCCATAGCAGCTGCTAGCGGTGACACTGGGCATGAGGGTAGTGGCGCCGCTAGCAGCCGCTGCAGCTGCTATAGCGGTAGCGACGGCACTATAGCAGAGCAGGGAGGTATCTCCCTGCTCTGCTATCTACTAGCACCACTGTAGCTCCCTGAAGGAGCAGAATCCCCATGTGGCCGGGGATTCCGCTCCTGGAGCGCTGCTTGATGTCTCTGTCCCTCAACCAGCGGGCTGTGTGGTGGCACTACCAACGAGGGGGCTGTGGGGCACTACCAACCAGGGGACTGTGTGGCACTCCCTACAGGGGGCTCTCTGGAGCTCATTTACAGGGGGCTGTTTGGCGCTACCTACAAGGGGGCTGTGTGGCGCTACCTACAAGGGGGCTGTCTGGCGCTACCTACAAGGGGGCTGTGTGGTGCTACCTACAAGGGGCTGTGTGGCGCTACCTACAAAGGGCTGTGTGGCGTTACCTACAGAGGGAATCTGTGAGTGGTGGGCTGATGGTCATTTTACTGTGAGTGGGGGCTGATGGTCATTTTACTGTGAGTGGTCGGCTGATGGTTATTTTACTGTGAGTGGCGGGCTGATGGTCATTTTACTGTGAGTGGGGGGCTGATGGTCTTCAAGTGGTTTCCGCCTCTGACCTCCAATTGAAATTAATAGGAGGCAGAAAATACCTGTGGCTCCCGTTTGAAGCTTTTTTTCCTGCGTCTTTTGCATTCGCTTCAACAGCTTAAGAAAAAACACCAAAAAAAAGGTCAAACAACGCTCTCAGTTGCTGAAAGAATTTTGAGGCAGATTTTTTTTGCCTTACAAAAAACGTGTGTGAACATACCTTACGAGTGTAGTGCTTGTTCTTAGCCGTTTTCTGTCTTTCTCAAAACTATTTTTGGTAGGGGGGCCCTGAGCAAATTTTATTTTTCCAGTGCTGCCTCGAGTCTGAAAAGGTTGGGAAACTCTGTACTAGGCTACAGGATCCCATCATGGAGCAGCTCAGTTCGTCATGGGAACGGGGCCTAGGTGAGTACAATTTTTGTTTTTGTTTGGGGGCACTGTCTACAAGGGGGAGGTGGGAAACTGTATGGCACTGTCTACAAGGGGCAGGTGGGGGACTGTATGGCACCATCTACAAGGGGGAGGTGGGGGCTGTATGGCACGATCTACAAAAAGGAGGTGGGGGATTATGGCACTGTCTACAGGGAGGCTATATGGCAAAATCTACAGGGGGCACTATACTGTGTGGGGGCCACTAAGCATACATTATACTGTGTAGGGGTACTACAGGTGGCATAATACTGTGGACACAGTTAGAGGACAAAATACTGTGTCCTTGAAGGGGTTGTAATATATTATTAAATATTATTATTATACTGTATGGGGCACTAAAGGAACATTATAATTTTTTTATGGGGCATTTTTTTTTAATGATCGGGTGGGGCGCCGAAAGATCATTTCGTACAGGGCGCCATCTATCCTAGGGCCGACCCTGTATGTATTGATAGGTATTACCCTCGTACAATTTTATATATAATGTTGGAGCAATAAGATTCACACAAGGTGTACACCACCAAATTTTGATATAGTATGTATAGTAACAGGAAAGGAAAAGGGAAAAGTAGTGTGATCAATTGATTTTGAAAATAATAAATTCTTTTTTAGTAAATAGTTAAAATAACAATGTTAAATTAAAATTCGTAGTACCAATGACCCCTCACTTGACACTGTAAACAAATAAATGTCTTAAATAATCTTAGTCCGTTAGAGATAATATACAAATAATGGGATGAGTAGCCTCAATCTTGGGTATATGTTTTTTACATTAGTTAGCCCGCAATCATTAATACTGAACCAGGGTGTTGTTAAACATTCATTGTTAGAGCATTAGCTAAGAAACCTAACAAATTAGCGTGTCTCACAAAACGGGCTGTGAGTGAACCCTGACAATTGATTGTGAAGACTTGCTGCTGGTTAAATGCAGTGGCACCCAGATCTCTATTATATTGTGCTGAAGGTTCCTTCATCGGGCTGTAATGAAAGCCCAGCAGTGGAGGAACCTAGTTAGGTGACAGTCACTGCGTGTCTGTCAGATTGCACAAAGACCGTAAAAAAAATTCCACCAAACCATGATGACATATTACCACCATATATTGACTGAATAATACCTCCACACCATGATTACATATTACCATCCCAGTAGTGACTGTATAATACCACCATACTGTTACTGAATAATACCCCTGCAACATGACGATACATCACCACTGCATAGTAGTATAATACCACCATACTGTAACTGTATAATACCACCAAACTGTTACCAAATAATTACCAAATAATACCTCCACACTACGATCACATATTACCATCACATAGTGGCTGAATTTTACCACCATACTGTTACTAAATAATACCTCCACACCATGACCACATATTACCACCACATAGCGGCTGAATAATATTACCATACTGTTACTGAATAAAAAATGAAATACAAACTATACAAAGACCAATATTACCACCATACAGTTGTTGTGGTAGGAGTCATCTGTTTGTCTTTTCCCCAGTGCCGCACTCTGCTTGGTGCCAACATATTTATCAAAGCCAGGGCACTCATAAAGGGAATGTGTCGTGAATTAAACCTTTTTTTTTTTTTTTAAGTAAGTTACTTATTTCTATAATATTTTTAACGTTTTTTGTTGTTTGTTTTTTTCTATTTCTTCCACATGGTGGAAAGTATTAAAAATGAAATAATAATTTGACATGTTTTCCTATGAATAAGGAAAAGCAACCTGACTCACAGCTGCTGTAAATGTGGGAGGGAATCTCACCCCCCCCCCTCCTACAAGCCAGGAAAAGGGGTCTTCAAATTGCTAAGCAGTATCTGGCTGCCATTTTGGGAGTGATTGTACAAATGGCAGCTGGCAGAAGCTATAGGACACACCAAAAGGCTAAGGGTATGTTCACACGCTTACTAAACAAAGGAAAAAATGCTCTTGATTTTCAGCCATTGTTTAATCAAACTCGCGTTTTTGGCCGCGTTTTTTACAGCCGTTTTTGGAGCTGTTTTTCTATAGAGTCAATGAAAAACGGCTCCAAAAATGTCCCAAGAAGGGACATGCACTTCTTTTTGGTGGGCGTCTTTTTACGTGCCGTTTTTGGAGAAAAGCAGCGTAAAAGACACCCCGTCAGAACAGAACGCCGTATTTCCCATTGAAACCAATGGGCAGATGTTTGTAGGCGTTCTGCTTCTGATTTTTTCAGCCGTTTTTCGGGACGTTTACGGCCAGAAAAACTGCTGAAAACACTGTGTATGAATATACCCTTAGAATTATGAAAGTGAAGCGAATGACTTTTGAGTTGACAGGTTCACATGGTGTGTATTTGACACGTTTTTTTTTGCACGTTTTACTTGCCAAAAACCGCATCAAAAAATGATTGATTACTCTTTTTATTTACATAATTGGTAAAGTGCGCTGTTAGTAAATACAACGCGCTTTTTTACACACACGTTTTTAAAAACCGCATTGTGTAAATAAAGAAATGTTGAGTCAATTCCTTTCCACACACACTCAGCTCTGCTACACACAGACACAACACTGCTACACACAGACACACACACACACACAGCACTGCTACACACAGACACAGACACACACACTCAGCTCTGCTACACACAGACACACATACACAACTCTGCTACAGACAGACACACTCAGCTTTGCTACACACAGACAGACACACACACACACACACACACAGCACTGCTACACACAGGCACATATACACAACTCTACTACACACAGACACACACACTCAGCTCTGCTACACACAGACACATATACACAACTCTGCTACACACAGACACACTAAGCTCTGCTACACACAGACACACATACACAACTCTGCTACACACAGACACACACACTCAGCACTGCTACACACAGACACACACATACACAGCTCTGCTACACACAGACACACACATGGGGCGGGGGTCGCGAGGTGGGGGTCACGAGAGGGGGGGGTTTGTGAGAGAGAAAGAGGGACAGACAGAGAGACACACACACCTTACCTGCAGTGCAGCCAGTCTTCATTATGGCGCCTGCTATCTCCCTACAAACCAGCTTCTCTGCTGTGTGGCTCTGAACTGCGGCTGTACAGAGCCAGGTAGCAGATGCCATGAATGGCTCCCGTACATTGTGTCCTATGCACTGTCCTGCCGTATTCCATCTGTGTATGTGTCGTTAAGAGACACATATGCAGATGAAATAAAACATGGCAGCCCCCAGTACAGTAAGAAAGTGTTAATAAAAAAAACTTTGTGTCTGAAAAATTTTATAAAGTCAATATAATATTTTATTAAATAAAAACACATAAATTAATTTAAAAAAAAATCATGACACTGTCCCTTAAAGGTGATAGTTGGTTTGGGGGGTAACACAGGTTTTAGGAATGGGTCTGATTTGAGTATGTGCCAATGTTTTATTAAACTATCTCATATTTTCTTATGAGCGAAATTATACGTAGTGATGAAATTCAGTTGGTATGGGGCTGCCTCGTGTTGCACTCTAGACGATTTTGCAGGTATATTTTTGTTTACTAAGCACTCATCCTGAGACAGTTTTACTGGGGTTTTTTTGTATGGATGTTGCAATAGATGTTTAGGATACCCTTTTTCTAAGAAGCAGTTGTTCAGAATTCTAGCTTGTCTCTTAAAATCTGTATCTAGAGAGTACAGTACTTCCTGATCCTTTTGTACTGGCTGTACGGGATGTTATTAATACATTTGGCATAGTGTCCGCTTTTATAATCAAGATAACTGTTTGTGTTTACAGTTTAAAAAAAAGTTTTGGTAGTGAAGGATTGATTGGAATGAGAGATCTCTTCATCAAGAAATTCAATTTTATCTTTGCTGAGTGTAATGGTAAATGAAAGACCCCAATCATTGTTATTGAGGGAATTACCAAAAGAACAAGCCTTTTCCTCCTCTCCATATGAAAAAAAGGTGATCTATCTAACGTCTGTAGAGGATGATGTGCGGATAGGCCCAGGAGTGATTGTAGATGTACAGGTGTTCAAAATCCCCCATGAAAAGATTGGCGTAACTGGGAGCCACCTGGGTCCCCATAGCAGTCCCTTTGATTTGATGGAACAATGTCTGTGGCTTTGAGGGCCTTATATATTAGAAAATCCCCAGAAGTCACCCCATTCTGAAAACTGCACCCCTCAAGGTATTCAAATCAGCATTCACAAAGTGTTTTAACCCTTTAGGCGTTTCACAGGAATTAAAGCAAAGTAGAGGTGAAATTTACAGATTTTCTTTTTTTTGCCGAAATTCATTTCTAATACAATTTTTTTTGTATCACAGAAGGTTTTACCAGAGAAATGCAACTCAATATTTTATTGCCCAGATTCTGCAGTTTTTAGAAATATCCCACATGTGGTCCTAGTGTGCTAATGGACTGAATCACAGGCCTCAGAAGCAAAGGAGCACCCAGTGGATTTTGGGCCTCCTTTTTTTTAGAATATATTTTAGGCACTTTGTCAGGTTTGAATAGGTCTTGTGGTGCCAAAACAGTGGAAACACCCCAAAATTGACCCCATTTTGGAAACTACACCTCTCAAGGAATTTATCTAGGGTTATAGTTAGCATTTTGACCACACAAGTTTTTCGGTAAATATATGGGAATTAGTAAATATGAAAATCTACTGTTTTTCTGAAAAAACAAAGACATTTTTTATATTTACAAGGAATAACGAAGAAAATGCACCCCAACATATGTAAAGCAATGTCTCCCGATTACGGAAATACCCCATATATTGTAATAAACTGCTGATTGGACCCACAGCAGGGCTCAGAAGGGAAGGAGCGCCATTTGTATTTTGGAGCACGGATTTTGCTGGATTGGTTTTCGGTGCCATGTCGCGTTTGCAACGCCCGGAAGAGACCAAAACAGGGGAAACCCCCCAAAAGTGATCCCATTTTGGAAACTACCATTACTCTCAAGGAATTTATCTAGGGGTATAGTTGGCATTTTGACCTCACAGGTTTTTCGCTAAATATGTTGGAATTAGTCTGTAAAAATTAAAATCTACTGTTTTTCTGAAAAAACATAGAAATGTTTAATATTTACAAGGAATAACGAAGAAAATGCACCCCAGCATTTGTAAAGCAATGTCTCCTGATTACGGCAATACCCCATATGTGGTAATAAACTGCTGATTGGACCCACAGCAGGGCTCAGAAGGGAAGGAGAACCATTTGGGTTTTGGAGCACAGATTTTGCTGGAATGGTTTTCGGTGCCACGTTGCATTTGCAACGCCCTAGAGGGACCAAAACAGTGGAAACCCCCAAAGTGACCCCATTTTGGAAACACTTAACTTTTTTCTTTTTCCGTCAATACAGCGGTGTGATGGCTTATTTCTTGCGGGAGGAGCTGTAGTTTCTATTGACACCATTTAAAGTGAAACTGAAAAAAAATTATTTGTGGGTTGATATAGGAAAAAATCAGATTCCACTTTTTGGAGTTTTCGTTTTTACAGTTTTCGCCGTGTGGTAAAAACGAAAAACAAAATCTTTACTTTATTCTGTGACTCAATACAATTAGGCCGGATTCACACGAGCGTGTCCGTTTTGTGCGCGCAAAAAACGCTGCTTTTGGCGCGCGCAAAAGATCAGTGTGGCATCTGTATATGGTGTGTGGCTGCGTGATTTTCGCGCAGCTGGCATCATTATGACACTCTGTTTTTATGTTACGACACAGTAAAGATGGAGGGGCTTTTATGTTTCCCTTCACTTCTTTTACAACTGTAGCGCGAATCACGCGCGTCACCCAGAAGTGCTTCCGTGTGCACGCACCCTTTGACTTCAATGGGTACGTGCTGCGCGAAACACGGGCAAGTATAGGACATGTCATGAGTTTTACACAGCGGACATATGCTGCGTGAAAATCATGACCTGTCAGAACGTCCCCATTGACTTACATAAGTCCGTGTGACGCGCGTGATTTCCACACGCGTACACGCTCGTGGAAATAAGCCCTTATGGTGATACCAAATTTATATACTTTTTTTTTATATTATACTACTTTTACAAAGAAAAATCTAATTGTTAAAATAAAAATTGCTTTGTTTCACCACATTCTGAGAGCCGTAACTTTTTTATTTTTCTATTGATTGAGCGGTGGGAGGCCTTATTTTTTGCGGGATGAACTGTAGTTTTTATTGGTACCATTTTTTAGTACATAAAAAGTGATCCAAAAGTTGTATTTAATTTTTTTTTTGAAAGCTAAAGTGACAAAAAAAGCCAGTGATTTTGGTGGTTTAAATTATTTAAGTTTTTTACAGTGTTCACCGTGCGAGTTAAATAATGGTAGATTGTAATAGTTTGGCCTTTTACAGACGTAGTGATACCAATTTTGTTTATTTTTTTACTTTAGAAGAAAAATGGGAAAAGGGGTGTTTTTTAACTTTAACCCCTTAAGGACGCAGCCTAGTTTGGGCCTTAAGGCTCAGAGCCCATTTTTCAAATCTGACATATTTCACTTTATGTGGTAATAACGTCGGAATGCTTAAACCTATCCAAGCGATTCTGAGATTGTTTTCTCGTGACACATTGGGCTTCATGTTCGTGGTAAAATTTGGTCGATATATTCAGTGTTTATTGGTGAAAAATTGCACAATTTTGAGAAAATTTTGAAAAAAAAGCATTTTTCAGAATTTTAATGCATCTGCTTGTAAAACAGATAGTTATACCACCCAAAATAGTTACTAGTTCACATTTCCCATATGTCTACTTTAGATTGGCATCGTTTTTTGAGCATTCTTTTATTTTTCTTGGACGTTACAAGGCTTAGAACATAAACAGCAATTTCTCATATTTTTAAGAAAATTTCAAAAGCCTTTTTTTTAAGGTACCTGTTCAGTTCTGAAGGGGCTTTGAGGGGCCTACGTATTAGAAACCCTGATAAAACACCCCATTTTAAAAACTAGACCCCTTAAAGTATTCAAAACAGCATTTAGAAAGTTTTTTAACCCTTCAGGCATTTCACAAGAATTAAAGCAAAGTGGAGGTGAAATTTGCAAATTTCATTTTTCTTGCTGAATTTAAATTTTATTCAATATTTTTTTCTGTAACACAGAAGGTTTTACCAGAGAAATACTACTAAATATGTATTGTCCAGATTCTGCAGTTTTTAGAAATGTCCCATATGTGGCTCTAGTGCACTCGTGGAATAAAACACAAGCCCTAGAAGCAAGGAAGCACCTAGTGCATTTTGAGGCCTCTTTTTTATTAGAATATATTTTAGGCAGCATGCCAGGTTTGAAGAGGTGTTGAGGTGCCAAAACAGTAGGAATCCCCTAATAGTGACCCCCTTTTGGAAACTACACCCCTCAAGGAATTCATTTATGGTTGTTGTTACCATTTTGACAGCACAGTTTTTTCACAGCTCCTATTTGAATTGGGCTGTGAAATTAAAAAAATGATTTTTTTTTTCCAATAAGATGTAATTTGTGATCAAAATTTCTTATTTTCACAGGGAACACAATACCCCATTTTGTTGCCCAATTTGTCCTTAGTGCGGCAATACCCCATTTGTGGTGATAAACTGCCGTTTGGGCCCATGGGAGGGCTCAGAATGAAAGGAGCGCTATGTGTTTGTTGGAGTCCAGATTTTGCTGGATCGGTTTTCGGGTGCCATGTCACATTTGCAGAGCCGCAGAGGAATCAAAGCAATGGAAACCCACCAGAAGTGACCCCATTTTGGTAGCTACACCCCTCAAGGAATTAAAATATGGTTGTTGTTACAATTTTGACCACACAGTTTTTGCACAGCACCTATTTGAATTCGGCTGTGAAATGAAAAAAATGTCATTTTTTCCAATAAGATGTCATTTTTTATCAAAATTTCATATTTTCACAGGGAACAAAATACCCCATTTTGTTGCCCAATTTCTCCTGAGTGCAGCAATACCCCATTTGTGGCGATAAACTGCCGTTTGGGCCCATGGGAGGCCTCAGAAGTGAAGGAGCGCTGTGTGTTCTTTACAGTGCAGATTTTGCTGGTTTGGTTTTCGGGTGCCATGTCGCATTTGCAGAGCCCCAGAGGTATCAAAACAATGGAAACCCACCAGAAGTGACCCCATTTTGGAAACTATACCCCTCAAGGAATTCATTTATGGGTAATGTGACCATTTAGACACCATAGTTTCTTCACAGAACTTATTTAAATTGGACTGGGAATGAAAACAAATTATATTTTTTCCAATAATATGTTGTTTTAGCTCAAAAATTCTTATTTTCACAATAAACAAAATACTACATTTTGTTGCCCAATTTGTCTTGAGTGCGGCAATACCCCATTTGTGGTGATAAACTGCCGTTTGGGCCCATGGGAGGGCTCAGAAGGAAAGGAGCGCTTTTTGCTCTTTGGAGCCCAGATTTTGCTGGATTGGTTTTCGGGTGCCATGTCGCATTTGCAGAGCCCAAGAGGTATCAAAGCAATGGAAACCCACCAGAAGTGACCCCATTTTGAAAACTACACCCCTCAAGGAATTCATTTATGGGTGTTGTGACCATTTTGACCCCATAGTTTTTTCACAGAACTTATTTGAATTGGACTGGGAATTAAAACAAAATTAATTTTTTCCAATAATATGTAGTTTTGGCTGAAAATTTCTTATTTTCACAAGAAATAAAATACCCCATTCTGTTGCGCAATTTGTCCTGAGTGCGGCAATACCCCATTTGTGGTGATAAACTGCCGTTTGGGCCCATGGGAGGGCTCAGAACGAAAGGACCACCATTTGGGGATTTTCTGGTGCGAAGTCATGTATGCAGAAGCCCCTGAGGTACCAGTACAGTTGAAACCCGCAAGAAGTGACCCCGTTTCAAAACTACACCCTTAAGGTATTCATCTAGAGGTGTAGTGTGCATTTTGACCGGAGACATACAACCCATAAACTGTAATGTGGGTTCTCCCGGGTATGGCAATACCCTCAATGTGGCTGTTAACAGCTGCCTGGGCACACAGCAGGGCTCAGAAGGGAAAGATAAGGGGAAAGATAAGCTGTGCGGAGGGCATCAGGGTAAGTAAAATTGGAAAAACTAGGTTTCCACTTTATCAGTGTTTTACCATATATGTTGATATATTTACATATGGGTACCTAATAATATGATATATTATGGCTCAAGCTCATCCAGTTCTGTTTTATCTAGTCTCTAGTGTATACGAGACTTACCTATCTGTTTACTAATGACATCTTCACTCTGACAATTCTTCACCAAGATTCTATGCTTTTATGTGTTCTATTTTTTATGCAAGGTTTTCCACATTGGGATTTGGTTCCCTCTTTTTATTCCAAATAAAATTTGTTTATATAGATTATTGGAGCTTACATACACTTTTTCATTAACTTCATTTACTGATCGTGACTCACAGAATTTTTGTCATCATTTCATTTAGCCCCCCCCCCCCCCCCCCCAAAATAAAATGTTTGTTCCGGTTTTTAGCATTTCATTCATGCGATTACAGCATTATCTACTTGCCTCTTTTCTATCATTATTATTTAAAAAAAAATGTCATACACCTCTTATTACAAAGATGTATTATGTATGAGTAATTTATTTTCATATTTAGCATAAAGTTTTTTCCGGAATTACTATTATTATTTATTTACTAGTTTCATCAGTATTATCATCTCATTATATATTTATATTTGTATGTTCTCTTCCAATGTGTTTATACGTGCATATTGTTTTTACATAGTTGTCTGTTTTTTCCTCATATATTATGCACTTACTTATTTGTTTCTTCAATGGTTTTCTCTTCTCACATGTTTTCTATGTATCGATATGTGTCGGGTGTTGCTCTACAAGCCTCAGTGACGCGATTCCAAAATCACTCTCAGAGATCTCGTACTATACACACAGCTTTATACATAAATCATTCCAGCTTTATGTTTATTTCTTTGAATCCTATTATCAGTATACTGACGACATTTAACTTATCTGCTACGGCAGACTCACTTCCTGATAATCAAGTACTACACCTGAGAATGTCGTCATGTCCCGGGTTCAACCTTCTTTTCCTATAGTACTTATTCACTCTTGGCTTGCAGCAGCTCACTCGACATAGCCATGATTAAGGGCACAGCCTAGTGCCTGAAACGCGTAGGCTAATTTATTGCCGCATATCACCACCCTGTCTTTTCCTCCTGGTGTTCTATTTCAAGCTTGGATAGCTTGCACTTAATAAAGTGGAAACCTAGTTGTTCCTATTTTGGATATCACAATCGCTGGATCGTCTCTATTTTTTTCTACAATTGCTGCCGTGTGCCGTCGCGGCTGACCCGGGCGATTACGAACACAGGAGTGTCAGATTGGTGAGCTGGAGGTTTCCTCCCATTTCCCTCTTCCCTTTATGTTATTACTTAAGTAAAATTGGGGTAAATTATAAACCAAGTGATGTATGATAAATTTTAAAACACCCTTTCATACAGAGCTCTGGTTTTTCGGGACACGTGTCACATTGATATATTGTGTCCTCCCTTATCCCCCTCTTATAGCAGACTTTGCACCTCTTTTGACTTTTTCCCTTCTTGCCAGTTTGGGGAACTTCTCCTGGAAAGCGTTGCCCTGGTACGACGCGTGTGGCCCCGCTTCCAGAAGTACTGGGTGTCCCCCCCTTCCTGGTCCCTAAAGATTAGGTTCTTGATAACCACCTCTTGAAATTCCAGGAAAGTTCCCCTCTGGCCTGTACATCGACGTAGCACGTACACATTGTACAAAGCCATCGGTATGATGTGCCTGGCCAGCTTCTTATACCACACCGCATGGCGCTGTAGGGTTTCAGGACTTGATCTGACAAGTCCACCCCTCCCATGTACCTATTGTAGCCCAGGATGCAGTCTGGTTTGGGGGTCTCTGTACTGGTGTGGCATCTCTCTTGTCTTGTACTTGACACACAATATGTTGCTGCTGGATTGTGCCCTGCTCTCACCCCTTCTTGTTTGCCCTGCAGAGTCTTAGGGAGGCCTCTCAGGTTTCTTCTAGCAGTGCCGCATGCCACAGGACTGGAAGCGAGGCAGTTGAAGAGTGGGACGCTGGTATAAAAATTATCCAGGTAGAGGTGGTAACCCTGGTCCAGCAGTGGGTGCACCAAATCCCACACAATTTTTGCATTAACTCCCAGTAAGGGGGGGGGGGGGGCATTATGGGGGTTGAATACTGATGTCCTTCCCTTTATATATCCTAAATTTGTAGGTATACCCTGATGCACTCTCGCACAGCTTATACATCTTCACACCATACCTTGCCCTCTTACCCGGCAGGTACTCGCGGAAT
The DNA here is from genome assembly GCF_050947455.1 of Rhinoderma darwinii. Classification (NCBI taxonomy): domain Eukaryota; kingdom Metazoa; phylum Chordata; class Amphibia; order Anura; family Rhinodermatidae; genus Rhinoderma; species Rhinoderma darwinii. The sequence goes on from NC_134691.1 coordinate 61,560,281, forward strand.
TGAAGCCTCCCTTTAAAATCTACCAAGGACTCATCAATAGAAAAACACTTCTCGTTGGTGTATGCTTGGGAAAACCGGGCACTGAAACGGTCTAATAGGGGTCTCCGTTTATACAAACGGTCAAAACTGGGGTTATCTCGGGATGGGCACGGCTCATTATCAATATAATGTAAGAAGCGACGTATTGCCTAATTTATTTATTTATTTAGGTTCTAGTTCAGTTCTGAAGTTGCTTTGAGGGACCTATATATTAGAAACCCCTATGAAACACCCCATTTTAGAAACTAGACCCCTCAAAGTATTCACATTAGCATTTAGAAAGTTTATGAACCCTTTAGGTGTTTCACAGAAATTTAGAGCAAAGTAGAGGTGAAATTGACATTTTTTTTTTGTCAGAAAATCCTGTTTTTACCATTTTTTTTATAACACAAAAGGTTTTATCAGAGAAACACAACTCAATACTTATTGTCCAGATTCTGCAGTTTTGAGAAATATCCCACATGTGGCCCTAGTGCAGTAATGGACTGAAGCACCGGCCTCCGAAGCAAAGGAGCACCTAGTGGGTTTTGAGGCCACCTTTTTGATAGGTTTATTATTATTTTCTTTTACGGCGTTCACCACGGCGCGGGATAAATAATGAAATAATTTTGTAGATCAGGCCGTTACGGACGCGGCGATACCAATTATGTATAGTTTATTTGTTTGGTTATATATTTTTATTAATAATAAAGGACTGATAAGAGAAAAAGGGGGATTTTTACTTTTATTACTTTTAAAACTTATATTTTCTTATTTTTACAAATCTTTTTTTCACTTTATTACTTTGTCCCACTAGGGGACATGAGGGCAGGAGGCCCTGATCGCTAATCTAATACACTGCACTACATGCGTAGTGCAGTGTATTAGAGCTGTCAACTACTTACTGACAGGACCCACTAGGACCCACTAGGCTTCCGTCAATGGCAGAGCCGTACGCCATTGTTTGGTGTCCGGTTGCCATAGCCACCATCGCCAGCCGCTATCGCATAGCAGGCTCGCGATTGTAGCTTAACCTCTAAAAAGCCGTGATCACTATTGAACACGGCTTTTCAGGGGTTAATCAGCGGGGACACAGCGATCGGTCCCAGCTGCTGTCACAGCTCCGGCATGTGTCGGGAGGACGGCCGAAATGGCCGTTACTCCCGCGACGTACTATTCCGTCGCTGAGCGCGAACGTATTGGTTAGCGCGACGGAATAGTGCGTCGCTGAGCGCGAAGGGGTTAAACTTTTTTCTTTCTCACTACTAATAACTTTAATTCTTCTACACATTTTATTAGACCCCTTAGGGGACTTGAACCAGTGATCATTGGATCGCTGGTACAATATACTGCAATACTAATGCATTGCAGTATATTTTTATTCTTACAGGCTTCTGTAACAGAGCGATCGCTGTTCCTGTCCGTTAGTCCCGGGTGTCAGCTGTGTATTACTCAGCACGTGAGCCGGCTCCATACATCACCCCCCGCACCATGACGTGCTATTAAGTCATAGTGCGCAAAGGGGTTAATGCACAGCGGATGGTGCGAATATTGCAATTTTCCACTGGTATGCCATTTTAGTGCATAATATGTTGTGCCCCGTTTGTGCCACTGAAGACAAATACCTCATAAAACGTTAAGCGGGTTCTCTCGGGTATGGCGACGCCATATATGTGGGCGCAAACTTCTGTTTGGGTACGCTGCAGGGGTCAGAAGGGAGGGAGCGCCATTTTGCTTTTGGAGCGCAGATTTTGCTTGGGAGTTTTTCTGTTTGGGGCTTTGCTGGTATTTCAGTTTATAATGTAGGGGCATATGGAATCTGTGCGGAGAACATCAGGGCATAATAAGAGGGTATAATAATGCGGTAAATAAATAATAATTCATAGATATGTGGCCAGTGTCGCACTGATAAATGGTGATCAATCTTATTCGCTTTTGGAACACTGCACATTTTGCATCGCCATATTCTGAGAGCCAGAACTTTTTTATTTTTTCACCACCAGAGCTGTGTGAGGGTTTATTTGTTGCTGGACCATCTTTAGTTTTCATTGGTACCATTTTGGGGTACATGCGATTTTTTTGATCACTTTTTATAAAAAAAAATTGCAAGCCGGTGACCAAAAACAAGCAATTCTGACAATGTTTTTTCGTTTATTTTTTACAGCGTTCACCGTTTGCTATAAATGACAGTTTTACTTTATTCTCCGGGTCGGTACGATTACGGCAATACCATATGTACATAGGTTTTTTTTATGTTTTGCGGCGTTTGCGCAATAAAATCACTTTTTTTTATAAAATTATTTATTTTCTGTGTCACCATATTCTGGGAGCCGTAACTTTTTTATTTTTTAGTAAAAAAAGCTGTGTAAGGGCTTGTTATTTGAGGGACGGGTTGTAGTTTGTGTTGGTACTATTTTCGGTAACATGCAACTTTTTGATCACATTTTATTCTCTATTTTGGGAGGGGTGGTGACCAAAAAATAGTGATTCTGGTGTCGTTTTTTCTTGATTTCTTTTGGGGTGTTCATCGTGTGGGAAAAATAACATTATAGTTTTATAGTTTTGGTCGTTACAAACGCAGCAATACCAAATATGTGTACTTTTTTTAATGTGCTCATTTTTTTCCTATAATGAAAGTCTTATTATAGGAAAAAAAGCAGTGTTTGTTTGTATAACTTATAACTTTTATTTTTACACTTTTTTTAAAACATTTTTATTACTTTTTTTTACTTTTTTAAATTGTCCCACTAGGGGACTACGAGACTTGCAGCTTTTATCGCTGCTAGAGTACATGACACTACCTACGTAGTGTAATGTATTCTAACTGTCATTGTGACGTGACAGTCACACTGACTGGAAGCCCCGGAGGACCGGCCGGAGGCTGCTCCTCTGAGGCTTCCATACATGGCAAATCGGAGGTCATTGTCTGGCCTCCGATTGCCATGACAATCATTGGCAGCCCCCACAATAACTTAGTGGGGGCTGCCGATGTGCTTCAAACCCTTTAATAGCGGCAAACACAATCGTTGCCACATTTATGGGGTTAATTGCCGAAATCAGCGGCGATGGTCCGCTGACCGGCAAGACTGGAGTGTCAGCTGTCGGGGACAGCTGACCTCCCGGTTCCCGGACACTGTCCGTTAAGACAGTGTGCGCCGGGAACTAATCCACAACTGTACGTCCTGATGCGGGAAGCAAGCCCTCTACAGGACGTAGAGTTGTGGCGCAGTGCGTGAAGAGGTTAAAATTCCACTAACACCAAAAATGCTACAAAAGAGCCAAAAAGCAAACTTCTAAAGGCATGTATGTGTGTAGACTTTTTATTCTTTCACTAGAATCTGGCCGCAGTTTTCTTGACCAAAAAAAAGTGTAAAAACAATCCACCGTTAAGAATCCCTTTTAATCAATTCCAAAAATGCTTACAAAAACTGACCTTTCTATGTTGATTTTCTGAGGATAATCTGCTGCTTGCTAAAACGAGGTGCGGAATCTAAGGATTTTTTTTTAACCTTAACCCCCTGCAAGGCGGTGCAGACTTTCCCAGGTGGACTCCCAGGTCACAGCCCGCAGAATAGTTACCGTTTTTACAGCAGATATGCTGTTAGGAACGTCTGGAGAAGTAGAGGCACAGTCAGGAACAGAACCAGGTGTCGTCATGAGGAAAGCGGTCAAGAGGATGAAATGCAGACATAAACAGAAGACATTGTAAACCTAGAAACGGAGTCCGACACACCAATGTTATAGAAATATAACAAATTTTATTAAGCACATAACAAAAAAACATTAAAAAGTTTAAAGATGATGGCCACAGTATGGAAAGGATGGCAGACAGTGATATATACAATATTAAAGTTGAATGCATTGGATAACAAGGTGACAAAAGGAAATATTGACAATTCCCACTTCATACATGATCGAGTGAATAAATGAATACATAAATGAATACATGTATGTGGATGTAGTTATAGTGCACAAAGTCCTGCAATAGGTACAATGGGTAAAGACCACACCAGCCGGTGTATGTTGGTCACGACCAGATGCAGGAGTTGAGGTGCAACAACAATCCGTTCACATACATGTAGATATCACTGGATATCACTGGATATAAGCATGAAGGTAACAGCAAAAACAATCAGGTGAAAGTTCAAAAGAGGGAGTAGGACGTCTTACCCATGTCACACACAGCACTGTCTGGCATCAACCCCGACGCGCGTTTCGGCCCTCGAGCCTTCGTCTGGGGGTGGTGTCAGAAGGTGAGGAGACAACCTTTTAAACAGTTAGAGGCAAATCAGAGCATCAGGGGGCAGCTGAAGCTACTAAAAATCACTGTACAATGTATTGTAATCCATCAGTCCGGTGTGTCTGCCGCCGGGACCGGAAGCGAGGCGAGAGTCACGTGTCCCGCAGCCCAGTCCGGCCAGGGACACAAGCAGCCGAACAAGAGTTCCGGCATGCCAGCCTCCCAAGCACGGACCCAGACCCCGGGAGACGGGAGACACGCCCCAATTGCTGATCCGGCCGAGGCAGCAAAGACCCGGACTGACAGAACGCGCAAGCGCACTAGGCACTAGTTTTAAGTGTTTAGCAATGATCAAATCACTGTCGTTTCTAAACTTTTATGTTTCTAATTTTTATTTTTATTATTACAGATGATCGTTTATGAACTTGTTGTGATCCAGCATGTAATGACCTTCTGAGACTATAACCACTTCCTCATTTGATTTTTAAACAGTTCATCCAGGGGATTCACTTAACTAGCCTGAAACAATGGATTTTTAGAAAACTATGGGAATATAATACTGAAATGAGGACATCTAAAAATTTTATATATATGGTGCAATTGCGCACAATTGGTTATTAATATTACTATCCAGTAACAACAGTGATTACTCAAGTGTGTTTCTCACACTACTTTACCATACCATACAACGAGATAAAATTCTCATCAATCTACCACTTTATTGCTATTCTCACATCACTTGAATACACACACACACACACACACACACACACCTACACACACACACATACATACACACACACACACACTACACACACACACACATACATTCATCATTCACCTCACCTTATTTTCCCCAGCTCTTCACATACCTACACACACCCATTGCACACTTTTAACATCTTCACATTTACATTGAGTTTTATTTTTACACTCACCTACATATCTTAATGCTTTAGTTTAATTATGTACCTACTGTTCACTTTGTAGACACTATAATTTATTATTAGCAATATGCACTTTCACATTATATTTACCACTGGCGCATTCACAAGTGCCATCACCAATATGCACATACACTTTTTCACGTTCTTGTGTGGGTGATTGTATGATCATCAGATCTAGATTAATGTATAGTTTACAAACATATAGACACACTATATACATTTGATGTTTTTTTAGCTTTTTTAATTTTTCTAATATTGTATACACTCCGTTTTTTATCATCACAATATTATTGTCACCCTTATATCTCAATCACTGCTATAAACTATTTAGTATGGGTATCTCCTGCTATTAAAATTTACATATAGATTGTTACACTTTTTTGTATACTTGCAATGTTTGTATATATTGAATGCATATGTAATGTATGAACTCTGATACCTTTGAATATGTGAGTGTAGGGGAAAACATATATGTGTGCATATATTGTATCATGTGAACCTTCAATATACATATGTTGTTGCGGGTGTAATAGTACTTAATTATGATTTTATATCTTCATTTTTACATTTATTCTTTGATTTATGTATGTGTATGTATATGTGAGCATGTGTATATAGAGTTATGTGTTCTTATGTATATGTTCGATTATGGTTCATATGCCTTCTTATCATAATTTGTATTTTCACTTCTGCATTTAAACCGAACTGTAGTAGTACAATCATGTGAATCTATTTTGATTGCATTTGTCCATGTTTGATCTGCAAATATATGTAAACCCCCGTCTTTTGATATGGACACATGTGTATACATGTAACTCATATCATATATATTATATTATGTAATTGGTGTAGGGAAAGGAGTAGGGATAGCGAAACAAGAACCAATTGAGACTAATTTAATATATGTATATTTATTTATCATCAATTTTGTGTTACCTTTTTATTTTACTATTTCAAATGCTACACCTAATTTGAAATCATCTAAACATTCATTCTGGTCTTTGCATAATTTGCACATGAATACAACTCAATTTACTATATATATATACATACGTTTCTCTTGCTTTTTCTTCTTTTTTCATAATCCACGGTGTTCCATCTTCTGCCTAGTGCGCTTGCGCGTTCTGTCAGTCCGGGTCTTTGCTGCCTCGGCCGGATCAGCAATTGGGGCGTGTCTCCCGTCTCCCGGGGTCTGGGTCCGTGCTTGGGAGGCTGGCATGCCGGAACTCTTGTTCGGCTGCTTGTGTCCCTGGCCGGACTGGGCTGCGGGACACGTGACTCTCGCCTCGCTTCCGGTCCCGGCGGCAGACACACCGGACTGATGGATTACAATACATTGTACAGTGATTTTTAGTAGCTTCAGCTGCCCCCTGATGCTCTGATTTGCCTCTAACTGTTTAAAAGGTTGTCTCCTCACCTTCTGACACCACCCCCAAGACGAAGGCTCGAGGGCCGAAACGCGCGTCGGGGTTGATGCCAGACAGTGCTGTGTGTGACATGGGTAAGACGTCCTACTCCCTCTTTTGAACTTTCACCTGATTGTTTTTGCTGTTACCTTCATGCTTATATCCAGTGATATCCAGTGATATCTACATGTATGTGAACGGATTGTTGTTGCACCTCAACTCCTGCATCTGGTCGTGACCAACATACACCGGCTGGTGTGGTCTTTACCCATTGTACCTATTGCAGGACTTTGTGCACTATAACTACATCCACATACATGTATTCATTTATGTATTCATTTATTCACTCGATCATGTATGAAGTGGGAATTGTCAATATTTCCTTTTGTCACCTTGTTATCCAATGCATTCAACTTTAATATTGTATATATCACTGTCTGCCATCCTTTCCATACTGTGGCCATCATCTTTAAACTTTTTAATGTTTTTTTGTTATGTGCTTAATAAAATTTGTTATATTTCTATAACATTGGTGTGTCGGACTCCGTTTCTAGGTTTACAATTCATTTAGTGGGCATCTTCACCGATACCATCATGTTCACTCAGGGCTTGTAAGTCCCGCCTCCCCTCTTGTTGTCCCTCTAATTAGCCTACATTTTTATTAAAGATATTTATCTTACTAACGATTTATGTTTGGGACTTGGGCTTGGCTGGCGCTGCTTCTTTGGTGCTCTCCATATAGGTTTAGTATTTCTATGTTCTGTTTTTTGTGCAGATTCCGGGAGGTCAACCAGCATGGACTTCAAGGCCAGGGAAAAATCCTGGTTGACCAAGCTAGACTTGGTTTTTAAAGATGATCCCACAGTGGGAGATCCCGACACCCGGGGTAATATAGCTGCTATCAAAAACAATCTCAAATCATTATTCCATAAGCGGACCAAAACCTGGTGGAATAAGGCCTTCTTGGAGAAGTATCTACAAAGAGGCCTTATACCAAGGGGACTCAGGATTCAGGTCTTCCCGACACTTAACAGTTTGGATGAATGTTTTATCTCCCGATGGGAGGACACCTGTAGGATGTCATCCCAAACATTTATGGAATTGTTGATTGGTCTGGACAAGCAGACACTTGAGATGCTTAATGTTGAGATCGAAAAAATACAAACTGAACTCAAGACTAAGCTGAATGATGAGGAGTGGACCAACACATTCCAACAACTTGATCTGGAGATGGATAAGTGGGAGAAGAACATCCAAGATATTAAAAGTCGGAAATTTCAACGAGATCTGAACGATAAGTTGACAAATCGTATGTATAGGTGGCAATATTCTAAACAAATCAGTGTGGATGGCAGAAGATCTCCCTCTGTGTCATCAGCAAGCTCTATGTCAGAACCGGAAGACAATGCGCAGAGAGGCAAGACACGGAGTGGAATAGATTATAGGAGACCAAACATGTTTAGACAAAAGAATCGACAGAGAAGCAGGGGTGGCGAACAACGCATGCATAATTATGATCCAGCCAATAGACAAAGGGGAGAAGGCTGGCGCAACCAAATGGCCACTCAATTGCCCGAGAACTCGAGAATGCAGGTAATTAATTTATCCACCCATCACCTGTCCCTTACAGATATTGGGGTTTTGTCCAAGGGACTGACTTTTGCACCTTCTTCCCATTTTGACACCTTCACAGCGGTAAAGGACTTACATCTATTTGCCAGAGGGTTGATCTTCAAAAGATGGTTTCATCGGAAGGAAGATGAGATTTTTGACACTTTGGAAGAAAGAGAGGCTTTACAGTCTTTGCAACAGCTACTTGAAGAACAACAAAACCCTGTGACAGGTACGATCCCTCAAACTATAAGGAAACGATCCTCTAAATTCCCTCCATTTTCGATATGTCCACCAATCGACTTATTTGTGAAATTGGTGGCCCGGGATTTCGAGAGAATATCCACGGGTATTAAGTGCGACAATTTAACCTGCGCTGAACGGATGAGTCTAAAGAGATTGAGAAATCTCGAGGATACTGTAATTAAACCCGCAGATAAGGGGGGCAATATAGTGTTGTGGCCTAGGGCCATGTACGAACGAGAAGCGTATCGGCAACTGAGAAATACGACCTGCTATAAAAAGCTGACCTTTAATCCTCTCTCTTCTTTCAGTGGTCTACTTGATGATATACTAAAAGAAGCTCAAAATGAGGGTACCATATCTGCGGCCCTTACTGAATGTCTCATGGTTCAGGATCCCACAGTAGCAAGCTTATACCTACTACCTAAGATACATAAAGACCCTAAATTACCACCAGGGCGTCCCATTATATCTGGAAGAGGCAACCTATGTGACAATATAAGTAAGTATATTGATGCCACACTGAAGCCCATGGTTGAGACCCTACCATCATACCTCAGAGACTCCTCAGACCTCCTCAAAAGACTGGAAGGGATCCAATTAGAACCTAATATGCTGCTTGCTACGTGTGACGTAGAATCCTTATATACCAACATCCGACATCAGGATGGTCTTCAGGCAGTGTCATATTTTATGGGGATGACTGATAGCAATCCATCCATGTCCCAATTCATTCTCACCCTCCTAGAATTTGTGCTCACGCACAACTTTTTCACCTTTAACGGATCCTTCTACCTACAGCTCCAGGGCACGGCAATGGGGGCGGCCTGCGCACCCTCATATGCCAACCTGTTCCTGGGGCTGTGGGAGAGGGATCTGTTTCTATCTGACCGGATATCATCAATGGACAAGGTGGTCCTCTGGACCCGGTTCATTGATGATATCTTCATCATCTGGCACGGCACCAGTAATGAATTCGCTGGTTTCATGTCAAATCTCAACATCAATGACCTTAATATTCACCTGACTTGGAAAACCAGTGAAACAGTGATTGATTTTCTGGACGTACTTATTAGACGAGACTCTGACGGTTACATTAGGACGGACATACATAGAAAGGATACGTCAGTTAACTCTTATCTTCATGCCTCATCCTCACACCCGAGCCATCTGATCCGTGCCATCCCCATCGGTCAGTTTTTGAGGATTAAAAGGCTATGTTCATCTAATGATGACTTTGAGATCCAGGCAAATAATCTGAAACAACGCTTTCTCGACAGGGGATATAACAGAAGATGTATAAATAAGGCATATGAGAGGGCTAGACGCTCTACACGAACTCAACTCCTTCACCCCAGTACCAAGAGAAATGTGGACTCCACAATCAGGTATGTCACTACCTATCATGACAGATGGGGGCAGATGAGGAAATGTCTGGCCAAACACTGGTCTATACTACAAACTGACACTACCTTATCTAAAATTCTCCCTGAAAAACCTGCGGTAGCCTCGAGAAGAGCAAGGAATCTACGTGATACCCTTGTCCACAGTTACCATCAACCCCAAAACATAAAACCAATTTTTGGAGCGCCAAAACCTAAATGGGGCTGCCGCCCTTGCGGTAGATGCATAGCCTGCCCTAATGTGGTTAGGAGCGATGAATTTGTAGATTCGACTGGTCAGGTGACATACAAAATCACTTGGCCAATCAACTGTGGTACTAAAGGAGTGATCTATTACACATGGTGCCCATGCCCAAAGATATATATTGGTCTTACCAGCAGAGAGCTCAAAATCAGAACTAGGGAACACGTGAACAGTATAGAGGCAGCGAGGGGCACTGCTCCAGAAAATGTTGAGTTGTTAAAAACTCTTCCGAGGCACTTTTTCACATACCACGGATGTGAATCCAGAGCCCTCAAAGTTAAAGGCATTGATTGTGTAAAGACTGATTTGAGAGGTGGGTCAGTAATGAAAAAACTGTTAAAATTGGAATCCAGATGGATCTGGAAATTAAAAACAGTACAACCAAATGGCTTGAATGAGAATTTGGGATTTGCAGCATTTTTATAGAGGTGTCGGGATCTCTCATGGTGTCAGTTTTAAGTGTTTAGCAATGATCAAATCACTGTCGTTTCTAAACTTTTATGTTTCTAATTTTTATTTTTATTATTACAGATGATCGTTTATGAACTTGTTGTGATCCAGCATGTAATGACCTTCTGAGACTATAACCACTTCCTCATTTGATTTTTAAACAGTTCATCCAGGGGATTCACTTAACTAGCCTGAAACAATGGATTTTTAGAAAACTATGGGAATATAATACTGAAATGAGGACATCTAAAAATGTTATATATATGGTGCAATTGCGCACAATTGGTTATTAATATTACTATCCAGTAACAACAGTGATTACTCAAGTGTGTTTCTCACACTACTTTACCATACCATACAACGAGATAAAATTCTCATCAATCTACCACTTTATTGCTATTCTCACATCACTTGAATACACACACACACACCTACACACACACACATACATACACACACACACACACACTACACACACACACACATACATTCATCATTCACCTCACCTTATTTTCCCCAGCTCTTCACATACCTACACACACCCATTGCACACTTTTAACATCTTCACATTTACATTGAGTTTTATTTTTACACTCACCTACATATCTTAATGCTTTAGTTTAATTATGTACCTACTGTTCACTTTGTAGACACTATAATTTATTATTAGCAATATGCACTTTCACATTATATTTACCACTGGCGCATTCACAAGTGCCATCACCAATATGCACATACACTTTTTCACGTTCTTGTGTGGGTGATTGTATGATCATCAGATCTAGATTAATGTATAGTTTACAAACATATAGACACACTATATACATTTGATGTTTTTTTAGCTTTTTTAATTTTTCTAATATTGTATACACTCCGTTTTTTATCATCACAATATTATTGTCACCCTTATATCTCAATCACTGCTATAAACTATTTAGTATGGGTATCTCCTGCTATTAAAATTTACATATAGATTGTTACACTTTTTTGTATACTTGCAATGTTTGTATATATTGAATGCATATGTAATGTATGAACTCTGATACCTTTGAATATGTGAGTGTAGGGGAAAACATATATGTGTGCATATATTGTATCATGTGAACCTTCAATATACATATGTTGTTGCGGGTGTAATAGTACTTAATTATGATTTTATATCTTCATTTTTACATTTATTCTTTGATTTATGTATGTGTATGTATATGTGAGCATGTGTATATAGAGTTATGTGTTCTTATGTATATGTTCGATTATGGTTCATATGCCTTCTTATCATAATTTGTATTTTCACTTCTGCATTTAAACCGAACTGTAGTAGTACAATCATGTGAATCTATTTTGATTGCATTTGTCCATGTTTGATCTGCAAATATATGTAAACCCCCGTCTTTTGATATGGACACATGTGTATACATGTAACTCATATCATATATATTATATTATGTAATTGGTGTAGGGAAAGGAGTAGGGATAGCGAAACAAGAACCAATTGAGACTAATTTAATATATGTATATTTATTTATCATCAATTTTGTGTTACCTTTTTATTTTACTATTTCAAATGCTACACCTAATTTGAAATCATCTAAACATTCATTCTGGTCTTTGCATAATTTGCACATGAATACAACTCAATTTACTATATATATATACATACGTTTCTCTTGCTTTTTCTTCTTTTTTCATAATCCACGGTGTTCCATCTTCTGCCTAGTGCGCTTGCGCGTTCTGTCAGTCCGGGTCTTTGCTGCCTCGGCCGGATCAGCAATTGGGGCGTGTCTCCCGTCTCCCGGGGTCTGGGTCCGTGCTTGGGAGGCTGGCATGCCGGAACTCTTGTTCGGCTGCTTGTGTCCCTGGCCGGACTGGGCTGCGGGACACGTGACTCTCGCCTCGCTTCCGGTCCCGGCGGCAGACACACCGGACTGATGGATTACAATACATTGTACAGTGATTTTTAGTAGCTTCAGCTGCCCCCTGATGCTCTGATTTGCCTCTAACTGTTTAAAAGGTTGTCTCCTCACCTTCTGACACCACCCCCAGACGAAGGCTCGAGGGCCGAAACGCGCGTCGGGGTTGATGCCAGACAGTGCTGTGTGTGACATGGGTAAGACGTCCTACTCCCTCTTTTGAACTTTCACCTGATTGTTTTTGCTGTTACCTTCATGCTTATATCCAGTGATATCCAGTGATATCTACATGTATGTGAACGGATTGTTGTTGCACCTCAACTCCTGCATCTGGTCGTGACCAACATACACCGGCTGGTGTGGTCTTTACCCATTGTACCTATTGCAGGACTTTGTGCACTATAACTACATCCACATACATGTATTCATTTATGTATTCATTTATTCACTCGATCATGTATGAAGTGGGAATTGTCAATATTTCCTTTTGTCACCTTGTTATCCAATGCATTCAACTTTAATATTGTATATATCACTGTCTGCCATCCTTTCCATACTGTGGCCATCATCTTTAAACTTTTTAATGTTTTTTTGTTATGTGCTTAATAAAATTTGTTATATTTCTATAACATTGGTGTGTCGGACTCCGTTTCTAGGTTTACAATTCATTTAGTGGGCATCTTCACCGATACCATCATGTTCACTCAGGGCTTGTAAGTCCCGCCTCCCCTCTTGTTGTCCCTCTAATTAGCCTACATTTTTATTAAAGATATTTATCTTACTAACGATTTATGTTTGGGACTTGGGCTTGGCTGGCGCTGCTTCTTTGGTGCTCTCCATATAGGTTTAGTATTTCTATGTTCTGTTTTTTGTGCAGATTCCGGGAGGTCAACCAGCATGGACTTCAAGGCCAGGGAAAAATCCTGGTTGACCAAGCTAGACTTGGTTTTTAAAGATGATCCCACAGTGGGAGATCCCGACACCCGGGGTAATATAGCTGCTATCAAAAACAATCTCAAATCATTATTCCATAAGCGGACCAAAACCTGGTGGAATAAGGCCTTCTTGGAGAAGTATCTACAAAGAGGCCTTATACCAAGGGGACTCAGGATTCAGGTCTTCCCGACACTTAACAGTTTGGATGAATGTTTTATCTCCCGATGGGAGGACACCTGTAGGATGTCATCCCAAACATTTATGGAATTGTTGATTGGTCTGGACAAGCAGACACTTGAGATGCTTAATGTTGAGATCGAAAAAATACAAACTGAACTCAAGACTAAGCTGAATGATGAGGAGTGGACCAACACATTCCAACAACTTGATCTGGAGATGGATAAGTGGGAGAAGAACATCCAAGATATTAAAAGTCGGAAATTTCAACGAGATCTGAACGATAAGTTGACAAATCGTATGTATAGGTGGCAATATTCTAAACAAATCAGTGTGGATGGCAGAAGATCTCCCTCTGTGTCATCAGCAAGCTCTATGTCAGAACCGGAAGACAATGCGCAGAGAGGCAAGACACGGAGTGGAATAGATTATAGGAGACCAAACATGTTTAGACAAAAGAATCGACAGAGAAGCAGGGGTGGCGAACAACACATGCATAATTATGATCCAGCCAATAGACAAAGGGGAGAAGGCTGGCGCAACCAAATGGCCACTCAATTGCCCGAGAACTCGAGAATGCAGGTAATTAATTTATCCACCCATCACCTGTCCCTTACAGATATTGGGGTTTTGTCCAAGGGACTGACTTTTGCACCTTCTTCCCATTTTGACACCTTCACAGCGGTAAAGGACTTACATCTATTTGCCAGAGGGTTGATCTTCAAAAGATGGTTTCATCGGAAGGAAGATGAGATTTTTGACACTTTGGAAGAAAGAGAGGCTTTACAGTCTTTGCAACAGCTACTTGAAGAACAACAAAACCCTGTGACAGGTACGATCCCTCAAACTATAAGGAAACGATCCTCTAAATTCCCTCCATTTTCGATATGTCCACCAATCGACTTATTTGTGAAATTGGTGGCCCGGGATTTCGAGAGAATATCCACGGGTATTAAGTGCGACAATTTAACCTGCGCTGAACGGATGAGTCTAAAGAGATTGAGAAATCTCGAGGATACTGTAATTAAACCCGCAGATAAGGGGGGCAATATAGTGTTGTGGCCTAGGGCCATGTACGAACGAGAAGCGTATCGGCAACTGAGAAATACGACCTGCTATAAAAAGCTGACCTTTAATCCTCTCTCTTCTTTCAGTGGTCTACTTGATGATATACTAAAAGAAGCTCAAAATGAGGGTACCATATTTGCGGCCCTTACTGAATGTCTCATGGTTCAGGATCCCACAGTAGCAAGCTTATACCTACTACCTAAGATACATAAAGACCCTAAATTACCACCAGGGCGTCCCATTATATCTGGAAGAGGCAACCTATGTGACAATATAAGTAAGTATATTGATGCCACACTGAAGCCCATGGTTGAGACCCTACCATCATACCTCAGAGACTCCTCAGACCTCCTCAAAAGACTGGAAGGGATCCAATTAGAACCTAATATGCTGCTTGCTACGTGTGACGTAGAATCCTTATATACCAACATCCGACATCAGGATGGTCTTCAGGCAGTGTCATATTTTATGGGGATGACTGATAGCAATCCATCCATGTCCCAATTCATTCTCACCCTCCTAGAATTTGTGCTCACGCACAACTTTTTCACCTTTAACGGATCCTTCTACCTACAGCTCCAGGGCACGGCAATGGGGGCGGCCTGCGCACCCTCATATGCCAACCTGTTCCTGGGGCTGTGGGAGAGGGATCTGTTTCTATCTGACCGGATATCATCAATGGACAAGGTGGTCCTCTGGACCCGGTTCATTGATGATATCTTCATCATCTGGCACGGCACCAGTAATGAATTCGCTGGTTTCATGTCAAATCTCAACATCAATGACCTTAATATTCACCTGACTTGGAAAACCAGTGAAACAGTGATTGATTTTCTGGACGTACTTATTAGACGAGACTCTGACGGTTACATTAGGACGGACATACATAGAAAGGATACGTCAGTTAACTCTTATCTTCATGCCTCATCCTCACACCCGAGCCATCTGATCCGTGCCATCCCCATCGGTCAGTTTTTGAGGATTAAAAGGCTATGTTCATCTAATGATGACTTTGAGATCCAGGCAAATAATCTGAAACAATGCTTTCTCGACAGGGGATATAACAGAAGATGTATAAATAAGGCATATGAGAGGGCTAGACGCTCTACACGAACTCAACTCCTTCACCCCAGTACCAAGAGAAATGTGGACTCCACAATCAGGTATGTCACTACCTATCATGACAGATGGGGGCAGATGAGGAAATGTCTGGCCAAACACTGGTCTATACTACAAACTGACACTACCTTATCTAAAATTCTCCCTGAAAAACCTGCGGTAGCCTCGAGAAGAGCAAGGAATCTACGTGATACCCTTGTCCACAGTTACCATCAACCCCAAAACATAAAACCAATTTTTGGAGCGCCAAAACCTAAATGGGGCTGCCGCCCTTGCGGTAGATGCATAGCCTGCCCTAATGTGGTTAGGAGCGATGAATTTGTAGATTCGACTGGTCAGGTGACATACAAAATCACTTGGCCAATCAACTGTGGTACTAAAGGAGTGATCTATTACGCATGGTGCCCATGCCCAAAGATATATATTGGTCTTACCAGCAGAGAGCTCAAAATCAGAACTAGGGAACACGTGAACAGTATAGAGGCAGCGAGGGGCACTGCTCCAGAAAATGTTGAGTTGTTAAAAACTCTTCCGAGGCACTTTTTCACATACCACGGATGTGAATCCAGAGCCCTCAAAGTTAAAGGCATTGATTGTGTAAAGACTGATTTGAGAGGTGGGTCAGTAATGAAAAAACTGTTAAAATTGGAATCCAGATGGATCTGGAAATTAAAAACAGTACAACCAAATGGCTTGAATGAGAATTTGGGATTTGCAGCATTTTTATAGAGGTGTCGGGATCTCTCATGGTGTCAGTTTTAAGTGTTTAGCAATGATCAAATCACTGTCGTTTCTAAACTTTTATGTTTCTAATTTTTATTTTTATTATTACAGATGATCGTTTATGAACTTGTTGTGATCCAGCATGTAATGACCTTCTGAGACTATAACCACTTCCTCATTTGATTTTTAAACAGTTCATCCAGGGGATTCACTTAACTAGCCTGAAACAATGGATTTTTAGAAAACTATGGGAATATAATACTGAAATGAGGACATCTAAAAATTTTATATATATGGTGCAATTGCGCACAATTGGTTATTAATATTACTATCCAGTAACAACAGTGATTACTCAAGTGTGTTTCTCACACTACTTTACCATACCATACAACGAGATAAAATTCTCATCAATCTACCACTTTATTGCTATTCTCACATCACTTGAATACACACACACACACACACACACCTACACACACACACATACATACACACACACACACACACTACACACACACACACATACATTCATCATTCACCTCACCTTATTTTCCCCAGCTCTTCACATACCTACACACACCCATTGCACACTTTTAACATCTTCACATTTACATTGAGTTTTATTTTTACACTCACCTACATATCTTAATGCTTTAGTTTAATTATGTACCTACTGTTCACTTTGTAGACACTATAATTTATTATTAGCAATATGCACTTTCACATTATATTTACCACTGGCGCATTCACAAGTGCCATCACCAATATGCACATACACTTTTTCACGTTCTTGTGTGGGTGATTGTATGATCATCAGATCTAGATTAATGTATAGTTTACAAACATATAGACACACTATATACATTTGATGTTTTTTTAGCTTTTTTAATTTTTCTAATATTGTATACACTCCGTTTTTTATCATCACAATATTATTGTCACCCTTATATCTCAATCACTGCTATAAACTATTTAGTATGGGTATCTCCTGCTATTAAAATTTACATATAGATTGTTACACTTTTTTGTATACTTGCAATGTTTGTATATATTGAATGCATATGTAATGTATGAACTCTGATACCTTTGAATATGTGAGTGTAGGGGAAAACATATATGTGTGCATATATTGTATCATGTGAACCTTCAATATACATATGTTGTTGCGGGTGTAATAGTACTTAATTATGATTTTATATCTTCATTTTTACATTTATTCTTTGATTTATGTATGTGTATGTATATGTGAGCATGTGTATATAGAGTTATGTGTTCTTATGTATATGTTCGATTATGGTTCATATGCCTTCTTATCATAATTTGTATTTTCACTTCTGCATTTAAACCGAACTGTAGTAGTACAATCATGTGAATCTATTTTGATTGCATTTGTCCATGTTTGATCTGCAAATATATGTAAACCCCCGTCTTTTGATATGGACACATGTGTATACATGTAACTCATATCATATATATTATATTATGTAATTGGTGTAGGGAAAGGAGTAGGGATAGCGAAACAAGAACCAATTGAGACTAATTTAATATATGTATATTTATTTATCATCAATTTTGTGTTACCTTTTTATTTTACTATTTCAAATGCTACACCTAATTTGAAATCATCTAAACATTCATTCTGGTCTTTGCATAATTTGCACATGAATACAACTCAATTTACTATATATATATACATACGTTTCTCTTGCTTTTTCTTCTTTTTTCATAATCCACGGTGTTCCATCTTCTGCCTAGTGCGCTTGCGCGTTCTGTCAGTCCGGGTCTTTGCTGCCTCGGCCGGATCAGCAATTGGGGCGTGTCTCCCGTCTCCCGGGGTCTGGGTCCGTGCTTGGGAGGCTGGCATGCCGGAACTCTTGTTCGGCTGCTTGTGTCCCTGGCCGGACTGGGCTGCGGGACACGTGACTCTCGCCTCGCTTCCGGTCCCGGCGGCAGACACACCGGACTGATGGATTACAATACATTGTACAGTGATTTTTAGTAGCTTCAGCTGCCCCCTGATGCTCTGATTTGCCTCTAACTGTTTAAAAGGTTGTCTCCTCACCTTCTGACACCACCCCCAGACGAAGGCTCGAGGGCCGAAACGCGCGTCGGGGTTGATGCCAGACAGTGCTGTGTGTGACATGGGTAAGACGTCCTACTCCCTCTTTTGAACTTTCACCTGATTGTTTTTGCTGTTACCTTCATGCTTATATCCAGTGATATCCAGTGATATCTACATGTATGTGAACGGATTGTTGTTGCACCTCAACTCCTGCATCTGGTCGTGACCAACATACACCGGCTGGTGTGGTCTTTACCCATTGTACCTATTGCAGGACTTTGTGCACTATAACTACATCCACATACATGTATTCATTTATGTATTCATTTATTCACTCGATCATGTATGAAGTGGGAATTGTCAATATTTCCTTTTGTCACCTTGTTATCCAATGCATTCAACTTTAATATTGTATATATCACTGTCTGCCATCCTTTCCATACTGTGGCCATCATCTTTAAACTTTTTAATGTTTTTTTGTTATGTGCTTAATAAAATTTGTTATATTTCTATAACATTGGTGTGTCGGACTCCGTTTCTAGGTTTACAATTCATTTAGTGGGCATCTTCACCGATACCATCATGTTCACTCAGGGCTTGTAAGTCCCGCCTCCCCTCTTGTTGTCCCTCTAATTAGCCTACATTTTTATTAAAGATATTTATCTTACTAACGATTTATGTTTGGGACTTGGGCTTGGCTGGCGCTGCTTCTTTGGTGCTCTCCATATAGGTTTAGTATAAACAGAAGACATGTCAAGTTTCAGAACCTGAAGCTTGGACTACATGTTCCAAGCGTCAAATTCAAATTACAAAACAAAGGCAGAATCCAGAGACAAATCTAAATTCAAAATCATGCTCAGAGTGATTATCAAACACAGCAACTAGCTCACAGAAATATACCTAATCCACAGGAAGTGGTTTCAGGTGGCCGCATTTTCTTTAAATGGCTCACAAGGCCCCATGTCATCAGAGCATGTAAACCCAGCACGGCAATCGCCTAGAAGCAGGGAATCCAAAGCCATATGCAGGAGACCACTGCAGGATTGAGGTTGCTACGGCTGGAGACTTATTACTGGATCAGGGTGAGGTAAGTAACACACCATTTTAGGAAAAATATTCAGTGAAATAATGACTTTAATGAATATTTTTCTAGCATATTTGGAGTTATTACCAAAGTAGCATGTGGCAGATAGAGGTTGTATTACATGAAGCTGAAATTTTAAACCTTCGATTATGGATAAGAAGTTGATGTAAATCTGTAACAGGATGCGAATTGCTGGTTCAGTAGTAATATGAATGACGCATTCTGACTTGGTAGTTGCCAGAAAGCTCAGGGGAAGACACAAGAACTAACAAGTAAAAATTGCTTTATTGGCACTCTCAGATATGCACCTGCTGCCCACTTTTCATAATATTCCTGTTATTGCTGCTGTTTCTTCATAGCTTCACTTATATCAAATCCTGAAGAATTACAAAAGATATCAAGCCACTCTAAAAGTATATGAGGGCAGAAACCCAATGCTCTCACTTTTGTTGCAGAAAAAGCTTAAGAACCCTTTGGCTGGAAAGATCTTGTTTACTTTGTTTGATTATTGACAATTCCACTGCAGCACCACCACAAGGCACATAAAGCATTGCACAATTTCCATTAAAATCAATGTAATGCATGAAAGTGTCGGGTCCTCTAGAGTGAGCATCAGGACACAGTGCAGTAGCGCTGTAACGCTCGTGGGGTGGTATGTGGACCCACTAGGCCGCTCCGCCGTAGCGAAGTAGCAGCCAGCAAATCTATTGTTAATGAAAGTCTTTAGGACAAGAGTACCTGGATAGGAGATTTAGCAGACATTTAGTGTGGTAGACACTTGGCATATACTTGGCACAGGTGATGTGTGTTTATCCAGGGCCCACGGGCTGGCACGTGCACTGATGGTGAACTCCACTCCACAACTAGAGTTTGCACTGGAACAAACACAATTACTGGATACGGGATACAGGAAACAGAGGATACAGGATACGACTAAGGAACCATTTTCTAAATGAACACGGGTAGACACAACATTGCCCCCACACAGGAAGGAGGGCAGGACCGATTAAGTAGGCAGGGGTGCACAGGCATAGGTTAGAGAAGGTTTTAGTGGTGCACGCGATAGCCTTTTAAGAGGTCACGCGTGTGAAGATGAGGGAGACATTGGAATAAATGTAGCAGACGCTGAGCGGCTGGCAGCTAAGTAGCCACCAAGGGAAGCAGGGGAGCGTGATTGGCGGCCGCCAACTTAACAAGCACTCAGAGCTGAAGAAAATCAGGTGCAAAAAGGACCTCTAAGGGGCTGGGTATATGCAAATGAGTAATAAAATTGGCGTTTCTTGTATTTGTTGGGTGTTTCCTGGCTAATCGGGCGAGGGTTTAAAATATCCCGCAAAAGGGAATTCGAAAGTTGGGAGGGATGCATATAATTAATAAGGTTTAATAGAATATTTGTGAACAAATTCAGAAAAAATAAAAGATATAGAAATAGCAACAAGTGATTGGCTCCAAAGTCAGCTTCAAATGGTGTATTGTTCTGGTGAACCTTTGTGTCTGGGACCACTGGAGGAACCTGTGAAGTTATGAAAGGCCAGTCCGACCCTACTACTAACCATCCTTTTTGTTGCTGTTCAAGTTAAAGTATCTAGCCTGTTTGCATTGCTACAATTCAATTTACTGTAAACACGGTGTGGGGCCATCAGTGACTTTACTGTGGGGCCCCATGAATTCTAGTTATGTCCCTAAAGTACAAAAACCATTTAATCTCAAAATATTCAGCAAGAAACTTAATCTATTTAGAAAACTAAATGTATAAATGTCAACAAAAAGATTTAATACAATTTTACAAAAAACTACACAGTTAATGAAGTTTCAAAACTGATGATTGAAATTTTGGAGAATTGCTGAAAGCGAAGCCTGTCTGCAGTCACAATTGATAAAGTCAACTGGTTATAAAATCTAAAAAGGTTTCTATTCAGAATTAAATTAAAATATACAGCCAGGGCTGTCTAGCTCTATTTCACTCTCTAATATCCCTACTGTGTTGAGACATTATTGTATCGAAGAAAAAAAAGCCAAGATAAAAATAACCAAAAGAGAAAGCTAGAATTTTTGATGTTTCTGCATGACAGTACTGCAAAGACGGGTCCTGATCACTGAAGAGGAGCATTGCAATTCCCAGATAATGAAGTCTTGAAGCTGAAATCATGTTAGCTTCGACTGACAGACACATTTTATGTCTAGGAAGAATGTTTCCGTATTCTGTTATAAAGAATAAATGCATTTTCTTAGGAACAATTTTACTTTGAAATGTTTTCAAACAGGAGCACATAAAGTACGACACATTTTGATGTTTCTTTGTTTTTCCCCTAGCTTTTGTTGGGCTTGTTACTTTTGTTGGTGCAGTCATTATAGCGATATTAAGTTAAGGAAATAGAAAAGTAATTTGCAATAACAATATATGATAAGATCTGACCAAAGACATTATTTTTAACGTATGTAATTAACTTATAATTCCAAAACATTACCAAATGTTCAGAGTAGAGATCCCTGTATGCACCTTTATCACAGATGTATGGAGGCAGGAGGCTGCACCTGGCATTGGGGAACAATGTGGTACGTTATCACTCATGCCTTAAAGTGTACCTGTAAAGATAAAAAAAACTTTTTTTATACGGTATGTGTTCCTTTTAACACAATAAAAAACGTTTCAATATATAACACTTACCTTACTACAAGCATTAGCCTGCTAAGCTGTAGTCGTCTTCCCTCTCTTCCTACTCCTCCATCGCTCGTACTTTGTCAGTCCCAGCTCGCTGTCAGTTGGAATCCGTAGCCAGCAACATCAGATGTTGGCTACGGATTCTATAAAAGCCATTGCTGAAGGGGAGGCACTATGTTGATTTGTGCACTCCCGAGCCTTCTCACTCTAAGGCCCCATTTACAGCACTGCTACTGACATCACTGTCCATATATGGACAGTGAAGCCAGGAGCTTTCCCAGTACTGGAGTCCCGGGCAGAGCCTATACTAGCGCTCTGCTCATGGATTCTGGCTTTGGGGAAGCCACTGACATTACTGTCCATATATGAATAGTGATGTCAGGAACAGGGCTGGAGTCCCGAGTAGAGCGCTAGTATATGCTCTGCTATAGGACTCCGGCTCTGGGGAAGCCCCTGACATCACTGTCCATATATGGACAGTTACCGCAGGAGCAGAGCTGAAGTTCCGGGCAGAGCGCTAGCATTGGCTCTACTCTGGGACTCCGGCTGTGGGGAAGCCCCTGACGTTACTGTCCATATATGGACAGTTACGCAAGAAGCTTCCAGAGGTATACGTTTAACGTATACCTGTGATGGACGCCATACAGTGGTATCTGTCACCCATAGGCTCTTTTGTTAAAATAACCATATACCGTGTGGTATACCTTTTTTGTGGGATCCCTCAGGATGGATTAGCATAGTCTACTATGCTATCTCATCCTTCAAAAATAGGGTCCCTGTTATGGAATCACTGGTTGTTATGGAATCACTGGAGTGCTAGGTGAGGGATTCCCAAAAGGCTGCTGGAGACTATCGGGACTATCGGGACTATCGGGACTGAGCATGCAAATAAATCCGCAACGCCAAATATGTCACAACTCTGATCAACAGAGTCTAAGGCTACTCTAAGTTTTTCGCCAAAGCCCACCGCAAGGCAGGATGGTTTTGGCTGCATAGAACCCAGGGTTGTTTTAACAGAGTTCGGTGTTGGATAAAAGGTGCAGAGCAGGCAATACCAGAACAGGTAACATGACCGCCAGAGGGCAAATAGAAAGTCCAAATCACAAAGCTAGGGGATGTCAGGAATAGCAGAGGTCAGTACCAGCTGGCAGCAGAAAGTCCAAATCCGTAAGCAAGGGGTAATCCATACACAAGCTGAGGTCAATTTCCAAGAAGTCAAAATAGGCAAAAGTACAGGGTATAGTCAGTAGCTTGATCAAACAGATGGAAACCAGGAAATTCAGAAGCAAAGAACACAGAAGCTACCCAGGTTACGTACTCCACCGTTACACCTGATAGGAAGAAAGACAAAATAAAATGGATAGACTGAACAACTAAAACCAGAACCGCCCAGAAGCTAGAGTAGTAATCAAGGTAATCTTAAAGGGACGGACGTTTCCTAACAGTACCCCCTTTCTGCCAGGGGCCATCAGACCCTTAAACCTTGGCCTAGGTTTTAAAGGAAACTTCAAATGAATGATTTTAACTAAACGATTAGCATGTACGGAAAAGACAGGAACCCAAGTTCGTTCTTCTGGTCCATACCCCTTCCAGTGCACCAAGTACTGGAGAGTACCCCTGATCCTTCTGGAATCCACAATTCTCTGAACCTCAAATTCCATATCTCCTCCTACCTGAACTGGAGGAGGAAGTTTCTTAAGTGGATTAGGTGGTGGAATAAAATATGTTAAGGAGGGATTTGTGAAAAACATCATGAATTTTGAAAGAAGGAGGAAAAGCCAGACGAAAAGACACAGGGTTAATAACTTCAAGAATTTCACATGGACCAATAGACTTGGAGCAAATTTACGAGACAGTACTTTCAGTTGCAGATTTTGAGTAGAAAGCCACACCTTTTGACCCATACAAAACACAGGACTCACAGTACGTTTTTTGTCAGCATTTTTCTTTTGAATAACTTGGGAGATTGAACCTGAGCCCAAACTTTGCACGGTTTATTTGATTCAACTTCTACCTCAGGGCTATCACTCGAAGAGGCGGAAAATGAGCCCAAATGAGGATGAAAGCCATAATTACAGAAAACCGGCGAGGTATCAAGAGAAACATGGTGACGATTATTTATAGCAAATTCCGTTAATGAAAGATACGAGACCCATTCAGCCTGGTTATCAACAATATAACACCTAAGATACTGTTCCAAGGTTTGATTGAAGCGCTCAGTTTGAGTTCACCCATAGGATGAACTTGAGGAGTCAACGCGAGCACAGACATTACAAGCAGAGACATAGGAAATAACATCACGAGATACAGTTGGCCACAAGTGGAGACGTGAGATTAGTTTTTTAGTACCAGTTATCCCTGGATGACCAAACAATACAGAATCATATAACTCCTTCAGCAAAAGAAATCTGTTTGTACCTCCACAGTTCAATCTCCCAACTGGATTGGTTTGCGGAGCAATTTGCTGACATTCTTTAATTTCCGTAGCAAGATCGGGCGATATTGCAGAAACCATTATCCCTTTAGACAAAATAGGTTCAGGCTGAATGTAAAAGCAACTTCGAGATAAGGCGTTGGCACTGACATTTTGAGGCCTGGGTCTGTAGGTTACAATAAAGTCAAATCTGGTAAAGAACAAGGCCCATCTAGCCTGTCCGGGATTGAGTCTTTTGGCTGATTCTAAAACAGTCAGGTTTTTATGGTCAGTCAGGACTGTAATTTGATGTCTAGCCCCCTCTAGAAAGTGGCGCCACTCTTCAAATACCCACTTAATAGCAAGAAGCTTATGATTACCTATATCATCATTTTTCTCAGTGGCGGAAAATTTGCGGAAAAAAAAAAGCACAGGGACACAAATTAGTCAATACAGAAGATCCTTGAGACAACACTGCCTCCACACCTATTTCTGAGGCATCAACCTCAACAATAAAGGGGCTAGAAAGGTCAGGTTGAACAAGTACAGGTGCTTCTATAAAACACTGTTTTAAGGTTTCGAAGGCGGAGACCACACTAGGTTTAGAATTGAAAAGGTTAGAACCCACTTTCGTAAGATCCGTAAAAGGTTTGGCAATGGAGGAAAAATGATGATTACATTTTTGGAAATAATTAGCAAAACCCAAGAACCTCTGCAGAGCTTTTAGTGAAGTGGGTTGGACCGAATCAAGAACCGCCTGAACTTTAGTGGGGTCCATATGAAAATCATGAGGTGACAGAACATACCCCAGGAAATTAACTGCTTGAACTCCAAAAATACATTTTTCAAATTTCGCGTAAAGACAATTCTCCCTCAGCACTTGGAGGACGGATCTTAAATGTTGAATGTGAGAGAACCAATCTGAAGAAACACAAGAATATCGTCCAGATACACAACCACAAAGCGTCCAATAAAATTTTCTGAAATTAGCATTAACCAGGTTCTGGAACATCGCAGCAGCATTACTTATACCAAAAGGCAAGACCAAATATTCATAATGACGATCTGGAGTATTAAATGCTGTCTTCCACTCATCCCCTCTGTGGATACTAACCTAATTTTAGGCACCGCGTAAATCCAGTTTGAAGAACCACCTGGCTCCTGAGATCTGATTAAACAGGTCTGGTATGAGTGGAAGAGGATACGGATTCTTAACGGTAATCTTATTTAATTTACGGTAGTCGATACAGGGTCTTAAAACACCATCTTTCTTTTCAACAAAGAAAAAACCTGCACCCACTGGAGAAGTAGATGGACGAATATGACCCTTACGGAGACTGTCTTTAATATAATCTTTCATGGCCTGTCTTTCTGGAGCAGAAAGATTATAAATGCACACCTTAGGCAGCTTAGCATTAGGGAGAAGTACAATGGGACAGTCATACAGCCTATGAGGAGGGAGAGATTCACAACCGATTTCAGAAAAGACATCCTCAAAATCTTGAATACACTCAGGCAACGATGGTGCATTGCAAGATAATTTAGTAGTAGACAAAGACATGCAAGAATCATAATATTTAAAATTCCACTTAATCAAATCTGCTTTTACCCAATCAATAACAGGATTATGTGTCTGCAACCATGGAATACCCAATATTACATCAGAAGGCAAATTTTCTAGGATAAAGAAAGAGATTAGTTCAGTATGCAAAGTACCCACGTCCAAAGTTAGAAGCGGAGTAGAGAACTTGACCGACCCCTGAGAGAAAGGGGTATTATCTATAGCAAATAATTTGACCGGGTAACTCAGCTGAACAAGGGGAATAGCCAATCTTTTAGCAACCTGAAAATCTAAGAAATTAGTCGCAGAACCACAATCTACAAAACCTTGATCATGCTTTTACCTATCTAAGCGATTCTGAGATTGTTTTCTTATGACACATTGAAGTTTAAGTTAGTGGTAAAATTTGCTCGATACATTCAGTATTTAATTGTGAAAAACACCAAAATTTAGCGAAAAATTCAAAAAATCAGCATTTTTCAAAATTTAAATGCATCTGCTTAAATTTAAATGCATCTGATGCATCTGCATCAGATAGTTATACCACACAAAATAGGCACTAATTAACATCCCCATATGTCTACTTTCGATTGGCATCGTTTTTTTAACGTTCTTTTATTTTTATTTTGAATCCATTTTTTTTTGTAACACAGAAGGTTTTACCAGAGAAACGAAACTCAATATTTATTGCCCAGGTTCTGAAGTTTTAGGAAATATCCCACATGTGGCCCTAGCATGCTAATGGACTGAAGCACAGGCCTCAGAAGCAGAGGAGTACCTAGAGGATTTTGGGGCCTCCTTTCTATTAGAATATATTTTAGGCACCATGTCAGGTTTCACAAGGTCTTTATGGGTATAGAAAGCATTGTGACCTGACAGTTTTTTTGCAGACATTTTTGGAAGTAGGCCATGAAAATGAAAATCTAAATTTTTTCAAATAAAATGTAGGTTTAGCTAACTGTTTTTAATTTCCACAAGGACTAAAGGAGAAAAAGCACCACAACATTTGTTAAGCAATTTCTCCCGAGTAAAACAATACCCCATATGTGGTAATAAACGGCTGTTTGGACACACGGCAGGGTTTAGAAGGGAAAGAGCGCCATTTGGCTTTTGGAACTCAAATTTAGCAGGAATGGCTTGCGGAGGCCATGTCCCATTTGCAAAGCCCCTGAGGGGACAAAACAGTGGAAACCCCCAACAAGTGACCCCATTTTGGAAACTACACCCCTTGAGGAAATTATCTAGGGGTATAGTGAGCATTTTGACCCCACAGGTGTTTTATAGATATTATTGGAATTAGGCTGTGAAAATGAAAATCTACATTTTTTCAAATAAAATGTAGGTTTAGCAATTTTTTTTTCATTTCTACAAGGACTAAATGAGAAAAAGCACAACAACTTTTGCAAAGCAATTTCTCCAGAGTAAACCAATACCCGATATGTGGTCATAAACTGCTGTTTGGACACAAGGTAGGGCTCAGAAGGGAAGGAGCACCATTTGGAATTTGGAATGGGTTCTGGGTGCCATGTCACATTTGCTGAGCCCCTGTAGTACTAGTACAGTTGAAACACCCCAAAAGTGACTCCATTTGGGAAACTGCACCCCCTGAGGAATCATCTAGGGGTATAGTGAGAATTTTGATCCAAAAGTTTTTTTGCTGAATTAGAATTAAGCAGTGAAAATGAAAAATTCAATGTTTTTCCAATAATATGTTGTTTTAAATACAGAAGAAAAAGCACCCCAACATATGTAAACCAATTTCTCCCAAGTACAGTAACACCCCATATGTGGTTATAAATGTCTGTTTACATATATGGGAGCATTCAGAAGAAAAAAAGTGGTATTTAACTTTTGGAGCGTAGATTTTGCTGGAATGGTTTGCGGACGCCATGTTGCATTTGCAAAACCCCTGATGTACCAAGCAAAAGTGACCCCGTTTTAGAAAATACACCCAAAAGTCATTTATCAAGGGGTGTAGTGAGAATTTAGACTCCACAGGTGTTTTTCAGAAATTAATACGCAGTGGATGTTGCAAAGTGAAAATTGCTATTTTTTCACTGATATGCCTATTCACCGCACAATATGTTGTGCCCAGCTTGTGCCACTGGAGAATCTTACCCCATAAATTGTTAAGCGGGTTCTTCCGGGTATGGTAATGCCTTACTTGTGGACATAAATTGCTGTTTGCGCACACTGTAGGGCTAAGAAGGGAAAGACCGCCATTTTGAGCATGGATTTTGCTTGGTATTTCTGTTTGAGTTTTACTGGTATTTCAGTTTATAATGTGGGGGTATATGTAATCTGTGCGGAGTACATCAGGGCATAATAAGAGGGTATAATATTAATCATCTTGTGTAATTACCGAAAAGACGGAAAATCGGAGCAACAGGAATTAAGAACACAATGAATTAAAAAGCAGACATGGTGCTATGAACTGCAAAAAATAGCAAATGGAGGGGTAAATCTACCCAATCTAAAAAGCACTAAAAATTCATATGGGATTATCAATAAAAGAAGATAAAAAAAGAAAGGAAATGATTCATAGGTGACAGCCCACAGTAAAATTTTACTCTAGGGTTGATTCAGAGAGATCATTCAGACCGTATGGTTGGAGGGTCCTCAATTTGAAAATCCAATTGTTTTCATGTTGCTTTATCTTGCTAAATCTATTGGCAACATTCAGTGGGATCTGTTCAATCGGTGTAATTAATATTTTATTAAAAAGGCTATTATGTGTGGAGGCAAAGTGACGGGAGACACTATGTTTCATAAAGCCCCTTGCAGAACATTTTTGTAGAGATACTGTGTGCTCGGTACAGATTGCAGCAGGAGATTCTGCAACCTGATTGGCTAAACTGCTGTGCTAGTTCATGAGATGAAAGCTCAGCATCATGGCACTGGCCTCAGTTCCCTTAGCTGATGTCACACTCAGGAAGTGCCCGCCCACTTCATGAAGAAGCAAGAGAAGATTTTACATTTAGTCTCTGACATGTATAACGGCTGGATTTCGGGCTAGGAAGTAACTATCTGCATAATATAGATATCGTTGGAATTGTAGTGAAAGGCTCTATTCAGCTGAGCAATTATTTTTTTGCAGTGTCATTAGAGGTATGCTTTAACCCCTTAACGCACCATGACGTAACTGTACGTCATGGTGAGCAGTAAGTTCGCGCACCTTGACGTACAGTTACGTCATTGCTTTGACAGTTAACCGCCGCGCGGCGCTACACCGCAGCGGCGGTTAACTGTGCAGGGTGTCAGCCCTGCTCTCCCCGTTGCCGATCAGCGGCCTGTCGCCGCTGATATCGGCAGTTAACCCCTTAATTGCGGCGCTCGATTTTGAACGCCACAATTAAGGTCTTTAGTGCCGATCGGCAGCCCCCATGTGAAATCACGGGGGCTGGCGATGGTACCCATGGCAACCGGACGCCAGACAATGGCTTCCGGGTTGCCATGTACAGAAGCCTATGAGGACCACCCCGAGGGTGGACGTCGTAGGCTTCCTGTCAGTGTGACTGTCACGTCACAATGACAGTTGAAATGCATTACACTACGTGTGTAGTGTAATGTATTCCAGCAGCGATCAGAGCTGCAAGTCTAAGTGTCCCCTAGTGGGACAAGTGAAAAAAGTAAAAAAAAGAATAAAAATGTTTTAAAAAAAGTGTAAAAATAAAAGTTAGAAGTGATATAAACAAGAACTGCTTTTTTTCCTATAATAAGTCTTTCATTATAGGAAAAAAAATGAGCACGTAAAAAAAAAGTACACATATTTGGTATCACCGCGTTCGTAACGACCCCAACTATAAAACTATAATATTATTTTTCCCGCACAGTGAACGCCGCAAAAAAAATAAACGAAAAACAATGCCAGAATCACTATTTTTTGGTCACCACCCCTCACAAAATATGTAATAAAAAGTGATCAAAAAGTCGCATGTACGCCAAAATTGTACCGATACAAACTACAACCCGTCCCGCAAAAAACAAGCCCTTACACAGCTTTTTTGACTGAAAAATAAAAAAGTTATGGCTCTCAGAATATGGTGACACAGAAAAGACATTATTTTCTAAATAAGTTATTTTATTGCGCAAACGCTGCAAAACATAAAAAAACGTATATACAAATGGTATCGCCGTAATCGTACCGACCCGCAGAATAA
This sequence comes from Rhinoderma darwinii, assembly GCF_050947455.1. NCBI lineage: Eukaryota > Metazoa > Chordata > Amphibia > Anura > Rhinodermatidae > Rhinoderma > Rhinoderma darwinii. The sequence goes on from NC_134691.1 coordinate 61,590,718, forward strand.
AGTATAATAGTCATTTATAGCCCAGGGTAAACGCTGTCAAAAATAAATAAAAATCATTGTCAGAATTGATGGTTTTTGGTCACCTTGCTTGCCGAAAAATTGAATAAAAAGTGATCAACAAAATCGCATGTACCCCAAAATGGTACCAATGAAAATTACAGATTTTCCCGCAACAAATAAGCCCTCACACGGCTCTGGTGGTGAAAAAATAAAAAAAGTTCCGGCTCCCAGATTATGGCGATGCAAAATCTGCAGAGTGTTCCAAAAGTGGATAAGATCGGGCACCATTTATCAGTGCAACACTGGCCACATATCTGTGGGTTATTATTTATTTACCCCATTATTATACCCTCTTATTATGCCCTGATGTACTCTGCCCAGCCTACATGTGCCCCAACATTATAAACTGAAATACCAGCAGAACGCCAGAGCTACTACCAAGCAAAATATGCGCTCCAAAAGCCAAATGGCGTCCCTCCCTTCTGAGCCCTACAGCGTGCCCAAACAGCCGTTTATGTCCACCGATATGGCATCGTACCAAAAAATGGTACCAATAAAAACGACAACTCGTCCCGCAAAAAATAAGCCCCCACACCGCTCTATTGACAGAAAAATAAAAAAGTAGTGGCTCTTGGAAAGCGGAGAGGAAAAACGAAAAAGCAAAACATGAATCAGTTCGTAAAGGGTTAATTACTTTCTAATGAAAAAACATTTATGACCACATGTGGGGTATTGCCGTACTCGGGAGAAATTGCTTTACAAACGTTGGGGTGCATTTTCTCGTTTATCCTTTGTGAAATTGAAAAAATTCAACATTTTAGTGGAAATAATGTTGATATTAATTTTCACGGCCTAATTCTAATAAATTCTGCAAAAGACGTGTGGGGCCTAAATGCTCACTATACCCCTAGATAGATTCCTTAAGTGGTGTAGTTTCCCAAATGGGGTTACTTTTGGGGGGCTTCCACTGTTTCAGTCTCTCAGGGGCAAATTCGACATGACACCCAAAAACATTCCAGCTAAATTTGAGCTCCAAAAGCCAAATAGCGCTCCTTCCCTTCTAAGCCCCGGTGTGGGTCCAAACAGTAGTTTATTACCACATATGGGGTATTTACGTAATCAGGAGAAATTGTTTTACAAATGTTGGGGCGCTTTTTCTCCTTTATTCCTTGTAAAAATTTAAAATTTCCTAATTTTTTCACAAAAAAAGTAGATTTTCACCTTCACATACTAATTCAAATAAATTTAGCAAAAAAACTGTGGGTTCAAAATGCTAACTATACCCATAGATAAATTCCTTGAGGGGTATAGTTTCCAAAATGGGGTCACTTTTGGGGTGTTTCCACTGTTTTGGCAGCACAAGGCCTCCTCACACCTGACATGGTACCTAAAATATATTCTAATAAAATAGAGGCCCAAAATCCTCTAGGTGCTCCTTTGCTTCGGAGGCCTGTGTTTCAGTCCATGACCGCGCTAGGGCCACATGTGGGGTATTTCTAAAAACTGCAGAATCTGGGCAATAAATCTTGAGTTGCATTTCTTGGGTAAAACCTTCTGTGGTACAGAAAAAAATTATTACAAATGAATTTTTGAAGAAAAAAAATGAAATTTGTAAATTTCACCTCTACTTTGCTTTAATTCCTGTGAAACGCCTAAAGGGCTAAAATACTTTGTGAATGCTGTTTTGAATACTTTGATGGGTGCAGTTTTCAAAATGGGGTGATTTATGGTGACTTTCTAATATATAAGGCCCTCAAAGCCATTTCAGAACTGAACTGGTCCCTGAAAAAATAGCCTTTTGAAATTTTCTTGAAAATATGAGAAATTGCTGCTAAAGTTCTAAGCCTTGTAACGTCCTAGAAAAATAAAAGAATGTTCAAAAAACGACGCAAACATAAAGTAGACATATGGGAAATATAAACTAGTATGTATTTTGTGTGGTATTACTATCTGTTTTACAAGTAAATACATTAAAATTTAGAAAAATGCTAATTTTTGCTAATTTTCTCTAAATCTTGGCGTTTCTTACAAATAAATATTGAATTTAATGACAAAATTTTTTCAGTATCATAAAGTACAACATGTCACGAGAAAACAATCCCAGAATCGCTTGGATAGGTAAAAGCATTCTGGAGTTATTACCACATAAAGTGACACATGTCAGATTGGCAAAAATGGGGCTGGTCCTGAAGGCCAAAACAGGCTTAGACACTAAGGGGTTAAAGTGAATCTTTACCTTAGTATTATGGCTTTTTATGGCCAGCATTCTGTGCTGATTCATTTATTAATATATCTTGAAAGCGGTGAAACTCTGTTTTTCTAAAACAAGGCTCCAAATCCACGGCACAGTTAAATAGTAAATTTCTGGTTATCAGGAGCCATCAGATGAAGCCAGAATTGTATAATTTATTAAGGGGGATTAATCAATGGCTATGTGCCAGTATTATGGTTTAAAAAAAGTTGCAAATCATGTTGCATATTATGCAAGCTATATTTGCACAATAATTTGTGACTTTTTGCCGTTTTACACCGCCTGTGCCACTTCAAAAAAGTGGATGGGGCTTTTTATAATGGACGGGGCTACCCAAGGCCGGAAAAATTTACTATAATTAATGCCAGAAGCTGGCGTAAATTATAGTGTTCCTGGCTGTCTCCCGCTCCCACCATGTACTTACCTGTCTTTAGAGTCTCCCTTGTCCGGGCTATCACTGCACCGCTTCTCCGGACTGCCTGGCTTGCGGTCTCACCCGCAACATTCCACCAGTTCCTCAGCCTTTAACTAGTGCACTCGCTGACTCATCAATTAAAGGGCCAGAATGTGCCAAATTTACCCAGCTTTCCCAGGGTATAAAAGCTATCCTTCCCATCTGCTCTGGGCCTGATCAACTAGGTTCTACAATTGATTGTTCATTTTCTGCGGGAAATTGTTATTGGATTACCGTTAACAACGCTGTCTGAACTTTGACCACGTCTTGTCTGTTGCCTGCCATGACCTTCACTTTCGGGCTCCATAAAATCAGGGGTACAAGCCCAAAGCCATACCCCCCCAACAAAAAAAATGTAAGTTACTAAATAAGTATGCATTGCTAAATAATATCTTCACACCATGACCACATAGATCTACCATAAAAAACAATATAACCAATAATATCCCCATGCACTGAACATATTGTGATCACATACCCATTCAACACTGGCGCTCTGCAGAGTATAATCACCATACAATGCACATACAGTGGTCACATACCAGTTCCACACAGGTGCTCTGTATAGTATAATCACGCTGTAAATACAGTGCATTGAATACAGTACAATTATATCCAGTGACACAAAAGTGATATTCTCTTATTGGAGTCGTTCACTTTTCCTTAGTAACCTCTTAGTGCCCCACATAATAATAGTGCCTAGCTTTGTACAGCATACACCAACAGTGCCCCCACACATTAATAGTGCCCCATTGTACACTACACACTTAAATAGTGCCCTCTTTGTGTGGCATCCAGTAATAGTGCCCCCACATAGTGATGATGTATTTTAGTGTCCTCCTCATGGTAATAATGCCCCCTTAGTGCTCCTTAAAAAGTAAGGATGCCCCCTTAGTGCCACCACATAGTAAGAATGCCCCTTAGTGCCCCCCACAGTTATAACGCCCCTTAGTACCCCTCACACAGTAAAGATGGCTACTTAGTGCCCTCTCACAGTAATCATGCCCACTTAGCGCCCCCCACAGATTAAGTATATCCCCTTAGTGTCCTTACATAAAAATGATGCCTCTTTAATTCCTCCCTTACAGTGATGCCTGTGTAGTGTAATTGTACAGTAATGATGCCCCTTAGATTCCCCCAGTAGTGAAGTCCCCTTAGTGCCTTATACAGTATTGATGCACCTTTGTACCCCCAGAAAGTAATGATGCCCCCTTAGTGTCTCGCCACACACACAGAAATAGTGCCCTTAAAGTAATAAAAGTAATACACCTCTAGCCCATTCCCACAACAAATGGAGCATTTTATTTTTTAGACCTCTTCCAGCCTGTGAAGTCGCCAGCTCAATGAAGGCCGGCGTGATGATGTCAGTGCATTGCGCCAGCCTGCTTCTATGTCAGTGGTTACTGAGTGAATGGTTGAGCAGGAAGCTGATGATATAAAAGGCCTGTGTAATGATGGGGGTAGGGAAACAGACAAGTGAGCCCTAATCTACCCGCCACTCAGGCCCTGCCTACTTGCAACGACCCGCCCTAGGCGACGGGGTACAACTGGGTGACGGTCCCGACGCTCAATAAGTGCCCGACAGACCAACAGACAAGGGTACACAGAAGCAAGGGAAAAGGGGCAGTTGCCCACGGCAACACCGTGAGCAACAAGACTGGTGAACGAGCCGAGTCAAACCAGGAGTGTACGAGTTACCAAACGCAGAGCAGGAGAGTAGTGAACAAGCCGAGTCAAAGCAGGAGTGTACGAGGTACCAAACGCAGAGCAGGAGAGTAGTCAGTAAGCCAGGGTCAATATGAAGCAGGGTCAAATAGATCAAGAAGCTGCAGCAGGGCCAGGAAACCAAACGAGAAGAATCACAAGCAAGGAGGAACAGGAAAGGCAGGTATAAATAGACAGAGGGCCGGAGCTAGCTCCGTCTGGCCAGGCTGTGATAGGCTCTCCCACTCCTAAGCCTACCATCCTGAGTGGTGGAAGATGGAGTCAGTCTCACAGACATAGAAGCAGGTGCAGACTGATTACCTATGGGCGTTGACACAGAAGCTGTGCCTAATAGATCCTTTACAACCTGAGACAAAATCTATATTTACTATGACTTCCCCTATTTAGCTCTAACAGTTTTGAGGCCTTAATACTGCTGTCAGATTCCCTTAAAGGTCCATTTACAAGAACTAACATGAAAATAGTTGGGTCGAAGTTTAAAGAGGCTCTGTCGGGGGGCGGAGCTAGCGCTGAGACTGCATGGACGTGTCTCGCTGAGCTCCGTACATCCAGTGACCCACAGAAGCTAACATAAGCGGCATAAAACTTCACAATGGTGAAGTATGGAGGCAGTAAGGTGAGGGAAGCATCGGAGACCATTGTTCCGACCCCCTCACAAGCAAAGGTGGAGAAATACTTCGAGAAACGTGCCGTCTCCCTCCCGCCGAGAGGTCCCAAGATGGCGCCGTCCTCTCACAGACAGCAAGGAGACACGAGTGCAGACACCTCTGATGTGGAAGGAGAAAATGCTGACACCTTGCACGCTGAGGAACTACCATTGACGAGACACTTTATCACTCAGGTACTTACCAGAACACTGGAACCGGCTATAAAAGATATTGCAGAGATAAAGCAAGATATTAAGCAAATTGGCCACAGGGTTGAGACCCTGGAAAATAATCAAGCAGCCATTTTAGAATTTAATGCAGCAACAGTGCAAAGCTTCTCCTCTTGCCAACTTACATTCAATACTATCTTTAGATCTCTTGAGGATCAAGAAAATCGTAGCCGCCGAAATAACCTAGGTTTTCGTGGTATCCCTGAATCGGTATCACCGACAGAAATTTCGGATGCCATTATGTCCATATCCCGCTCTATCCTGGGAGACACTTATTCTGAAAAAGAAATAATTATTGAAAGAGCACACAGAGCACTACGCCCGAAGCCTAAGGTTAACGAGCCGCCTAGAGATATAATTTGCAAATATCTTAACTTCAAAGTGAAAGATAAAATCCTCTTTAAGTCTCGGGAAGCTGCACCATTCTTATTTAAAGGCATAGTGATCTCCATTTACCAAGATTTAGCAGCGGTCACCCTTCAGAAGCGGCGTAAGCTTAAACCACTTACAGATCTCCTACAAGCAAGAAAATTTTTATATCATTGGAACTTTCCTTTTGGTCTATCCTTCTTGGTGGAGGGCCACAGGTTTAACATCTCGTCTGTGGGTGATCTCGCTGAAGTATACGATCACCTAGGAATTGCTCCTCTGCAAATCGAAGATTGGGACCTTGTAACGGATCTCGCTTCTCTCCCTCCAGTCACTCAGACCACTCCGTGGAAGCAAAATCCAGCGTTCAAAGCGCCGAGGCATAGGAAAAGAGCAGGTCGTATGACTCCGAGGAGATTGGTGGAAGATAATGACTGATCTATGCGTTTATGTGTCCTTTCGTTCGATTTTCTCTGAGCTAGCTAAATATGTAAAGTTTATTTTCTTCACTTACCATGATGTGATACATATCTGCTATGACCTTGTCTGCTCATTATTTCTCTACTTATGGTAGTTATCTTATGCAATTGCACTCATATTGCCATTGTAGAGTCCGTAAATTGTGGGTTTGGAATCTATTATGGCTATTACCCCACACTATATTTTAATGTTTTACACTCCATTGTTACTTACAGACGCTGCTGATATACATTCTGTCACGTTCATAGACATGGATGCACGTTCTGTACAACCATTTGTTGAATTAGGGTTTACTCTAATGCTACGGTTTCTGCTGTTAACTGTCAGGTTGCCTAGACAGGTTTATTTTTCACTGTTGGTACATGTATATTTCTACTACATTGGAATCTCTAGTAATGCTGTATCATGGCGTCCTTAAAGATAGTTTCATATAATGTCACAGGTTTTAACTCCCCCTCTAAGAGATGTCAGATTTTTTCTTCTCTCAAAAAGGCATCTTGTGATGTCATAATGCTACAGGAAACTCACTATAAGAACAACCATTTCCCTAATTTCTCCTTCTCACATTTTCCTGTCTGGCATCATTGCGGAATTCCACACTCAGCCTCTAGAGGAGTGAGTATAGGCTTCCGACGTAATTATCCCTTTAATTATTCGTCTCATCTCCAAGATGTAGAGGGAAGATATTTATTTTTGAAGGGTACCGTGGGAGATCAAACGTTCACATTTGCGAATCTTTATGCCCCAAATACGTGTCAAATTGCATGGCTGTTGTCTACGTTTGCTCTCTTAGATTCATTTTCAGAAGGTTTGGTTCTTATTGGTGGAGATTTCAATTTAACTATTGATCCATTGGTTGATTCCTCCTCCAAGAAGTCGGCTTTATCGGTTAATGCACTATGTAAATTTAAATCTTTACTAATGTCGTATGGTTTAATAGATGTTTGGAGATGTCTAAACCCGACTCAGTTGGATTGCACCTATTATTCATCTGTACATTCTTCCTACCACAGGTTAGACTATTTTTTTCTCTCCAAATCCTCACTTAAATATTGCTCCCAAGTGGAGATAGGTTCGCAGTTGCACTCCGATCATGCTCCTATTTTTCTAACTTTAAACTTCCCGAACAGGCACAAACGTTCATCTACCTGGAGGCTAAATGATTCTATACTAGGCTCATTGACTGTTAAAGAGCATTTCAAATCTAAATTAGCTGATTACTTCCAAATTAATGAAACCCCGGAAGTTTCCCCTGAAATAATCTGGGACGCTCATAAGGCGTTTATCTGTGGCCATTTTATTAGCTACTGTTCCCACCTACAAAAAGAACGAACTAAGTGTGTTGACGAACTTTTAATTAAAATTCAGAAAGTGGAGAGATTGAATAAAGCATCTGTCGCGATACAGCATACGCAGGAGTTGACTTCCTTGAGAACTCAGCTGTTAAATAAATTGAACTTGTCCTCAGCCAAGTCCTTTATGCATTCTAGACATAAATTTTATGCACATGGAAATAAAGCTTCTAAGTTTATGTCTAAAAGGTTTAAACAAAGACATACTCTTAACTACGTACATATGCTGAAAGACGCGACAGGCGCTTATATCTACTCTTCAAACTCTATAGCTGAACAATTTCGTTCTTACTATAACAATCTTTACAATCTAACAGCAGCTGATACCTCCTCACTTAAGACAGACAGACTCTCGCTCATTTCTAAATTTTTGGAATCCTTATCTTTACCACAGATTTCTCCCTCCCAAAGGGAGGGGCTGATTCAGCCAATTCACTATGACGGAATTAGAAGTTGCCCTGAGGCAAACTCCTCCCGGTAAATGTCCGGGTCCAGACGGCCTACCTGTTATATATTACTCCTCATTTAGGGATGTATTACTACCTAGATTGTTGTCATTAGCGAACCTCTCTCTACGGGGAAATCCACTTTCCTCTGATATCACTCATGCACATATTACTCTTATTCCTAAAGAGGGTAAAGACTCGTCCTCTTGCTCCAATTATAGACCCATCTCTCTTCTCAATGCAGACCTAAAACTTATTGCTAAATTATTGTCAAACAGACTTAAACATATTCTTCCTGATATTATTTCACCCGACCAGGTAGGGTTCGTTAAAAATAGAGAAGGTAAAGATAATTCTCTTAGAGTCCTGCACGTTTTACATTATTCACGCAGACACAAACTTCCTATGGTCCTTCTCAGCACAGACGCCGAGAAGGCATTTGATAGGGTTGACTGGTTATATATGAGAAAAGTTTTGCTGTCCTTTAATTTCCCTATCCCCTTCATAGACGCTATATTTTCAATGTATGCCTCTCCCTCCGCATCTGTCATGGTGAATGGGGTCTTATCTTCCCCCTTTAAGATACGTAATGGTACAAGACAAGGCTGCCCTTTATCTCCGTTACTGTTCTTGACAGTTATGGAGACCCTCATGCAGGCAATAAGATTAGATACTGAAATTCAGGGGATACGCCTAGGGGGCAGAATGCATAAGGTAGCGGCATACGCTGACGATATGTTATTGATGATCCCCAATCCCGAAACTGCTCTCCCCAGACTCCAATACGTTTTTGATTTATTTAGTATTATGTCAAATTTTAAAATTAACAAAGGGAAATCTCAGGCCTTAGGATTCTCCTTACCAGAGGCCCGGAAAAAACAATTGACAAGTGGCTCTGACTATGATTGGACCTCTCCCTACCTGAAGTTCTTGGGTATTAAGATTGGGCATGATTTGGATAATCTATTTTCCCTAAACTATGCCTCTTTCCTCGCCGCTTTGCCGGCCCAACTAAAGAGGTTTGAAGTCCCTTTTATCTCATGGTTTGGTAGGAAGAATGTTTTAATGTCATTTATTCTCCCTAAGCTTACATACCTTATGCAAGTTCTGCCGATACCACTTAATAAGACATTCTTTACAGAGGTTAATAGATTATTTGTTAAATTTATATGGCAGAACAAGAAAGCTAGAATTGCTAGAGACATCTTGTCCAGACCCAAATCAAATGGGGGTATAGGTCTACCTGATCCTGAAAAATATTATCAGGCCATACATCTATCGAGGATCATAGACTGGATCCACGCCCCGTTATATAAGTTATGGGTGTCAATAGAAAATGATCTTTCCTCAATACCTCTCCGCACATTAGTACTATATATCGGGGACTCTACAAAGGAGGCCAAGATATATAATCCAATTACACTGGCGACGTTTAAGGTCTGGCGTTCTTTTCTATTATGTCCAGACAATTGTTCAGTCCCTTCCCCTCTACTACAAGTTAAAGATATATTGAGCCTTGCTCAAGGTGCCTTAAAGGAAAGTATTCCTAATGTGATTGCCTCCTCAGAATGCCCGTTGACACGGCTTTTTGATGACCTTGGTGATATAAAAGATGACTCGTCTCTGTCCGCTATACTAAATATCCCCATTCATCACTACCCCTTGCTTTCCTTCATTAGACTTAAGGTCAGGGCTCTAGATAAGGTAATTAACGAAACACGCCCTCTATTATGGTTTTAAAAGCTTTTGTCACAGACATCACCAGTCCTCAAACCAATTTCTTTATTGTATAAAAGACTCATCTCACCCACCTCATCTACAACTCCATATTTTGTTAAAATATGGGAAAGAGATCTTAACAGGCCCTTCTCCGAAGTTGAACTTCACAAATTGTTGTTGGCTCCACATAAAATGTCCAGATGTGTCCGTATTCAAGAGAATGGATACAAAATTTTATCCAGGTGGTACAAAACGCCCGATATAACCTCCATATACACACCGACACACTCAGACACTTGTTGGAGATGCAATTCAGATAGAGGTACTTTTTTACATATCAGGTGGTCCTGTACCGTCATTCAAAAATGGTGGAAAGATATCTTTGCCTATTGTAACAATGTATGTGGCACTAAGGTTTTAGCTTCCCCAGATCTTGCTTTGTTATCGATCAACCCCCCTTCTACTACGATCCTATCCTCAAAATTATTTCAGATTCTGCTAATTGCTGCGAGACTACTGATCCCCTCTTACTGGCTGTCTGTTGAAACCCCGTCGGTAGCACATTGGATAGCGAAAGTAGACCAAATTTATAGATTGGAAGAAATTTCTCATTGGGAAAGTTATTCCAGAGATACCTTCTTGACAATATGGGAACCCTGGAGGAAATACAGAAAATTTTCATAACCAGTGATAATGCCCCTGAATACCCCAATATCTGTATCTTCTCTAGGTTAACTCTCATGCAGAAGATTTCTTTTTAGGTGGTTTTTTATCTCATCTAAATTGATGATATTGTATAACTGTATTTGACTATCTGCTCATATAAATACTTGCACTTTCTTTGAGTACTGCGATATTACATGAACATGCATGTACTATGTAATTTGTTTTATGTTTGTTGTTTCTTTTTGTTAATTTGTTTTTCCTTTGATATTTTTTATATTTTTTACGTTTTACTTTATAATGCGTTTTTCTTTCAATAAAAATCTCTAAAAAAAAATACATAAATAAAATAAAGAGGCTCTGTCACCAGATTCTCAAATTCCTATCTCCTATTGCATGTGATCGGCGCTGCAATGTAGATAATAGTAACGTTTTTTTGTTTTTTTAAAAGCGTTCATTTTTGGCCAAGTTATGAGCTATTTTATATATATGCAAATGAGCTTTGAAATGGACAACGGAGTGTTTTTTTTTCGCTATGTCCAACTGGGCGTGTATTGTGTTTTTAACTGGGCGTGTTTATGTGTATGACGCTGACCAATCAGTGACCAGTCAGCGTCAACACTCCTCTCCATTCATTTACACATCTGCACAGCATTCTTACTAGAACGATGTGCAGCCACATACACAAGTGTCCTGATAATGAATACATATGAAATCCAGCCTGGACGTCATGTGTACTCAGAATCCTGACACTTCTGACTATTTTCTCTGAGATTAAGTGGCTTGGCAACATATGATCTGAAAAAAAACTATTTCAGAATAATATTTATTTCTGTACACTAATCTTTAGATACAACAAAACTGCAATAGATAACAGCTTATAACATTGTTTGTGTCTGCTTATGCTACCGAATCAGATGGGGCAATCACCAAAAACCTGCTTCGCTTCACACAGTTTCAAACCCCTTTATTCCCTTCACACAGCCATAGACTGAAATGATAGCATTCTGACCGCCTGAAGCTGCCACTAGGTGGCGCTTAATGAAGACATATTTATACAGCACCTATTAAAATCCATAATACTTTTGTCTACAGTAAGCTCCCCCTAATGGCTTCGATGAAGATATATTATGACAGCACAGAATTTTGGGCCTATTTAGTAACACTTAATCATGAGGTACTTTTATCATTCCATGATATTACAATTCTTCTTCCCGCAATCATTGACCTCAGTAACAGAGTTATCTAACAACCATTTGTGGCATTAATAGCAGACAGATACAGTTACATACATGTATTTGCCACAGGCTGTACCACAGTTTAGGTAAATGGAAGTCGATGTTCCTTGTTTCAGCCTGGGCATCCTATGCAACATCCTATGCACTATCCACCAACAACCACTTGAAGCCTATCCTCAAAAAAAAACATGGAAAATGGTGAACTTATAGAGGGACTATTACTAGTTATAAACAGAAACAATCATGGCACCAACAAGTCCCAGTATAACTAGCAGTTGTCCTATTGTGCACTATTTAACATGTGACCTACTGACGTTGAGAGGAGCATTGGATCCTCCGAATTAGGTGCTGGATTGATAACCCATATTTGGGCAGGACATCAATTAGATCTTGAAAATTATGAAGAATCGGTACAAAAAGTATATTAGAAAATGGTGTAACTTTTTATTATATGAAGAATAAATTTATTTGCTGGAACTGGAATGCTTCTTTCATTTTGTTTAGAGTGGGCAAATATATCATTTTGAAAGTATATAAAGTATATAAACTAGAAAGTATTGAAAATTACTGAACTGATCAAATTCTTCACACAAAGATATGAATGTGGAAATAAATATTAATTATGCGATGTGCCGCGATAGGCAGTTTATACACATGGGAGACAGATTTTGGTTCCTATAGCTTACAGTCAAATTAACTTTGTAGGAAGGAAATAGACACAAGAAGTCAAAATTAATTATCTAAACTTGGACTGCGAGAGTCAAAGTGCAAAGCAAATGTCATGTACTTGTCTGGTTCCATTAGCATGCGGTACGAGCAGAGAGATGAAGGTAAGAAGGGGATCGTCTGCTAATGAATGCAGGGCAAGGATAACAGACAAGCAGTATGGAGAAGTCTATTATGAAAATTTAAAAGACATCTCTTCTTAAATATTAACATTTAATGTAACTCACTCGGTAAATGCTGATTCTTTTTATTTTTTTATTTTTTTCGTTGATTCCCTTTTCCTTAATAACTGTCTCTCTGCTAAATCTAGCATTTATAAGGACACAAAAGTTTGGAATCAAAACAAAATATCTTTGTTTTTTAAATAATTAATGGTTTCTTTAATCAATATACCACAAAATTAACCTGAAATTTTAGTCAATAAAATATCATAACTAATCCTCGATTTGTAGCAATCCCTGCTCTGCAGATGTTTGACATCAGAGATGTATCTTGAAGCTCATTGACTCCAGTGTAAATCTGCAACAGGGCCAGGCTGTATGCCATTTTAATACTGGTGTTTTTTTGTGTGACAGAGGAATCTTTGGACCCCCCTCATTCACCAAGATGACAGCTACCTCTGCACCTTTTATAGCTACACTTTTGTTTGACATTCTAGCTGTCAGTTAATGGAAGATAATAGAGAACTTGTCAAGTTTCTTATACATTTTGCTAATTTGCCCAAAATATAAAGTAATGCCACTTATTGAAATGATTATTCAAACAAAAAACAAAAATTCAGCTTTTGCGCAGACGAGATGACCACCCCACTCTTAAAATTATATTTACCTGGTTCCCACCAATCCAGAAATCTATGGGAGTCTTCTTGTAGGCCTTTCCTTTGGCCTCCTAACATGCCTAGGTCCTGGCCAGCTGTAATGTCGGGGTAGGGGGACAGACAGGTGAGCCCTAATCTATCCGCCACTCAGTCCCTGCCTACTTGCACGGCCCGTCCTAGGCGATGGCGTACAACTTGGCGATAGTCCCTCAATAAGTGCACGACAGACAAACAGACAAGGGTACACAGAAGCTAAGGGAAATGGGGCAGTTGCCCACAGCAGCACCGTGAGCAACAAGAGTAGTGAACGAGCCGAGTCAAACCAGAAGTGTACGAGGTACCAAACGCAGAGCAGGAGCGTAGTCAGTAAAGCCAGGGTCAATTTGAAGCAGAGGTCAGTAGTACTAGCAGGAACAGCATAGCCAGTAAACCAGACGGAATCAGAGGCAAAGGAAGAGCAGGAAATGAAGGTATAAATAGACCGAGGGCGGGAGCTAGCTCCGTCTGGCCAGGCTATGATAGGTTCTCCCACTCCTCAGCCTACCAGCCTGAGTGGTAGCAGATCGAGTCACTCTATCAGACCTAGGAGCAGATGCAAACTGATTAACCACGGGCGTCGACACAGAAGCTGAGTCTGGCAGATACTTTACAGTACCCCCCCCTTTTATGAGGGGCCACTGGACCCTTCCTAGTTGGACCTGGCTTATTGGGGAAACGAAGATGGAACCTCCTGAGCAGTACCCCAGCGTGAACATCCCGGGGGGGTACCCAAGTCCTCTCCTCAGGCCCGTATCCTATCCAATTGACGAGGTACTGGAGGAAGCCTTGGATCATCCTGCTGTCCATAATCTTGGCCACCTCGAATTCTACCCCTTCAGGGGTGAGAACGGGGAGCGGAGGTTTCCTCGGGTAGCCAAGGACGGGGAGCAGCGTTTCAGGAGGGAGGCATGAAACACATCGTGTATATGAAAAGACGGGGGTAACTCCAGCCAGAAGGAGACAGGGTTAAGGACCTCAAACCGGGGAGCAAATTTTTTGGACGGAACTTTAAGACGCAAATTTTTTGAAGACAGCCACACCAGATCCCCGACCACAAACAAGGAGTTAGCAGAACGTCTTCTATCTGCATGAGTCTTTTGTATGCTCTGGGACGTCTCTAGGTTCTTATGAACCTGGGCCCAGACTGTGCACAGTTCCCGATGAACTACATCTACCTCGGGATTGTTGGAACCACCAGGTGAAACGGAGGAGAGCCGTGGATTAAACCCAAAATTACAGAAAAAGGGGGAGACCCCTGACGAGTTACTGACCCGGTTATTAAGGGAAAATTCGGCGAGGGGAATGAAGGAGACCCAATCATATTGACAGTCGGGGATAAAACACCTTAAATATTGTTCTAGAGACTGATTAGTCCTCTCAGTTTGGCCATTAGTTTCAGGATGGAAGGCCAAGGACAGATCAATCTCCAACTTTTTACAGAAAGCTCTCCAAAACAATGAAATAAATTGTACCCCTCTGTCAGAAACAATATTGACAGGAACCCCATGGAGATGCAGGATGTGTTTGACAAACAAGGTAGCTAACGTCTTGGCATTGGGTAGTTTCTTGAGGGGCACAAAGTGGCACATCTTACTGAAGCGGTCTACTACAACCCACACCACCGACTTGCCTTGAGATGGAGGCAGATCGGTGATAAAATCCATGGAGATATGGGTCCAAGGTCTCTGGGGAATGGGCAACGAACATAGCAAGCCTGCTGGTCGGGACCTGGGAGTCTTGGACCTAGCACAAATTTCACAAGCGGCGACGTAGGCCTTAACGTCTTTAGGCAACCCAGGCCACCAATAGTTTCTAGCAATGAGGTGCTTGGTACTCAGGATGCCTGGGTTACCATGATCATGCTTGATAAAGGTCCTATAGTAGGACGGAAACGTTGCAGCTTGTGCTGGCTTAATAAACCACAATTTTTTGCTATGGGACTTTCTTCAATATTGATCTATATCCCCTGGATCGGGATTGCCTGCTTGGACCTGAGACCATCTTGGAATTGCATTGTGAGTGCTGCTGCTTTTCCATTGTATATATATATATATATATATATATATATATATATATATATATATATATATATATATATATATAGCAAACAAGAAAGCAGCAGCACTCACACAGGAAAAATCGATCAGGTGCCCAGCAAAACGTCCCGATCCTCGGACGTGTAATAGTATACAAAGAAAGGAAATTTGCAGCACTCCAATGTGAAAAAAGTGGTGGTTTATTCAATCCAAAAACAACAGCAGTTGTTTTTGGATTGAATAAACCACCACTTTTTTCACATTGGAGTGCTGCAAATTTTCTTTCTTTGTATATATATATATATATATATATATATATATATATATATATATATATACAGTTCAAAAGCAAATGAACACAGCACTCCAACATACCTATATATTAGGCCATGTGCTCGTTACTAGAGGATGAATCAGTTCCCCAAATAGAATGTAGAAAAAACATAGAGCAAAGTAACGGCACCAGGACTTCAGAGTAGATGAAATAGGGTGGATTTATTCAGCTCAAGTGAGCGACGTTTCGGTTCGTCACAGAACCTTTCTCAAGCTATATACATATATATATAAATTTAAAGGTGTACATAGCCTTTAAACTGTAACCAAACTTTTATCATGTCATACTGACATGTCAGAAGTTTTCATTGGTGGGGGACCGAGCACTGAGATCCCCACCGATCGCTAAAACGAAGCAGCAGAAGTGCTCAGGTGAGCGCTGTGCCGCTTAATTTATGATCGACTTTCAGCCAAGTGAGCGGTGTACGGACTCATATACTTTCTATCGAGCCTGTACACTGGTCCAAGGAAAGCCAAACAGAATTGAAGCGGCACACCGCTCACCCGAGCACTTCTGCTGCTTCGTTTTAGCGACTAGTGGGGGTCTCAGTGCTCGGACCCCACTGATCAAAACTTCTGACATGTTAAAAGTTTTTTTAAAAAGTTGTTACACTTTAAAGAGAACCTTTCACCTCCCCATACATGTGCAGCTGAGTGCAGCATGTAATAGGGAGGACTGCACAGGGCCGCCATCAGGAATTTCAGGGCCCCCTACAGCTACATTTTCTGGGCCCCCCTACCGTGGCACCGCCTGTTAACGGTACTCCGTCCAGTACTATATGATGGTACCCAGGGCCGCCATCAGGGGGGGTATTAGGGGTACTGATGTGAGAGGCCCGGCCAAACCTAATTGAAAGGGGGGCCCGGCAACTGCCGCGACTTGCCTTTGGTAGAAAAAAAACAGGCCCCTGCAATGGGGCCCGTTTTTTTCACCAAAAGATTGTCATGAGCTGCGGGCCCCCCTTTCAATTAGGTTTGGCCGGGCCTCTCACATCAGTACCCCTAATACCCCCCCTGATGGCGGCCCTGGGTAGCATGGGGGCCGTCAAACACCGCCGCCTGTGCGACCGATCACGCGCACCCGCAAACTCCCGCGCATGCGCACCGGCGACCGCCTGGAACCGCGCACCGAATTTTGAGGCAGATTTTGACCTGCCCACACTATCTTGCCGCGTTTTTTGCCTGCGGCGATTGAGGACAGCAGACAGAAAACGCAGCGAAAAATGCATTTTCTGCCTCCCATTGATTTCGATGGCAGGTCAGAGGCGGAACCGCGGCAAGAAAGGACGTGCTGCTTTTTCTTTTTTCCGCGACTGGCTCCCATTGATTTCAGATTAAATCAATGGGAGGCGGTTTTGGAAGTTTTTTGGTGCTGATTCTGACGCAGTGTCCGAGTCAATATCAAGGCCCAAAAACTCTGTGAACTGGGCCTTATTATTAGGGCTTATTCAGACGAACGTGTAATACATCCATGCAGCGCGCGTGATTTTCACGCGCCTCGCACGGACCTATGTTACTCTATGGGGCCGTGCAGACTGTCAGTGATTTTCACGCAGCGTGTGTCCGCTGCGTTAAACTCACGACATGTCCTATATTTGTGCATTGTTCGCGCATCACGCACCTATTGAAGTCAATGGGTGGGTGAAAATCACGCCCAGCACTTCCGCAGCAGTATAAACTATGAATGAAAACAGAAAAGCACCACGTGATGGTCTTAATGATGGCGGCTGCGCGAAAATCACGCATCATACGCTGCTGCCACACGGAGCTGTTATGGACCTTTTGCATGCACAAAATGCCACGTTTTTTGTGCGCGCAAAAAGCACACGCTCGTGTAAATCTGGCCTTAGGGTAGGAACACACTAGGCATGAACACTGCGGATTTTATGAAACACATTTTATTGTGGAAAATCCGAAGCGTATTACAGTCGCAGCAGAGTGGATGAGATTTGAACAAATCTCATTCACACGCTGCAAAAAAAATTGACCTGCAGTGTGGCTTTTTAAGCCGCAGCATGTCAATTTATTCTGTGGAATCGCTGCTCCTCTGTTGCGGAAATGCTGCGGTTCTGCCGCAAAAATCACAAATGAGAAAAAAAAAAAAAAGGTACTTTTTTACATTTAGCAGTCACATGGGATGAAACGTCATGACAGGAGGCCGGGCTGCGCTAAGAATAGAGGATCGCGTCACCTAAACTACGGCCGGGGTATGTCTAAACTTTTTTATAAATTTAAAAAAGTGCCTTTTTTTTCCCTCATTTGTGAGGACAGGAGACAAAAAACGCACCAAAAAAATGCATTTTCTGCCTCCCATTGATTTCGATGGGAGGTCAGAGGCGGAACCGCGGCAAGAAAGGACGTGCTGCTTTTTATTTTTTCCGCGACTGGTTCCCATTGATTTCAGATTAAATCAATGGGAGGCGGTTTTGGAAGTTTTTTGGTGCTGATTCTGACGCAGTGTCCGAGTCAATATCAAGGCCCAAAAACTCTGTGAACTGCGCCTTATTGTTAGGGCTTATTCAGACGAACGTGTAATACATCCGTGCAGCGCGCGTGATTTTCACGCGCCTCGCACGGACCTATGTTACTCTATGGGGCTGTGCAGACTGTCAGTGATTTTCATGCAGCGTGTGTCCGTGTGTCCGCTGCGTAAAACTCACGACATGTCCGATATTTGTGCATTGTTCGCGCATCACGCACCCATTGAAGTCAATGGGTGCGTGAAAATCAAGCCCAGCACTTCCGCAGCAGTATAAACTATGAATGAAAACAGAAAAGCACCGCGTGCTACAAATATACAAACAGTGTCATAATGATGGCGGCTGCGCGAAAATCACGCAGCCACGCATCATACGCTGCTGACACACGGAGCTGTTATGGACCTCTTGCAAGCGCAAAACGCCACGTTTTTGCGCGCGCAAAAAGCACACGCTTGTGTAAATCCGGCCTTAGGGTAGGAACACACTAGGCATGAACACTGCGGATTTTATGCAACACATTTTATTGTGGAAAATCCGCAGCGTATTACGGTCGCAGCAGAGTGGATGAGATTTTAACAAATCTCATCCACACGCTGCAAAAATAATGGACCTGCAGTGTGGCTTTTGGCTTTTTAAGCCGCAGCGTGTCAATGTATTCTGTGGAATCGCTGCTCCTCTGTTGCGGAAATGCTGCGGTTCTGCCGCAAAAATCACAAATGAGAAAAAAAAAGGCACTTTTTTAAATTTATAAAAAAGTTTAGACTTACCCCGGCCGTAGTCCTGGTGACGCGATCCTCTATTCTTAGCGCAGCCCGGCCTCCTGTCATGATGTTTCATCCCATGTGACTGCTGCAGCGGTCACATGGTCTACAGCGTCATCCCAGGAGGCGGGGCTACGTTCAGAAGAGAGAGATGCGTCACCTAAACTACGGCCGGGGTAAGTCTAAACTTTTTTTTCCCTGCAGGATTCCCGCAGCGGACATGCCTCACCAAACCTGCGCCACTATTTGGTGCGGTTTTGCTGGCGGAATTCCCTGCGGCTCCCGGGCGGATAAGCTGTGTAGTTTTACTCAGCATATCCGCCTAGTGTGTCCCTTATGATGTCGCTCCTGGAGCTGCTGCCGCTCTCTAAATAGGCAGTTGGTCCAGTAGAATTTGGAATTATTTTTTTTTGTGAACCAGCTTAAAAAAATACAAAACTTTTGTGTTAGGGCCTGTTCACATCACCGTTCGCTTCCGCTCCGGGGTTCCGTCTGAGGTTTCTGTCGGGTGAACCCCGCAACGGAAAGTGAAAGTGACAGCACAGCTTCCGTTTCCATCACCATTAGCGCAGTCGACTACGCTATTGATTCCGTCCGAAAACCAGCCGGAATGGTGACGAACGGAAACCATTAGCGATGTTTCCGTCACCATTGAGATCAATGGTGACTGAAACGGAAGCTGTGCTGTCACTTTCACTTTCCGTTGCGGGGTTCACCCGACAGAAACCTCAGACGGAACCCCGGAGCGGTGGTTCGTCACCATTCCGGCTGGTTTTCGGACGGAATTAATAGCGCAGTCGACTGCGCTAATGGTGATGGAAACGGAAGCTGTGCTATCACTTTCACTTTCCGTTGCGGGGTTCACTCGACGGAAACCTCAGACGGAACCCCGGAACGGAAGCGAACGGTGATGTGAACAGGCCCTAACAAAAAAAGTTTTGTATTTTTTTAAGCTGGTTCACAAAAAAAAAATAATTCCAAATTCTACTGGACCAACTGCCTATTTAGAGACCGGCAGCAGCTCCAGGAGCGACATCATAAGGGACACACTAGGCGGATATGCTGAGTAAAACTACACAGCTTATCCCGGGAGCCGCAGGGAATTCTGCCAGCAAAACCGCACCAAATAGTGGCGCAGGTTTCGTGAGGCGTGTCCGCTGCGGGAATCCTGCAGGGAAAAAAAAGTTTAGACTTGCCAGGGCCGTAGTCCTGGTGACGCATCTCTCTCTTCTGAGCGTAGCCCCGCCTCCTGGGATGACGCTGTAGACCGTGTGACCTGCAGCAGTCACATGGGATGAAACGTCATGACAGGAGGCCGAGCTGCGCTAAGAATAGAGGATCGCGTCACCAGGACTACGGCCGGGGCAAGTCTAAACTTTATCAATTTAAAAAAGTACCTTTTTTTTCTTCTCTTGTGTGATTTTTGCGGCAGAACCGCAGCATTTCCGCAACAGAGGAGCAGCGATTCCACAGAATACATTGACACGCTGCGGCTTAAAAAGCCACACGGCAGGTCCATTATTTTTGCAGTGTGTGGATGAGATTTGTTCAAACCTCACCCACTCTGCTGCGACTGTAATACGCTGCGGATTTTCCACAATAAAATGTGTTGCATAAAATCCGCAGTGTTCATGCCTAGTGTGTTCCTACCCTAAGGCCGGATTTACACAAGCGTGTGCTTTTTGCACGCGCAAAAAACGTGGCGTTTTGCGCATGCAAAAGGTCCATAACAGCTCCGTGTGGCAGCAGCATATGATGCGCGGCTGCGTGATTTTCGCGCACCCGCCATCATTATGACACTCTGTTTGTATGTTTGTAGCACGTGGTGCTTTTCTGTTTTCATTCATAGTTTATACGGCTGCGGAAGTGCTGGGCGTGATTTTCACGCACCCATTGACTTCAATGGGTGCGTGATGCGCGAACAATGCACCAATATAGGACATGTCGTGAGTTTTAGGGTAGATTCACACGAGCGTTGCGTTTTTGCGCGCGCAAACAACGCGGCGTTTTGCGAGCGCAAAAACCATTTGACAGCTGCGTGTGTCATGCGTGTCTGATGCGCGGCTGCGTGATTTTCGCGCAGCCGGCATCATAGAGATGAGGCTTGTCGACGCCCGTCACTGTCCAAGGTGCTGAAAGAGCTAACTCTTTCAGCACCCTCGACAGTGAATGCCGAACACAACAGCGAAAAACCTGTAAAAAAAAAAGATAAAGTTCCTACTTACCGAGAACTTCCCGGCCGTTGCCTTGGTGACGCGTCCTTGGTGACGCGTCCTTGGTGACGCGCCTCTCTTGACATCGGGCCCCACCTCCCTGGATGACGCGGCAGTCCAAGTGACCGCTGCAGCCTGTGATTGGCTGCAGCCTGTGCTTGGCCTGTGATTGGCTGGAGCTGTCACTTGAACTGAAGTGTCATCCCGGGAGGTCGGACTGCAGGAAGGAGACAGGAGTAATCGGTAAGTTAGAACTTCGGTTTTTTTTACAGGTTCATGTATTTTGGGATCGCAAGTCACTGTCCATGGTGCTGAAACAGTTTAACTCTTTCAGCACCATGCACAGTGAATCTCTCCCGACGTCGCGGACCGGAAATTTTTTTGCCGGGATCGGCCAAAACGAGTTTGGCCGAACCCGGTGAAGTTCGGTACGCTTGTCCGGCTTCGCTCATCGCAAAGACACTCCGTTTGGATGTTCGGAAACAGAAAAGCACGTGGTGCTTTTCGGTTTTCATTCATCCTTTTCACTGCTGTTGCGCGAATCACGCTCGTCCCACGGAAGTGCTTCCGTGTGGTGCGCGTGATTTTCACGCACCCATTGACTTCAATGGGTGCGTGATGCGCGAAATACGCAGAGTTATTGAACCTGTCGCGCTTTTTGCGCAGCAGACAAACGCTGCGCAAAAAGCACGGACTGTCTGTACTGCCCCATAGACTTGTATTGGTCCATGCGTGCCGCGTGAAAACCACGCGGCCCGCACGGACCGAATACACGCTCGTGTGAATCCCCCCTTACGCAGCGGACACACGCTGCGTGAAAATCACTGACAGTCTGCACAGCCCCATAGAGTAACATAGGTCCATGCGAGGCATGTGAAAATCACTGACAGTCTGCACGGCCCCATAGAGTAACACAGGTCCGTGCGAGGCACGTGAAAATCACGCGCGTTGCACGGATGTATTACACGTTTGTCTGAATAAGCTCTAACAATAAGGCCCAGTTCACAGAGTTTTTGGGCCTTGATATTGACTCGGACACTGCGTCAGAATCCGCACCAAACAACTTCCAAAACCGCCTCCCATTGATTTAATCTGAAATCAATGGGAGCCAGTTGCGGAAAAAAGAAAAAGCAGCACGTCCTTTCTTGCCGCGGTTCCGCCTCTGACCTCCCATCGAAATCAATGGGAGGCAGAAAATGCATTTTTCGCTGCGTTTTTTGTCTGCTGTCCTCAATCGCCGCGGGCAAAAAACGCAGCAAAAAAACGCGGCAAGATAGTGTTGGCAGGTCAAAATCTGCCTCAAAATTCTTTAAGGAATTTTGAGGCAGATTTTTTTTGCCTGCAAAATACTGTGTGAACAGGGCCATACATAAACAACACTTTGAGATAATTTACTCACTGTGTCAGAAGAGCTGCTCCCACTCCAGTCCTCTTCCGGCGATGTCTTCCAGGGGAGGTCTTCGGTCCAGACGTCCAGTCCTTCACCTCCAGCCAGGCTCCAGGTAAGTTTTGTCCATGTGTGTCCGCGGCTGCGCGCGCTTCGTTCGCGGGCGGTCTCCAGTGCGGGCGTTCGTGGATGCGCGCTCGCGAGTGTGCACGCGCGGGAGTTTCCTTGTGCGCGCGATCGGGTGCGCGCGCGCAGGCGGACGGTTTGACGGCCCCCCATGACGAGGGGAGGGGGCCCGCAGCAGCAGCAGCTCACGACATTCTTTTGGTGAAAAAAACGGGCCCCATTGCAGGGGCCCGTTTTTTCCTACCAAAAGAATGTCGAGGCAGTTGCCGGGCCCCCCTTTCAATTAGGTTTGGCCGGGCCCCTCACACCACTACCCCTAATACCCCCCTGATGGCGGCCCTGGGACTGCACAATCTCTGGGGCACTTTACATTTTTTTCCTACCCTCCTTCCTTATTTAGATATCAGTGCCGTAAAATTTGCCCCCGATATTTAAATAACCCCATGAACTGTCAATGGGGCGGTAATTGGCAAGGGGGCATGTAACATCGTTGTGACACTGTCCAATCAGCTACGGACAGTGTCAACAGCAAGAGCTGGAGAGGGGAGAACATGTGCGCGCGCACACTCTCACTTTTCAGCTCTCGGCAGGCACAGCTCCGATAACATGGAACAGAGGAAGAAGAGTTCACACTCCTCTTCTATGCCGTAGTGGTGGCAGAGCTGCGTGCACACACTCTCCTCTCTCCAGATCTTGCTGTGACACTGTCCGTAGCTGATTGGACAGTGTCACGGCGATGTTACACGCCCCCTTGCCAATTACCTCCCCATTGACTGTTCATGGGGCTATTTAAATATCAGGCGCCAAATATTACGGCACCGATATCTAAATAACGAAGGAGGCTAGAAAAAAAATGTAAAGTGCCCCAGGGTTTGTGCAGCCCTCCCTATTACATGCTGCACTCAGCTGTACATGTATGGGGAGGTGAAAGGTTCTCTTAAAAAGGAAAGGTGTTATAATTTTTTCATTTTTTATTTTATATGGTTTACTTTATGGGCCTATTTTTTCTAGTTATTTTAATATGTTCCCTAAAGTAACTATTTATTCATATGTTTGTACTTCTGTGGCGGCAGCCACCTTTATTTTTATTTTTCATACTGCTAATTTTTGTTTTGCAGGTTTCGCTGGACCATTTGGACTACGTCGTATATTCGTTGGACTACTTCGCTGGTTTAAGCTTTTTTCTTTTTTTTAATAAAATAGTTAAAGTGGATTGTGTGGAAGAGTTGTTATTTCAATAAAATAAAAATTTTTATGGCTCTGTTTTTAATACTTCATTACCGCCTTAGTAATGACAATTGTCTGATTGAGAGCGTCCATTACTAAGAAGGGGCTTAGTGTTAGCCAGTAATAAGGCTGGCACTAACCCCCTATTATTACCCCGGTACCCACCGCCACCAGGAGTACTTTGAAGAGCTGGGTACGATCCAGCACCCGACCGTCTGAAGTGAAAGGCGAGTACTGGGGTGGCTGCAGGCTGGTAATATCAGGCCAAAAACCATGGCCCTTTCCACCCTGGTAATGATAGACTGCTGCTGCTGTATTGTATCTGGCTGGTTATGAAAAATGGAGTGGCTCACACGTAATTTTTTTTCAAATATTTTTTTTTTTTAAATGACGTGGGGTTCCCGCTATTTTTTATGACCAGCCAGATACAATAAAGCTGCAGCAGGCTAGCATTACCAGGGTGGGAAGAGCCACGTTTTCGTCCCTTCCCAGCCTGATGAAACCAGCCTGCGGTCGCCCCGCTGCCTAACCGTCGTTTCAGATGGTCGGGTACTGGATCGTACTCCCCACGCGGCAGTGAGAACTGGGGTAATAATAAGGGTTAGTGAGAGCCTTTTTCCTGGCTAACACTAAGCCCCTTCTCGGTAATGGACGCTCTCAATCAGATAGCAGCCATTATTAAGGCCATAAAAATGTATTAAAAAAAACCCATAATAATGTTTTTATTATTATTGAAATCTAAACTTTCCCACCAACCCTCTTTTACCATATTTTTTTTTTAAAAAAAAGTAGATCATCGCAGTAATCCAATGAATCTATGACTTAGTCCAAACGGTCCAGCGGAAGGGAACCTACCAAAAAAAAGTTAGCAGTATAAAAATTTAAAAAAACTTACATTTGCCACAATAGAAACTATAGGTCAAGGAAAAAGTATTCCTCTTCATGTAACTCTGCTACCTATGAACTGAAAAGTCATCCGCCAGAGGGAAAAATGTTTCCCCATGGCAGAGTACAAGAAAGTCTAATTCCCAGTTGAGGCTTTCTTGTACTCCGCCATCAAGAAAAGTTTTTCCTCCTGGTGGATGATTTTTCCGTTGATAGGTAGCAGAGTTCTTCCGCAGTGCAGGTTAGGGGGGAAAACTCGCCAATTGCCCAGTGCCCCCAGAATGGGCCGCTACACTTGGGCCAGTGCTGTGTGCTTGCCCCGCAGACTAAAATTTGCCAGCCAAGCCATGGCCAATAGCTCCCTGCTCCGCCGTTTGCTCTTGTAGGCCACAGCCTGGTTTAGACCTGAGGTCTACAAGAGACCGGGAGCACGCTGACGACATCAACTGCCCGGCACGATGACGTCACTGCATCATGCTGTCCACGCCGGGTCTATTAGGTAATGAAAAGGGGGCAAAAAAAAGTGGCATACAAAAGAGGGCATCCTTATTGTGGTGGCATAAAGCAGGCATTTATAAAGAGGCAAAATTACTGTGGGGGCATTATTACTGAGTGTGGCCGAAGAAGTAGCATTACTACTGAGTGGAGACATTATTTCTATGGGGACATAAAGGGGGTATTAGTACTGAGTGGGAATTCTATTACTGGGTGAGGGCCCTAAAAGTGGCTCTATCACTGAGTAAGGCATAAAGGGGACACTAACACTGTGTAGGGGAACAAAAGTAGCACTTACTGTGTGGGGCCTTTGGTGGAACAAAAGGGTGTGTGTACTATTACTGTGTGGGGCACCTAGTATAGTATGTATAGGGAGTTTGTGTAGAGGTAGGGAATAGTTAGGGAGTGCACTAGAAAAGCATGGAGCCAAAGATATCTGTGTCATATTCTTCAGGCTGGGTTCACACAACCTATTTTCAGGCGTAAACGAGGCGTATTTTGCCTCGTTTTACGCCTGAAAATAGGGCTACAATACGTCGGCAAACATCTGCCGATTCATTTGAATGGGTTTGTCGACGTATTGTGCAGATGACCTGTAATTTACGCGTCGTCGTTTGACAGCTGTCAAACGACGACGCGTAAATTCACTGCCTTGGCAAAGAAGTGCAGGGCACTTCGTTGCAACGTAATTTGAGCCGTTCTTCATTGAACTCAATGAAGAGCAGCTCAAGATATACGAGCGTCACAGACGCCTCGTATATTACGAGGAGGAGCATTTACGGCTGAAACGACACAGCTGTTTTCTTCTGAAAACAGTCTGTCATTTCAGCCGTAAATGACAGCTAGCGTGTGCACGTACCCTTAGGGCTTAGGAAATCGTGTCCGGGAGAAGTTATCATTGTGATCTTGGCTGGATGAAGAAGAAAAGGTGAAAGTGAGCGACTTCAATCTGGGAAGACGTCATCTGTGAGTCACTCGATATAACTATAATGTAATCACTTATATGGTCTGCAGATATCTTGTGTATAACTGGCATCTACCTCTATAAGGTCTTGGTATGGTGGTAATATTGGTCTATATATAGTGTGTTTTATTCACTAACAGTATGGTGTGTTTTTTCTGACACTATGTTGAGGTAATATGTGATCTTGGTTTGGTAGTTTTATTCAGTAACAGTATGGAGGTATTATTCAGTAACAGTATAAAGGTATTATTCATTAACAGCATGGAGGTATTATTCAGTAACAGTATGGAGGTATTATTCAGTAACAGTATGGGGGTATTATTCAGTAACAGTATGGGGCTATTATTCAGTAACAGTATGGAGGTATTATTCAGTAACAGTATGGAGGTATTATTCAGTAACAGTATGGAGGTATTATTCAGTAACAGTATGAAGTTATTATTCAGTAGCAGTATGAAATTATTATTCAGTAACAGTATGGAGGTATTATTCAGTAACAGTATGGAGGTATTAGTCAGTAACAGTATGGAGGTATTATTCAGTAACAGTATGGAGGTATTATTCAGTAACAGTATGGAGGTATTAGTCAGTAACAGTATGGAGGTATTATTCAGTAAAAGTATGGGGGTATTATTCAGTAACAGTATGGGGTATTATTCAGTAACAATATGGAGGTATTATTCAGTAACAGTATGGAGGTATTATTCAGTAACAGTATGGGGGTATTATTCAGTAACAGTATGGGGGTATTATTCAGTAACAGTATGGGGGTATTATTCAGTAACAATATGGAGGTATTGTTCAGTAACAGTATGGGGGTATTATTCAGTAACAGTATGGGGGTATTATTCAGTAACAGTATGGAGGTATTATTCAGTAACAGTATGGAGGTATTATTCAGTAACAGTATGGGGCTATTATTCAGTAACAATATGGAGGTATTGTTCAGTAACAGTATGGAAGTATTATTCAGTAACAGTATGGAGGTATTATTCAGTAACAGTATGGCGGTATTATTTGTAATGTTGGTCTTACAATCTATGTAAATTACTGTGGTGGGGGCTGTGGGGAAGTGTGAGTGTGGCAGCAGATGATCAGGCTAAGAGACAGTCCGCAGAGTGGCATGTGATGCACTTTGACAGGTAGGTGAGACTTACGTGTGGGATGTGGGCCCATAACTTATGTACAGCCCAGGGCCTAAGATCATATTAATCCACCACTGGCATCGAGCCAGCACAGGCAGACCACTACAATACAGCAGGTAGAGCAAAGAAACCAGCCCAGGACGTGCCGCTTCAAAACAGGCCTTGAAGTTTCACCTGGCAAGAAGATGTGTTAAACCATTTTCAGTGTTAATGCTGCGTTGTTGATCTATGATACTAAAGTAATACAGTAAGAAGAATTCTTTAAATCTTTTCTATACATCAAACAGCACTTTAACAAATAAACAACAAATGTTTTCCTATTTTATTTTTTTTTTATATATTGCGTGTTCGTTGTGTAAAGCTAGTAATGAGAAAACTCGGATAGATTGGGGGGGGCGTCTTTTTATAGTTCGCCTCAGGCAGCAGAGAGGCTAGGTTCACCTCTGGGTAGGTATAATATAAAGGAGCCAGATATTTTGTGCATACTGACTCCTAAAATGTAAATCGTGTACTTTGCTTTCTATAACATGATTTCTGTAAATAATCAATGATGGCACCAGTATAACAGACTAGAGAAGGAGACATTATGTCTAGAAGAATACTTATTGATGTTTCTTGTAGCCTTCATGGATATATGTACTGCAAAAAAGTCTCATCCATCTGCACAGGATACAGTACGACTAGTGAATGTGCGCTGGCTTGTGTTTGTTAAACATTAGTAATCATTACTTTCCCTTTCCATACATCCAGATTGGGAAACATTATCACTGGCATTATACTACAAGATAATGAAATATCCTTCTCATAATATCATTTGAAATTAAATTACTTCAATTGTTGAGGAAGAGAAATAAAAAATATCTTAGCTAATGAAGCTTGAAATAGAATTGAATAGTTGTATTTCATTGTAACACTTACACAAGCAAGACGATGATATTAGCCAAACACAAGTAAATTAGATACACAATCCAATGTTTGAGATGGTTAGAAGGTAAAAGTAGAAATAGATATTAATGTGACTGGCACAATATCTAACCAGCCATTTTATTGCATCTGTGTTATTGATTATGTATATGTTACAGAAGCAAAACGTCAAATTATTAGATAAATATTCAGAACATATTAGTACGGAATGAAAACAATTTGACAAAAAATTATGTGAGATTATATGCATGGTTTTGTAAAAATTTTATACAATTGAAGCTGACTTAAACAGGCCCTGTCAGCTCACCTGACATGTCTGTGTAATTAAATACTTGTATTCCTCATGAAATAACAATACAAATGCATCTTTTCTTAGAACTCCGCATTGTGCTGTTCCTCTAGGAAATGTATGAATAAATTGACAACTGGCATTATAACTCCCCTTGTTTATAGGGTGCGTCCATATACGATCTGAAATTGTCCAATTAGTGCGTACAGTGTCAGGGACACACCCTATTCATAAGGGTAGGTGGTAATGCCCAATTGTAAATTTATTCATATATTTCCAGGAAGAATAATAGAGGATTGGTACAACGCAAAGTTTTAAGAATTGTTATTTTATGGGGAATACAATTATTTACTAAAACAGACATGTTACTTGGCACCACGGCATCCTCTACAGGTTGTGGTACAATCATGGGGTTTGCATTGGCATGACATGATTAAATTTTTTGCAATAGTCCCAAGGTCACTTGCAACTTTTTTCCCATAGAAAAACATGGGGTCTTGGTAATCACACTATTTTACACTGACTTGTGAGTAATACCATGGAGCCCTGGCCTTCTTGTCATTGTTTGGCTTCATTGACTAATCTGTTCTATCCCAGTCAGCTATATTTTCAATATAAATTATTTAGTTTTACATTATTCCTCTACTTTGAAGGTACTTTTAAAAAAGTATTAGAGTATTGCCTAAATGTCAATTGTCTAATATAATTCTACTTTAAGAATTGTGCTACATAGAAAATTTTAATTTCACATGCCGGTAGTTGGATCTCTACACAGCAGTAGGATCTCTACACAGAAGTTGGCAGTCTGCTAATGGATACATAAGGAAACAGCGCAGAATTGGATTTCCTTTTATAGACCCAGATGTTACTATTTGAATGCCTCAGCTGAATGGGAAAATTAATGAAATACATCATAGTAAATTATTACGACATTATGGAAAGGCTATGTAAGGACCATAAATTTGGAAATATGCTTTATGTTAAGGAGTGTCTGTCTCAGACAAAGCACTTTATTTTAGGGCATTTATAACACTCTGTGCTAATTTCATAACCAGGTGAAATACATGTAGTCTGATAATGCAGACGTGTGAGCCTTCTCAGTGCTTGTTACTAGCTACGGAGGACCACATGCGGCTCCTTCAGTTTTGGAAGAGTCTGAGTCCTTCAGTGATCCGCCTCAGCAAGTAAGAAATATAGTGAGGGCTCACATGTCTGCATTTGCATACCACGTGTGTTATCTTTTTTTTTTTAATCATTCCATTTATTATTGAACAGTTTGTTTCTTATTTCATACAAACAATAAAACAAAAACTGCGCCCTCGAACATCTGGACTGTCTGTATTGGGATATCCTGTGTGCCAAAAGAATCTATAATCTCTCGTACCGTGAACACACAAGTGTAAATAGAACCACATTATTTCAACGATACATATATCACATGCCCATGCTTTTTGCTACATACATTTGTATTCATTGATCTTGTGGGAGACTATACCCAAATATGTGGACATACAGTAGGTCAAATAGATATAAGCACAATGGGCAAGTCCCAAGTTGAAAAATAAAGCAGATGGGTTCACCCACTTACCCCTCCAAATAGCCTATCTTTGGTCAATGTCAGTGAAGTCTATCCAAGTAATCCACATACCTTTAAATATACACAGTCTCTTTAATCCGTTAACTACGAGCGACAGATATATCCGTAACAAACGGGTGCTAGTTCCTGCATTGTGACGGATATATGCGTCGTTCCCTATCTCATGGATACTGCCATTTTACCCACGAGATCATTGCAAATGTCAGAACCGAAGAGTAGTCAGATTCCAGCAGTTTAACCCCTTAGATGCCACGGAACGGCATCTAAGGTGATTGACAGAGGGAGGGAACTCCCTGTCACCCCATCAGCACACCTGCGATGCAATCGCGGGGTGTCGATGGGTTTCTATTATTCTAATAAAGTTCCCTAGGTCTGCCATCAGTAACTGCCTATTAGGCCATGCCAGTGGCTCGGCCTAATAGATTGCCTGTCAGTTTTATACTGACAAGCAATAATGCTTTGTTATAAGGAGTATACCAAAGTATTATATTAGCGTTTAGAAAATCGCATTGTTAAGTATCCTAGTAGGACTAAAAACTTAAGTGGGTTTACCCTATTACAGTTGATTGCTGGGGGTCCCACCATAATTATACAAAAATACTGGTTATTAAGGGTGTTAATTAAACTAAAATAAATACATGAAATATTCCATTTTAATCCCTAGTATCAAGGAAATCAAGTCCATTCCATAGCACAATAATTTATCTGAAAGAAAGAAATTACAACATAACTTTCCACCTCATATGCCATATAATCGAACAATGCAGGGCTAAAATGGGATTCAGGATTTTTCTTTCAGATGTTAAACTATCTTTATTGCCAATTTACAATGTTGATTTTTTTACTACACTTTTAAAAAAAAAAAATTAATCTTTATTTTTCAGTTCATGGTCATACCAGTGCACTGTAGATCAAATTAATTTCTTTCTCTCTGTACGGAATTATTTTCTTTTTTTCTCCTGTCATTTAATGTCATGATAGGAATTACAAACCCTTTTAAGAGATGTAAGAACTGTCTATAGCACCAGGGCCCCTGATGTACAAAAACTTCAAACCTTTCCAGACAGACAGCTTTGCATTGGCAATACTAATTGGTGTAACTGCATCCCAATGAGAAAAGGGTGTCCAAGTCCTGCAATAAATGACAAGCTTTAGTAACATTATTTGACCCGCAATTGTTCTGCATAACAGAAGTTCCACACAACATGAAAAGTCTCTTGATTTTCTAAGAAGCACATATTTAAATTGTACATTAAGTATCACATTAAATTGTAAGTAGACCAGAAGTCATACTATTAGCTGGAATGTATAGGTGAGGTGTACTGTAGTCATGTAAGTTATAAAGTATTGTAATAACTCACATGGCACCTAAATGAGTGAATTACAGGAGATGTTACTAAGAAAAACAATAGATAGTAACTGGAATAGTTAGAGGGGTTGTCTGGCTTAAGAAAAACAAATATCAAAAACCCTGTTAGGGAATTTGAAATCACTAGAATGAAGGGTCAACATCCAGGACCATGAACTATTAGCCATAGTGGTGAATGGCTACAAAGAGTGCCTCTGACTCTGGAGGACCTATCACCTACATCATTGATTCCAATACTATTGAACTATGTAACGCTTAAATTCCACTGTGATAGGGCTGCCGGGGGATTAAATACTTAAAGTGGGTGGGACCTATTACAGTCGATTGCTGGGGGTCCCATCATTGGCACACACTAAAATCAGCTTATTGTGAAGGGACCATTCTAACAAATAGTCATTGTCCAAAGTGGACATCTCTTTTAAAATATATTCTTCTCTAGATGCAATACTTCTAGGAGAACATACCTTTGTAAGATACCATCCGATGGAACATTTTGCAATTTTTTTTTTACTAGATTCTATTAGATGTTACTAGTAACATATATAAAATTCACTTGTAAGCGTGAGAAAACACAAACCTCATGTCTAAGCTAACATAACATTTGCCACTAATACGGCTTTTTAACCAGGTAAAGAGAGGTCTGCTTATTAGTAATCACTCTTCAATCTGATACTTCCAACATTTCAAGGTTGAGGATTATCTTGAGTCTTTGCTGACAACAAATCCTGGTACTTCACAATCTCTGGACTATCAGATGCAGAATGAAACGCATTTTTTACTATATATGGTACAGAAATCATGAAGTAAAAAACAAGAACATATCATACACATCACACCTCTGTAATTATACTAATATATCATATGTTCATTAGAAAAAAGTTGCTCTACTCCTTCATGTAAAAAAAAAAAAAAGACTTCTATTGGATTTTGCACCAAAAAAGAAAAAGCTAAATTATTAAAGGTGCCCGGTAAAAGGAAAGCACTAAATTGTAACTGTTAATAACGGTTTTACGCTTTAACAAATTAAAAAGGTCCAACATTTAACAATCTACATAAAACAGCTAAGGATTGAAGGTAATTTGTCTGTGTTTGTTAATTCTTTAAGTCATTGATTATTTTTGTTTGCTCTTATAAACTTACAAAAAGCAGACAACAGATCATTTACAAACCTGGTTCATGGATTCAATGGACACAAAGTCAACTACTTATTCCTTGTAATCTTCCTACTATTTTTCTCCATTAACTAGTCCCCAAATTAAAATCAACTCCCCCACTATGTATATGTTTCATTCACTGATATTTTCATATCTTGATTAATTGTTAATATAATAATAAAATGTATAAATGAATTGCAGACCAGTTCAACAGTAGATTAATTGAAGATTCGTCATGATCAATATCCTTTTGTTCTTAGAGACAGTCATCCTGGCGATCAGCAGATCGCTCCAGGTTCGGGTCCTAAAATCCACCGTGATAACAGCTCCAGCTGGCCATACATTTTACCTACAGGAGAAGAATTGTACTATTGCATTCCAGCAATTTCAATAAACCACCGACCTGATAATAGATGGGCGGGCAGAGCCTGTAAGAGAGAGAGCTGCATGCATAAAGTGTCTATTTGGTCTGGCTCTTTGCAGGTGGTCCCGAGTAGGGGACCCTCCTCTATGATATCCATATTCCCTAATAGATCATATGAACGGTAGTTGTCTTCATGGGAAACCCTTTAATAATACTGAATAAGACCATACAAGAGCATGTTTATTTATGATTTTCTTTGAGTAATATTACTTCATGCAATGCTATGGGTTGGTGATAAAGCACATTGCAATATTCAAGACCTAAAATTCAGAACTTTTAAAAATCTTTTAGAGTTTAAAAAAAAGAAAAAAATATATATTGAACACGTAATTAAAAATAATACAGTAATTAATTAAAGCTTCTCGCCCAGTCATAAATAATTACCAGTGCCGTATATTTACGTTAATGTGATCGCACAGGCATGGCGGAGGTGCACCTCTATGAGGTATGCACTAACAGCTGCCTGTGCATTTTACATTGTATAGGTATTAAAATAAAGAAAAAGTCAAAAAATTATTAAAGGTATAATAAAATGGTTACTGTAGTAAAAATAAACACAGAACAAAAAAGAATAAACACAATTATTTTTAATAAAAATACATTTTATTAAGTAAAACATGAAAAATCTATATTTGATATACCCTTAAACATTACAACCCATACAATTCATGTGAAACAGAATTTAGAGTGTTCAGACAACAACATGAACTGGACACGACACCATTGAATGAGTGCAATTTACTCAGACCTACACCTTTCCATCTTATCACTCAGGTATCACTCTATGGGAGCCTTTTCCTTTTTTTCTTTATTAGGCCCCTTTTCTACACTGCGTTTTAGCCGTAAGTTTAACGTGTACGCCAGAAAAGCTCCCAATATACACATTAAACTAGTGCTCCATTATACCGACGGAGGCAAAAAGATTGTTTTTTTTGGCCTCCATCGGGTGGTATACGTTGAGTATACCGTTTTTTTCTGGAAAGAATGGCGTAGTTGACTATGCTATTCTATTCAGAGGCATCCAGTAAAAAAACATATACGTTTAATGGATGTCATAATCAGGGATAGCGTCAGCACCTGGGCAAGTGTCGGGGCTCCCTATCCTTGGTGGGGCCACCTGGCCGCCGGGTGCTGACGCTGCCTACGTGACAACATCACTGTCCATATATGGACAGTGATGTCAGGAGGAGAGGAGTCCTGGCAGAGCGCTAGTGGCTCTGCTCCGGGACTCTGTCTCTGGGGAAGCCCCTGACATCACTGTCCATATATGAACAGTGTTGTCAGGAGCAGAGCAGTGTCCCAGGCAGAGTGCTAGCAGCATTCTGCCTGGAACTTTGGCTCTGGGGTTGCCCCTGAAATCACTAGCCGTGTATGGACAGTGATGTCAGGGGCTTCCCCAGAGCCGGAATAACGGAGCTGAGCCTTTACTACCGCTCTGCCCAGGACTTCAGGTCAGCTCCGAACATCACTATCCATATATGGACAGTGATGTCAGAAGGAGAGAAGGAGTCCCAGGCAGATCGCTAGCAGCTCTGCTCCGGGACTCCGCCTCTGGGGAAGCCCCTGACATCACTGTCCATATATATACAGTTACATAGTTACATAGTTACATAGTTACATATACATAGTTACATAGTTAGTACGGCTGAAAAAAGACACATGTCCATCAAGTTCAACCAAGGGACGGGAAAAGGGAAGGAAAAATTTCTACACATAGGAGCTAATATTTTTTTGTTCTAGGAAATTATCTAACCCTTTTTTAAAGCCATCTACTGTCCCTGCTGTGACCAGCTCCTGCGGTAGGCTATTCCATAGATTCACAGTTCTCACGGTAAAGAAGCCTTGTCGCCTCTGCAGCTTGAACCTTTTTTTCTCCAGACGGAGGGAGTGCCCCCTTGTTTTTTGAGGGGGTTTTACAAGGAACAGGATTTCACCATATTTTTTGTATGTGCCATTAATATATTTATATAAGTTAATCATGTCCCCCCTTAGTCGTCTTTTTTCAAGGCTAAATAGGTTTAATTCTTTCAATCTTTCCTCATAACTTAAATTCTCCATGCCCCTAATTACCTTCGTTGCTCTTCTTTTTATTTTTTCCAACTCCAGGGCATCCTTTCTATGAACTGGAGCCCAGAACTGAACTGCATATTCTAGATGAGGCCTCACTAATACTTTGTAAAGTGGCAATATTACATCCCTGTCCCATGAGTCCATGCCTCTTTTAATACACGACAATATCCTGCTGGCCTTTGAAGCAGCTGATTGACACTGCATGCTGTTATTGAGTTTATGATTTACAAGAACACCCAGATCCTTCTCAACAAGTGAATCCGCCAGTGTAGCTCCCCCTAGGACATATGATGCATGCAGGTTGTTGGTACCCAGATGCATAACTTTACATTTATCTACATTAAACTTCATCTGCCAAGTGGACGCCCAAACACTTAGTTTGTTTAAATCTGCCTGCAATTCATGAACATCTTCCATAGACTGAACTATATTACATAGCTTGGTGTCATCTGCAAAAATAGAAATAGTGCTATTAATCCCATCTTCTATATCATTAATAAATAAGTTGAATAATAGTGGTCCCAGCACTGAACCCTTGGGTACACCACTTATTACCGGGGACCATTCAGAGTTGGAATCATTGACCACAACTCTCTGGATACGGTCCTTGAGCCAATTCTCAATCCAATTACAAACTATATTTTCTAAACCTATAGTCCTTAATTTACCCATTAGGCGTCTATGGGGGACAGTGTCAAATGCCATTGCAAAGTCCAAAAACACTAAATGCACAGCGGCCCCTCTGTCTAGACTTCTGCTCACCTCTTCATAAAAACAGATTAGGTTAGTTTGACAACTTCTGTCCTTAGTAAAACCGTGCTGGCTGTCACTTATAATGCTATTTATTGTCACATAATCCTGTATATAGTCCCTCAATAGCCCCTCAAACATTTTCCCCACGATGGATGTTAAGCTTACTGGTCTATAATTACCCGGGGAAGACCTAGAGCCCTTTTTGAAAATAGGCACCACATTTGCGCTGCGCCAGTCTCTTGGCACTATACCAGTCACTAGAGATTCTCTGAATATTATGAAAAGGGGGACAGAAATAACTGAACTAAGCTCTTTAAGAATTCTAGGGTGTAACCCATCTGGTCCCGGGGCCTTGTGCACATTTATTTTATTTAATTTAGCTTGGACCATATCTACATTCATCCAATTCAGTATATCAACTGATATATTAACAGCAGTGGCACCGGCTACATCAGCTGCTCTTTCTTCTGTTGTATATACAGAGCTAAAGAACCCATTTAACTCTGCCTTCTCTTGATCCCCTGTGATCAACTCCCCATTACCATTATCTAGGGGTCCTACATGTTCAGACCTTGGCTTTTTAGCATTTATATACTTGAAGAATTTTTTGGGATTTGTTTTACTATCCTTGGCCACCTGCCTTTCATTTTGTATTTTTGCTAATTTTATTACCTTTTTACAGATTTTATTAAGCTCTTTTATATTTTACAAAGGCTACAGCTGTACCCTCAGATTTGTATTTTTTAAATGCCCTTTTTTTGTCGTGTATTGCCACTTTCACAGAAGGTGTAAGCCATGTGGGGTTTAATTTGAGTCGTTTATACTTGTTACCTATAGGAATAAATGTTGCACTATAATAACTCAAAGTAGATTTGAAAATCTCCCATTTATCATTTGTTCCATTATTTGACATTAGTTCTTCCCAGTCCATATCCTGAATTGCAGCCCTCATCCTGGGGAAATTGGCATTCTTAAAATTAAATGTTTTTGCCCTCCCAGCCTGCATTTGTTTTTTACAGTATAGGTAAAATGTAACTATATTATGATCACTGTTACCGAGGTTTTCACGAACATTGACATTCCCAACAAGATCTGCATTATTAGAAATGACCAGATCCAACAGAGCTTCACCTCTAGTCGGGTCTTGCACAAACTGGCCCATAAAATTTTCCTGCAACAGGTTGAGGAAATGTCTCCCCTTTGTAGTTGAAGCTGAACCATGACACCAATTAATATCCCGGAAATTAAAATCTCCCATTATCACTACAGTACCCGCCTGTGCAGCCCGCTCCATCTGTTTATATAGCTGAACTTCCATCTCCTCAGTTATATTGGGGGGTCTATAGATTACACCAAAAGTAATTTTTTCAGTGTTTACCTCCCTTTCTAGTTCCACCCACAAGGTTTCAACCTCCTCACAGTATTCACCCACTATTGTCTCTTTCAGACTCGCCTTCATATCACTTCTCACATACAGACATACACCACCACCTTTCCTATTTGTCCTGTCTTTCCGAAAAAGTGTAAAACCCTGTAGATTTACAGCCCAGTCATGTGAAGAGTCCAGCCATGTTTCAGCAACACCAACTATATCTATATTTTCTTCCAGTATCAAGGCCTCCAGCTCCCCCATTTTGCTTGCTAGACTTCTGGCATTTGTGAACATACACTTTAACTTGCATGTCAGTTTTTCACTTTTATTATCAGAAATGTGATTTGACATTAATTGGGCCTTTTTATTTACACTGATGTTTTGTAACGAAAGGATCTCCTTATCTTGTTGTCTAGTCCTCTCCCCACATTCTGTTTCTCCCCCCACCAATATAGTCTGACCCCTCTCTAACCTGGCTACCCCTTTTTTTTCTACATTGACCTCCCTCCTCAGCCCTAGTTTAAATACTCTGCCACCCCAGCTAGAATTCTCTCCCCCAGCACAGCGGACCCCCTTCCATTTAGGTGCAAATCATCTGCAGAATACAGTTTGTTCCCCAATGAAAAGTCAGCCCAGTGCTCTAGGAACCCAAATCCTTCTCCTCTACACCAAGACTTCAGCCATGCATTTAACTCCCTGAGCTCCCGCTGTCTTTCCTGTGATGCGCATGGCACAGGCAGTATTCCTGAGAATACTACTTTGGAGGTCCTTCCCTTCAGCTTGTAGCCTAGTTCTTTAAAATTATTCTTAAGGCTCCTCCACCTACCATTTATTCTGTCGTTGGTACCGACATGGACCACGACAGCTGGATCATCACCAGCCCCTCCCAGCAATTTGTCCACCCGTTCCACCACATGCCGAACCCTGGCACCAGGGAGACAGCAAACCATTCGGTTGAGGTGGTCTTGGCGACAATTTATTCTATCCGTCTTCCTGATTATAGAATCCCCTACGACTATCAATTGTCTTGGCTTACCTGCATTACCATCCCGCCGACTACTAGCTGGGCTGTTCTCCCGGCTGTTAGGGAGATCAGTATCCACTAGGGCTGCCATTTCTGAGACTGACACCCTCGCATCATCACCCAACTTGGCAATTTTGCCTGGAATGTCAGAAACCGGATCTGCCTTCCTTTTCTTTGACCCCTTTCTACTGCCCCTAACTACATTAACCCAGCTACTTACCTGATCCTGCTCACCCATGTCTTCACCCTCCAGTTCTAACCCACTAACTGCATGCTCCGTGAGCAGCAAGCTCAGCTCAAGATTGTCTATCCTCCTCAGTGTTGCGTTCTGCTCCTCCAGATCTCTAATACGAGCTTCCAGGTGACCAACATGCTCACATCTGCCACAGAGATATTCACCCTGGAACTCCGGCTCCAGTCGTGCATACATATGGCAAACTGTGCACTGAAGAAAACCTCCAATCTTGCTATCCATTATCCAAGTTACAAAAAAAAAAAAAAAAACAGCGAACAGTTGTTAATGCAAAAAGAAAAAGAAGAGTACTTACTGGGGCTTTAACTCCTCTTTTGAACTCCGGTTTTTGGAACTCCACTTGATCTAGCAAGCAATCAATACATATATCACATACAATGGCCCCCCACTTTGTCACACACAACACAGTAAATCAATCCGGTTTTTGGAACTCCACTTGATCTACAACCCACTTGTTTTTTCAAGCCACAGAGCAGGCTCTACAGAGTACTGAGGCCTGATTTATAGCACCTGGGACCAGCTAACCCCTCCCCCTTAGTCAGCTACTCAGCAGGAAGGAAGCTGCAAAGGAAAAATGGTTTTAAATTATGTCACTTTTGCAAACTTTGTAGCAAGCAAGCAATCAATACATATATCACATACAATGGCCCCCCACTTTGTCACACACAACACAGTAAATCAATCCGGTTTTTGGAACTCCACTTGATCTACAACCCACTTGTTTTTTCAAGCCACAGAGCAGTGATGTCAGGAGCAGAGTAGGAGTCCCAGGCAGAGTGCTAGTAGTGCTCTGCCCGGGACTATGGCTCTAGGGGTGCCCCTGACAACACTGTCCATATATGGACAGTGATGTCAGAAGGAGTCCCAGGCAGAGTCCCAGAGTCCCAGGCAGAGTGCTAGCAGCTCTGTTCTGGCTCTCTGTCCCTGGGGAAGCCCCTGATATCACTGTCTATATATGGACAGTGATGTCAGGAGCAGAGCAGGAGTCCCAGGCAGTGTTAGTAGTGCTCTGCCCGGGGCTATGGCTCTGGGGTTGCCCCTGAAAACACTGTTCATATATGGATAGTGATGTCAGGGGCTTCTCCTGAAGTGGAATCCCTAGCCAGAGCGTTGGCAATGCTCTGGCTGGGGATTCCACTCCTAGAGGGAACCACAAAGGCGCTACCTAAAGGGAGGGGGCTGTGTGGCACTACGTGGGAGGGGGCGGGTGTGGCACTAAATTTATGGAGATACAAACTGGGGTGCTAACTTGTATATGGGGCATAAACAGGGCCTAATGTCTATATGGTCATATAAGGACTGGATGCCAACTGGCAGAAAAAACCCTATTTCCCAACTGCCATGACACATGAATAATAATCTTTATTAGGCTATGAAAGCAACTAAACGAACCACATAGATAATTAAAATGACCGTGTGTGCTGCTAGGATAGTATCACTATAAAGCTATGCTTATATAAGTAGTTCTATGCACTGGATGACAGGTACATGAGAAGCCAGTGGCTGCAGAACGCTGAACTGCAATAAACACTGAGTGAAGGTGGATCCAGCATCGGAGCATGTTTTAAAATTTAAAAAAGAGCCCCCCCCCTCAACATGTTTTGCTACAGGGGTACTGGGGCTAATGGCGATGAGAGGAGCTACACCACTTCCACATACCCGGCTCCTGTATTGGTAGTTCACCTATGCTACCTGTGGGGAAACGTCTGCCTGAGGAGCTCTCTGCTTCCAATGCCCTGACCGGGGACTTCGGCATTGCAAAGCTCCTGACATCACTGTAGTGACATAAAATGCTAATACAAAAATGCAAAGTAACCAAGCCGACAGCAGGGTTTATAAATTAGACTCTTTGTGACTTTGAATACCTTGCAGTGGCACAATTTGAGCACATAATAAATCTACAGTTACGTCAAAAGCTTTTGCCAGTCTTTTACAAAGAATCACTAGTCTGAGAGAATGTTTGAAGAAATCAAAACTTTCAGTTCATACAGAAAATTCCTGAAAAAACGTTTCCTTACTGGATCATAAGTGGATACGTCTCTAAATCGAGTATACCGGTTCCTTATTCAACAGCCTGAGCCTTCCGTTCCCCTCAGCTCTGCTCGCGAGAATGTACCGGTATATTAATAAATAGAATAGCAAGTTACATTATTACCATTTTCAAACTCTTGTAAGGCGCATCATTTATTAATAGCATGCTCAGATTTCCTATTCATTTACTCCCATTAGTGTTCTGTCTATTAGATTAGGGTAGGACTGCAGGTTCAGCAATTTTCCCTGGGATCATATACACGTAATGCCCTTGGACACATATTTCCAGCTGCAGGGCATTAACAAAGAAAAAAACATGTAGTGACATAAAATGGTAATACAAAAATGCAAAGTAATCGAGCCGACAGCATGTTTATAAATTAGGCTCTTTGTGACTTCCATTACCTTGCATTGGCACAATTTGGGCACATAAGAAATCTACAGTTTGTGGTACACTTTTATGTAACTATGTTAACAGGTATTTTGCATTCATACACAGTACATAACCAGTCACAGGTCTATTCTTAGCTGACATAGATTTCCG
This sequence comes from Rhinoderma darwinii, assembly GCF_050947455.1. NCBI lineage: Eukaryota > Metazoa > Chordata > Amphibia > Anura > Rhinodermatidae > Rhinoderma > Rhinoderma darwinii. Next base: position 61,631,730 of record NC_134691.1, read on the forward strand.
TATAATCTATAGACATACTAAGACTCCCAAAGTAGCAGGACACTGTTGTAAATTTGGATAGGGTAACAGTATTCATTATACATTGCTAAGCTAGGAATCTCCAGGATTTGCCCATCCATAAATTCTACAGCTTAATCTCCAAATTTAACTCGCAAGAGAAATACATGTAAAATTATATGTTACATTATCTGTTAAATATTTGGACGTTTTTAATACTACTAAGACCTGATACATTTTACACTTCTGATATAATGGTTCTTCAACTATCATCTGAAGTTAAAACAGCTATTTGTTACTCTACTTTATTTCTGTATCCTGTACTATAGCCTATAGATAGTGAGTATCATTCCAGGCATGACAGTGCCAGGAGGGACTATTTAAGCAATCGCAATATGTCCTCTCACTGCAGCAGCAATACTGTCACCCACCTTATGGCTGTCCAGTGCCACTTTTCTGTTCCCTGCTGGCTCCAGGCCAAGTTGGTTGCCAATTCAGCTTGTGCAACTCAATGACGTCACGACAGACGACCTATTAGAATCCTACATGGTGCTACAGACACCGCGAACCTCAGATACTAATCTGAGGTTTGCGGTGTCTGGAAGGCCATGTAGGATTTAAATAGGTAGTCTGTGGTGTTTCCTGTTCTGTTTGTTGCCTGTTTCCTAGTATGAACTCTGCATTTATTCCTGACCTTTGTTCTCTAGAGTTTATGCCTGGTATGTTGCTTGCCAACTTTCTGATCTGATCTTGGCTCTGTTTTCAGGTTTTAGATTGGATCTTCCATGGTACTTCACGGCAAAATGCAAGCTGCCTTTACTTAAAATAGCCTGAATCCGATAGAGTCTTGTGGGCAACATTGCTGTCCTCAGGCAATAAGTAAGGACCCATGACCTTAGATATAGCTAGTAAGTTTTACACCATCCTCATGAATATATGCATTATGTATTGAGTTCATGACCATATCAACCAGTTTTACCACGCAATTCCCAATGCCTATAATCTATCAAAATAGATCAGATTTCATTTTGAATAATTTAACAATTGTCTGGTGGACCAGATTATAACAGTACAATCTTTCTTATCCTTGGTAAATGTCATATTTATGTAGCTCAATTGATTTTTAATCCTGTGTCATTTGAACTCATGTTGACAGGAAGTCTATGCACAGTAGTTGCAATGTCCGTGGCTGTGGGCTGTCAGCTCCAACCTCCCACTGACAGCCGCAGCCACGAGTCGGCAAGCGCTGGCCCCAGCCTCCTCCTCAGGAGACACCAGCGCTCGCATCCACTCACCTCTGCCGGATCCCGTAAGACCTTATGGATGACCTTTGACCCGTGAGTACCCTGGACTATAAGAGGGGTCCAGCCCCCTAGTTCTATGCCTGAGCATTGTTGTGTATCCCTTAGTCTGTCTGTGCAAATTGGTCCCCTAGTGTTTCCTGCACCCAGTGTTTCCTGTTCCTGTTCCTGTATCCCGATCTAGTGCTGTGCTTGCTATAATCGTGCTGTGCTGGATACCACACTTGACTGCCTACCCACGCCTGTCGTCCACCCGCTGCCTAGTTCCTGCCAAGCTACTGTCCGTGCTGCCACAGGTACCCTATATACCATAGACTGTGACCTGCGCCCTGTTGGCCAGCTGCCTTACCGCCAAGGCGGTACGGCCCAGTGGATCCACAGACCCTTTGTGACAGTACGCTCAGGCCATGGACCCCGCTGGTCGGTTCAAGACTATGACGACGACGCAAGAGATGCGAGCGGATATGCTGGACCTCCGGTCCCGACAGGACCAACTCCTCCAGGCGTTGAACATTCTTGCACGTCGGCAGGAGGCACAAGCTGCTGTTCCTCCTACAACACCACCTGCCAATATTGTTCCTCCTACTACACCTCCTGGCAATGTGGATCCTCAGTCTACACCTCTTGGCAGTATTGACCCACGTGTTTCTTTGCCCCTTCCTGACTGCTATAATGGAGTAGCAAGTACCTGTCGCGGTTTTCTTAATCAATGCCAGATCCACTTCAGCTTGTACGCTAGGACTTTTTCGTCTGATGGTGCCAGGGTCACTTTCATCATTTCTCTCCTCACCGGAAAGGCCCTGGCATGGGCGAACCCTGTCTGGGAGAGACAAGGACCAGAGACCCGTGACTTCCCTGCCTTCCTTCGGACATTTCGCATGGTGTTTGAGGAGCCTGGCCGGGTCTCATCTGCAGCGGCTTATTTGATTGACCTGCGCCTAGGAGACACCTCCGTGAATGAGTACGCCATCCACTTCCGCACCCTGGCGGGAGAGCTCGCATGGAACAATGAGGCTCTGGTGGCTGCATTCTGGCACAGATTATCTTCCAGAATTAAAGACGAACTTGCCGCCCGGGATCTGCCGTCTACTCTGGATGACCTCATCCTTCTCTCTGCCCGGATTGATATGCGGATCCGTGAACGCCTCCAAGAGATTCAACGGGAGAGAGCCCTTCCTAGTCTGGCCCCTACGTTGCAGCAACCCCTGCTGTCCTCAGATGCCGATCCTCCTGAAAAGTCGGTAATAACGGATCATTATAAGTTGTCTGCCTAAAAGAGACAACGCAGACAAACATATGGACTCTGTCTTTATTGAGGCCTCGATGGCCAACTGATGCGCCTTTGCCCCCAAATATCCCAAAGCCTAGGGTTGCTTGGGGTGACGACCTTAGGTAAAGGTGGACTTCCGTCTAAATTGTCCACACCCGTGACTATAGTGTCCGGCGAGAGAACGCATCAGGTCCCTGCGTATCTGGACTCTGGCTCCGCTGCTAATTTTATCCGCAGAGAGCTGGTGGACCTTCTGAAGTTGCCCACCACCCTCCTGGAGAGCCCGTTGACAGTTGCTTCAGTGAATGGACTACCCCTGCCAGACCCAGTTATAGCTGTGACTAAGCCACTGAGGCTCCAAGTGGGAGTTCTTCACTCCGAACTCCTGTCGTTCTATGTCCTGCCCAAAGCTGTAAACCCTGTGTTGCTGGGCCTGCCTTGGCTCCGACTGCATGCCCCAGTTCTGAACTGGAATTCTGGAGAGGTTTTTCAGTGGGGCCCTGAGTGTCAAGGTCGTTGCCTGGTGAGGATTCGTTCGACTCAGCCTTCGCTACCTCGGTCATTGGCAGGATTGCCGGGTCATTATGCTGCCTTTTCGGATGTCTTCAGCAAGAGGGAGGCGGAGACTTTGCCTCCACATCGGGCATATGACTGCTCTATTGAACTGATACCTGGTGCATCCCTTCCCCGTGGTAGGGTATATCCCTTCTCCTTGCCAGAGACTCTGTCCATGTCCGCCTATGTGAAGGAGAACCTATAAAGGGGCTTCATACTAAAGTCTTCCTCCCCGGCAGGAGCCGGGTTCTTCTCGTCAAAAAGAAAGATGGCTCTCTTCGCCCTTGCATCGACTACCGTGGTCTTAACCAGATCACGGTGAAGAATAAATATCCATTGCCACTGATCTCCGAACTGTTCGATCGAATACGTGGTGCAATTTTTTTTTCTAAACTAGACCTGCGTGGGGCTTACAGGGCGATGAATGGAAGACTGCATTTAACACCCGTGATGGACACTATGAGTATCTAGTAATGCCCTTCGGCCTGTGTAATGCTCCCGCGGCCTTCCAGGAGTTTGTGAATGACATTTTCCGTGACCTCCTCTATGTTTGTGTTGTAGTCTACCTTGATGACATCTTGATTTTATCCCCAGATCCTATGACGCACCAGAGACATGTCCGTCAGGTTCTGCTACGGTTAAGGGAGAATCGTCTCTACGCCAAGTTGGAGAAGTGTGTATTTGACAAGGATGCTCTACCCTTCCTGGGCTACATCGTCTCGAATTAAGGCCTCGAGATGGACCCTGAGAAGGCAAAGTCTGTCCTCGAGTGGCCACGTCCTCAAGGCTTGAGGGCCATACAGCGCTTTCTGGGATTTGCTAACTTTTACAGGCAGTTTATTCCGAACTTCTCCTCACTGACTTCTCCCATCTCTAACCTTACTAAGAAGGGTATGAACGCCAAGGTGTGGACTCCAGAGGCAGAGTCTGCATTCAATAGCCTGAAGAGTGCCTTCACGTCAGCCTCTGTATCCCGGTCTAGTGCTGTGCTTGCTATAATCATGCTGTGCTGGATACCACGCTTGACTGCCTACCCACGCCTGTCGTCCACCCGCTGCCTAGTTCCTGCCAAGCTACTGTCCGTGCTGCCACAGGTACCCTATATACCATAGACTGTGACCTGCGCTCTGTTGGCCAGCTGCCTTACCGCCAAGGCGGTACGGCCCAGTGGATCCACAGACCCTTTGTGACAGTACGCTCAGGCCATGGACCCCGCTGGTCGGTTCAAGACTATGACGACGACGCAAGAGATGCGAGCGGATATGTTGGACCTCCGGTCCCGACAGGACCAACTCCTCCAGGCGTTGAACATTCTTGCACGTCAGCAGGAGGCACAAGCTGCTGTTCCTCCTACTACACCACCTGCCAATATTGTTCCTCCTACTACACCTCCTGGCAATGTGGATCCTCAGTCTACACCTCTTGGCAGTATTGACCCACGTGTTTCTTTGCCCCTTCCTGACTGCTATAATGGAGTAGCAAGTACCTGTCGCGGTTTTCTTAATCAATGCCAGATCCACTTCAGCTTGTACGCTAGGACTTTTTCGTCTGATGGTGCCAGGGTCACTTTCATCATTTCTCTCCTCACCGGAAAGGTCCTGGCATGGGCGAACCCTGTCTGGGAGAGACAAGGACCAGAGACCCGTGACTTCCCTGCCTTCCTTCGGACGTTTCGCATGGTGTTTGAGGAGCCTGGCCGGGTCTCATCTGCAGCGGCTTATTTGATTGACCTGCGCCTAGGAGACACCTCCGTGAATGAGTACGCCATCCACTTCCGCACCCTGGCGGGAGAGCTCGCATGGAACAATGAGGCTCTGGTGGCTGCATTCTGGCACAGATTATCTTCCAGAATTAAAGACGAACTTGTCGCCCGGGATCTGCCGTCTACTCTGGATGACCTCATCCTTCTCTCTGCCCGGATTGATATGCGGATCCGTGAACGCCTCCAAGAGATTCAACGGGAGAGAGCCCTTCCTAGTCTGGCCCCTACGTTGCAGCAACCCCTGCTGTCCTCAGATGCCGATCCTCCTGAAAAGTCGGTAATAACGGATCATTATAAGTTGTCTGCCTAAAAGAGACAACGCAGACAAACATCTAGACTCTGTCTTTATTGCGGCCTCGATGGCCAACTGGTGCGCCTTTGCCCCCAAATATCCCAAAGCCTAGGGTTGCTTGGGGTGACGACCTTAGGTAAAGGTGGACTTCCGTCTAAATTGTCCACACCCGTGACTATAGTGTCCGGCGAGAGAACGCATCAGGTCCCTGCGTATCTGGACTCTGGCTCCGCTGCTAATTTTATCCGCAGAGAGCTGGTGGACCTTCTGAAGTTGCCCACCACCCTCCTGGAGAGCCCGTTGACAGTTGCTTCAGTGAATGGACTACCCCTGCCAGACCCAGTTATAGCTGTGACTAAGCCACTGAGGCTCCAAGTGGGAGTTCTTCACTCCGAACTCCTGTCGTTCTATGTCCTGCCCAAAGCTGTAAACCCTGTGTTGCTGGGCCTGCCTTGGCTCCGACTGCATGCCCCAGTTCTGAACTGGAATTCTGGAGAGGTTTTTCAGTGGGGCCCTGAGTGTCAAGGTCGTTGCCTGGTGAGGATTCGTTCGACTCAGCCTTCGCTACCTCGGTCATTGGCAGGATTGCCGGGTCATTATGCTGCCTTTTCGGATGTCTTCAGCAAGAGGGAGGCGGAGACTTTGCCTCCACATCGGGCATATGACTGCTCTATTGAACTGATACCTGGTGCATCCCTTCCCCGTGGTAGGGTATATCCCTTCTCCTTGCCAGAGACTCTGTCCATGTCCGCCTATGTGAAGGAGAACCTATAAAGGGGCTTCATACTAAAGTCTTCCTCCCCGGCAGGAGCCGGGTTCTTCTCGTCAAAAAGAAAGATGGCTCTCTTCGCCCTTGCATCGACTACCGTGGTCTTAACCAGATCACGGTGAAGAATAAATATCCATTGCCACTGATCTCCGAACTGTTCGATCGAATACGTGGTGCAATTTTTTTTTCTAAACTAGACCTGCGTGGGGCTTACAGGGCGATGAATGGAAGACTGCATTTAACACCCGTGATGGACACTATGAGTATCTAGTAATGCCCTTCGGCCTGTGTAATGCTCCCGCGGCCTTCCAGGAGTTTGTGAATGACATTTTCCGTGACCTCCTCTATGTTTGTGTTGTAGTCTACCTTGATGACATCTTGATTTTATCCCCAGATCCTATGACGCACCAGAGACATGTCCGTCAGGTTCTGCTACGGTTAAGGGAAAATCGTCTCTACGCCAAGTTGGAGAAGTGCGTATTTGACAAGGATGCTCTACCCTTCCTGGGCTACATCATCTCGAATTAAGGCCTTGAGATGGACCCTGAGAAGGCAAAGTCTGTCCTCGAGTGGCCACGTCCTCAAGGCTTGAGGGCCATTGTAATGGCAGGAAGGAGGAGAAGGGAAAGTGAGCCCTAATCTACCCACCGCCCTGTCCCTGCCTACTTGCAACGACCCGCCCTAGGCGACGGGGTACAACTGGGCGGCGGTCCCTACGCTGTCTAAGTGCACGGGAGAACAAACAGGGAACACCCAAGGGAAGGGGCAGTAGCCCACGGAACGCCGCGAGGAAACGGAGCGGTGAATGAGTAGTCAGGACCAGGATGAAGTGGGGTATACCAACGTGAGCACGGAGAAGGAAGCAAGCCAGGGGCAAAGCGAAGCAGGTTAAGCAGAACTGCAGCAAGGCAGAAGCACGGCAGAAGCAGGCTGGAGCAAGCAGCAGTGGGGCCAGGAATCCAGAAGAATTACAAGCACTGAGGAAGAGAACACGGCAGGTAATAAAGGACAGGGGGCGGAGCTAACTCCGACTGACCAGGCCGCGATAGGCTCTCCCACTCCTGAGCCTGCCACCCTGGTTGGTGGGAGACGGTGTCAGTCTAACAGGTCTAGCCTCAGGTGTGGATTGATTAATCCCAGGAGTATACCTAGACATAGTACCTGGCAGATCCCTAACAGCCATACAGCGCTTTCTGGGATTTGCTAACTTTTACAGGCAGTTTATTCCGAACTTCTCCTCACTGACTTCTCCCATCTCTAACCTTACTAAGAAGGGTATGAACGCCAAGGTGTGGACTCCAGAGGCAGAGTCTGCATTCAATAGCCTTAAGAGTGCCTTCACGTCAGCCTCTGTATCCCGGTCTAGTGCTGTGCTTGCTATAATCGTGCTGTGCTGGATACCACGCTTGACTGCCTACCCACGCCTGTCGTCAACCCGCTACCTAGTTCCTGCCAAGCTACTGTCCGTGCTGCCACAGGTACCCTATATACCACAGACTGTGACCTGCGCCCTGTTGGCCAGCTGCCTTACCGCCAAGGCGGTACGGCCCAGTGGGTCAACAGACCCTTTGTGACAGTAGTCTTGTACCATCTATATGGCGACCGCAGAGCAAGCACAATATTTTATTCTGTTTTAGAAATCAGGAAATAAGAAAAAAGGAAGAGGTGAAACAAGGTGTATATAAAAGCAAGACAAGACAAGCTTCTTTAAATGTACAATTCCGCCTTTCCTTCCATGGTTTTAAAGATCTAGTTTTTATTCTCAGGACCTATGATTCGGTAGTTAACAGGGACCACCTCCTCTCAGGGTTGAGGTGTAAAAAGTAATAACAATAGATAATACAAGGGATAGTAGCATACATAAGGCAGAAATCAAGCAATAAAATAAAATATGCATGGGTTAGATTGGAAACCAATATGATCTTGGTAGATCCCCATGGTCTCTTGTAATACCTCTGATACTGGTATTTAATACAATTTACAGTTTTTAAAGGGCTTATCTGGGAATTTAATATTATTGACCAATCTTTAGAATATGTTATCAATGTTAAATCAGTGATGGTTGGATCCCCGCCGATTAGCAAAATAAGGCTATGTTCACACAGAGTTTTTTTGCCTGCGAAATTTCTGCCACAAAATTCAGTTTAGAAGTTAGAGGCAGATTTTCCTCTCCCTGCAAGCCGATTTTAGTGGCGTTTTTCGCCCGTGGCCATTGAGCGCCGCCGGCATAAAACGCCGCAAAATATGCTTTCTCTGCCTCCCATTGAAGTCAATGGGAGGTCAGGGGCGTAAACGCCCGAAGATAGGGCATGTCCCTTCTTTCTCCGGCGAGGCGGTTTTACCACTCGCGGGAGAAAACCGCCTCCCCCCCCCCCCCGCCTCCCATTGAAATCAATGGGAGGCATTTTCGGGCCGTTTTTGACGAGTTTTGCGGCGCAGTTTCCACATCAAAAAACTCGTCAAAATAACTCTGTGTGAACATAGCCTAAGGGGCCCCATTTATTGTTTACACAAGGGCAGCTGTGCTGAGTATTGCAACTTGCTCCATTCACTTCAATTTGACAAGCTGCAGTAGCAATAACATCAACTGATACAGACTGTGACTGTAAACACAAAAATGGGGCGCCACGCACAGCCTCTCTATTGTTCTGATTGTAAGGAGGAGAGTCACAGCTCCTCCATTGTGATGTTTGTCAGGAGTCCTGGAGGTCAGATAGGCCATCAATGTTAAAGCCCCAGAAAACCCCTTTAAAAACTCTCATGTTCTTCAGGGCTGTATTTACAGATGACACAGAGTCTGAACGCACCCCATATTATCAGTAGGGCTGCATTTCTACTTGGGTACTCTGCTTATTTAGATCTGTTCACACATGACATTTTGGTGGTGCTTTTTAGGGCATCTAGATGTTAATGGTGAGTAAATGGATAAACACTTCTTATTCAAAAGTAACATAAAAAGGGTTGTCCAAAAGTAAAAAAAAGAAAATTGTTACAGAATATGTAATACATTATGATAATAAAAATAATAATAATAATAATTAAAAAAACATTACTCTCCTGTAAAATCCCCTGCTGCTCCAGCTCCAATGTGGTCCCCTGCCGGTCTTTGTTAACATGCCAGCAGCCATGACATGCCTTACCTGCACAAGATCGCTGCAGCCAGTCACTAACCTCAGCGGTCACATGCTGTACTCATCAAAAGTTGTGCCTAAATCCTAGTGGGCTGACCACATAGTCATGACATTATTAAAGGCCCTTTAGCCCACTATGATTTAGCAAAAAGGTCCTTTAGCGCGCAGAAGAGAAAGAAACAGAAAACCTACGGGATGGCACGAAACTGCCTAGGGGCTAAGCAGAGCCCTGGGCAACAGCTATACACGTCATCGGTAAAAGAGATGTGCCGATGACGTGTATAGCTAATGCCTACTGAATCAGATGCAGAGTGGGACTGCTGGTTGGCTGGTTTATACGTCGTCCTTCCCACTTGGCATCTATTCATACATCCTGACAGACGGGTACCAAATCGCCACCACACCGATCCCGGCTGCTGTCCGATTTTGAAAATCATCTGGCAGCAGTATCTATGTATGAAAAAATAAAATTATTTGGTGCAATGCCGCCCACTCCTTCCTGCTGCCTTAGGCACTTGCCCTCAGGTGCCTTATTGTAAATACGGCCCTGTCTATATTTGTAATACATACACTGAGTCAGTTGAGTCCTAATATTACTTGGACTCAGAAGAGGTAAAGTCATTCACAATGCAGATATTATATACTAAACTATATTGTCACATAGTCTCCGGCCATGTTTTTAGAAGTTAATATTTTAGACATTCATTTTTTTGCTGAAACATCAAGATGCCACTCCTAATAAATGTTGCTGTACGATGTAACACCAGCTGTACTGCAGTTTTTATTGATATGTATGGGATGAATAAATAGTATATCATGTTTTATAATTATTCTTTCCTTCTTGTATTAATGGCAATTCTGGGACTTTGAACCACAGTAATCCTCTCCAATATTCATCATGAGCAATACATCCATTTTCTTGTTTTGCTTAGAGATGCAGTTTTGTATCCTTAATGTGTATATTAAAAGTAGTGAAATCACAGAAATACGTGTTATATATATATATATATATATATATATATATATATATATACATACATATATATATATATATATACATATATATATATGTATATATATATATATATATATATATATACACACACACACACACATATATATGCACACATATGTACATATATACACAATATATATTAGGTATTTGCAGGATTATCGTTTAATAAGTTGCAAGCCGAGATATACATTAAGATAATGATTTATGTAAACCATGGCATGAAATATGAATAATGCTTCTGTATTAATGCTAAGCTAAAGTATATATGTTTACTAAAGCTGAAAGCTATGTTTCTCTGCACACAGTTAATGAAGTCACAAGCGTTCATTATCCAGTATGGAGCTCATTTCTTTTGCCAAATAAGCACTACATTATCCAATTCATTGAGCCATTTCACTAAGCACTGCTGTTGCTGACCAGAATATTCATGTGAACAGTCTATTTAAGAACCTCTGGACCATTAAGTGGTATTACTGCTGCCTCCCCTTCTAATAGAGATTTATGTCAGTTTTAAGTACGGGACAATATTAGATATTTCTGTATAGATCCATATGTCAATAGGATTCTCATGATAAACTACACATATGCAAAATGTATTGTACATAGTTGCCAGAAATGACAATTTGAAAGCATAAAATCAGATATGTACTTGGCAGGTAAATCCATTTACCAAACGAAAATGTTCTGTATATACAATGAAGCTTAATCTGCCAATAACATTTTCCATTAGATTATATAGGTTTACTAGGAAATCTACCAAGCACAGACTCATAATACAACAGATAATGTTGACTTAAAGTGGAAAATCAAACACAAGCTGTAAGCCAAAAATGAATGTCCACCTTTTAACACCATGCTGTTATTTAAGGACTAAAGTTCTGCTCTGATCGTTTCTTAACATATCTTTATAGGTGGGAAACGCGCATCGTCTTTGTGATGGTGTATCCTGGATTTGGTCATCTTATACAGAGACCTGTGGTAATTTTTGTACGTATCTATTCATGGTTTGGAGGGTAGATGTTGACCCACTATGGGTTCATATGGCTATATAGCTATATACCCCCCTATGAATTGTTTATTTATAGTACTCTAAGTCCTTGACGCTATCTATATATCTGGGCTACCCACCATGTCTGTTTTTATTCCCTAGTTTGTGAAGTTTATGGTTTTTACTATATGTCCATCGAAGTGATTTGTCACTTACTATTTATATATATGACTTAAAAAATGTTGATATGTGATTTTCTGCATTTTTTTGTTTGTGTGATCTATATAGGTTTTGTTTAATAGGTTGCGCACGACATACCCTACTATATGGGTTTTTGTTTAGGTTACAGACTTTACAATCCTGTCTACAATAGACTAAAGTATTCCTCACATCAAACTCCTTCCTCAATATCTTTACTCTGGTTGTCATTCCAAATACTTGACCAATACAGCAATAACAAACATACCCATGGAGCAGAACCAAAGCGAATGGTAATTTTCCCCTAGTTGTCCTCATCAATCGGTGTTTGCCTTGTTAACCACTCTCTCTTATCACTAACTCTGCATTTCATTTGGCATTCAGCACACTGTCCTATGTTTCTTCAAGGTCTGCCTCAGTAATGCCAATGGCATGATTATTGTGCCTAACTCACAAGCTTGGCACAACCATTAGATCAGCCTTCTCCCTCAAGGTACTTAGCTGACCCTATGACTTAAGTGCCCCTAGCTAGTCCAGTGATAATTCTCTGAATAACGAATAACGTTAGCAGGTAGGGTGCCAGCCCAAAAGGGCAAAATAGCAGGTACGGTTGCTATGGGAAAGTCACTAATATTTCGGGAAAAGGTATTCAGGAGATGAAGCAGTAGTAGGTCAGGATGTCCAGAAGTCAGCAAAAGGGAGTCAAACAAGTACAGATACGAATTCAATAGGGTAGTCAGGCAAGCCGAAGAGCAGTAACAGTGATGTAGCAGAGCAGAGGCGTAGCTAGGTTCTCCTGCACCCGGGGCAGAGATTCAGATTGGCACCCCCCCCCCCCAAACTTATTTCCTGACATTTCCTTCCCCCTCGCCATGTTTGCTTTCTCTACCAATCAATGTGGTGTAATTTTTTTAATGTAACAAGCAATATAGTTCTATAACGTAGTTAACATAAAAATAAATTAAAAGAAAAAAATGAAAGAGGCCACACACAGCCCCCTTAGATAGCGCCACACATAGCCCACCTTGTAGTTAACGCCACACAGCCCCCCTGTTGTAGATAGCGCCAGACAGCCCCCCTTGTAGACAGTGCCACACATAGCCCCCCTTGTAAATAGTGCCACACACATCCGCCTTGTAAATAGCGCCACACACACCCCCTTATAGATAGTGCCACACACAGCCACTCTCTTGTAGATAGTGCCACACACATCCCCCCTTGTAGATAGTGCCACACACAGCCCCTCTCTTGTAGATAGCACCACACATCTCCCTGTTGTAGAAAGTGCCACACACAGCCCCCTGTTGTAGATACCGCCACACACAGCCCCACCTTGTAGATAGCTCCACACAACCACCTTGTAGACAGTGCCACACAGCCCCCCTTTTATACAGCCCCACACAGCCCCCCTTGTAAATAGCGCCACACTGCTACCCCTTGTAAATAGCACCACACTGCCCCCCTGTAAATAGCACCACACTGTCCCCCTTTGTAAACAGCGTCACACAGCCTCCCGCTTGTAAACAGCGCCACTTTGTCCCCCATTGTAAACAGCGCCACACAGCCCCCCCTTGTAAACAGCATTACACAGCCCCCTTTGGAGATAGCGCCACACACAGCCCCCCTTGTAAATAGCGCCACACAGCTTCCCTTGTAGATAGTGCCACACACAGCCCGCTTCCCCCCTTGTAGATAGCGGCACACTCCACCCCTTCTAAATAGCGGCACACTCCCCCCCTTGTAGATAGTGCCACACACAGCCTGCTGCATCTTGTAATTAGCGCCACACTCCCCCCTTGTAAATAGCGCCACATTCCCCCCTTTTAAATAGCGCAAAACTCCCCCCTTGTACTTAGTACCACACTGTAAACAGAGCGGCGAGCGGTAGCCTACCGCTGCCACTCTCCACTTTGCCTGACGTGACTTACCGGAGGAGCCGAGGAGGTCATGCGGCGCAGGCGGCGGCGGAGTTCCTTCTGACTGGGGTCGGTGACAGCCCGGGAGTGGACCAGTCCAGTCACCTGACCTGAGTCATCTGACCTCATGTCATTGACGGGAGGTTAGGTGACTGGACTGGTCCACTCCCTGGCCGTCACAGACCCCAGTCAGAACGCCGCTGCATGAACTCCTGGCTCTTCCTAAAGCTGATTGCTGATGCAGGTGTCCGACATACAGGTTGTCTATCAGCAGCGATCAGCTGCTCTGCGGTTCCCCCCCTTCTCTACCACCTAGTTGTGCTCGGGGCACATTCCCCATCTGCCCCCCCTAGCTACGCCCCTGAGCAGAGCCAGGTATGAGGTGCAGTAGTGGATAATTGAGAAGGGTAGTGAGATAAGTAGAGAGTCCTAGGGAGACAAAGCAGTAGAGGGTTGAAATTAGCTGGGTGAATCAGAAGTCAAAACAGTGCAGCAATACAGGGAACAAGGTTAATAATTTTACAACTGGCACAGAGGCCAGTGCGTTGGCATGTTAAATATGGTCCCCTTAATTCTGATTGGTCTGGCGACAATGCTCTTTGCACATGCACTATCCGGCCTCCCTGCCAGCCTCACCAAGAGACTCATAGCAGAAGCTGGCAGGATGAGGTAAGTATGTGACACAATCATAGTACACATATAGTTCAAATAAATACAATTTGCCTTCACATCACAGCTCTACACTGCAAATTCTCAACCATACTATGGGTCATAACTGGTAACCAAATGTAAATTGGTCTGCCCAGAGGGGTTGCCGAACATCTTCTCTCACATAGGAGTAAAAAAAACTCACCTGAGTAGCTGTAATTCATTGCTATGTAGTTATAAAATGGAACGTCTATGGCCGTGGCCGTCGTTCAGACTCACCCTCTGGCGGCCCCGGCCATGGACATCTGTCTTCGCGGCGTCAGCTCCCTCCAGGGAGATGCCGGCACTCACTTACGGGTCCTCGGACTGTTTACCGCATGGCGCGCGCCCGCGCGTGCACGGCCTTAATGGGCCAGTACACGTCCAGCTGTCACCCATAAATAATTAGCCCAAATGGCTACTGGACTACACCGCGTTCCAAATTATTATGCAAATGTTATTTTTTGCTGATTTTCCTAAATAGTCGATGCAAATGACAGTCAATATAATCTTCAAGCCATCAACCGTTGGAGTATAATGCAAATTTTATTGAACAAATCTCCTAATGATAACAGATTTTTTTTTAGAAGTAAAAAACTCAAAATGCACTGTTTCAAATTATTATGCACAACAGAGATCAAAACATTTTAAAGGTTGTAAAGAGAACTAAAATGGTAATTTGTTGAATTTGCAGCATCAGGAGGTCATATTTACAGAAATCAAAAGCTCTTTCAATAAAAAAAAACTTAACAGGCCAAGTTACATGTTAACATAGGACCCCTTCTTTGATATCACCTTCACAATTCTTGCATCCATTGAATTTGTGAGTATTTGGACAGTTTCTGCTTGAATATCTTTGCAGGATGTCAGAATAGCCTCCCAGAGCTTCTGTTTTGATGTGAACTGCCTCCCACCCTCATAGATATTTTGCTTGAGGATGCTCCAAAGGTTCTCAATAGGGTTGAGGTCAGGGGAACATGGCGACCACACCATGAGTTTCTCTCCTTTTATGCCCATAGCAGTCAATGACACAGAGGTATTTTTTGCAGCATGAGATGGTACATTGTCATGCATGAAGATAATTTTGCTACGGAAGGCACGGTTCTTCTTTTTGTACCACGGAAGAAAGTGGTCAGTCATAAACTCTACGTACTTTGCAGAGGTCATTTTCACACTGTCAGGGACCCTAAAGGGGCCTACCAGCTCTCCCCATGATTCCAGCCCAAAACATGACTCCGCCACCTCCTTGCTGACGTCGCAGCCTTGTTGGGACATGGTGGCCATTCACCAACCATGCACTACTCCATCCATCTGGACCATCCGGGGTTGCACGGGACACATCAGTAAACAACACAGTTTGAAAATTAGTCTACATGTATTTCTGAGCCCACTGCAATCGTTTCTGCTTGTGAGCATTGTTTAAGGGTGGCCGAAAAATAGCTTTATGCACACTTGCAAACCTCTGGAGGAT
Source organism: Rhinoderma darwinii (assembly GCF_050947455.1). Taxonomy (NCBI): domain Eukaryota; kingdom Metazoa; phylum Chordata; class Amphibia; order Anura; family Rhinodermatidae; genus Rhinoderma; species Rhinoderma darwinii. Next base: position 61,647,082 of record NC_134691.1, read on the forward strand.
CCTACACCTTGAGGTTCGCGGGACTCCAGAGGCACCAGCGGCTTCAAATACCTGTTTGCTGCTCTGCAATGGCATTTTTGCAGCTGCTCTCCTAATCCTATTAATTTGTCTGGCAGAAACCTTCCTCATTATGCCTTTATCTGAACGAACCCGTCTGTGCTCTGAATCAGCCACAAATCTTTTCACAGTACGATGATCACGCTTAAGTTTTCTTGAAATATCAAATGTTTTCCAAGGTATTGCACTATTTCACGCTTTTCGGCAGCAGAGAGATCCTTTTTCTTTCCCATATTGCTTGAAACCTGTGGCCTGCTTAATAATGTGGAACATCCTTCTTAACCCCTTAATGACCGGGCCTGTTTGTACCTTAATGACCAAGCCAGATTTGTCAAATCTGGTATGTCTGACTTTATCAGAGATTAACTCTGTGAAAGTTTTGAATATCCAAGTAATTCTGACATTGTTTTTTCGTCACATGTTGTACTTTATTTTAGTGGTAAAAGTAGACTGATACAATTTGCGGACATTAATTAAAAAATAGAAAAATGGAAGAAATTTTGTAAAAATTAAAATTTTTCCCTATTTTTAACTGCAATATGTCACATATGTACACACATACTGTACAATTTTTTCAATTAAATATATATTTTCATCTCTTTACTCTATTTTGGCAGCACTTTTGAAAAAATAAAATAAATTTTCAGCAATTTAGAGGACTTACAAATTGAATAATTATTTTATAAATTTTGAAGTACATTTTGTTTTCCTGCACCAAGCCAGGTTTTCAGAGGCTCATAGATCTCAGAGTGATGGAAACCCCCACAAATGACCCCATTTAGAAAACTAGACCCCTTAAGGTATTTATCTAGGGGTATAGTAAGTATTTTTACCCCACAGTTTTTTGCTAAATGTAATGCATAACAGGTGAAAAAAATAATAATTTAACTTTTTTCATAAAAGTATTAGTTTGAAGACCGATTTATTTGTAAAGCGAACATGAAAATGAAGAAACACACCCCAAAATCTATCACCCTCTTTCTCCTGTTTTCAAACATAACCACATTGTGGCCCTAATGCATTGTTTGGACACACGGCAGGGCCCCAAAGGTAGGGAGCACCCGGAGGCTTTCAGGACTAATATTTTGCTTGAAGATGTTTTAGGCCCCACTGTACATTTGGAGAAGCTTTAAGCTGCCAGAACGATAGAAACTCCCCATAAACTACCCCATTTCGAAATCTAGACCCATTAAGGTATTTATCTATGGGTATAGTTAGCATTTTGACCACACAGGTTTTTCGCTAAATATATTGGAATTAGTCTGTAAAAATTAAAATTTACTTTTTTTCTGAAACATAGAAATTTTTAATATTTACAAGGAATAACGAAGAAAATGCACTACAACATTTGTAAAGCAATGTCTCCCGATTACGACAATACCCCATATGTGGTAATAAACTGCTGCTTGGACCCACAGCAGGGCTCAGAAGGGAAGGAGCGCCATTTGGATTTCTGATTTTGCTGAAATGGTTTTCGGTGTCATGTCGCATTTGCAATGCACTGGAGGGACCAAAACCCACCAAAAGTGACCCCATTTTGGAAAAACCTTCAAGGAATGTCTTTTGCAGAGTTTATTAGAATTAGGGCGCGAAAATTAATATCAAAATTTTTTCCATTAAAATGTTGCATTTTCTCATTTTCACAAGGGATAAAGGAGGAAAAAAACAACCATTTTTTATAAAGCAATTTCTCCCGATTACAGAAATACCCGACATGTGGTCATACATTTTTTCATTCTAAATGAATTAACCCTTTCAGGACTGATCCATTTTTTGCTTTCTTATTTTAGATTTTCACTCCCCGCTTTCCAAGAGCCATAACTTTGTTATTTTTCCATCAATAGAGTGGTGTGAGGGCTTATTTCTTGCGGGAGGAGCTGCAGTTTTTATTGACACCATTTTTTGGTACATAAAAAGTGATTAAAAAGTTGTATTACATTTTTTTTTTAGAGCTAAGGTGACAAAACACATTACTTTAGAAGAAAAATAGGAAAAGGTGTTTTGTTTTGTTTTTTTTACTTTAAAAAAAAAAAATTCCCACTACTAATAACTATAATTCTTCTACACATTTTATTAAATTAATCCCCTTAGGGGACTTGATTCAGCGATCATTGGATCACTGGTACAATACACTGCAATACTAATGTATTGCAGTATATTGTTATTCTTACAGGCTTCTGTAACAGAGCGATCACTGTACCTGTCCGTTAGTCCTGGGTGTCAGCTGTAATACACAGCTGACACTCGCAGCGTATGGAGCGGGCACAGCACGTGAGCCGGCTCTATACATCAACCGCCGCACCATGACATGCTATTAAGTCATAGTGCGCAAAGGGGTTAGTGCACAGCGGATGGTTCAAAGTGAAAATTGCAATTTTCCACTGATATGCTATTTTAGTGCATAATATGTTGTGCCCAGTTTGTGCCACAGAAGTCAAATACCTCATAAAACGTTAAGCGGGTTCTCTCGGGTATGGCGATGCCATATGTGTGGGCGCAAACTGCTGCTTGGGCACGCTGCAGAGCTCAGAAGGGAGGGAGCGCCATTTTGCTTTTGGAGCGCAGATTTTGCATGGTAGTAGTTTTGTTTGGGGTTTTACTAGTATTTCAGTTTATAATGTGGGGGTATGTGTAATCTGTGCAGAGTACATCAGGGCATAATAAGAGGGTATAATAATGGGGTAAATAAATAATAATCCGCAGATATGTGGCCAGTGTCGCACTGATAAATGGCGCCCGGTCTTATCCGCTTTTGGAGCGATCTGCACATTTTGAATCGCCATATTCCGAGAGCCAGAACTTTTTTTATTTTTTCACCACCGGAGCCGTGTGAAGGCTTATTTGTTGCGGGACAATGTAGTTTTCATTGGTACCATTTTGGGGTACATGCAATTTTTTTTTTATCACTTTTTATCCAAAAAACAGGAATTCTGACACAGTTTTTGCGGTTTTCTTTTTGCGGCGTTCACCGTACGCTATAAATTACATTTTTACTTTATCCTGCGAGTTGGTACGATTACGGCGATACCATATGTATATAGGTTTGGTCCTTTTTTTTAGCATTTGCACAATAAAATCACTTATTTATAAAAAATTTAAAAAAAATCTGTGTCACCATATTCTGAGAGACATAATTTTTTTATTTTTTAGTCAAAAAAGCTGTGTAAGGGCTTGTTTTTTGCGGGACGGATTGAAGTTTTTATTGGTACTATTTTTTTGTACATGCGACTTTTTGATCACTTTTTATTCTTTATTTAGGGAGCGGTGGTGACCAAAAAAATTGCGATTCTGTCGTAGTTTTTTATTGTTTTTTTTTGGGGTGTTCATCGTGCGGGAAAAATAACATTACAGTTTTATAGTTGGTGTCGTTTCGACCGCGGTGATACCAAATATGTGTACTTTTTTAACGTGTTAATTTTTTTTCTATAATAAACGTCTTATTATAGGGAAAAAAAGCATTTTGTGTTTATATAACTTATAATTTTTATTTTTACACTTTTTTTAAAACATTTTTATTACTTTTTTTACTTTTTTTACTTGTCCCACTAGGGGACATTTAGACTTGCAGCTTTGATCGCTGCTAGAGTACATTACACTACACACGTAGTGCAATGTACTCTAACTGTCATTGTAACGTGACAGTCACACTGACAGAAAGCCGAGGAGGACCGGCCAGAGGCTGTTCCTCTGAGGCTTCCGTACATGGCAACTCGGAGGTCATTGTCATTGTCACGACAAGCATCGGTAGCCCCCACTTTCACTTTGTGGGGGCTGCCGATGTGCTTCAAACCACTTAAATGTGGTGACGGCAATCCGTCACCGCACTTAAGGGGTTAATTGCCGAAAGCAGCGGGGATGGTCCGCTGTCCGGCGAGACTGATGTGACAGCTGTCTAGGACAGCTGTCAGCACGCGCCTGTCACTCTGTGTTTACACAGAGTGACAGTTTGAAATACTGACGAAAATGAACGTCATGGTGCGGGAACTAGCAGCCGACCATGACGTTCATTTTCGTCATTGGTCGTGTAAGGGTTAAGTAGTTTTCCTTTGATTGGGCACACCTGGCAAACTAATTATCACAGGTGTCTGAGATTGATTACAATGATCCAAAGAGCCCTAAGACACAATACCATTCATGAGTTTAATTGAAAAACTAATAATTAAATGTTTATGACACTTAAATCCAATGTGCATAATAATTTGGAACACGGTGTATAAAAAGAGGCTCTGCCCACTTGTTCCTCGCCTGTTGTATACCTAAGTTTGTCTTGGAAATGGTCTCCCAGTGTTTTCTAGTTCCCAGTGTTACCCGTTGCTGCTGCCTGTACCCTGTATCCCGTGCTATCGTATCTACTGAGAAAGTCAAGTCCTGTCTTCCGCTGCATCCACGGTGCCACCTGCTGAGAAAATCAAGTCGTGCCTCCGCTGCTGTCTACATTGCCTCAGGTACCCGTTCCGAACTATAGACATTGTTTTGTACCTTGTTGGCCAGTTGCTACCCCGCTATGCGGTACGGCCCAGTGGGTCCACACCCCGCGCCGTGTCATAAAAGCAGAGGTGAGCTCTGAAAATCTGCAGAATAAAAGACTTCATGTAATTCCAATCTTTTCTAATTAAGCAGATCTGTTGTTTCTGGTGCCATCTTGGGTAAATTAGTGATTAATCTAGCAATGTAATTTTGGCTATGGAGTAAGGGTTCTGTAGAATCCTTAAAAGAGAGCATTGTACTTTAGGTAGGCTCTGTTCATACCTGCGTCGGAAGTGCCAAAAAGGGCCTCCGTCACAGTTCCAGTGAGAAATGCTAAAAGGCATAGCACTATTTGTAGCCAGTAAAATGACGGACACTCTCGCAGAAACCAGATGAAAATCATTATAGTCAATGGATTCCATCGGGGATACCGTTAGTGTCTGTGATACAATGGCTCCAGCTCTTTCATTTCTTCATTCTTCTGTTCCAATTACAGAACAGAAGAACTGTAAAACTTAGCACAGATGTGAATGAAGCCTTATTTGAATGGTAGTCTATTACTTCTATTACACCAACTCTTTGGCCTTCTAGTCAATTGTAGCGTCCATGGCCGCGGACCATAAGGATTACTCACCCCACGCCGGCCACAGTCATGGATCTGTGAGCGCTGGCCCGCATCTCCTCCCTAGGAGACACCAGCTCTCACTTCCGCTCCGTTCCGCTGTGTCCTGTAGGGTGCGCGCGCACGCTCATACCTGGCCTTAAAGGGCCAGCACGCACACATGGGAATTATCACTAGTTAGCCCATGATCACCCTGGACTATAAGAAGGGCCCTGCCCCTTTTCTCATTGCCTGAGCGTTGTTGTGTTTTCCTATGTTAGTCTTGCAAATGGTCCCTTAGTGTTATCCTGTTCCCGTTGTTTCCCGTGCCCTGCTACCTGTACCCTGTATCCCGTGCTATTTGTTCCTGTGCCTTAACCTGTCAGAGTCGTGTTGTGCCACCTGTTCCGCCTGCTGTGTTACACCACGCCTGGTGTCTGCTGTCAAGGTCCCATCTGTGCCTAGCCGTTGCTGCTGTCTGAACCACTACAGGTAATCCTTGTGCTTGGACTATTTAAATTTTGACTTGGTACTCTATTGGCCGGCTGCTATCCCGCTACAGTGGTACGACATACCCACAGATCATCATTGCTTTATAATATTTTTTAATGTGCTGAATATTTATTGTACATTTATACATGTCAAGCAACACTGTGAAAAGATTGGAAATGAGAAAGAGCGTGCTGTTTACCTTTGGAAATTGCCTTTTTATATTTCATTGTGATCAATTATAATGTTTTCAGTATAAAATGAGCTCAGCGTGGCACATGTCAAAACATTTCTGACTTTTGTTGTAGTACAGCCATCTGGGACTCCATCTTTTCTAAAGCAGGCATGAAGTGGCTGTGTTTACCTACATTTTATGGTACTTGGTTGGTTATTGTTGCAGCATAACATGAAACGTGAATATTCTGCTATAACTTTTTTTAAGAATACAAAAAAAAATACTCACATCACGTTTTTTTTGCCTACCTTTGCGCATACACCAGGAAAAAGCTGATGTATACATTAAATGTAGACTGTGACGGATGCCTAACAGTGGCATCTGTTACTCATAGACTATACTAGGATACTTTAAACGTATACATCATGAACTGTCATGACGCTTTTCATGACGTATATGTTTAATGGATACCATTATAGTCTATGGGTGATGTATGCCACTGTTGGGCATCAGTCACAGGCTTTCATCACTCATAGACTATTTTGGTATCCGTTTAATGTATAAGTCATATAAAGCTACTGAACCCGGGTAATTATAGACCAGTAAGCTTAACATCCATCGTGGGGAAAATGTTTGAGGGGCTATTGAGGGACTATATACAGGATTATGTGACAATAAATAGCATTATAAGTGACAGCCAGCACGGTTTTACTAAGGACAGAAGTTGTCAAACTAACCTAATCTGTTTTTATGAAGAGGTGAGCAGAAGTCTAGACAGAGGGGCCGCTGTGGATTTAGTGTTTTTAGACTTTGCAAAGGCATTTGACACTGTCCCCCATAGACGCCTAATGGGTAAATTAAGGACTATAGGTTTAGAAAATATAGTTTGTAATTGGATTGAGAATTGGCTCAAGGACCGTATCCAGAGGGTTGTGGTCAATGATTCCTTCTCTGAATGGTCCCCGGTTATAAGTGGTGTACCCCAGGGTTCAGTGCTGGGACCACTATTATTCAACTTATTTATTAATGATATAGAGGAAGGGATTAATAGCACTATTTCTATTTTTGCAGATGACACCAAGCTATGTAATATAGTTCAGACTATGGAAGATGTTCATGAATTACAGGCAGATTTAAACAAACTAAGTGTTTGGGCGTCCACTTGGCAAATGAAGTTTAATGTAGATAAATGTAAAGTTATGCATCTTGGTACCAACAACCTGCATGCATCATATGTCCTAGGGGGCGCTACACTGGCGGATTCACTTGTTGAGAAGGATCTGGGTGTACTTGTAAATCATAAACTCAATAACAGCATGCAGTGTCAATCAGCTGCTTCAAAGGCCAGCAGGATATTGTCGTGTATTAAAAGAGGCATGGACTCGCGGGACAGGGATGTAATAATGCCACTTTACAAAGCATTAGTGAGGCCTCATCTAGAATATGCAGTTCAGTTCTGGGCTCCAGTTCATAGAAAGGATGCCCTGGAGTTGGAAAAAATACAAAGAAGAGCAACGAAGCTAATAAGGGGCATGGAGAATTTAAGTTATGAGGAAAGATTGAAAGAATTAAACCTATTTAGCCTTGAAAAAAGAAGACTAAGGGGGGACATGATTAACTTATATAAATATATTAATGGCACATACAAAAAATATGGTGAAATCCTGTTCCTTGTAAAACCCCCTAAAAAAACAAGGGGGCACTCCCTCCGTCTGGAGAAAAAAAGGTTCAAGCTGCAGAGGCGACAAGGCTTCTTTACAGTGAGAACTGTGAATTTATGGAATAGCCTACCGCAGGAGCTGGTCACAGCAGGGACAGTAGATGGCTTTAAAAAAGGGTTAGATAATTTCCTAGAACAAAAAAATATTAGCTCCTATGTGTAGAAATTTTTCCTTCCCTTTTCCCTTCCCTTGGTTGAACTTGATGGACATGTGTCTTTTTTCAGCCGTACTAACTATGTAACTATGTAACTATGTAACTATGTAACACTCATAGGGTATATGTTAAGGTGTGTTCACATCAGCGTTCGTTTCCACTGAGGGGTTCCGTCGGAGGTTTCCATCGGGTTAAACACTCAGCGGAAAGGCATACGGAAACATCCGCTTCCGTTTCCCTCAGCGTTGAACTCAATGGTGACGGAAACCTAGCTAATGGTTTTCGTCTGTCACCATTGTGACAGGGTTCCGTCGTTTTGACGCAACCAATAGCACAGTTGACTGCGCTATTGATTCCATCCGAAACAACGGAACGCTGTCACAACAGTGACAAATGGAAACCATTAGCTAGGTTTCCGTCACCTTTGAGTTCAATGATGAGGGAAACGGAAGCTGAGGTTTCCGTTTTCCTTTCCGTTGAGGGGTTAACCCGACGGAACCTCCGACAGAACCCCTCAATGGAAGGGCAAAGGTGATGTGAACAGGCCCTTATACATTTTTTGAGGGATTCCGTTGTATGGAATATTGTAGTCTACTATGCTATTCCATACTTAATAATGGTATACCGGATTATGCAAACCCAGTCGAGGCCAAAAGGAATCTCTTTTGGCCTCCATTAGGCTAATAAAGCTCTATGGAGACGTTCAGCGTGTACATCTGGAGCTTTCCCAATGCACACAATAGGGACAAAACGTGATGTGAATGGGTCCTTATCTGTATAAACTCATGATTAAAAAAACCTCTGTGTGCCTCCATGTGAAGTCAGAGGTACATGAATATATAGTATTAACCAATTGAATAGTGTAGTCTGCAGCACTATTATTTCCATCAAAAGATCAGAAACTCTCATGGAAACCTGACTGACCCCATTATAAGTCAATAGCCTCCATAAGTATTCATTGTGATTCATTTGAAAACAGTTCCGTTATACCTGTCAAAGCTCTGTTAAAATCAAAAGCCATAAATATTACTTTGCGTTCGTTTTTTTAGAGCTAAGTGGACTACACCCTCTAGTCAGGAGCCAGCCAATGGTCTTTTCAAATGGGCTTGACTACAGAAAGTGCTCCCTGTGTATTGTTGAATCATGTTAAAGCTATTTATATTAGGTGATTACCAATAACCAATTGCAGAGTAACAAAATCATTCTGTTATTTTTAATGTTCATGAGGGTGTTTATTCCATAGTGGTAATGTGCCATACGCCCAAGAAATGCACAACGTTTTACAGTGGGAAAAAAAATAAAATAATACTACTTGACTACGCGGCATATTACCGCAACGTGATTAGGACTCAGCGGCAATCACAGACACAGCCACTATGTATGTATATGGAACTGTGGATGGTAAACTATGAAGAAGCCGAAGCGTAGATCTCTGCGGCCCCTTCAGTTAGCTGATCGGTGTGGGTGCCAGGAGTTATGACTACATAAACTAACGTAATTAGTTTCATCTGCAAAGAAGGTCCCAGATTTAAAGGCACGAAAATGTTCTCTGCAAAACAAAAAAAATTGAGACAGATAACTATCAAAAGATTCTTGTAGCAACAGGGAAGATGAGAGTAGTTGTCAAACAACATCAATGGAGAAGACAAAGAACATAACAGAAGACATGATCATGGTCAAATAAGGTCATCAACAAAGGGTAACAAAGCATTGCCAGGATTCAGTGGGTAGATGAGAGGGCCCCATTTGATAATCAAATCACTTGTTGCTCTATGTAAATCCCCTATGGACAAGGGTCAGAAATGCTGTGGAATATCCATGTGGGAATTCTGCATTGTTTACACACAAAAAATTAACATGTTGCAGATTGTTATTGGATTTGATAACATTTGAGAGGCCCCATGAAACGGGACAAAAGGATAAACAAAGGATTTATACATTGAAAAGGTTAGGCACATATATAGAGAGCTGGCACAATAACTGAGTACTATCTCAATGCCGGATTCCACACCTGCACACGGAGTGGAAATGCTGCAGAATTTACATATGGAATTTTCATGCGGAAATTATGCAGCATATTACAGTAGCGGCAAAGCGGATGAAATTTGAACAATTCTTATCGACATGCTGCGGAAAAAGTCTGGAGAAAATAAGTGCGGAAAATGACCTGCGGTGCGGATTCTCAATCTGCAACTTGTCCATTGTTTTTGTGTAAACACTGCGGAATTTCCTGCAGTGCATGGGACCTTACGTAGAGCTAGAAGTGATTTGATTAGTTGTATAGAAAGTGTGCGCTGTTCTTTTTTATGATGGTAGCTGGAAATAGGAACAATTGTATAATGCGCATTGCTCTGCTTCTATGCTTATTTCAGATTCAAATGTCTTTTAAATGTGTAGAGAAAAAAAATCTTTTAAGTTTCAGCAGCATAGTGGGACTTAGAAGTATTATAATAGAAGCTGTGTTGAGACGCAGCAAAAGGTGAACAGAGGACATGTCTTTCCAGTGTCTGAGCAGTAAATAGAATTACTCCCTCCTATTGCAGGCTGCTTGCCAGTCACAGGGGTGGAAGATCAATGACGATGGTCTAATACAGAAAAATGCATATTGTATAAGAGAAGAAGGTCTCCATGAGTTCACCTGGAAGAAAAAAAAATGATTCAGCAATTTATCCCAAATACAAGACTCCATAAACTATAATAGTCTATTCCATCATATGACTGTGTCGCTTACTATTCCCAACACAGGGGAAACTTCCATAATGAAATCCTCTTAAGCATAGACCAAAGTAGTTACTTAAGGACTTTGGCAAAGGCGTTCATAATCCAATTAGTTAATTAATGTACTTCCAAGACTCATCCTTTATTCCAAGAAGAGTCTGAATGTGGAAAAAATAAATAGGCAAATTACTGTACAATATAATGACAATGTCCCAAATATAGTGAGTGACATTTTCTAAAGGTATTGTTCACAGTTGCCAGTCACCTGTATATATTGTTTATGAATGTCTAATAGTTTGATTAGTAGGTTATTATTAGAGATCAACAATTTTCCCCAAATTTGTTTCAGGGGTCGATTCGGTAAAACCGGCTGTCACATTAGATTCGGTCCAAATACATTCGTTGCGAATTGAAAATGATGTGAAAAGTCGTGTATAACACTATGAACTTTTTTAGGACTGTATCCAACTCCTTTTAAGTTCTTTAATGCCAAGACAACAATAGTAATGTTAAAGTGACAGTAAAATACAGTATATGGCTATATGTAAACGGATGGTATCCGGTGATAACAAACAACCTGTTTATAAACACACTGCACCGTCAGATTTGTTATACATTTTAAAACTAAAAATTGATACAAAAATTATCCCTTTTTGGTTGCAGATGCTTGCCAGTATTTATACTCACATGGTGGTATCAGATGAAGCAATGACCTTTTAATAAGCAGTCTAAAGATTATACCTTTTTGGGGAGTAGCAACATGTTTGGTGTTATTTTAACCCCTTCCCGCTTTTGGGCGTCATTGTACGTCCAAATTCAAAGTGTGTTCCCGCACACGGGCGTACCGTCACACCCTGTAGATAAAGCCAGCACAGGATCTGTGCGCGCTTTAACTTCAGCAGCTGTCAGCTGTCATACACAGCTGACATCCCGCTGCAAAGGTGGCGACGGCAGTTACTGACGATCGCAGCCATTTAACCCCTTCAATGCGGCTGTCAATGGCGTCCGCCGCATTAAAGTGGTTGGCAGAGGGAGGGAGCTCCCTCTGTACCCCCCCCCCGGGCCCCCTCGCGATGGATCGCGGGTGGTGATGGTTGCTATGGCAACCAGGAAGCCGTTGCTAGGTTTCCTGGTTGCCCAGGTACGTATTAGGTCCTGCCTCGGGACATATATCCTGATGTACTCCTCACAGCTTACATATGCCCTGATGTACTCCACCCAGCTTACATATATCCTGATGTACTCCGCCCAGATTACATATACCCTGATGTACTCCGCCCAGATTACATATACCCTGATGTACTCCGCCCAGCTCACATATGCCCCCACATTATAAGCTGAAATACCACTAATACACCAAGCAAAATCTGCGCTTCAAAAGCCAAATGGTGGTTAAACTGAGCCTGGCAGTGTACCCAAACTGCAATTTATGACCACATATTGGGTATTACTGTATTCTGGAGAACCCGCTTAACAATTCATGGGATGTGTGTCTACGGTGGTAAAAGCTGGGCACAACACATTGGGCACTGAAATGGCATATCTGTGGAAAATGGCAATTTTCAATCTGCAACATCTATAGTTTACTCATTTTTGCAAAACACTTGTGGGGTCAAAATGCTCACTACACCCCTAGATAAATTCTTTGAGGGATCTAGTTTCCAAAATTAGGTAATTTTTTGGGGGTACCACTGTACTGGTACTAAAATGGTGTCAATAAACAAATCTTGTAAAATCTCCACTCCAAATACTAAATGGCGCTCCTTCCCTTTAGAGCCTTGCTGTGTGTCTAAATAGCAGTTTATGACCACGTGTGGTGTATTTCCTTACTCTGAAGAAATTGCTTTACAAATGTTATGTGCTTTTTCTCCTTTATTTGTTGAGAAAATGAAGAATTTGGAAAATAATGTAATTTTTCATTTTCACTGCCCATTTCTAATAAAATCTATGAGACACCTGTGGGGTCAAAATGCTCACTACATCCCTAGATGAATTCCTCAATGGGTGTAGTTTGCCAAATGGAGTCACTTTTGGGGAGTTTCCACTGTACTGGTACCTCAGGGGCTTTGCAAAAGCGACATGGTGCAGAAAAACCAATCCAGCAAAATCTGCTCTCCAAAAGCCAAATGGCGCTCCTTCCCTTCTGAGCCCTGATATGTATTCATACAGTGGTTTATTACCACATATGGGGTATTTCTGTACTCTAGAGAAGTTGCTTTACAAATGTCACGGTGATTTTTCTCCTTTATTTGATGAGAAAATGAAACATTTTGACCTAAAGCTACACCTTAGTGGAAAAAAATATATATTTTCATTTTTACTGCCCAATTCTAATGAAATCTATGAAACACCTGGGGGGTAAAAATGCTCACTACACCCCTAGTTGAATTCCTCTAGGGGTGTAGTTTCGCATATGGAGTCACTTTTGGGGTGTTACCACTGTACTGGTACCTTAGGAGCTTTACAAATGCGACATGGTGCCGAGAAATCAATCCAGCAAAATCCAGCAAAAGCTAAATGGCGTGCCTTCCCTTCTGAGCCCTGATGTGTATTCATACAGTGGTTTATTACCACATATGGGGTATTTCCGTACTCTGGAGAAGTTGCTTTACAACTGTTGGGGTGTTTTTCCTCATTTATTTGTTGAAAAAAATTTAAATTCTGAGGTAAAGCTACATCTTATTGGAAAATAATGTAATTTTTAATTTTCACTGTCCAATTCTAATGAAATCTATGAAATACCTGTGTGGTCAAAATGATCACTACACCCCTAGATTAATTCCTCTAGGGGTGTAGTTTCCAAAATGGAGTCACTTTTGGGGGGTTTCCTTTGTTTTTGCACCACAAGACCTCTTCTAACCTGACATGGGGCCTGAAATATAATCTAAGAAAAGGGAGGCCGAAAAATCCTCTAGGTTCTCCTTTCCTTCTGAGGCCGGTGTTTCAGTCCATTACCACACTAGGGCCACATGTGAGATATTTCTAAAAACTGCAGAATCAGCGCAATAAAAGGCTTCAGTATTACAAGAAAAATTGAATAAAATGGAATTTGCAAATTTCCCTTCCACTTTGCTTTAATTCCTGTAAAACGCATAAAGGGTTAAGAAACTTTCTAAATGCTGTTTTGAATACTTTAAGGGGTGCTGTTTTTAAAATATGGTGATTTGTGGGGGTTCCCAGTGGCGGATTAAGAAGACCATGGGCCCTGGGCTGTTACCCAAACTTGGGCCCCCCTTCTCCACCACCACCCTGCCGCGCCGTAACTATTGCTAACACTACCTAAACACTAGTACACAAAGTAGGCACATTATGCACAAAGTACACACAGTACACAAAGTACGCACATTATGCACAAAGTACGCACATTATGCACAAAGTACACACAGTACACAAAGTAGGCACATTATGCACAAAGTAGGCACATTATGCACAAAGTAGGCACATTATGCACAAAGTACACAAAGTAGGCACATTATGCACAAAGTACGCACATTATGCACAAAGTACACACAGTACACAAAGTAGGCACATTATGCACAAAGTACGCACATTATGCACATTATGCACAAAGTACGCACAGTACACAAAGTACCACATTATGCACAAAGTACACAAAGTAGGCACATTATGCACAAAGTACGCACAGTACACAAAGTACCACATTATGCACAAAGTACCACATTATGCACAAAGTACGCACATTATGCACAAAGTACACAAAGTAGGCACATTATGCACAAAGTACGCACATTATGCACAAAGTACACAAAGTAGGCACATTATGCACAAAGTACGCACATTATGCACAAAGTACACAAAGTAGGCACATTATGCACAAAGTACGCACATTATGCACAAAGTACGCACATTATGCACAAAGTACACAAAGTAGGCACATTATGCACAAAGTAGGCACATTATGCACAAAGTACACACAGTACACAAAGTACGCACATTATGCACAAAGTCCGCACATTATGCACAAAGTACGCACATTATGCACAAAGTACGCACATTATGCACAAAGTACACAAAGTACGCACATTATGCACAAAGTACACAAAGTACGCACATTATGCACAAAGTAGGCACATTATGCACAAAGTACGCACATTATGCACAAAGTACGCACATTATGCACAAAGTAGGCACATTATGCACAAAGTATGCACAGTACACAAAGTACCACATTATGCACAAAGTACGCACATTATGCACAAAGTACGCACATTATGCACAAAGTACGCACAAAGTACGCACATTATGCACAAAGTACGCACAGTACAAAGTAGGCACATTATGCACAAAGTACGCACAGTACACACATTATGCACAAAGTACGCACAGTACACACATTATGCACAAAGTACGCACAGTACAAAGTACGCACATTATGCACAAAGTACGCACAGTACACAAAGTACACACATTATGCACAAAGTACACAAAGTAGGCACATTATACACAAAGTATGCATAGTACACAAAGTACACACGAGTATGCACATTATACACTAAGTAGGCACATTATACACGAGTATGCACATTATACACAAAGTACACCTTGTAAACACATGAATATGGGCATTAAACATACATGAATATGGATATTAAACACACATTAATATGGACATTAAACATACATTAATATGGACATTAAACACACATGAATATGGATATTAAACACACATGCACTTACCTTTTATGTCTTCACTGCAGCTCTTCTCCTGCTCACAGCACAGAGCCCGCCGACAGTCTCCCCTCCCCCATGTCCCGACAGCTAGCAGCAGAGATGTTTAGAGCAGGGAAGGGGGGCTGGAAGGGGAGCTTCTAAAGCAGCACAGACCACGGCTGCTAAGTAGAAGCAAAGCTCCCCTCGCCTGACAGGTGCGGTCCTGGCACCGGGGCTCCCTCCGGTGCTAGCGACGCCACTGGGCATGAGGGGGTTGGGCCCCCTGGCAGTCTTGGGCCCCGGGCGACCGCCCGAAACGCCCTAATGATAATCCGCCACTGGGGGTTCCTAATATATAAGGCCTTCAAAGCTACTTCAGATCTGAACTGTTCCCTAAAAAAATAGCCTTTTGACATTTTCTTGAAAATGTGAGAAATTGCTACTAAATTTATAAGCCTTGTAACGTCCTAGAAAAATAAAAGGATGTTGAAAAAATGATGCAAACATAAAGTAGACATATGGGAAATGTTAACTAGTCACTATTTTGTGTGGTATAACTATCTGTCTTATAAGCAGATACATTTGAATTTAGAAAAATTCTAATTTTTGCTAATTTTCTCAAAAATGTTTGTGTTTTTCACAAAAAATATTGAATTTATCGAGCAAATTTTTTCACTAACATGAAGTACAATATGTCACGAGAAAACAGTCTCAGAATTGCTTGGATAGATAAAAGCATTTCGGAGTTATTACCACATAAAATGACACGTCAGATTTAAAAAATGAGGCTGTCATTTGGTCCAAAAAAGGCTGCGCCCTTAAAGGGTTAAAGAAAAAAATATATATATTATCCACCAGTTCCACAACTACATGTACCAGTGACAGTGTGTCTGAATGTCCTGAAACGTTAAGAAGCAGTGTCTTTTTACCTAAACATTTGAATAAAATTCTCACTTGGACACAGACTGAAGTATTACAGAGCTGTATAAATGCAGAACAATACACACATTTTTGGTGCACTATTATTAGCAATTAAATATATGCAAAACAATGAATGACATCACATTTGTGACATCTGTATCAGCAGAAAGCGGCATGCTATCAGCACCAGAAATTAAATTTAAATCTATTTAATAGAAATAAAATTGTCACTTAGACATAGACTGAAGTACAACAGAGCTGTATAAATGCATGACTCAGAACAATACTGTTACTAATAGATATATGCAAAACAATGAGTGATTTCACGTTTGTAATGTCTGTTTCACAAGGCAGCAGCAAAAAATCAGAACCAGGTTTAATATTTTTGAAGAAGATTTATGAATGATGTGATGAAGATTGGTGATTCACAAATTAATCTAAGAATTGTATAGCTGCAGTAGCAATCACTCACAGCAATGGCTGTCTGTGCCTGCCTAACTAACATACTCATGCTCAGTTCACTTCACAGCTAGTTTTTCAAGCACGTCGGCAATATACGCCGGAACTATTCCCTGACGTACACTTCAACATGCCAATAGCCCCCTTAGCACCCAGGGTACAGTAAAAAAGTGTTCTTTTGGTGTACACTGGGCCGATATGCGTTGTGTAACTATTGTATAACTGTATAGAAAAGCGTAGTCTACCACGCTTTTCTATGCAGGCGTACACAGTAAAAACACTGTACACCACGCTGTATTTTTCTTTACGATGAGAGTCAAATGCCGACCTATGCCACTGTATGCCATACAGTGGCATACGTTGAAGGCATATTTCAGAGGCCTCCAACGTTGGGGAATACTCCCCACGTATAAAGTCGACGTGCATGAAAAACCAGATGTGGACTGAAGCCTAACACTGACTGAATCCCATCTCTCTCTAAAATCTATCTCTCTATCAAATCATTGTAAATCTAGGTGTCTAGTCTCTTCTCCTCACTGTGAAACCTACTCACTGACACTAATCCGCTATATATCTGCATTTTGTGTTTTATTATCTCTCACTCTCTGTCTGACATCCTCTCTCTCTCTCTCTCTTTTCTCTCTTTCTCCCCACAAAGCAGCATATTCTTGGTTGGGTTAAAAGTGAGTCCTCAGTGACTCACACCTATACCCCTCATGGCTTTGCAAGAAGGAGGGCTGTCTGCAAAGCATAATGGGGAAGCCTGCTGAGTCGCTGTCCGAGGTCATATGATCCTTCTTCTCTGTATTATAGTCTTCTTCTGATCTGTAAAATGGCAGCCGCCATTTTGAGTGGTTCATACAGGATGAATCCCAAACGTTTTGGATATGCTATTAACTGAAACTTTGGGAAATTCCTAACAAATTTAATTTGTGTGGAATGGATTTGCTCATGTCTAGCTATTATATTATTTGTCCTTTACTTTCTAAATTATATTATTTTATTTTTAATTAATAAGGGAAGGAATAGACATTTCGGAGGCAGTTTAAAAGGCATTTATTGTTCTTCCTTCTGTATTCAGAGATATTTCTCATAAGTAGCTGCTGTAAGAAGCAGCTCTCTCCATAATTGTTCTAAGGTAACCTTACAGTGAATTTCCACCCTTAAGTAACAATTTGTTCTCTTAATTTTAATTGGTCAAATATTCTGTGTTGATTTATTTCTAATGGGAAATGGGAGGTATACTTTGGGCAAAGCTCCTGCCATATACTGTTCCTCCAACAGAAAGCTCTGACGTGATGTGAACAGAGCCGAAAACAGCCATTTGTAGAGACACAGCAATAGTTCACACATTATGGCTCTTTTCATTAGCTCTGCATACCGTATATACGTGTGACTTTAACACTTCCACAACAAGGAAAATATTAAACTATGTCATGTTTAAGTCAGACATTTCGAGACACAGTGGGAGAACAGCTGGGTGTACAAATAAACCCAAAGAGCTTCTACGTCGTTGCAGATATTTGTAACACAGAAAAAAAAATCAATACAAACATGTCATCAGTGGCAGGTACTTAAAATTTGAGTCAAAGTTTATGAAATAGATGAACACTTTAATCCTTTTTAGTCTGGAGAGACCTATTTATTTTCAGATTCTCCACAACAGATCCTCGTATAAACATATGACACAGTATCTAACATACACTGATTCTTTTTTAACTAAGCTCATTGTCAAAACAGGCTTCCAGCAATGCACATCTGCTTCAACAATAATTCCAACATAAAAATGCAAATATGTGGCAGCATAAATCACTATCAACCAGGAAGACTATAATTAGACATTTGTAAATCTGTGCCCGTCCTTACATAAAGTCGCTGAGATAAATAAACTTCTGGGTTCTATTAACCCCTTTATCTGAGATCTGCATAAGACTTTGTGGGCTTAAAGGTACAATTTTATACCACAGTCATGGGGTTTGTAAGAACATGCATATAAAATTTTTGTTATGTGGTAATAAATCACAGTAAAAATTTGGATTTATGGTTTAAATGTAAAGTCCATAAGATAATGAATGGGCAATCGTGGGAAATCATTTATGAAGAAGAAATGTTTCCCCTCATCCATGCGTTTTATGTCATAACGTAATGTATTGACCCCCTTGCACCACGAGGTTGAGCGAAACATGAAATAGTTTCGTTTTACAATGGGAAATTTTTCTTTAAGTGCATGTCATTAACAATGCTCTATACTGGTAAAGGAAACTTGCCTTGTTTGTCCCTTTTAGATTTGTGTCTACAATATTTAACATCAGTTTCTTAGTATTAACTTTACAAATCCCAAACCCCATTCATGTTTTAAAAGGGTTTTCTTTTTGCAGATACTACCTATAGATTGTCTTCCTCCACAATTCGCTTCTGCAGGTTGCTGCTCTGATCTGGCTGTGTCCATTTGTAAGTATGGCCTTTTTTCGGTGTTTTCGTATATGTCCCCTTGTTTTTATCGGTTCTGTTTGTACATCAGGAACATTCTGTTCCATTTAGGAGTTAGAGACTCGCAAGTCTGGGGATCCTTGTCGTGGATTGCGAGCTTGCGTCCTTTTGGCCAAAATGATTACTAATACCCCAGGTATTTTTCATTACTACATATATTCGCTTCTCTTGGACACAGCCGGGTCTTTGATGCTAGGAGAGCATGGTGTGTTGTTGTTTGGCATAGCAAGCAGGGTAGCCCGCCCTATGAATTATCAAGGCGTCACAAATAGGCTTCTACCTGGCTATACACGTTGTGCCTCATGACGTACACACTATCCCTCCATGTTTCACACACTTGCACCCCATTATCCATTTATTTCTATTGAGGCACTTCACTCATTACTGCCCCCTATATTTCACTCATAGTATTACCCTTGCACACACACTATTCATTTATTATTTCTTACTACACATACCATGCACCACACACACCACTCCCCTCAAGACCAGTGGGAGTGGCTATCATTATTTAAAGCACCTGCTCACTCCTTCATCAGCGTTTCTGACCTGGCTGTGTCCATTTGTAAGTATGGCCTTTTTCGGTGTTTTCGTATATGTCCCCTTGTTTTTATCGGTTCAATTTTCAGGATGAGTGGAGCTAAAACAATAAATATGAAATGAAACTATGTACAAGTGTCCCTTAAAAGGTGTGGTATGCTCAATAAAAGAGAGAGAAAAGTATAGTTCATTAGAGTGTTGTTAAGGTATGATTATATATTTTGTGGATTCATGTAGTAAAAAGGCGTACAAATTACAATGGCAAAGAAGATATGTTGACATTGTTTATAAAAAGTAGTGGAGGAATATTGAATACCAGTAAAGAAAAAACATATTTCTCCCTTGAAGGAGAGAAAAATGTCCACAATTATTATAGTGATAACCGCATAGCCTCAGAGGTTTGTGAGATCAATTCTGGGTGACAGAGTTTCCAGGGCTTCGATAAATCTAAATATTCAATATATCTCCCTAATTCCCAGTTCAACAATTCCTCCATTCTGCACATCATATCAACCTTGGTTATCCATTCAGTAATGGATAGGGGTATCTCAGATTTCCAGTGCGTAGGTATGAGCATTTTGGCCGCCGTAAGAAGGTGAGTGAGAAGGTTGTTACGTTTCGGGTTAAAGTCCACAGAAGGCAGCCATAATAAGATTAATGTCGGGGTTAACGTAATCTGTTGTTTGGTGACTGATCTACAAAAAGACTCAATAGATTTCCAAAAGGGTTGTATACGTGGGCAGAACCACCACAAATGTGAGATAGAACCTTTACGAGCATTACATCACCAGCATCTATCTGAAACCATCGGGTAAATTTTATGCAAAAACTCAGGGGCTCTATATCATCTAGTCAAAGTCTTGTATGAGTTTTCCTATACACTTACACATCTGGAAAAACCTAGTGAATATCTTGTAAGGTGAGAAAGGTCAGCTTTAGTAAATGTGATGTTGAATTCCTTCTCCCAGGCCAGAACAAAGTTAGGTTTGTTTTGTTCCTTGTTCATAAGCAATCCTGTGTATAGTTTGGAGAGCATACCCTTTACTGGATTAGGGAGCAAGATATAAGTTTTGATCCAAGAGGGTTCGAAAATATCTTTGAACTTTAGCTGAAAACATCTGCAGGTTGTTTGAAAATGGACAGTGTGCAGGAAGGAGGCAAAAACCCTGGGACGTCAGTAAAACATTCAAGTTTGGTATTTATTTCTCTTTCAAGGTTTCAAAAATGTTACACTACCGTTCAAAAGTTTGGGGATACCCAGACAATTTTGTGTTTTCCATGAAAACTCACACTTATATTTATCAAATGAGTTGCAAAATGACTAGAAAATATAGTCAAGACATTGACAAGGTTAGAAATAATGATTTTTATTTCAAATAATAATTTTCTCCTTCAAACTTTGCTTTCGTCAAAGAATGCTCCATTTGCAGCAATTACAGCATTGCAGACCTTTGGCATTCTAGCTGTTAATTTGCCGAGGTAATCGGGAGAAATTTCACCCCATGCTTCCAGAAGCCCCTCCCACAAGTTGGATTGGCTTGATGGGCACTTCTTGCGTACCATACGGTCAAGCTGCTCCCACAACAGCTCTATGGGGTTGAGATCTGGTGACGGCGCTGGCCACTCCATTACAGATAGAATACCAGCTGCCTGCTTCTTCCCTAAATAGTTCATGCATAATTTGGAGGTGTGCTTTGGGTCATTGTCCTGTTGTAGGATGAAATTGGCTCCAATCAAGCGCTGTCCACAGGGTCTGGCATGGCGTTGCAAAATGGAGTGATAGCCTTCCTTATTCAAAATCCCTTTTACCTTGTACAAATCTCCCACTTTACCAGCACCAAAGCAACCCCAGACCATCACATTACCTCCACCATGCTTGACAGATGGCGTCGGGCACTCTTCCAGCATCTTTTCAGTTGTTCTGCGTCTCACAAATGTTCTTCTGTGTGATCCAAACACCTCAAACTTAGATTTGTCTGTCCATAACACTTTTTTCCAATCTTCCTCTGTCCACTGTCTGTGTGCTTTTGCCCATATTAAGCTTTTCCTTTTATTAGCCAGTCTCAGATATGGCTTTTTCTTTGCCACTCTGCCTGAAGGCCAGCATCCCGGAGTCACCTCTTCACTGTAGACGTTGACACTGGCGTTTTGCGGGTACTATTTAATGAAGCTGCCAATTGAGGACCTGTGAGGTGTCTATTTCTCAAACTAGAGACTCTAATGTACTTGTCTTGTTGCTCAGTTGTGCAGCGGGGCCTCCCACTTCTCTTTCTACTCTGGTTAGAGCCTGTTTGTGCTGTCCTCTGAAGGGAGTAGTACACACCGTTGTAGGAAATCTTCAGTTTCTTGGCAATTTTTCGCATGGAACAGCCTTCATTTCTAAGAACAAGAATAGACTGTCGAGTTTCACATGAAAGCTCTCCTTTTCTAGCCATTTTGAGAGTTTAATCGAACCCACAAATGTAATGCTCCAGATTCTCAACTAGCTCAAAGGAAGGTCAGTTTTATAGCTCCTCTAAACAGCAAAACTGTTTACAGCGGTGCTAACATAATTGCACAAGGGTTTTCAAGTGTTTTCTAATCATCCATTAGCCTTCTAACACAGTTAGCAAACACAATGTACCATTAGTACACTGGAGTGATGGTTGCTGGAAATGGGCCTCTATACACCTATGTAGATATTGCATTAAAAACCAGATGTTTGCAGCTAGAATAGTCATTTAGCACATTAACAATGTATAGAGTGTATTTCTGATTAATTTAATGTCATCTTCATTGAAAAAAACTGTGCTTTTCTTGCAAAAAGAAGGAAATTTCTAAGTGACCCTAAACTTTTGAACGGTAGTGTATATTCAGTTAGTCTATTCCATAATATTGGTGGGGGACCCTGGGTATCTGCAAAATATGGTATTAGCTTAAGTGGAGCCAGTGAGGAGAGCGATCTAGATGGGGTTAAAGTATTTAAGTAATTGTGGAAGAACGATATAGTTCCTTTAGTAGTAGTACTTGGTTTGAATGCTCGGTCTGGTTTGACAGTAGAGAACCATAACTGGGCAATTCCTGACTCACCTAAAAGGGCTTTCTTCTCGCATCCAAGTTAGGCGAAAAATCTGCATTTCTGTTTAGTGACACCCATCTGCTCAAATGAACCGCTCTATCATATAACAGAGGACCAGGAAGTCCTATACCACCTGAGGGAGTTTTAAGAATTAGAAACCTGTATGGGAGTCTCAGCGATTTATTGTTCCAGAGAAACCTTGAGAAAATTCCACGTATAGTGTTGAAAAATGATTGTGGGAGGAAAATCGGCACCGTTTGAAGGATATATAATGGTTGTGGTAATATATATTTTAGATAGTTTTTTCTACCCATCCAAGAGAGGAAGGGGATGTTAAGAGTGTTTAGCTGAAGCTGGATCTTGCAGATTAGCTGGAGATAATTAATAGAAAACAGCTTGGTGAGGTCTTTAGTAAGTTGGATACCCAAATATTTAATTTCATGTGTAGGCCATTGGAATGGTGCTAGTTTCTTAAAGTCTTCAATATCCCGGTTATTCACAGAAACATGCAAGACCTTAGACATTGTCTAATTGACTTTGAAGTTAGATATCTGGCCAAATGACTAAAAATTTCTAAGTATGTGTGAGAATGCTTGGCGTGGGTTAGAGACAATCAATAACAAGTCATCCGCAAAGGCTGCGGTTTTGTGGTGGTGGGAGCCTAATTGCAAACCCTGGATTTCTTCTGTTTGAACCATCTTCTGGATTAGAATTTCCATTGAAAGGATAAACAGAGTAGGGGGACAATGGACAGCCCTGACGTGTACCATTCTTTATAGTAAATATGGGTGATAACGTGCCATTCAATCTTAATTTAGCTGAGGGTACAGGGAGAAAATAGTTTTAATAAATAAATCGGGAAAACCAAATTTGCAAAGAGCGGCTTGCATACAGGGCCAGCTAACTCTATCAAATGCTCTTTCAGCATCTGTCCACTTCAAAACGAGTGGCAGTTTCTTAATTGAAGAGCAATGGATTAGATTGAGAAGTTTAATGGTGTTGTGTCTATCCTCTCTCGCTGGGACAAACCCCACTTGTTCTGGGGAGATTAGTTTAGATAAGAGAGGTTGAATCCTAGACACAATAAGTTTCGCCCACCATTTAAAGTCACAGTTTAAGAGTGAGATAGGGCGATAGCTGGCATAAGAGGTGGGATCTTTCCCTTCTTTAGGTAGTAGGGTAATATAGGCTACTAGGGATCGAGGAGCTAGTCGGGCTCCTCTCATGAAGTCATTGCATACATTGAGAAAGTGTGGGAACAAGATATTTAAAAAAAAATTTTAGTATACAATCGGTAACCCATCCAGTCCAGGGGATTTTCCCAACGGGATCATTGTGAGTGTTTTGGAAAGTTCCAACATAGTAAAGGGCTGTAATAAGGATTGTTTGTCTTCTTATGAAAGAGAGGGAAGATGAATGGAGTAAAAAAAAAAGCTGAGTAGCTTCATCTGCTTGGGGAGAATTGCCTTAATACAGAGAGGAATAAAATACAAAAAATTCTTCAGTGATACTTTTCCTGTCTGTCACTATTTTGTTTTGTCATGTTATAATCTCACATATAAAAGGTTTTTCTTTCCGCTTCTTAGTTAGGGCAGACATTATTTTAGAGCTTCTATCTCCATGAGCATAGTATTTAAAGGCACTTCTTTGGTAAAGTTTTGCGGACTTAATATTTAAGGCGTTTTTCAGCTTGTTCCTAAGCTCCATAAGATCTGTTTGAATGGTCAAAGCTCCGAAAACCATCCCAGCAAAATCTGCACTCCAAAATTCACATGGCGCTCCTTCCATTCTGAGCCCTGCCGTGGGTCCAAACAGCAGTTTATTACCACATATGGGGTATTGCCAAAATCGGGAGAAATTGCTTTGGGGTGCTTTTCCTCTTTTTATTTATTTTTAATTTAAAATGTCTGTTTTTTCTGAAAAAAGGTAGATTTTTTTCACAGATTAATTCCAATAAATTTAGTAAAAAAAACTGTGGGGTCAAAATGCTAACTATACCCCTAGATAAATTCCTTGAGGTGTAGATTCCACTTTTGGGGGGTTTCTGCAGTTCTGGCACCACAAGACCTGTTCAAACCTAACATGGTGCCTAAAATATATTCTAAAAAAAGGAAGCCCCAAAATCTACTAAGTGCTCCTTTGCTTCTGAGGCTTGTGTGTCAGTCAATTAGCACACTAGGGCCACATATGGGATATTTCTAAAAACTGCAGAATCTGGGCAATCAATTTTGAGTTGCATTACTTGGGTAAAACCTTCTGTGGTACAAAACAAATGTATTAAAATTGAATTTCGGCAAAAAAAATTTAATTTGTACATTTCACCTCTATGTTGCTTTAATTCCTGTGAAACACCTAAAGGGTTAAGAAACTTTCTAAATGCTGTTTTGGATACTTTGAGGGGTGCAGTTTTTAACATGGAGTGATCTATGGGGACTTTCTAATATAGGCCCTTAAAGCCACTTCAGAACTGAACTGGCCCATAAAAATAAATTTTCTTGAAAATGTGAGAAATTGATGCTGTTTTAAGCTCTGTAACGTCCTATAAAAATAAAAGGACGTTCAAACAACAATGCAAACATAAAGTAGAGATATGGGAAATGTTAACTAGTAACTATTTTGTGTGGTATTACTATCTGTTTTACAAGCAAATACATTTAAATTTATAAAAATGAAAATTTTTGCAAATTTTCGCAAAATTTTGTTTTTTTCACAAATAAATACTGAATTTATCGACCAAATTGTTCCACTAACAAAAAGTACAATATGTCACGATAAAACAATCTCAGAATCGCTTGGATAGGTAAAAGCATTCCAAAGTTATTGCCACATAAAGTAACAAATGTCAGATTTTAAAAAATCGTCTGTGTCCTCAAGGCCATAACAGGCTCAGTACTGAAAGAGTTAACACCACAGGATATAGCACTGCTGCATGTTGCTGGACTGTACAGAAGATGCCAAAACGATGACCCCCATCGACATCATTCTGTGCTCAGCAGATATAGGCTGTTTTTACTCTGCACATAATACTGGTAAGTAAAATGTTAACTATACTGGCTTATAGAAAAAATAATTAAGTTAGGTGGAGGCAGTGTTGGAATATCAGTTAAGGAATAGTTTAGTCCAGGTTATACACTTGTCAGACTAGATAAGTTTTGAACAAGTATTTAATGGCTTGGAGAGTGTCGGATGGAATGAGGGAGGGAGTTCCAGAAGAGGGGGCAAGCACAAGAGAAGTCTTGTATGTGAGAGTGTGAGGAGGTGATTAAAATGGTAGACAAGAGGTTGTCATTGGCAAAGCGAAGATTGAGAAAGATCTTTATATTATGGATAGAGATGAGCGAACTTATCAAAAGTTCGGTTCGGCTAGTTCGCCGAATTTCACTAAAAAGTTCGATTCGGACCGAACTAGTTCGGACCGAACCTGTAATTTCCGTGTGCCGAGCATGGTACTGTCCAGGATGCTGAAAGAGTTAATGGGCTGCACTAACTCTTTCAGCAACCTTGACAGTACATGCTCGACACGCGGAAAATACCATTTTAATGTAATTAAAAAATAATAATAATAAGTTCGTACTTACTTTCCTACTGTCCGGCCTCCAGCGATGACGTTTCATCCCTTTCGCCGCTGCAGCCAATCGCAGGCTGTAGTGGCGGTCACGCACGTCAGGATGACGTCAGAAGGCCGGCCTCCAGGGATGACGCTTCATCCCACGTGACCCCCTCTGCAGCCAATCACAGGCTGCAGCGGCGACATGGATGAAACGTCATTGCTGGAGGCCGGACAGGAGGAAAGTAAGTATGAACGTATTATTATTTTTTTTGGCATGTATGTATGTTGGCATGTATGTATGTATGTTGTCATGTATGTATGTATGTATGTATGTATGTATATATGTGCATGTATGTTTGCATGTATGTTGGCATGTATGTATATATGTGCATGTTTGTATGTATATTTGCATGTATATATTTGCAGGTTTGTATGTTTGCATTTATGTATGTTTGCATGTATGTATATATGTTTGCATGTATGTATTTTTGTATGTATGTTTACATGTATGTATGTTTGCATGTATGTATGTTGTCATGTATGTATGTATATATGTATGTTGTCATGTATGTATGTATGTATATATGTGCATGTATGTTTGCATGTATGTTGGCATGTATGTATATATGTGCATGTTTGTATGTATATTTGCATGTATATATTTGTATGTATGTTTGCATGTATGTATGTATGTATGTTTGCATGTATGTATGTTTGCATGTATGTATGTTTGCATGTATGTTTGCATGTACGTATGTTTGCATGTATGTATGTTGTCATGTATGTATGTATGTTGTCATGTATGTATGTATGTATGTATATATGTGCATGTATCTTTGCATGTATGTATATATGTGCATGTTTGTATGTATATTTGCATATATGTATGTTTGCATGTATGTATGTTTGCATGTATGTATGTTTGCATGTATGTATGTTGTCATGTATGTATGTATGTATGTATGTATGTATATATGTGCATGTATATTTGCATGTATGTTGGCATGTATGTATATATGTGCATGTTTGTATGTATATTTGCATGTATATATTTGCATGTATGTATGTATGTTTGCATGTATGCATGTTTGCATGTATGTATGTTGGCATGTATGTATGTTGGCATGTATGTATGTTGGCATGTATGTATATATGTGCATGTATGTATGTTTGCCTGTTTTTATTTTTGCATGTATGTTTGCATGTATGTTTATATATATGTGCATGTATGTAATTATGTTTGCATGTATTTATGTTTGCATGTATATTTGTGCATGCTTGTATATATGTATGTATGTATCTTTGCATGTTTGTTTGTATGTATGTATGTATGATAGTTTGCATGTATGTATGTATATATGTGTGTATGTTTGCATGTATGTATATTTGCATGTATATATGTGCATGCTTGCATATATGTATGTTTGTTTGTATATATGTATGTTTGCATGTATGTTTGTTTGTATATATGTCTGTATGGCCATGTATGATACTGTCTGCTGGCGCCCTGTATCTAAGTCAACTTCGCGGCAGGCTTCTATACATGGTATAACAGTCAGTATCACACATTAAACTGAATCTAAGCCTACGACATGTTTTATTTCATTTTTTTATTATTTATTTTTTTACAGGTTTGGTGTTTGGACTACGTCGGTTTCGAGGACTACTTAGATGACGGGTTTTTTTTCTACAATAAAATGGTTAATGAGGGTTGTGTTGGGGGTGCTTTAGTTCATTAAAATATTTTATCTATATCTTTGTCTTTTCTTTTCAAATTTTATTACTACCACTTTAGTAATGGCCGCTCTCTGAGTGACAAAATCCATTACTAAGGCGAGGCTTAGTGTTAGCCGGTGCAGAGGCTAACACTAACCACCATTATTACCCCGGTACCCACCACCACCAGGGGTGCCGGGAAGAGCCAGGTACGATCCAGTACCCGACCATCTGTTGTGATGGTCGGGCTCTGGGGCGGCCGCAGGCTGGTATTATGAGGCTAGGAAGGGCCAAAAACAGTGGACCTTCCCACCCTTGTAATGCTAGGCTGCTGCTGCTGTGTTGTATCTGGCTGGTTATAAAAGTGGGGGGGACCCCACGTCATTTTTGTAAATTATTTATTACTTTTTTATTTTTTTTAAAAAAAGACATGGGGTTCCACCCAATTTATCATAACCAGCCACATACAACACAGTGTTATTAGCCTGGGAATGGACAAAACCAGTGGCCCTTCCCACCCATGTAATGCCAGACTGCTGCGGCCTTGTATATGGCTGGTTATTAAAAATGTGGGGGACCCGTCTATTGTTAAATTTGTTAAATTTCCCCCAAAAAACGACGTGGGGGTCCCCCCCATTTTTATAATCAGCCCGATACAACACAGCAGCAGCCTAGCATTACAAGGGTGGGAAGGTCCACTGTTTTTGGCCCTTCCCAGCCTCATAATACCAGCCTACGGCCGCCCCAGTACCCGACCATCGTACCAAGCTCTTCCCGGCACCCCTGGTGGTGGTGGGTACCGGGGTAATAATGGGTGGTTAGTGCTAGCCTTTGCACCGGCTAACACTAAGTACCGCCTTAATAATGGACGCTGTCAATCAGCCAACTGCCATTATCTAGGCACTAATAAAGTTTAAAAAAAACCACAAAGACAATTCTTTTTTATTGAAATAAGAAATCCCCAACAAAACCCTCGTTAACCATTTTATTAAAATTTGAAAAAACGTAGATCTACGAAGTAGTCCAACGAATCGAAGATGTAGTCCAATCAGTACATCAAAATCTGCAACAACATAAAAAAACAGTTATCAATGTGAACAATAACATTACTTCTACTCACCTACACACATATATACACGCACACACAAACAAACAACTATACACAAACACACACATATATACACCAACACACACACACATATACACAAACACACACACACATATACACAAACACATATACACAGTTATACACAAACAATACAAGATATACACAAACACACAAAGAGACAAACACACACACATATACACACACATATACACGAACTAACACATATACACAAACAAATATACAAACAAAAACACACATACCCAAACACACACATATACACAAACACACACATATACACAAACACACACATATACACAAACACACACACACACACACACATACACATATACACAAACACACACATATACACAAACACACACATATACACAAACACACACATGTACACAAATACATGTACACAAACAGACCCATATATACACAAACACACACATATACACACAAACACACACACACAAAAATATACACAAACACATATACACAAACACACCCATATATACACAAACACACACATAAACACACAAACACACACCCATATACACACAAACACACATATACAAAAACACACACACACAAACATCTACACACACACACACACACACACACACACACACACACACACACAGTTCACAGCAGCACAGAGTATTTCAGGAGATGAGCGTGCAGATTCAGTGCTGCTGTGAACTCTGCTCTTACCATTACGTAGCTCAGTCTGTTACCTCTCCTCCACTCCTGTCCTCAATAACACCTTCACATGATTGGCAAGTCACCACCCTGCACAAGATCCGCACGCTCATCTCCTGAAATACTCTGTGCTGCTGTGAACTCTGCTCTTACCATTACGTGGTGACTTGCCAATCATGTGAAGGTGTTATTGAGGACAGGAGTGGAGGAGAGGTACAACTGAGCTACGTAATGGTAAGAGTAGAGTTCACAGCAGCACTGAATCTGCACGCTCATCTCCTGAAATACTCTGTGCTGCTGTGAACTCTGCTCTTAACATTACGTAGCTCAGTCTGTTACCTCTCCTCCACTCCTGTCCTCAATAACACCTTCACATGATTGGCAAGTCACCACCCCGCACAAGATCCGCACGCTCATCTCCTGAAATACTCTGTGCTGCTGTGAACTCTGCTCTTACCATTACGTGGCGACTTGCCAATCATGTGAAGGTGTTATTGAGGACAGGAGTGGAGGAGAGGTACAACTGAGCTACGTAATGGTAAGAGCAGAGTTCACAGCAGCACTGAATCTGCACGCTCATCTCCTGAAATACTCTGTGCTACCTTAAACTCTATGGACAGGTCAGGATCCTGTTTCTTTTAAATGCTGCACTGTAGCGCAGCCTTATATAGTGGATCGAGCGGGTTCCCCTGCAGCATTTAAAAGAAACAGGATCCTGACCTGTCCACAGAGTTTAAGGCAGCACAGAGTATTTAAGGAGATGAGCACGGCCGGCCACGGCCGGCCACGGGCAGCCGGTCGTTTTTCCAAGCCGTGCTCCCATTATAAAATATATTACCCGTAATGACGGGTGGCTACATGTGTGCACCCGTCATTACGGCAGCGTTGCTAGGCGACGTCAGTAAATAGTCACTGTCCAGGATGCTGAAAGAGTTAACTGATCGGCAGTAACTGTTTCAGCACCCTGGACAGTGACTACCGATCCCAATATAGAGTAACCTGTAAAAAAAAAGACGTTCATACTTACCGAGAACTTTCTGCTTCCTCCAGTCCGGTCTCCTGGCCGTTGCCTTGGTGACGCGTCCCTCTCGACATCCGGCCCGACCTTCTTGGATGACGATACAGCCCATGTGAGCACTGCAGCCAATCACAGGCTGCAGAGGCATCTGCAGCCAATCACAGGCTGCAGAGGCCTCTGCAGCCAATCACAGGCTGCCGTGTCAGAAAAGAAGGTCGGACTGGAGGAAGAAGAGGGACTCGTCACCAAGACAACGACCGGGTACGTATGAAATTCTTTTTATTTTATTTTTAATCAGCAGCCTCTTTTCTCTATCAGTGATTGATAGAGATAAGTGGCTGCCGATTTGTATAATATTTTTGACCGGGTTCGGTCAAAATGGTTTCGGCCGAACCCGGTGAAGTTCGGATTCGCTGCGAACCGAACTTTTCCGGATGTTCGGACCAAAACCGGGTTCGGTTGTCCCGGTTCGCTCATCTCTAATTATGGATCTTTAAGACTGCTACAATTCCATTGCAATTGCATTATTTTCCTTTTTTTTTTAAATGTTCCTATGAAAATCAATAGTGTATCCCAACTATATATATGAAACATTATAACACACAGGATCTTGTATTGCGTAGCAGTAAGGTGTTGCCTTCTTTAATTTTAAATAAACAACTGCATATGCACTAACCAAAACCCAGGATTACCGTTTTAATTGAATTAATCCTTAATGAAATTAAATTTTAATAATTCCCTGCTGGCTTAAAAAAAAACATTGCAAATTATAGGATTAAAAATAAATTGGAAACAAAAAATAATAATATTTTTTTATGATTAAAATAAATTATTATGTGACTCCTTTGATACCCATCTGTATTAGATATTGCACAGAACAGGCTTCTCCAAATACTTTATCATTCTTTTTTGTCTTTTCACTGCAGCCATAAATCCCTGAAGATGGGTGACATATTTTATACTATAAATAGTGTTCCAATGCCAGATATGGATTGTTTTTAGTGTAACGATATTACAGGAAAACATATTAATCATGTCCTCAGCACTCTGAACTCTAGAATGTATTATGTGTTTCAGTTGATGAGGTTAGTAAATGATTCACTAGACAAGTATCTTCTACCAGGAAAGCATAAAAATGTATGGCAGATAATGAGACTAAGAACAGAGGTTATATCCAGCAACTCAGGGGTGTTGCTAGTGCCTTAGAAGATCAGGGGAACAAGTCCCAAGGTATACTGTATGATCCCCCCCCCCCTTAAAATTAAAAAGGTCTCCATACAGTTATCAAATAATACCACTATACCAGTACCAAGTATTACCAACATATGGTAATTAAATATTACCTTCATAAACACACTATACAAAGACCAATCTTACAAATAATACCACTATACAAGGCCCAAATAATACCACCACATCATAACCACATATTACCAATACATAGTGACTGAATAACACCACTGCACTGTTACTGAATAAAAACTATGATAAAAAAACAATATTATCACCAAATAGTGACCATATAGTGGTAGATACCAGTTCTAAAAAGACACTCTGCAGACCATATAACTGAATACAGGAACGTTAAATTCAATGATTCACAGTTGACGTCTTCTCTGATTAGAGTCATTCGCTTTTCTCATCTTTTCCATCTAGACTTTTACCAGCCATGACTTGTCTTGAGTTTTGCTGCACGGACATCTTTGGATCCTCTCTGGATCCATCTACACCATCTATACCCTTTCCCCACCTACACAAACTCCCCATTGTGATGCAACCTTCAATTCTGTCCCTGTTGATGCCCCATTTGCCCCCTATTACTGTACCTACTGTTACACAGTGCCCCCAAACGATGTACCTAAAAAATTATGTTGCCCTAACTATAATTACACCTCAAAAATAGTGCCACAGAGACAGCACCCCTAAAAATATAGAGCCAGCTAGATAGTGCCCCAAAAAATAAAATTGCCAAACTGATTGAATCCCTTATTGTGCCCCAAACAGTAGTGCTTCCCCAAATGGTAATAGTGCCCCACACAATAAAAGTATCATCTTTTGTACCTTCACACAGTGTTGGTGCCCCTACACAGTAATAGTGATCTTCTCAGTGCGCCTAAAAAATTAATAGTGCTTTCTTTAGGCCATACACAGTATCAGTGCTCCTCATGGGCCCCAAACAGTAATAGAGATGCCTTTGTGCTCCCACACAGAAATAATTCCCCTTTTGTGCTGCGTAGTGAGTAATAACGCCCCCTTGACAGTAATAATGTTCCAACACATTAATAATGACCCCTTTATGCCCACCACACATTAAAAATGCCCACCTTTGTGCCCTCTAGAAAATAATAATATCCCATTTGTGCCCCATAAAAGTAATAATGCCCCTTTTGTGCCCCCCAAAAATAATAATGCACTCTGTGTGCCTCGTAGATTGTAATAATGCCCAGGGAGCCCGACACTAGCGACGCAACTGCAATAACTTATCTTACTTTATTCACTACATGGCATTGATAATAAATATCACTTCAAAGTAAAAATAGAAAATGAAATGGGTCTGTCCACATACACACACACGACCCCTGGGTGCAGCAATCAATATAAAGTAAATGTCCGATTTCTTTAGAAAACCAAAATAATAAACAATTGTTGTGCTCAACCAGTGTCCAAATATAAAAGAAGAGGATAAAACTTTCTTCTCCAATTCCGGGAATAGTTGGCAATTCTGAACAGTTTTTACTCGGCCCAATGCACCAATCTTCAGGGCATTATCTCTTTAAGGACTGCCAATACACCTTTTCACGGCGGCCGTTAAGGGTACTTATGCCAGAGCGCCGCCTTTTCACGGCGCTGTGACATAAGCCCGGATCAACATCGATCTCACCCGTTTAACCCCTTAGATGCGGTGCTCAATAGCGAGTGCCGCCTCCAAGTGGTTTTGGAGGGAGGGTGCTCCCTCTCTCACCTCACCGGCACCCTGCAATTGCAATCGCAGGGTGCCAATGGCTTCTATGGCAGCCGGGGGCCAAACAAAGGCCCCCAGGTCTGCCTGTAGTGGATGCCTGCTAGGCCATGCCTGAGGCATGACCTAGCAGGTGCCTGTCAGTTTTACATTGACAAGCAATAATCAATGGCGAATCATCATAGGGCGTTTTGGGCGGCCGCCCGGGGCCCGAGGCTCCCAGGGGGCCCATGGCCGCCCAAAGTACAAAGTAGTTTTGTCTTGTTTTTATCGCGACGAAACTGCATTGAGCATGTCCTACAAAAGGACCTTTAGACATAAGGTCACATGACCTTATCTCTGCAGTTCTTACTACTGTTTAGAGACCTGCTGGTCACATGACCGCAGGTCCATGAGCAGCAGCAAGACTCCCCAGAGAAGACTGAGGTGAGCTGCTATGTAAGTATAATGGGATGGATTTGTTTAGGGGGGACTGTATTTAGGGGGCCTGGTTTGGGGACTGTATTTAGGGCTTCTGGTCTGTATTTAGGAGGTTTGGTGTCTGTATTAGTTTAAGGGGGTCTGTGGTCTGTATTTAGGGGGTCTGTATCAGTTTAAGGGGTTTAGGGTCTGTATATTTAGGGGTCTGTGTTAATTTAAGGGGTCTGTATTAGTTTGAGGTCTGGGGTCTGTATTTAGGGGGTCTGGTCTGGGGGTCTGTATTAGTTTATGGGGTCCATTTAGGGGGCCTGTTCTAGGGTCTATTAGTTTAGGGGTCTTTATTTAGGGGTCTGTATTTAGGGGTCTGGTCTGGGGTCTGTATTAGATTAGGGGGTCTAGTCTGGGGTCTGTTTTACTTAAGACAGTCAGGTCTGGGGTCTGTATTTAGGGGATCTGTATTAGTTTGAGGTCTGGGTCTGTATTTAGGGGGACTGGTCTGGAGTCTGTATTTAGGGGTCTGGTCTGGGGTCTGTTTTAGTTTATGGGGTCTGTATTTAGGGGGCCTGGTCTAGAGTCTGTATTAGTTTAGGGGTCTTTATTTAGGGATCTGTATTAGTTTAGGGGGTCTGGTCTGGGGTCTGTATTAAGGGAGTCAGGTCTGGGGTCATTATTAGTGTAGAGGGTCAGGTCTTGAGTCTGTATTTAGGGGTCTGGTCTGAGGTCTGTATTTATTTAGGGTGCTTTTTATTTAGGGTGCTTTTTCTGGTCTGGGGTCTGTATTTAGGGGTCTGGTCTGAGGTCTGTATTGGTTTAGGGGGGTCTGGTATGGGGACTGCAATAGTTTAGAATGTCTGGGGTCTGTATGTATTCTATGATCTAGTCTGGGGTCCAAATTTATTAGTCTGAGTAAAAGGGGTTGTCCGGGCACATTGATAGGTCATCAGTATAAAAACCGGTCTGTGCCCGGACAACCCCTTTAATTTATGGCTCTGGGCCTTGGTGTCTCAATTTGTGTGTTTCTAAAGAGGCTGGAAATGGCTGCAGAAGTGATGGGCAAAGATGTCTCATCAGGAGAAGTCGCCATAACGGTCTGCGTCAGATGGAGAAGAAAAGGAAACGACTCCCATCAGAGAAGACATCACTTGTGAGTCACTGGATCTATAGAGGATCTGTCCCCTCTCCTGAGATGTCTGTTGTAGGAAATCCTTGTATTCCACATATCTTTGTGTACCAAGAACTAATAGACAAATGTGTGTTACCATTCCCATTGTCAAGAGGAAGTGTCCCTACACAGTGTGATACTGTCAGCGATGGTTGGAGACTGTCAGTATGTAGGGACACAGTCCTTTGACAAGGGAATTGTAACACTTGTCAATGCTCACACAGAAAGGTGGTGTTCACTATAGACACGGCAGAGCGGCGGTGGGGAAGGAGGCCCAAGTTTGTGGAACAGCCCAGGGCCTATGGTCTACTTAATCTGCCACTGGCAATAATACACTGCAGTGCATTATAAAAGCGATCAGAAAATCGCATAGTGAAGTCCCCTAGTGGGACTAAAAATAAAGCTATCAAAAAGTTTAATAAAGTTAATAATAAATAAATAAAAATCACAAATAAAAGAAATGAAAAACCCACTTTTTCCCTTATAAAATACTTTAATATGAAAAAACAAATAAAAAATTAAAACATTACACATATTTGGCAGTGCCGTGTCCATACGGACCCCACCTATAAAGCTATTACATTATTTAACCCACACGGTGAACGCCGTAAAAAATAATAATAAAGAACAATGCCAGAATTGCTGTTTTCTGTTCATTCTGCCTTCAAAATTTGATAAAAAGTGATCCTAAAGTCACATCTACTCCAAAATGGTACCGATAAAAACTAGAAGTCGTGCCGCAGAAAAAAAAAAGTCCTCATACAGCTGTATCAGTGGAAAAATAAAAAATTATGGCTCTTAAAACATGGCGAATAATTTTGAAAAAAAAGTGTTTTTACTGTGGAAAAATAGTAAAACCTACAAAAGCTATATACATTTGGTAACGCCACAATTGTAATGACCCACTGAATAAAGTTATTATGTTATTTATACAACACAGTAAACGTTGTAGATCTAAGACGCAAAAAAGAGTGTTGAAATGTATGGTTTTTTTTCCATTACCCCCCAAAAAAGTTAATAAAAGTTCATCAATAAATTATACGTACCCCAAAATGCTGCCTTTAAAAAATACAACTTGTCCCACAAAAAACAAGATTTTATACAGCTATGTCGACACAAAAATAAAAAAGTTAGAGCTCTTGGAATGAGACGATGGAAAACCGTAAAAAATACCTTGGTCAATAAGGTTTGAATTAGGCTGGTCATTAAGGGTTATATTGGTGCTTATTTACAATTATCAATATTATTGAATATTATTTATTACTTAATTGACGTATGATGAGTCACTGCCCAGTGGTCTCTGAATGCAAATGTGTTTGCTATTCACTGCTCTAACACCGTTTGGAAATTGGTAAAAGATCCTGAAATTTTGCCGAGAGCCGATCTGCCATGGTTGGGTGGGACAGAATGTCAGATTATAGCGTATCCCATATAACATGACAGGTGTTCCTCACTATTCTGCAGATTGTAGACTTCCTCAATCTTAACTTCAAGCGAAAAGAGGAGAAACACTCTTCTATTATCAAATACCTGTAGAACAAACATGCAAACTATTAATCATATTGGATTTATCAAATTTTTTTAAATACACAATTTGGGTTGTTTATGACTTACTTACCTGAGTCGCATTCAGCCTTTCCTTTTGGGGAACACTGTTCCTGAATATGGTGTCCTTTATCTGCAGATGATCACGGACCCTTGCCAGCAGAGAATCAAAAGTGTCCCTTGACATCTGTAGGGAATCAGAGAACTTCAGAGGATGCATTGTCAGTTGTCATAGTTAAATACAGTAGTTGCACAGGTTGAAAACGGACACACGTCCAAAAAGTTCAACCTTTCCCAAATCAATTATACATCATTCATTGCTAAATCATTTATAACACTTAATGCCATTTGTCATTAGATAACCATCTATCCCTTTTATGAATGTTGTCATTGTATATGCCAAAACTACCTGTTGGGTTAAGTTTAAGTACTGTAACTGTAAAGAACCCTGTTCTTTTTATGTCTGAAACGCCTTCCCTCCACACATAAAGAATGTCCCCTAGTCGATTGTATAATTCTTGGAATGAATAAATCATGTGCCGTTTCTTTGTATTGACCACACATATATCCATACATGTGAATTAGATCACCTCTTAGGCGTCTTTTCCAAGCTGAACAAGCACAATTTTTTCAGCCTATCATTAAAGAGAGCCCTCCAATCTCAATCAATAATCTAGTTGCCCGCCTTTGAATCTTCTTAAGCTCTCATATATTATTTTTTTAATAATGCTGCTTATGGTAAAACTTCCATATCAGCACACAGAAAAATGTGCATTTATATGTAAATAATGTATAATATGTTAATTGACTGTATTTATGTTAATTAGGCACTCACAGTGCTGTGGGAATAAGAGTAGGACACCCAGAGGTTGCTAGATGTTGTGAGCAGTTTACCACAATGTTCTGCTTTGTTTTTGTAAGAGCGGACAAACACTTTTATAGCCATACATGACTCAAAGGTATTGTCCAGTCATAAGACAATGACGGCCTATCCTCAGAATCCTCCGACACCCGGCACCCCCGCCGATCTGTTGTTTTGAAGGGGCCACATTGCTTGTATGAGCACTGCTTCCCCTTCATTCCTTACTTGGTGAATCGCAGACACACTTGTAGCGGCGGTTCAAGTGAATGGGAGAAGACTGTAATACTGTGAACCGCAGCTACAAGTGTGCCAGAGATTCACAGTATGAACAGATAAGGAATAAAGGGTAAGCAGCGCTCGTACAAGCGTTGCGACCCCTTCAAAATAGCTCATCGGTGGGGGTGCCGGGAGTCGGATCACTACTGATCACATATTGATGGCCTATGACTGAACAACCCCAATAATGTGTGCCCTACTTGATAGGTAGAGTATAAGGGCCCTATTACACGGACAGATGATGATGGGTCGTACGAACGTTCATTCCTGATCATTACACGTATAAACATGGCAGTGATCAGCTGACAAACAAGCAAACAATCTCTTATGCAGTAAAAAAAAAATATTGTTTGGCAGCAGAAAATCTCCCTGTGTAAAAAGGGGATGTGCTGCCGAAAAGATGCAAATTGTATGAGGACAAACGAGAATATATTAATGATCGTTTGTCCGTGATGCTCTATGTATATGGAGCAAATAAGCACCGATCGACATGCTATTATCGTCGATCACCGCTCATTACTGGGCAGGAAATCATGAGTCATGCATGTTCCTCTAAGTCCTGCACCAGGCATAACACAATGTATCAGTTTTAACTGAACTATTCCTTGAACTGTTTATCCTTCAGTTTATTAAATGTTATTTATTATAATCCAGACAAACTCTTTAAGCAGCTCTCCAGTGTAAGGAACCGTCATACAGGAGACCATAGCTCTGCTTTCTGGACCCTCGAGTGAATGACTTGGGCAGAGGGTAAATGAGATTAACTGCAATTAGCCTGAATTTCCAGGATTTTAACAGGAGCTGCTTTAATATGCTCAAATCAATATTATACTATAGGCTCGACCTGGAGATCTCTTCTGTTTCTTGTATCTCTACTAGAACTGTCAAAGAGTAAAGACTTTACCGGCTCTGTGCCCAAAACTTCTCATAGTACACTAGTAGAATCCTTTCAGACCAGTGAATGTGATGCTATGCTAATACTGTACAAGAAATATTGGATTTTACAGTTTACAAATATATACTTGGGGACAAAGATACTTTTCTTCTAACAGCGCTTATTCTCCATTGTTAATAGTTTAAATTTTGCCATGTACGACCTCTAATAAGAATGTACAGAGCTTCCCTTGAAATCTGTAAGTGCAGAAATTCAGAATAAGGCCAAATTCAGACGACCGTAATATACGTCTGTGTGACGGCCGTTAAAATAACAGCCGTGACAAGGACTCATGTATTGTAATGGGGACATGCAACACGTGTGTCAATGGACCGTGTGAAGAGTCAGTTGAAAAATAGAACATTACCTTTTTAATTCTGTTTTCACGGATCCCTCGATAGACTCAAGTCTATGAGGGAATCTGTAAAAATGAGACCCACACGGGTGCAACTCAGGCGTGAAAAACAGCACTCGTTCGTGTGAATCTGGCCTAAATCCCAGATTAAACAGGAAAATAGGTTACAGATCTTCCTTCCTTCTAACTTTTCCAGTAAAGCTTTTTCTCAGATCAGTTTTATAAATCACCTCATTGCTTGCATTATTTTTTCTTGGTTCACACTACGTTCAAAAGATTTCCCCGAATTTTTTTATTTATTTTTAAATTATATGTAGTTATGTCTGTGATTTAAAAAGTATTTAATTTAGTACCGGGGGAATGTGCACAGTGACTAAAGATAAGCTAAGTGCTGCATCAATTTCCCAACTATCTTAGCGGAATATATTAAATTG
This sequence comes from Rhinoderma darwinii, assembly GCF_050947455.1. NCBI lineage: Eukaryota > Metazoa > Chordata > Amphibia > Anura > Rhinodermatidae > Rhinoderma > Rhinoderma darwinii. The sequence goes on from NC_134691.1 coordinate 61,686,644, forward strand.
CATATGTGAATCTGCGGAAAAAATAAATATGTAAAAAAATGACCCATTGAAACATCATTCTTTAGACAATGGGAAATAAATGAATATATAGCTTGCTGACTGCTCAGCTTTTTTCCATTCTGCTAGAGTGATGGTCTACATTTTTCTGACATTATGACATCCTATAAAAACTTTAAGGACTTGCCCATTAGGGTGATGGAGTGAATATTTTTAGAAACTGTAATCACGTAAAAAAAAGAGCAGGAGCTCTGTCATTATTCCCCAGCTGCATCTAAAATTAAAATGAGTTCTTCTGATGGTTAATTCTTCAAGGGCCTGTTCTCATTTTGTGTATTTCTGGAATATGCAATGGAATGCGCGAAAACTGAACTTTTAAGAATCTGCAGTAAATCCACTTATACTCTTATGTAGGGTCATTACTCATGATTTATGTTAAGAATATCGTTTGACCTTTGTAGAGCAGCGCATATTTGCATTTCTTGAAAGGACAGATGCCTGAGGCTCAGGATTGCATGTTTTAGATCTACAATGCATACCACCTTTATTTTTAAAAAATATAAAAATTGGGTTTTTACCTGGGGTCTTACAATGCAGACATTTAGGGATTTGTTACGGCGTGTTTCCTCTAGGCAGCGCCTGTGTGGAGCAATATCATGGCCTGTCCCATGTCCCTCTGTATCAATTAATATTCTTTGTCAGATGATATTAATTTTTTATTTTTGTTTGTGCAGGTGTCATGATCCTGAGCAGGAATGGATGATAACTGTTATTTGTTGGAGATTTTTCTGGGGACTGCGATCTGGTTAATATCCTTATAGCAGTCCAAATTTGTATAAAACATTGTAGGGTGAAAACCATAATTCCCTGGTCTGCTCCCCAGAATAGTCACACCAATCCAATAACTGCCTCCTGACTGTCTGCCATCAGTTGGTTTCTGCTCGTCCACTACCTGTGTGCCAGCCTAAAACCCACACGATCGTGCTTGTCCACAACTCTGCCACCTCCCAGTTCCTGCCTGTCTGCCACCTGCTACATAAATAGTCTGGTTTCTTGCCCCCTGCTTGCTTCTGCCAGTCGGTCACTTGGCTTCCTCTGCCCTGTGGAGTTTTACCAGAAAAAAAAGGACCTTCGATCTGCTTTCCTGCTGAATGTTACATTTTTTCTGTACATTATTACATTAGTAATAACTTAAAAATACAGAAGCAGAAGGTCACAAGCTGACTGCTTTTATACAGGCGAGTAAACTCTAGGATAATGTCATATTTTAGAAGATTTTTATTCTTTTTTTTTATTTAGATTTTTTTTTTTTAAATCACAATGTACATTAATTCTTAAAATAGGAAACCCATCTATATGAAGTGGAAGGGGAAGCTTCATGACAAATGTATTGAATAAGGACAGAGGCTGCAGAACCTCTTTGTAAAGATAAGGAGGAATCAGAGGGACTTTGTTTGTTGGAAGGTGAGGAGACAGGGCACACAGCAGAAGAAAAAATGAGTGGCATGGTAAGGAGAAAGAGGCAATAAAGGCTGCTGTCATTGAAGTTGTAAGGAACTATTTTTTTGATAAATAATTCTCGCGTACTCACATCATATAGCATTAATATTTACACCAATGGATAATGTCCACTGCAATACGAAAACATTTGCTTGGATTGTCTTTTGCATAATACAGTATAACCTCTCCTAAAGAGCACTTCTATAAGAATACCACCCTCCATCTAGTCCAGTTTTTTCTCTGATGTTTTTTTTAATTCCCCTATTTTCTGTGTATCCTGAAATCTTCTTTGAGAAGACCCCCCCCCCCCCCATATAGGACCATTTATCACTGCATTCATGGGTGGTTTTTGGGTGGCTGTCTCAAAGGAGTTTCACTGTAAATTACTGTCTGATCCATTCTGTAGCAATTCGGCAATTATTAAACCAAAAATCTGCATTGATTCAGTTACTATTGAAATACACTAAAAACAACTTCAAAATGTACTTGAAAAAAAGAAGCTGGGCAAACAAAAAAATATATAAATCCTCATAAGGGGAAAATGCGCACTTAGCAAGAAAGTAAAATTTAGCGTGGCCTGTCAGTTAAATCAATACCAATAAATTCACTACGAACGATGAACATTTACTTGGAGGACAATCTGGCAAGATTTCCTAGCAACTGAAGCAGCAAACAGATCTACCATGTAAAGCTACTGAATAGTTCATTAACCAGCTCATGGCCACAAGGTTAACCCCATTTATAACTAGGTCAATTTATTCTTTTAGCAGACGGTGATCTCACTAAGAACAATATTATATCATTTTATTTCTTGCCTACAAATGTAAAATGCATAATACTTTTCGAAGGAAATATATGTTTCTTTTAAAGCTACAGGCTTTTAAAGGTACCTATAGGTGACACTAGGTGGAGGAGAGCTATTTTTGGTCTTATGGTCCTCTTTGAGAAGACCAGACCCTATTTAGACTAAATGTAAATAAAAATTTTAGTTTTTCTGTTCTGTTCAAAAATACAAGTAAAGAGGTTGTCTCATAAAACCAACCCCTGTTTATATGTCCTATTAGGGCATGTAAAAGTCATACGTAATGGTCCCCCACCCCCTGTTAGAGCAGCACTTTGGCGGACCCGGACCCTCTTTTGTATGGCTAGCATGTAATGTTACATTTTTCCTGCAGCGTTCACTGCAGGGGAAATGAATAGCCAGATGCAGGGTAAGAAAATGCGGACATGCGGCGATCAGCTGATTCTTAGTGAGACAACCCCTTCAAAACAAAAGAAAGAATTGACACAGTGCAGCTTCAAAATACAGCATTTGCCATCCACAAATTTTTAGCCATAAAGAAGAGAAGCATTTACTTCTCCATTCTTAGAGAGAGTTGTCCATTTCAAGCAATTTAACTTACTTTTGCTTTTTGGGGCTACTTTGTTGTTTTTTTTTTTGCTTGATGGAAAAACAACATTAGGATATCAATAAAGTACTTGAATGATGAGAGCTCCTATTCAAAACTTTAATAACCAGCTGTCCGTAAAACAGAATATGAGCTAAGAAATATCCGTCTGTAAATGAAACCTAACTGACTGGTAATTGTTCTACTGGTAATTAACTGGCTCATAATTGTTTTCCTCCAGATGCTTTTATGAAAAAGGAATATTCATGTAAAGCAGACTGCCAAAACTATGGAAATGGTCATTTACAATGTAGAGAAAATGTAATACATTATCATTCACTTTAGCAATGCCAGGCTATTCATTTACCTGTTTACATTATTTATTGCTGGATGAGGCTGTCATGTGGTTAACCGTTAAATGTATTATGGCAAAAAAAGAACCACTTTCCTTCCACATGCACACAATGTATGGCACCCTTCATAACTTAGCCAATGTATAAATCACAGACCACTCCTTCCCCAGCTCTGTGATGTACCAGACCACTCTTTCCCCAGCTCTGGTTTGTGCCAGACCACTCCTTCACCAGCTCTGGTATGTGTCAGACCACTCCTTCACCAGCTCTGGTAAGTGCCAGACCACTCCTTCACCAGCTCTGTGATGTACCAGACCATTCCTTCACCAGCTCTGGTATGTGCCAGACCACTCCTTCACCAGCTCTGTGATGCACCAGACCACTCCTTCACAAGCTGTGGTATGTGCCAGTCTGCTCCTTCACCAGCTCTGGTATGTGCCAGACCACTCCTTCACCAGCTGTGGTATATGCCAGACTGCTCCTTCACCAGCTCTGGTATGTGCCAGACCACTCCTTCACCAGCTCTGGTATGTGCCAGACCACTCCTTCACCAGCTCTGGTATGTGCCAGACACTTCCTTCACCAGCTCTGGTATGCGCCAGATCTCTTCTTGGCCAGCTCTGGTATGTTCCAGACCACTCCTTCACCAGCTCTGGTATGTGCCAGACCACTCCTTCACCAGCTCTCCTGTGGAACAGACCATACCACTCCAAGCTCTTCTATTTGCTAAACCAAACATTCACCAACACTACGGTGTGCCAAACTACGTGTATGTCTTCTTCAGCTTTACTGTGTGTCAGACCACTTATTTTCAAGCGCTGCAGTGCAATTACACTAATACAGTAACAATAATCTAAAATATATATATATACAAAATTTAGTCAACCCAACAAATTTGGATTCCTATATGTTTTATTTATGTATCAATTGTTTCCAGTCTACAACCTGCAAGTGTTTCAGTTCAATGTTCCTGAAGTCACAAAGGGCTGGGTCTTTCAATCAGTAGATATCAGGACCTTGGCCAGTAAACTACTAGATGTATGGGACTAGAGCACCAAAGGACTAAATTAGGGAGCAACTAATTCTATGCTAAAACAACTGGAACACCCAGAGTGGGTAGTGCATTTACATTTGGGTATCAAGTGAGCTCACCCTGTCGTTGCCATGTACACACAAAAGGTATTACACAAATCCTAACTTTGCATTATGCAGTTTTGTACCTATTAACCTTGCTCTCATTTTCCACAGATTCTTTTTGTGCAAAACTCTATGCCCAATTATATGTTTATTTTCATTTCAGTAATTTAAGTTAATGGATAAGAGCAATACAACAGAAATGACGAGTACACTGATAAGTGGGTTATGCAATTTTATACTGCAAAAGATAAATGAAGAATAGAAACTTTCAGATTCATAGTCATTTTACTCCAGTGTATCCACAATGGGAGCAATTATGGTACTGTCCGCACTAAAAGAATATTAAAATTCCTGACTTGCATCTTGGCATCTACTGGGACCAATACAGACAAACTATGTCTATTATCAAGATTATAAAGCCCATGCACAACAGCTCCTATTGTTTCAATGTAGGGAGTATAAAATGCCCTCAAATCAATTTTATTTTAGTAGTTGCCATATGAAAGTATGAAAGGTACATCAGTAATGGAAAAACTCAAATGAATTATGCAGGGATATTGTTAAATGATTTATTGAAAAGAACGGAAGACACCAAGGGAAATCAGCAATATGATTTGAAGGCTACATTTAGAAAGTAGGACTATTGCAAAGGACAATTCAAGTGAACATTTTGTAACAAGCCTTATATCAGGTATTATTTATTAAGGGTGACTGAAAAGCCTTAAGGCTCCAATACAAATATGTATCACACTACACTGCAATACAATATGTATCTAATATGTAGTAATATATGTATATATATATATATATATATATATATATATATAGAGAGAGAGAGAGAGAGAGAGAGAGAGAGTGAGAGGGAGGGAGAGAGATAGATGGAGCGACAGAGAGAGAAAAGAGTTAGGTGATTGGAGCAGCACAGTATATTTCATATATTTCATATACTGAAAAGCCTTAAGGCTCCAATACAAATATGTATCACACTACACTGCAATACAATATGTATCTAATATGTAGTAATATATGTATATATATATATATATATATATATATATATAGAGAGAGAGAGAGAGAGAGAGAGAGAGAGAGAGAGAGAGAGAGAGAGAGAGAGAGAGAGAGAGAAAGAGAGAGAGAGAGGGAGGGAGAGAGATAGATGGAGCGACAGAGAGAGAAAAGAGTTAGGTGATTGGAGCCGCACAGTATATTTCATATACTGTAAGATTTTATATATATATATATATATATATATGTATATATATATACAGTAGTGTTAAAAAAAAATAAGTTACAAAAAATGCTTGGTTAAACATAACCCTCAATGCCATTCGTAAATAAATAAGCATCTAGCCTTTTTTTATATACTGACATAGTATCTGCCATCACTACGTCTTGGGGAAGGGCATTCCATAGCTTGACCACTCTAACTGTAAAGAACCCTTTTCTATATTAATGTCTGAAATGTCTTTCTTCGACATGCATTTGGTGTCCCCTGGTCCTTTGTAGAGTCCTTGGAAGGAACAGATCTTTGTGATAAGTATATTACACATTTGATTATTTTTAGAAGTATAGTGAAATAGAAAGTACTTTATTGGTCCTGGAAAACCTCTTTAAGATAGAAGGATGGCAAATCTTACACATGTTGGTTATAGTGCATTTCCTTCAGAAGTACTGGGGAAAATGAGTTGTTCCAGACATTGTTTGATGAAAAACGTACTTTGATTAAAATGTTGATTGGAGAGGGAAAAACCTGTAGAGAAGTGCAACAAATTATAGGCTGCCCAGCTAAAATGATCTTAAATGCCTTGAAGTGGCAACCAAAACCTGAAAAACGCAGAAGGAAGCGGGGAACTACTGTTCAAATGGATCAAAGAATAGCCAAAATGGCAAAGGCTCAGCCAATGATCACCGCCAGAAAGATCAAAGAAGATCTGGAGTTACCAGTGAGTTCTGCTACAATCAGAAGACGATTAAGTGAAGACAAGTTACCAGCAAGAACTCCACGCAAAGTCCCGTTGTTGAAAAAAAAGACATGTCCTGAATAGGTTAAAATTCGCCAAGGAACACATTGACTGGCCCAAAGAGAAATAGCGCAACATTTTGTTGACTGATGAAAGCAAAATTGTTATTTTTGTGTCTAGTGGCCACAGGCGGTATGTCAGACGACCCCCGAGCTGTAAATTAAAGCCACAGTAAGCTGTGAAGACAGTAAAACATTGTGCTGCAAAATCATGTTTCTCATACTATGGTGTTTGGCCCATTTATCGCATACAAGGGATCATGGATCAGTTTGAATATATCAAAATACTTGAGGAGATCATGTTGCCCTACACGATGAAGAAATGCCCTTGAAATGGGTGTTTCAACACGACAATGACACAAAACACACCAGTGAACAGGTTACAGACAAACAGGATTGAGGTAATGGAGTGGGCAGCCCAATCCCCTGACTTCAATCCCATAGAGAACTTTAGGGGTGACATCAAAATGCGTTTTATGAGACAAAACCCAAAAATGCAGAAGAACTGTGAAGTGTAGGTCAACCTTCCTGGGCTGGAATATCTGTTCAGAGGGGCCAGAAGTTGGTCGACTCCATGCAACACAGATATCAAGCAGTTCTCAGAAACAATGGTTATGCCACAAATTATTAGTTCAGAAAAGTGAAATCTGAAACATGTTATCAGTTTATACATTACATTCTTGAGTTTTTAAAGAAAAATTATGGCACTGCTATTTTTTGAACAGCCTAATATTCCTTTTTCTTTACTTTCTGTGAAGGATTAAAACAAACTGGATAAATGTTGTCATTGTTTTGATTTGGAATTGGATGTGTAGTATTTCCAGTGCATTTGCAGTTAGGCAAATAAAAGTCCTTATAATTATTTTGCACTTTATTTGCTTTTTTAAACTCACTGCTATTTTTTTTAACACTACTGTATATACACATACTATATGTGTATATATATATATATATATATATATATATATATACACACACATATTTTCACACACATATATGGACATTGACCTCAGGTGCTCCCCAGCGGAATCCTCAGCCAGAGTCGGCAACAGGCTCAAAAGTATTGGGACTATTCTGCCACCGATGTACGTGAGAAAAATCTCTGATGAGTGTGAGTTGCAATCTCTTGTACAAGCAATAGAAGATAGTGAATTCGCTATACTCATTCCCCTAGCGGCATCAGTTTCATGACGAAATCCAGTGAGGGAGATGCAATGGATATGCCTTCAGGTAATTTATTGATTGTACCTTGAGAAATTATGTGATAGAGGTCAAAGGAAAATCCTCTCTTCAGCTCTGTGATACATATCTGACAAACAGAAAGGACTGCAAGACACAGGATATGACCTCACAGAACAGGAGGAGTGACAGCGGGACAGTCCCAGATTCCGGGCCGGCGGTATGTACCGCTGTCAACTGTATCTGCATCATGAGGACGCAGATACAGTTGAACCCAATTCTGAAGCAAGGATCCATCAGCTCCCTGTTTCAGAATTCGTTCAGAGCGGAGGAGCAGAGGACTCCCGGGCTTAGCTCTACTTTAAGCACTGTGCTCGGGGTAGCCGTTGATGTCACTTTCCATATAAGGACATTGACCTCTGGGGATCCTCCTTGAGCGGAATCCCCGGCCAGAGTCGGCAACAGGGATTCTGCTCAAGGAGTAGCCACCCACAGGCGTCACTGTCCATATATGGACAGTGACATCAGGGCTTTCCTCTAGGAGCAGAATCCCCAGCCTATGCTCTGGCTGGGGATTCCGTTCTTAGAGGGAGTCCCAATGGTGATATCTACAGGGGGAGTGGCATTATCTTCAAGGGAGGTGTGGCACTATCCACATGTGGACACTGTGGCACTATATAGGGGCACTATCTACAGGGGACACTGTGGTGCTATCTACATGGGCACTATCTACAAGGGCACTAGCACTGGGGCAGCTAAGGGGCATTATACTGTATAAGGGCAGCTAGGGGGCATTATACTGTATGGGGGCAGATATGGGGCATTATGCTGTATGGGGACATTATACTATATGGTGGCAGCTATGGGGGCATTATACTCTATGGTTGTAGCTATGGGGGAATTATACTGTGTGGGGGCAGCTATGGGGGCATTATACTGTGTGGGTCAGCTATTTGGTATTATACTGTATGGGAGGCTCTATGGGAGCATAATGCTGTGTGGGCTGACCCGGTGTGTATGGGCATGGATTGGGTGGGATTAGAGGCGTACATCTGTATGGGTACATCTATTGGGCAGTATACTGTATGGTGGCAGCTATGGGGGCATTATACTGCATGGGGGCATTTGTATGGGCATTATACTGCATGGTAGAATCTGTGTGGGCATTATACTGTATGGGGGCATCTGTGTGGGCATTATATTATATGGGGGCATCTGTGTGGGCATTATATTGTATGGGGGCATCTGTGTTGGCTTTATATTGTATGGGTACATCTATAGGGCAGTATATTGTATGATGGCAGCTATCAGAGCATTATACTGTGTGGGGGCAGCTATGGGGGCATTATACTGTGTGGGTCAGCTATTTGGTATTATACTGCATGGGAGGCTCTATGGGAGCATAATACTGTGTGGGCTGAACCGGGTGTGTATGGGCACGGATTTGGTGGGATTAGAGGCATAGCTTAAAAGAAAAAAAATTGCCCCTCTTTGTGATACTTGAAAATTGGGAGGTATGCCAAAGGTGTTCGATGGGGTTGAGGTCAGAGCTTTGTGTGGGCCAGTCAAGATCTTCCATACCAAACTCACCTAACCATGCCTTTATGGACCTTGTTTTGTCCACTGGGTCACAGACATGGTTGAACAGGAAAGGGCCTTCCCCAAACTGTCGCCACAAAGTTGGAAACAAACAATTGTCCAATATGTCTTGGTGTGCTGAAGCATTAAGATTTCCCTTTTAGTGGAACTAAGGTGCCTAGGCCAAGCCCTGAAAAACAACCTTGTTCTAAGAGTGATAAGTTAAATATATTTCTGCATTTGTATAACCTGTCATTTTAAAGATTTTCTAAAGATTCCTGTCACGTTGGGTAAATGGACCCACTCGGCCATACCGCCTAAACGGTATGGCAGCTGGCCAACAGGACACAGGTCACAGTCTATAGTTCGTATAGGTGTACCTGTGGTAGCTCAGACAGCAGCAAGACAGGCTCAGCTGGGATTTAGGCAGCAGGCAGGCACCAGGGGTGGTGTAGCAGGACAGACATAATACTCTGCACAGCACGACTCCAACTCAATACGGCACTTGACCAGGATAGCACGGGATACAGGTTACAGGTAGCAGGAACGGGAAACACTGGGAACTGGAAAACACTTAGGAGACCATTTGCATAGACAGACTAGTGTAATGACAACAAAGCTCAGGCAAGGCAGGAAGGGACTGGGCCCTTCTTATAACCCAGGGTGCTCTGGGAGCAATCAGCTCAATCTCACACCTGTGTGCGCTTTGGCTCCTTAAAGGGAACCTGTCACCAGCATTTCACCTATTGAGCTTTACTTATCCCTCACTCGCCACTGCTATCAAAAGTTAATTTCCGCTATCCCCTCTCCTAAACTCCTCCACCGACTGTAAATAACGGTCTGCAAACATTTTGCGCCTTTTATCGTAATAATCCGGTGTCCCTTTGTGTGCACACACCAGAAGAGGACATCAATGCACAAGCGCAGGATTTTGTGTGCTGGGGGAAGGCGAGGAGCTGTCAATCAAAAGTAAGGAGGCGGGAAAACCTCGGGCAGACTTGAGGAATGAAGTTAAGACTCTTTTCAAACGAAGATTTGACTCTTTTCAAATGAAGATCTGACTCTTTTATGCTCATTAGCATACGGTGTGGGAACCCCCACAGTTGTCATGAACAATGGACCCCAAATCCAATTTTTGGCCAGAAAGCATGCAAGCTACGCTGTTTCTGTACCTGCCATTCACTTCTATGGAAGTTAAGGAAACAGCGTAGTTCAGCGAGTAACGCTGTTTTCTGATACATGGTCAGAAATTACAAGTGGCAGCGGGAAACGAGAAAGGTAGAATGGGGTTTAGGAGACCCTGTTCTAGAGATAGGTCCCAGAGGTGGGACCCGCATCTATCTAATATTTATGGCATGTCCTGTGGATATGCCATAAATGTCCCTGATTGGCAAACCCCTTTAATGTGTGACTGGTTGGATTCTGGCCCTTTTGATCCCTAGCAGCATAACAAAGGTACTGAGCTGCAGTACTAGTCACATTCAATAAACATTGTTCTGTGGATCATAGGGGCACGGAGAAAGGACCGCCAATTATCACACATTGATGGTCCATCCGAAAGATAAGCCATGAACATTTATTCCTGAAAAACCCCATTAACAACTTTATTACTGGATGGTCACCGCATTCAGAGAGCCATAACTTTTTATTTTTCCAACGATTAATCTGTGAGTTTGTGTTTTGCAGGATGAGTTATATTTTTTAATAGAACCATTTTCGACTAGATCTAAATTATTACTTAAATGTTATAATTTTTTTTTAAAGGGGAATAGAAAAAAGTAATTTTCCCATAGATTTATGCGTATTTTTTTTTACGTCATTCATTGTGCAGTTTAAATAACGTATTAACTTTATTACATGATGTGGTTATGATTTTTTTGTAATAAAATTGATTAAAATGTTTCTATTTTGTTTCACTAGAGGATATCACAATGCGATCTACTGATTGTTTTCATAATGCTTATTTATACTCAGTATACCAAAGCATTATTGCATGTCAGTGTAAAACTGGCAGGCAATCTAGTAGACCATGCCCCTGCACGGCCTAATAGGCATATAGCTATGTCAGACCTGGGGGCCTCTGTTAGGCCCAAAGCTGCCTTTTCAAGCCATCGGTACCCCGCGGGGTGCCAATGGAGTGACAAAAGGAGCCTCCTCCCTCGGTCTAAACCCCTAGATGCAGCGGCTGCTATTGACCGCAGAATCTAGGGGGTTAATTGAATAGCAGTACTCTGGGGTCTTCTCTGTGACCACTGCTTTACAGTAACTGCGTGGTCACCGGGATCTGCGGCGCCGGCAGAGAGTTAATATGGCCACCGTTTAAAAATGGTGGCTCTCAGTTAACTGCCTACCACTGCAATGTATGGAGTCGTTCAGCAAGTGGCTAAAAAACATTATGACCTATCCCTAAAAATCGATGGCCTATTCTATTAAATAGGAGAAGGCTGTAATACTGCGAACCACCACTACAAGCATGTCAGCATTTCACAGTACGAGCAGATAAGGAATGAAGGGGAAGGAGGGCTTGTACAAGTGCTGCGTCACCTACAAAACAGCTGTTCGGCAGAGGTGTCGGGAGTCGAACCCCGACCAATCAGATAGTGATAGCCTATCCTGAGGACATGCCATCAAATTGAATGTCAACAACATGAACATTTTTCCGAACAATAAATTTACAGCTGGAATTATATAGGTTTATCTGGACACTACAACAACTCTGTGTACTAATATACTGAAATAACCTGTCACTTGGGTGCATGAAGAGAAACGTTTCCTTTCGCTACTATTCAGTATGAGGCGCAGTAAGGTGATATGATGCCCACTATTTGAGAAAAAAAAACATTATTCAATCCTTAAAATTTGTGACCTTAGGGAATTATACATACGGGTTTGTAAAATAGGGTTTGTAAAATAGAGTTTGGAATAGGGTTTGTAAAACTCCCACGTAACAGAATGTAACAGAAACAAGATGTATGGAACGGATTTCTGCCGCAGAAATGCTATATGTGACCATATCTTTATAATCTATACATTTGCTGTTTACATCCAGTTTGTAGTAAACATATCATCCAGTTACTGACCAGAAGAATGATGTTTTATGCACAAAAAACTATTTGCTTTTATCCATTATTTATAACTTAGCATTTTTTGGCAGGGCCCAGAGTAAAAACGTATATTAGTCGGCAGGGTTGTTAAGTATTAACAATTGTCATTATGCTCCTGTCACTTGGTTTTCCCTGTAGTCAGAACAAACAGCACAAAGGTTCAGCTTCACATTTGTGGTTGACAAGTGTAATGAGCTCTTATTTTCTGCAAGGTGAAATCTTCACTGTGGCTTGTGTCTGCTGTAAGATTTCTCTTGATTTTTTTTTTGCGCCATCAAAAACATCAATAATGATGTTTATGTTGAAAAGAGGAAAAAGTATCTCTATTAATTTAATGGAAGCAAAAAGAACATCAAGCTGGCAGGTACTTAGAGTGAATTATACTTCCATGCAATGTGCCGCCAATTTATTCATTCTTTCCCCCTGGGAAACATTTAAAGGGGAAATGTTTATTATATCTTGCAGTTGTCGTAGTAATGCAAGCCGATATCTTCTGGCTCCCTTACTAACACTTGTTGCCGCACTTATTGGCAATGATTGTGCCCAATAGTTAAGCCTTTATAGGTCATTGAACAGGAACATTGGCATGTTTTCTTTAAGCTATGATGTGTCTTTTTACAGCTTTCAGCAGTAGCATGGGACTCCAAGTACACTATATAGACAAAGGTCTATACCTACACACACCTAAAGAAACTTTTATTCTAAATCCATAGGCATTAATATGGTGTTGGTCCCCACTTTGCAGCTAAAACAGCTTCCACTCTTCAAGATTTTTAGAATTTTTGCCCAATCATCCAGAAGTACATTTGTGAGGTCAGACATGGATGTTGGATGGGAGGGCCTGGCTCGCAATCTCTGTTCTAGTTCATCCCAAAGGTGTTGGATAGGGTTGAGGTCAGGGTTCTGTGAGGGCCAGTCAAGTCCTTCCACACCAAACTCACAACCATGTCTTTATGGACCTTGCTTTGTGCACTGGGCATAGTCATACTGGAACAGAATAGGGTTTGCCCCAAACTGTTCCTGCAAAGTTAGAAATTAGGATTAAGATTCTCCTTAAAGGCAATGTGTTGCCAGAAAAACATGTTGTTTTTTTTTTAATTAAACATTTAGTGTGTAGGTGATTAAACATTGTTCAAATTTTTTTTTTTTTTTTTTCACGAGTCAGGAAATATTATAAATTAATTCTAATTTATAATATTTCCCATTGCTGGTCACTAGATGGAGCTATTCCCAAAATTGCAGCATTGCATGTGGTAAAGCAACCACATTGCTTTATGCTGCAAAATTGGGTAAAAAGCCCTCGCTCTAGTGAGCTCTCAGCATCCCCCCCCTCCTTTATCCTGGCTAGTGCCGGGATAAACGAGGGGTTTGAACGGTCTAACCTCCTACACTGTGTGTCGCCATTTTTTGAGCTAACACACAGTGTAGTAGGTTTACATACAGTAGTAAACGTACACAAACACGAACATACATATAAATCTCTTACCTGCTCCTGCCGCCGCGGCTCCCTCCGGCCCGTCCGCTCCGTCTGCTGCCGCTGGTCCAAGTGCACAAGTCCGGAAGCCGCAACCGGAAGTAGTAATCTTACTGTCCGGGCGCGACTTCCGGTCCACACGAAAATGGCGCCGGACGGCGCGCATTTCAAATTGGACTGTGTGGGAGCGGCGCATGCGCAGTTCCCACACAGACGGCGTACATTGAAGTGGATGGGACGGGAGCCGTTCGCAGTCCCTATGGGACTGTGGCTGCCGTATTCCATGTCTGTATGTGTCGTTAATCGACACATACAGAAATGGAACAAAAAATGGCAGCCCCCATAGGGAAGAAAAAGTGTAAAAATAAGAAAAAGTAAAACACAAACACACAAATAAATATAAACGTTTTTAATAAAGTACTAACATCTTTAACATATTAAAAAAAAAATTGTGATGACACTGTTCCTTTAAGGCCCCATGCACACGACCGTAAAAAACCTCAGTTTTTGCAGACCTCAATTGCGGTCCGCAAAAACGGACCCATTCACTTTCATTGAACGTGGACACCTTTCCGTAGCACTACGGAAGGGTCTCCGTGCCGTGGAAATGTTCCGGGAATTATGGAACATGTCCGTTCTTTTGCATTTTGCGGGCCGTGCTCCCATACTTTGTATGGGAGCACGGCCTGAAAATGCGGCTGTCAGTCAGCGGCCGGCCGTGCCCGCAATAGCGGGCCGTGATTGCAGGCACAGTCGTGTGCTTGGGGCCTAACTGGAACTAAAGGGCCCAGGCCAAACCCTAAAAAATAACCCCATAGCATTATCCCCCTTGACCAAACTTTACAGTTGGCACAATAAGTCAGGCAAATGATGTTCCATCCCATGAAGCTCCCGGGGCACAGTTATTGTGCTGATGTTAATGCCAGTGGAGGTTTGGAACTCTGCAGTTATTGAGTCAGCATAGAATTGGCGAATTTTATGCACTATATAACTCAGCACTCGGCGACCCCGCTCTGTAACTTTATATGGTTGGATCTGGTCATTTCTAATAATGCAGATCTTGTTGGGAATGTCAATGTTCGTGAAAACCTCGGTAACAGTGATCATAATATAGTTACATTTTACCTATACTGTAAAAAACAAACGCAGGCTGGGAGGGCAAAAACATTTAATTTTAAGAAAGCCAATTTCCCCAGGATGAGGGCTGCAATTCAGGATATAGGCTGGGAAGAACTAATGTCAAATAATGGGACAAATGATAAATGGGAGATTTTCAAATCTACTTTGAGTTATTATAGTGCAAAATTTATTCCTATAGGTAACAAGTATAAACGACTCAAATTAAACCCCACATGGCTTACACCTTCTGTGAAAGGGGCAATACATGACAAAAAAAAGGGCATTTAAAAAATACAAATCTGAGGGTACAGCTGTAGCCTTTGTAAAATATAAAGAGCTTAATAAAACCTGTAAAAATGTAATAAAATTAGCAAAAATACAAAATGAAAGGCAGGTGGCCAAG
Organism: Rhinoderma darwinii; assembly: GCF_050947455.1. NCBI lineage: Eukaryota > Metazoa > Chordata > Amphibia > Anura > Rhinodermatidae > Rhinoderma > Rhinoderma darwinii. The sequence continues at coordinate 61,701,896 of NC_134691.1, forward strand.
GATAGTAAAACAAATCCCAAAAAATTCTTCAAGTATATAAATGCTAAAAAGCCAAGGTCTGAACATGTAGGACCCCTAGATAATGGTAATGGGGAGTTGATCACAGGGGATCAAGAGAAGGCAGAGTTACTAAATGGGTTCTTTAGCTCTGTATATACAACTGAAGAAAGAGCAGCTGATGTAGCCGGTGCCAGTGCTGTTAATATATCAGTTGATATAATGAATTGGATGAATGTAGAGATGGTCCAAGCTAAATTAAATAAAATAAATGTGCACAAGGCCCCGGGACCAGATGGGTTACACCCTAGAATTCTTAAAGAGCTTAGTTCAGTTATTTCTGTCCCCCTTTTCATAATATTTAGAGAATCTCTAGTGACTGGTATAGTGCCAAGGGACTGGCGCAGCGCAAATGTGGTGCCTATTTTCAAAAAGGGCTCTAAGTCTTCCCCAGGTAATTATAGACCAGTAAGCTTAACATCCATCGTGGGGAAAATGTTTGAGTGGCTATTGAGGGACTATATACAGGATTATGTGACAATAAATAGCATTATAAGTGACAGCCAGCACGGTTTTACTAAGGACAGAAGCTGTCAAACCAACCTGATTTGTTTTTATAAAGAGGTGAGCAGAAGTCTAGACAGAGGGGCCGCTGTGGATTTAGTGTTTTTGGACTTTGCAAAGGCATTTGACACTGTCCCCCATAGACGCCTAATGGGTAAATTAAGGACTATAGGTTTAGAAAATATAGTTTGTAATGGGATTGAGAATTGGCTCAAGGACCGTATCCAGAGAGTTGTGGTCAATGACTCCTTCTCTGAATGGTCACCGGTTATAAGTGGTGTACCCCAGGGTTCAGTGCTGGGACCACTATTATTCAACTTATTTATTAATGATATAGAGGATGGGATTAATAGCACTATTTCTATTTTTGCAGATGACACAAAGCTATGTAATATAGTTCAGTCTATGGAAGATGTTCATGAATTGCAGGCAGATTTAAACAAACTAAGTGTTTGGGCGTCCACTTGGCAGATGAAGTTTAATGTAGATAAATGTAAAGTTATGCATCTGGGTACCAACAACCTGCATGCATCATATGTCCTAGGGGGAGCTACACTGGCGGATTCACTTGTTGAGAAGGATCTGGGTGTACTTGTAAATCATAAACTCAATAACAGCATGCAGTGTCAATCAGCTGCTTCAAAGGCCAGCAGGATATTGTCGTGTATTAAAAGAGGCATGGACTCATGGGACAGGGATGTAATATTGCCACTTTACAAAGCATTAGTGAGGCCTCATCTAGAATATGCAGTTCAGTTCTGGGCTCCAGTTCATAGAAAGGATGCCCTGGAGTTGGAAAAAATAAAAAGAAGAGCAACGAAGCTAATTAGGGGCATGGAGAATTTAAGTTATGAGGAAAGATTGAAAGAATTAAACCTATTTAGCCTTGAAAAAAGACGACTAAGGGGGACATGATTAACTTATATAAATATATTAATGGCACATACAAAAAATATGGTGAAATCCTGTTCCTTGTAAAACCCCCTCAAAAAACAAGGGGGCACTCCCTCCGTCTGGAGAAAAAAAGGTTCAACCTGCAGAGGCGACAAGCCTTCTTTACTGTGAGAACTGTGAATCTATGGAATAGCCTACCGCAGGAGCTGGTCACAGCAGGGACAGTAGATGGCTTTAAAAAAGGGTTAGATAATTTCCTAGAACAAAAAAATATTAGCTCCTATGTGTAGAAATTTTTCCTTCCCTTTTCCCTTCCCTTCGTTTGAACTTGATGGACATGTGTCTTTTTTCAGCCGTACTAGCTATGTAACTATGTAACTATGTAACTATGGTCTTCAAGTTCATGGCTGAGTTGCTGTGTTTCCTACTTTGTAATAATACCACTCAGAGATGGTTGTGGAATATCTCAGAGGGAAGAAATTTCATGAACTGAAACGCTGGCATCCTATTACAGTACCACGTCTGAATTCAGTGAACTCTTTAGAACGACCCATTCTTTCACAAATGTATGTAAAGGCATCTGCATGGCTAGGTGCGTGGGTTAAAGGGGAGATCCAGTCAAAAATTATTTTCTTATGTGTCATAGATACAAGTCGAAAGATAATGTGAGTGGAGTCTGTGAGCTCAGATCTGCACTGATTTCCAGAACAAAAGGATCTGTGGCAATCTATAGAGCACCTGAACCCCTTTGCTCACCGATTTTAGCCTACCTGGATATCTCCAGTATAACATTTTTAGCAAAAAATAAACATTGATTTGGATTGCCATTTGTTTAGAATATTGTGTTTAGAAATAGAAGAGGCACTGAAAGGGTTTCGCTGCTCTATATTTTTAGAAATTAGCAATGGTCCAAGCTGAAGGTCTCTACCAATTGGATCTTCTGGCATGTCTATATGACTCATAAGAAGATCATTTTTTGGGTGAATTTCTCCTTTAATCCTAAATGGAAGGAGGAGATCATTGAAAGCTTCAATGTAGCCTTAGTGTTCAATTTTTATTTTGCATTCTTATATACAAGCTGGTACATACAGCAGTTCTATGTGGTTTTATGAATATTAGTAATGTATTCATAAAAAAACTAAAACTAGCATTATACAACAAGCATAACTATAAAATTTACAGTATTTAATGCCTCTAGTGCCTCCAAATTCTCACTGTGTATGTACAAAGAGAATCGGCAGACTGCGTGGGAGAGGAGGTTGAAACTTGCATCCCACTTTTTAGAAATCTCCTGTCCTTCGATATCAGAGGATCATCTGAGAGCCCAGGCTCTGACACGATAATGGACAACAGGTTCCTAAAGGTACAGTAGAAGATAGTTCCATTTGGAGTTGACTTCTGTTCTATTTCTTATGAGTTAACATAACTTAATTTACCTTATAGATCATATGATGTCCTGTGTGTACAATGCTAAAAACAACAATTAGATTGTATGGAGGGTGGAACCTCTGAATAATTTACTCTAATAGGCCAAAGGAACCCCAATCTGATATTACCAGTGTTAACCATCCAGCCTCATCATTATTCGCTTATTGTTTAGCACCAGTGGATACCTAATAGTTTAGTCAAATGTCCTGTGGTGTCACCTGGATATCTGGAGGCACCAAAAGAAGGTTGGAGCCTAATACATCTAGTTAACCCTGACTAGAATTTTATTCAGACACTGCTTATGCACAAAATAGTTTCAGTTCCAGGGAAACAATGCTTTTGGACATAAATATTATTGCCTTATTGTACTGGTGTACATAGTTCCTGATTTTTTTTAGCTGCAAAATGGAGAAAATCTGTAATGGCAGGAAGGAGGTGAAGGGAAAGTGAGCCCTAATCTACCCACCGCCCTGTCCCTGCCTACTTGCAACGACCCGCCCTAGGTGACGGGGTACAACTGGGCGGCGGTCCCTACGCTGTCTAAGTGCACGGGAGAACAAACAGGGAACACGCAAGGGAAGGGGCAGTAGCCCACGGAACGCCGCGAGGAAACGGAGCGGTGAACGAATAGTCAGGACCAGGATGAAGTGGAGTATACCAACGAGAGCACGGAGAAGGAAGCAAGCCAGGGGCAAAGCGAAGCAGGTAAAGCGGAACTGCAGCAAGTCAGAAGCACGGCAGAAGCAGGCTGGAGCAAGCAGCAGTGGGGCCAGGAATCCAGAAGAATTACAAGCACTGAGGAAGAGAACACGGCAGGTATAAATGGACAGGGGGCGGACCTAACTCCGACTGACCAGGCCGCGATAGGCTCTCCCACTCCTGAGCCTGCCACCCTGGTTGGTGGGAGATGGTGTCAGTCGAACAGGTCTGGCCTCAGGTGTGGATTGATTAATCACAGGAGTATACCTAGACGTAGTACCTGGCAGATCCCTAACAAAATCTTTAAAAAGCCCCTCTCTCCACTCCACGTCTGATTTAGTAAATACTTGTATTGCCTCTGGAACATCTTTTCTTATTACTCTGTGTTGTGTGTATAAATAAATTGACAACTGGGTGTTACCATTCGACAAGGCAAAGGGTATGTTCCTACACAGTCTCACTGTCACTGATTAAACATTGGCACACTACATAGGACATGCACCCAACTGGTAACACCCACTTGTCAATGTATTCATACATTTCTAGGAGAATACAAGTATTTACTAAAACAAACATGTCAGGAGAGGTCACGGGTCCTCTTTAACTGTGTTGCAGTTTTCAAAGTTTTCTTTGAGTAGAAGCAGAAAAACCTCATTGTAGAATTTTGTGCGTTGTTACTCTGATGCTTTGACCGGTTCTTGTCTGTGGTTCATCAAATCTTAACATTTAGTTTTACTGTGAGAACAGAGAAGTAAGCATGGCTCTATGCCAACTATAATTTATGAATATAAAAAATATTAATTCAATTGGAATGAAAGGGAAATTCAGAGTACTCCTCAATATTGCTGAAATATTTATCATTTGTGATAACTAAATATATAACATAGCATAGCAAAGACATCAAGATGCATCTTTAATCCTAAAGTTCACAAACCTCCATGATTTCCTATATTCTATAATTATAATTTATAGCTACATAGTTACTTTGGATTTAAAAAGATACATGTCCTTCAAGATCAACCTTTCACAGATCCAACTATTTGATCCAGAGGGAGTCAAACAAATACCGTTGGGCGAATGTAGTCAATGCTACTCCAAGTGAACCAAAAATTCCTTTCTAACCCGATAAAGGCAGCTAGATAATAAAAGATGCAAAAATGTTATATTATCCTCCTCCCTTCAGTTTGTAACTTAAAATGTGTTACCCAAGATTTGAACAAAACAAATTTGTTAAAAATGCCAAATTTTTCACACAAAAAGTTTAAAAAAACAGCATACTTGTATGTACAGTCAACCATCTGTCAGCTCAATGTATTGCTATGGATTACAACTCACAAGTCGTAGTTGTTATCTCATCTGTCATGTTACAAAACGACCCTGTCTATGTGTTAGGTTATAGGAGAAGCTATTTATGTTGTGGAATAAAAATTGTCCAAAAAACAGATGACTACGCCACCTCTTGAAAGAGCAGGAAGAATTTAAAATACTAAGTGTATCGTAGAAAACATACATTTATTTAAAAAATGCATAGAACGCGTTTCAAGGTCAAAATCCCTTTCTGAGATCAGTACAGTACAGATGTATGGTAGCAGCCAAAACAAAGGACCTTAAATATAGGCTTGTAAGCTGCCAAAAAGACGGGTTGGAAGGTGAGGGTCAGAGTTCACACGTAATCAAACATAACACAGCAAGCTTACATCTCATCTATAACTTACTGAATGATATAAAATATGAAATATAACCAAAAAAGATCAAAATTCATCTACATGAGAAGAGAAGCAGATGCAGAAAAAGAAAAAAATAAAGAACTCGATTTGTCTGTGGTGTTGGTCAAACAATGAGATGTTGATTTGAAGGCATTTTTTATGGCATATATTGCTATATAAGGCTGCCACATTGGGGGTTAACCAACTTAAATCACGGCAACCAAGTGGTATCCGGTAATGTGTATATGAGGCTGGCTGAGTCGTGTAGATATGAAGGCACAAAACCACGTATTTCTGCAGGTAATGGTTGGTATGAAGACACTGTAAGCAAACTCTCCTGCTGCTGAGCATAAGTACAAGTGAAATGACTTAGGGTATGTCCACACGCAAAACAAAACACGGCTGTAAAATACGGAGCTGTATTCAGGGGAAAACAGCCTCTTATTTTCAGACGTTTTTTATGCATCAAGCGTTTTATGCATTTTTACGGCCATTTTTGGAGCTGTTTTTCTATTGAGACAGTGAAAAACGGCTACAAAAAAGGCTCAAGAAGTGGCATGCACTTCTTTTTTTACGGGGCACTTTTTTCAAAAACGCCCCCCCTGGAACGAAACTGCGTTTTTCCCATTGACATGGGCAGATGTTTGGAGGCGATCATCCCCCATATTTTCAGCCATTTTTCGGGGAATTTATGGCCTGAAAAACGGCTGAAAATAGGCCGTGTGAACATACCATTAGGGTAGAGACTTACGATGTTCAAGTAGAGGGAAGTACCTTAAACATGAATGAGCCAATATATGGATGGTCCGATGGGACCTAATAACAAAGGCAAGATATGGAAGTGTCACTGAAAGTCGCTGTATCGTGGTAGACATGGAAACAGCCTAAACAAGCCATGCATGCTCAGGAGAGCAGAGCAACAGATATTGGCTGGAAAAATCCTCAAAATATATAACTGATAAGTCTAGCTACAGATGGGAACTACTTCTCTGTTAGGCTTCATTCACATTGGCGTTGGGGCTCCGTTCGTGGCTGTTGTCGGACCTTTCTGTCAGGGGAGCCCATGAACGGAAACCAAACTAAAACAAACAGAAACCATAACTTTCTGTTTGCATTACCATTGATTTCAATGGTAACGCATCCGTTGCAAATAGTTTCAGTTTGTCACCGTTCTGTAAGGTTTCCGTTGTTTTGACGGAATCAATAGAGCAGTCGACTACAGCCGAAACGCGCGTCGGGGTGTGACGCCAGACAGTGTCTTTCACATGATGGGCAAGTTTTTCCAATGCATTTTGTAAATTTAGATATAGACACTTTTTATCTATACTAGTGGACAACAATGTATGTGCCAATCATGCTGGGCGTTGCCATGTATCTTTGGTTATGATATTCTGATGAGTCTGTGGGGAGTGTGTTGTGCTTTGGCTCTATTTGGCCTCTCACACTTTTGCATATATTTATATGCTGTGATCTATCTAAAATCATTTCTCTCCTTAGCTTCTATTCCCATCCAGTGTGTCACTGTCTGGTGTCCATCTACACTGTGGTAACCATCTCTGAATTTTAATGTATTTGTTGTCTTTTTATCATCAATAAATGGATACCTTTTTATATTGTTCTGGTTCGTCAGACTCCGATCTTTAGGTTGTTATTTTCATTAGTGAGTTTTTGCACCGTCACTATCATGTGTACTATGGGCCTGTGTGCCCTCCCCCTTAAATATGTAATATGTTGATTTATGGGATTATCTCTATTATGTGGAGGGGGATTTGGGTTGCTCTCCATATCGGTATAGTAATAACCCTTTAAGTTACTTTTTTTGCATGGCTAATATGAGTGTTTGAAATGTTATCTTATAAGTAAATGTCTTAATATTTCAAATAAAACCTGCTTATTCTGGTCCCGTCTGTTAGTTTTACATTTGTAAAGATCAAAATCCATTCAGTTGGACATTTATACAATAAAATAGAACATCTGGGAAGGGACAAAACACACATTCACAGACACGCAATGTTGTAGTTTGTATGTGAAATACTAGAATCTTAAATATCTGCCAACAATTTTTCTCCTTAATTAGGAATAAATAGCCTGACAAGAGGAACAGATGTAGCACAGATTTAATTAAAGAGAGCTTCACATTTGCATAAATCTACAATTATCCAGGAAAGGTTTTTTCTAAGTCCAAAATGCTGGCGAGCGCAGCTACTAAGTACAATAAAGACTCAGTGGTTAGAATGATATAACTTCTAATTATCAAAATAATTACATACAGTCAATAGAACAGCTTTTTACTATCATCATTTGCCATACAGCACTGCTGCTTGTGCCAAACATTTATGGCATAGTGCAAAAAGGGGTCAATTAAAAAAAATTAAAAAAATCGATGAAAAATAAAAGTTCGATTCTAAATCCACTTTTCCTTTTCACAAGGTTTGATAAATCTCCCCCATTGCTGTCGCCATTTATAACTTGCTTGTTTTTGAGAAATGTGTGTGACAACCAATACAACTGCCTTTACCTCTCCCGCTGTTGTTGTCACTAGGCTTTTCTGTCTGAAGAGCAAATCTGCCTAGCTATGCAGAGAAGAAAGCAGAAAATTTAGAATTATATTTATAGGTAGATTTACAGTTCAGGAATACCTGAATTCATTCAGTCAGTGATAATTAAAAGAAATACATGTACCAATTGCACCAGTTATTAAAGAGGCAACATATATACCCCCAAAAAAGCACATAACCTACAAAAAGACATATAGCAGTTACACAGAAATCCATAAAATTCATAAACACAAGATATACAAGGTTAAAAGGACAAAATCCAAATAGCTACGTCAATTAACCCCACAATGGGGATGCATGACGGATTTGCTATTGACTTTGGGAAAACTGGATGGAAATGAGTAACGACATACAGTATATATGGTCACCAAGCTTTCCCAAAATGTGATGTGGGAGATAAAATAACTCATATTTATTGTTATTATTTAATTTATTTTTATTTTTAATCTTGTGAGGAAATTCAAAGTGAATTTCTGCTTTAGACAATCCCTACTTGTTAGAAAGGTTCCTTGACAATAAGTGGATCACAAAGTGTCCCCCTGCTGGGACCCCCAGAAATCAACTGTAATCTGCGGGGAAACCTGTCTTTAATTTCCCAGCAGCACCACCACAGGGGAAATGAAACATTACACAGTGTCTATTTAAATTAATGGGTGGCCTGTGTAATGCAGGACAGTACAGGTCCTCCAGAGTGAGAGATGCTCTTTGTAACCTCTCTTCACTTTGGCAAAGGAATGAGTATCCTGAACACTTCGATTTACTCAGAATTCCTTAATATTCTGTATGAAAAGCTTTTCTAAAGTGGACAACCCCTTTAACTAAACATACATCCCATATAAAATATTTACATTAATATTTGAAGTGGTTGTTCACCAAGCCATCTTATGCTATCGTATGTTTTTTTTTATCTCAAAAACACTTGGGTGAAAGCTTTTTGTTTGATATAATCAAATATATATATATTTTTTAAATAAAAACAGTTAGATATTGATCTAAGTGGCCTGTATATGATGCATTTTATTAGCATCTCACAGTCTGCTCCTGCCTATAATTCCACAGTAGTTAAAGGGGTTATACAGTTGCTAACAATTGCTGGCCAAGACTCAGGATAGGCCATCAATAGATGATCCGTGGGGTTCCCGGGAGTTGGACCCCGACCTATCAGCTATTGATGGCCTATCCTGAAGATAGGCCAGCAATTTTTAGCGACTGGATAACCCCTTTAACCTCTTCACATTAAATTTATCAATGCAATTTAAAAAAAAAAATTGCTGTACAGTATTTTCTTTTGAAATAATTTTTTTTAGCATGCTGTGTTTTCTTATAGGAGTTCATTTTCTAATCTCGGACAACTCCTTTAAAATAAAAATTAATAAATAAAAAGCAACAGAAAAAAAAATATTAAGTGGAGGATTTTGTAACAAAAAACAAACAAAGAAAAGCAACCAGAACACCCTCTTTGAACACAGCCTAAGAATACATGTATATCATTTCAGGACCTAAAAAAAATAAAATATTTTTGTCTAATTTACTCATTGTGCAGTTTAGCAGATAAAATGGAATCTCATGTTCTTGGAGGTAATTGTTCCATCTGTTTTCCAAAAAGGCAGCGTTTTTTTAAGGCCAATACTTAGAAAAACACAATGTAATATTAAATGGAGCCACGGAGTAATGAAAAATTAATCCGAAAGGTTTTGATTTCATGAACGCCCTGTAATCTCTTTCCAGTCAGTAAAACAGGAAAAGGACAAAACAACCTTTGATTTCTTTTTACAAATGAACAGAGAGCTCTAGCACCTACGCCGGTGACTTTTACCTATTGGAAATTGTGTTTCAGAGGTCAAGTAAATCCCTCAGCATCGGTCTTTCAGTTCCATTGGGTTTAAAATTACCTGTTCTAAGTAAATGTCGCAGCCTCCAAAAAGCCAATTGCAGCTGTTAAATTCTGCTGATCTATTTTGTACCTTGCTGACACATTTTATTTCTGCCTGAATTTCCACCCAAATATAAGGACTGAGAGGTATCGCCACTAAGGTGTCTCCATCATATAGTTTAGAAAACTGCTCACATGAATTTGCTGACATAGCCACTGAATCAAATTGCTCATATTACTTCCCGTATTGTGTTACCAGAAGGTCTATATGTCATTTCATTTATGTGAATGTAGAAATGAGATATATAAAAAAAAAAATATGCAGTGTAAATCATGTAGCGAGGAATAGGCCTGAGATGGCAAAAGACTCAAATAGTTTTTTCCTATACGTTTTAACGAACCAATATCAACAAAAAAGCTGTGTTAAGTTATTTTAAAGCAGCATGTATATACACACCATTCACACCAAATAATGGTATCCAAACGTAATGTATGACTTACCTATATGTTTCTTTGGATCAAATGCATGTCAAAAGAATGTCCTTTAGCATATGTTTGACAGCTTAACATCTGGTTACTGGTTGTTTTTTTTTTAGTTGTTTTTTACAGTATTCATTAGCCATGCACACAAAAAACACACTACTGCACACGTATGCAACGTCATATACAGTTAGGGCTCCTTTATAATAATAAACAAAATTTTTTTTTATAAATAAATAAATAAATAAATATATATATATATATATGGCAATGGCCATTCTAAGCTGAATGTGCCTGCTCTCGTCAGATCGCAGAAGTTACACAGAGGCTCTGTCACCACATTATAAATGGCCTATCTTGTACATGATGTGATCGGCGCTGTAATGTAGGTGACAGTCAGTGTTTTTTATTTAGAAAAACGATCATTTTTTACAGAGTTATGACCTATATTAGCTTTATGCTAATGAGTTTCTTAATGAACAACTGGGCGTGTTTTACTTTTTGGCCAACTGGGCATTGTACAGAGGAGTGTATGACTCTGACCAATCAGTGACCAATCAGCGTCATACACTACTCCCCATTCATTTACACAGCACATAGCGATATAGCTATATCACTATGTGCAGTCACATGCACACACTATAACGCTACTCATGTGTCATGACAATGAATATACATTACCTCCAGCCAGGACGTGATGTCAGGGGCGTAGCTAAAGGCTCATGGTCCCGGGTGCAAGAATTCAGCTTGGGCCCCCCTACCACTCCCCAACACCACCATCATCATCAGACCCCTGCGCGCGCCTATGCCCAGATGCCTAGTCCAACAGCCCCCATAGTATAATGCCCCCACACAGTATAATGCCCCATAACGTATAATGCCCCCCATAACAGCCCCATACCGTATAATGCTCCCCATACAGTATAATGCCCCAATATGTGCATAATAGAAAAATAGCATAATTACTTACCTATCCCCGTTCCCACATCGGGTGGAGGATCCTTCGCCTCCTCCGGTGTGTGCTATCAGTGACTCAGCGCAGGCAGGCGCGATGATGTCGCTACATCCCGCCTGCCTGCGTCGAGCCGCTCAGGGCACAGTGAATGCTGGATCAAGGAGATGTCAGCTCCTTGCTCCAGGATTGAATGGAACTGGGACCTCGGTGAGTGACTCGCGACCTCCCGGAGATCTTCACATGTAGGGATGTCACGATACCAAAATTTGGACATCGATACCGATACTTTGTTTACTTTGTGAACAGTAATAAAAAAAAAAAAGTTATTTCGTTTTCTAATGTGAGGCGCGTGGTGACATGTGACATGCGTGTGACATGCGCGGTTTTCACGCAACCATTGACTTCAATGGGTGCGTTATGCGCAAACAGCGCACAAATCTAGGACATGTCGTGTGTTTCACGCAGCGGACACACGCTGCGTGAAAATCACGCACCTGTCTGCACGGCCCAATAGCCTAATATAGGTCCCTGCGAAGTGCGTGAAAATCACGCGCGTCGCACGGACGTATAACACGCTCGTGTAAATGAGCCCTGAATGTGAGGAATGTGGTGTGATGATGAATTGCCTCACATTAATAGTAATTAACCCCATCATGTTTCTCAGTCATAATGGGTTAATGTGTAAGGTACATGATGGGGTTAATTACTATTAATGTGAGGCACATGGAGGTTAAATTTATCATCGCACTTCGTGCCCCACAATAAGTGATAGAAAGCAGTTTTTATTTTATTTTTTTACAGCGCACACATCATAAATGATGCAAAAAAAATGTTGTGCAGGTTATTATGGCCGCGCCAATACTGATTATGTGTTTGTTTTTTGTATTGAGACTTATTTTAATGTTTATTGTAAAAAAGGTGAATGTGTATTTTTTTTATTTAACATTACTTTGTTTTTACTTTATTTTTAAACTTTAATGTACTGACATATATCCAATATATGCCAGTACATTAGCCTGTGGACGGATAGCACACAGGCAGTTGTTAGGACATACCTGTAAAGGATCTGCCAGACACAGCTTCTGTGTCGACGCACGTGGGTAATCAGTCTGCACCTGCTCCTATGTCTGTGAGACTGACTCCATTTTCCACCACTCAGGATGGCAGGCTTAGGAGTGGGAGAGACTATCACAGCCTGGCCAGACGGAGCTAGCTCCCGCCCACTGTCTATTTATACCTGCCTTTCCTGTTCCTCCTTTGCCTGTGATTCTGCTTTGCTTGTTTCCTGGCTCTGCTGCTGCTGCTTGAACTACTGATCCTCTGCTTGTTTTTGACCTTGGCTTACTGACCACTCTCCTGCTCAGCGTTTTATACCTCGTGCACTCCTGGTTTGACTCGGCTCGTTCACTACTCTCGTTGCTCACGGTGTCTCCGTGGGCAGCTGCCCCGTTTCCCTATCTTCTGTGTACCCTTGTCTGTTTGTCTGTCGTGCACTTACTGAGCGTAGGGACCGTCGCCCAGTTGTACCCCGTCGCCTAGGACGGGTTGTTGGAAGTAGGCAGGGACTGAGCTCACCTGTCTGTCTCCAGGCTGTGGCGGAATGGGTCCAACCTGCCTCCCTGAAGGTGTTACAGTGCTTCCTGGGGTTCGCTAATTATTACAGGAGATTTATTGCTAACTTCTCGGTCATTGCTAAGCCTCTTACGGATCTCACTCGCAAAGGTGCTGATCTCCTCCACTGGCCTCCAGAGGCGGTCCAGGCTTTTGAGGTCCTTAAAAAGTGCTTTATCTCGGCCCCAGTGCTGATTCAGCCTAACCAAATGGAGCCATTCATCGTGGAGGTTGACGCCTCCGAGGTGGGAGTGGGTGCTGTCGTGTCCCAGGGTACCAGGTCCCTCACCCATCTCCGTCCCTGTGCCTACTTCTCCAGGAAGTTTTCGCCCACTGAGAGTAACTATGATATTGGCAACCGCGAACTCTTAGCCATTAAATGGGCATTTGAAGAGTGGTGCCACTTCCTGGAGGGGGCTAGGCACCAGGTAACGGTCCTTACCGACCACAAGAATCTGGTTTTCCTAGAATCTGCCCGGGGGCTAAACCCGAGACAAGCTCGATGGGCGTTATTTTTTACCAGATTCAACTTTTTGGTCACCTATAGGGCTGGGTCTAAAAATATTAAGGCTGATGCACTGTCGCATAGCTTCATGGCCAGCCCTCCTTCGGAGGAAGATCCTGCTTGTGTTTTGCCTCTAGGTATAATCATTTCCTCTATTGATTCTGATTTAGTCTCCGAAATTGCGGCTGATCAAGGTTCAGCTCCCGGGAACCTTCCTGAGAACAAGCTGTTTGTTCCCCTGCAATTCTGGCTAAGGGTACTTAGGGAAAATCATGACTCTGCACTATCTGGCCATCCAGGCATCCTGGGTACCAAGCACCTCATTGCCAGAAACTACTGGTGGCCTGGGTTGCTTAAAGACATTAAGGCCTATGTCGCCGCTTGTGAAGTTTGTGCTAGGTCCAAGACTCCCAGGTCCCAACCAGCGGGCTTACTATGTTCGTTGCCCATTCCCCAGAGACCTTGGACCCATATCTCCATGGATTTTATCACCAATTTGCCTCCATCTCAAGGCAAGTCGGTGGTGTGGGTTGTAGTAGACCGCTTCAGTAAGATGTGCCACTTTGTGCCCCTCAAGAAACTACCCAATGCTAAGACGTTAGCTACCTTGTTTGTCAAACACATCCTGCGTCTCCATGGGGTTCCTGTCAATATTGTTTCTGACAGAGGGGTACAATTTGTTTCATTGTTTTGGAGAGCCTTCTGTAAAAAGTTGGAGATTGATCTGTCCTTCTCCTCGGCCTTCCATCCTGAAACTAATGGCCAAACTGAGAGGACTAATCAGTCTCTAGAACAATATTTAAGGTGTTTTATCTCTGACTGTCAATATGATTGGGTCTCATTCATTCCCCTCGCCGAATTTTCCCTTAATAACCGGGTCAGTAACTCGTCAAGGGTCTTCCCCTTTTTCTGTAATTTTGGGTTAAACCACGATTCTTCTCCATTTCACCTGGTAGTTCCAACAATCCCGAGGTAGAGGTCGTTCATCAGGAACTGTGCACAGTCTGGGCCCAGGTTCAGAAGAATCTAGAGGCGTCCCAGAGCATACAAAAGACTCAGGCAGATAGAAGACGTTCTGCTAACCCCTTGTTTGTGGTCAGGGATCTGGTGTGGCTATTTTCAAAAAATTTGCGCCTTAAAATCCCGTCCAAGAAGTTTGCTCCCCGGTTTATAGGGCCGAACAAGGTCATTGAAGTCCTTAACCCTGTCTCCTTCCGACTGGAGTTGCCCCCGTCTTTTCGAGTACACGACGTGTTTCATGCCTTCCTCCTTAAACGCTGCTCCCCGTCCTTGGCTCCCTCGAGGAAACCTCCGGTCCCTGTTCTCACCCCTGAGGGGGTAGAATTCGAGGTGGCCAAGATTGTGGACAGCAGGATGGTCCAAGGCTCCCTCCAGTACCTGGTTCATTGGAGAGGATACGAGCCTGAGGAGAGGACTTGGGTACCCGCCCGGGATGTTCACGCTGGGGTATTGCTCAGGATGTTCCACCTTCGTTTCCCCAATAAACCAGGTCCACCTAGAAAGGGTCCGGTGGCCCCTCATAAAAGGGGGGATACTGTAAAGGATCTGCCAGACACAGCTTCTGTGTCGACGCCCGTGGGTAATCAGTCTGCACCTGCTCCTATGTCTGTGAGACTGACTCCATCTTCCACCACTCAGGATGGCAGGCTTAGGAGTGGGAGAGCCTATCACAGCCCTGCCAAACGGAGCTAGCTCCCGCCCACTGTCTATTTATACCTGCCTTTCCTGTTCCTCCTTTGCCTGTGATTCTGCTCTGCTTGTTTCCTGGCTCCTCTGCTGCTGCTGCTTGAACTACTGAACCTCTGCTTGTTTTTGACCTTGGCTTACTGACCACTCTCCTGCTCAGCGTTTTGTACCTCGTGCACTCCTGGTTTGACTCGGCTCATTCACTACTCTCGTTGCTCACGTTGTCTCCGTGGGCAGCTGCCCCGTTTCCCTAGCTTCTGTGTACCCTTGTCTGTTTGTCTGTCGTGCACTTACTGAGCGTAGGGACCGTCGCCCAGTTGTACCCCGTCGCCTAGGACGGGTCGTTGCAAGTAGGCAGGGACTGAGTGGCGGGTAGATTAGGGCTCACCTGTCTGTCTCCCTACCCCGTCATTACAATACCTAAGTATGCCCTAACAACAGGAAATATGGTAAGACAGCCCTGGGGTCCTTCAATAGACTCTGGGCTGTCTGCCCATATATGGTATGGCCCTCGATCGCGTCACAGGAATTCCCTGTGACGCGATCCATGGGGCACCCCCCCTTCTCACTTTCCTCTTGAATGCTGCAGTCAGCTTTGATCGCAGCATTCAGGAGAACAGCGGCGGAGATGAGAGGTTTCTCTGATCTCCGCCGTTATAGAGCGGGGCTGTGGCTCTGTAATACAGCCATTGTCCCGCTCCTGACAGGAAGTGCGCGCGCGGTCAGCATGAGGTGATGCGGCCGGCGCTGCACTAATGAGCGGCGGTTCAGGCACTGAAGACAGAACATGGGGGTGTTTTGTAGCGCACCCGCCATGTTCTGTCTTCAGTGCCGCAGATGATTAGTGCAGCGCCGGCCAGATCGCATCATCCTGATGGCACGCACATGTCAGGACTCAGGAGCGGGGCAGTGACTGTATCACACAGCCGCAGCCCCGCTCTTATACACTCATGTGTACTATACTGTATTGTGTTGGATTGTGCAGTTTGCGGTGGAGACTAAGTGTACCATGTGGCCGTAACCAGGAAGTGCCGGCTTGGCACAGAAGATTTCTTTAGGAAGCATGCTGTATGGCAACGGGGGCCCGTGGGCCCCCCAGGCTTAGGGGCCCAGTCGCAAGTGCGACCGCTGCGACCCCTATAGCTACGTCACTGCGTGATGTCTATTCATTCTCCTGACCACTTCTGTAGCGTCTCTGTGATTTACAAAATAGCAGGCGTAGCCTCGCGAGATTACGCTGTAAGATGTCATTCACAGCGAGATCTCGCTGTGCTGTGCTGTAAATCACGGAGACGCTACAGAAGTGGTCATGAAAATGAATACGCATCAAGTCCTGGCTGGAGGTAATGTATATTCATTGTCAGGAGGACACATCAGTAGCGTTATGGTGTGTTTATGTGACTGCAGACAGCTATATAGCTATATTGTTATCTGCAGTGTAAATGAATGGAGAGAAGTGTATGACGCTGATTGGTCACTGATTGGTCAGCGTCATACACTTTTCTGTACAACGCCCACTTGGTCATATAGTAAAACACGCCCAGTTGTTCATTGATAAACTCATTAGCATAAAGCTAATATAGGTCATTACAGCACCGATCACATCATGTACAAGATAGGCCACTTATAATGTGGTGACAGAGCCTCTTTAAGGCCCCGCTAGTACCAGTGTGGGAGACTGTCTGGGAATCCGTGGTGCGGTTGACTTTGGCATTTTCCCTTGAAAAAATAATTTTTTACTTACAATTCATATGTTGCTTGAGTGATGTCAAGAGCTGAGGATTTGTAACTCTCACTATAGGACAAATTTGTTTCTGATGGGCTGCTGTAGTCTTTTGTCATGGCAACCTGGGACGCCGTCCACTGATTGGATGTTTGCCCTTCCTTGCACAACGTGTTGTTAGTGAATGCTCTGTTGACTATTGCATACACTGGAGGATTGTAGATTTTAATTGATACAGCACTTGCATGATTTGGTCTGAGGCTTTGCGACTGGTGAGTGGCTTGTAACTCCCCCCCTTCACATAATACATATAGTTGTTCAATGTTAGTGTAATGGATTAAATACACTGTTTTGTAACACAGAATTTTTATATACACTTTATGCAATAACTGTTTGTACATTGTTATATGGTGGTGTGCACTTTTTTACATTTGTATTAGCCAAATGTTGGCCTTTTTTATATGCTTGTGTGTTAATCACTGCTTTGCACATGGGTATAAAAACCCTGCTTTGCACGTCACTTCAGCTTGAAAAATTTCCTGTGAGAGGACTGAAACGTAGCTTATACTTTGAAACATGGAACAATAAACCACATTCTTGTTTGACATCAACCAATTGGAGTGCTGCAATCATTTCTTCACACACACGTATACGTGTGTATATATATATATATATATATATATATATATATATACACACACACAGTACTGTGCAAAAGTTTTATACAGTTGTGGAATATAGTTTTTTTTGTTAATAGTTTTTTGTATCAATTAACAAAATAGAAAGTGAAATTAATATTTGTTGTAACCATCCTTTGCCTTCAAAACAGCATCAATTCTTCTAGGTACACTTGCATAAAGTCATGGATGTTGTAGGATTATAGTCAGGTGTATAATTGACCAATTATACCAAACAGGTGATAATGATCATCATTTTTTTTATATGTAGGTTAAAACACAGTCATTAACTGTAACATAAATAGCTTTGTAGGAGGCTTTAAACATAGGTGAGGAACAGCCAAACTCTGCTACAAAGGTGAGGTTGTGGAAGACAGTTTCCTGTCACAGGTCCACCATGGCAAGACTAAGCACAGCAACAAGACACAAGTAGTTATACTGCATCAGCAAGGTCTCTCCCAGGAAAAGATTTAGAAGCAGACTGGGGTTTCAAGATGTGCTGTTCAAACTCTTTTGAAGAAGCACAAAGAAACGGGCGAAGTTGAGGATGTTTTCCCAGTCGTCGGCCAAAGAAACATGCAACAGATCAAAGACACATTATTCTTACTTCCCTTCGAAATTTGAAGATGTCCAGCAGTTTGTTCGCGTAAGGGCTGGAGAGCGGTACAATAATGTGTACATTTTTTCTCTTGTTCAAGGTGTGCAGTATAATAGCAAGATAGAAATTGACATGGGTGTAGTAAAGATATTCAATTTTGTTTGTAAGGTCAATATTGCGACATCCTAAATCCCCTAACATCACTGTCCAAATATAAACAGTGACGTCAGGGTCACGTCCTGAAGTGGAATCCCCGGCCAGCGCATTGCCGACGCTCTTGCCCGGGATTCCACTCTCGGAGAAGCCCCTGGCATCTTTACCCATATATGGACAGTGATGTCAGGGGCTCCTCTTGGATTAGAATCCCCAACCCTAGCGTAGCCGATGCTCTGGCTGGGGATTCCGCTCCTAGAGAGAGCCCCAATGGAGATATCTAAAGACAGGGTGGAACTATCGACAGGGGGGGTTAGCGCTATCTATAGGCAGGATGGCGCTATTTTCAAGGGGGTGTGGCACTATCTACTTGGGCACTGTGGCACTATATGGGCACCATCTACTTGGGCACTGTGGACAATGGCACTTAATATGTGGCCACTGGAACTTTATATGTGGGCACTGTGGTGGTATGCGGGCACTGGCACTTTCTATGTGGGCACTATCTACAGTGGCAGCATCTACAGGGCATTGTGGCACTATAGAGCATTATACTGTATGGGGGCATCTGTGTGGGCATTATACTGTATGAAGGCAGCTATGGGTGCAGCTATGTGGGCATTATACTGTATGGGGCATCTGTGTTGGCTTTATACTGTATGGGTGCATCTATGGGTCATTATACTGTATGGAGGCATTATACTGTGCAGGGGCAGCTATTTGGCATTATACTATGTGGGGGAGGCTATTTGACATTAAACGGTTTTGGGTAGCTATAGTGGAATTATACCGTGTGGGGGATCTATGGGGGCATTATACTGTGGGGAGGCTCTATCGGAGCATGATACTGTGTGGTCTAAACTGGGTGAGTAGGGGCGGGGTCTGAATAGGGTTACAGCCGTGGCTTAAATGGGAAAAAATTGCAGCGATACTTGAAAATTGAGAGGTATGATCATATAATTTATTAACTAATGTGTCATATATTTAATTTTAGTTTCATTAGTTAGATTTATGTATGCAAATGATAAAATATGCATTTGTTATTCTCTCTTTTTAAATGTTGTAGCTATTTTTTATTTATAAAAAACCTTCCCTGGAGGCAGCCATATTGGAAACACTTATTTTGTTCCTGTATTTCTTGTAGAGACAGGACAGCAGGGAGTGCGCTTTATGCCGGCTGAAATGAATGGGAGTCAATTGACAGAGAAATGTCACAGACTATTACAGTCTCTAGGAAGCGACAAAGTGCAGACCCTCTCCCAGAGACAAGGAAGTGACAGGGGAGATGCATATAGAGACTTATCTGTGTGTGTATAGTAATTTTATGCACAGGCACAATATATAGATGTAGCAGTCCTTATCTGGACTCTGATAACTTGCTGCAGCATGATAACTTATTTGAAAATCCATTGAAAAATTCAAGTTAAATTGACACTGTGTATTTCATGCGTTAAAAGTCAAGTTAAATATCCCACATCTGTACGGGCATACAAAAGTATGCCAGTGTATTGTGATTTAAAAAACAAAAAAGTTAAATTATGGTATAAAGAAAAACTATAAAAAAACTATAATAAAATGAATTAAAAAAAGGACATAAAACACATATACAGCAATACAACCCCCAAATATTTGTTATCACAATATGTACTATAAATCTATTTACTCATTTTAGATTAGCAATGTACATATTTTAACAACTTAACGACATGCCACGTACATGTACGTGGTAGCCGTTAAGGGGAAGTGCCGAGCAGGCTCACTGGCTGGGCTCGCTCCATACTTAGCAGTTGTCAGCTGTGTAATACAAACAACACCTCACTGCAGCGGGCGGAAATAAAGATCACTTTGATTCCTCCCATTTAACTCCTTAGATCGTGACACTGGCATCTAAGGCTTTAGAATGAGAGAGCGGCCCCCCCTGACGTGTCATGGTGACGATGGACATCATGGCAGCCTAGGGGCCTAATGAAGGCACTCAGGTCTGCCATCTTTGTATATCTATTAAGCTCTGCCAGAGGCAGGGCTTAACCCCTTCCCGCAATTTCACGTACAGTTACGTGATGGGAGATGGTGTTTTCCCGCAATTCCACGTAACTGTACGTGAAAGAGATGGAGCTGGCTCAGGAGCTGAGCCAGCCACAGCACCGCCGGGTGGCAGCTGTATGTTACAGCTGGCACCCTGAGGTATCGGCTAGGACCGGAGCTAGTCTCCAATCCGACCGATTAACCCCTCACATGCTGCGTTCAATAGAGATCGCAGCATGTGAGGAGTTTATAGCCACCAGCACCCCAGCAACGTGATAGCTGGGTTGCCGGTGGCTGCAAAGGCGATCGGAGGCCTAATACTTACTTCCTGGTCTGCCAGTAACGGAATCCTCCTATGCCCCATCGTCGGTGGGACCCAAAAGGATTCCGGTACCATCGGCAAGATGGCGCGGCTCAGCTTCCGGCTCAGTAGCTGAGCCGGCGTCATCAGCAGTGGGTGTCCGCTGTATCTTACAGCGGACATCCCATTGTAAAGGCAGGAACCGGAACTAGCTCCGATTCCTGCCATTAACCCCTTCAATGCAGCGATCCAATGCAATCGATTCATTAAAGTGGTTTGTATGAAATCGGCAGCCTGCCATGCAATGGCAAGGCTGGCGACTGTTACTATGGCAACAGGATGCCTAACAATGGCTTCCTATCTGCCATTACGGAAGACGATTAGGCCCCGTCTGGAGGTGGAGCCTGATCGGCTTGCTGTCAGTGAACAACTGACAGTTCTAATACATTGCACTACATACATAGTGCAATGTATTAGAACATTAAACAAACAGTTGGAGCTTCAAGTCCTCTAGTGGGACTAAAGAATAATGTAAAACAAAAGTGTAAAAAAAGTAAAAATAAAAGTTGTAAAAAATACAATAAAAGTTTCAAGTAATAACATAAAACACATTCGCCCTTTTTCCCTTATCAAGTCATTTATTATTTAAAAAAATAATAAAGCCATATATATTTATAAAAAACTGAGAGGAAAAGAAGTCATATCGCCACAAATAGAGTATAAAAATAGCAAGATTTTATTAGGACATACAATACAAAAATATTATTACAGATAAAATTCAAAGATGGATCCGAATAAAAGAAGGGAAAAGCAGTGCGGTAGCTTCAAAGATATTGAAGGTTGGGATATAAGGCCCACTGTGGATACACAGAATCTGGTACAGAAACACTTCCTAGTGTGAATCACACGTGACAGCGTCTAGCTCATATATTGTCTGCACATATAATAAACTGGTAATGACGAGCAGCGGAATTTAGGAATTGATCATAACACCAAGTCAGTACAAGTAGCCCTAATGCTTGTGACATTACTAGAGGATAGTATTTAGGTGTCTATATTTGATTTGCACTTGGCAGAGGTAGGTGAAAAAGATCTGAACCAAGGTGCCAGAGTAAGAATAGAACTGTCAGAGACGCAGTCCAGTGTATCTGGTCCGTGTGAAATCACATTAAGTCAAGTGTGGAAAGTATAGTAGTGGGCTTACCCATAAAGATGAATGTAGTGAGGTCCCGCACTGCAGCCTGAAAGGTGTTGCGCCCCGACGCTTGAGGAAGCCATATCGGCGAAACGCGCGTCGGGGCGCAACACCTTTCAGGCTGCAGTGCGGGACCTCACTACATTCATCTTTATGGGTAAGCCCACTACTATACTTTCCACACTTGACTTAATGTGATTTCACACGGACCAGATACACTGGACTGCGTCTCTGACAGTTCTATTCTTACTCTGGCACCTTGGTTCAGATCTTTTTCACCTACCTCTGCCAAGTGCAAATCAAATATAGACACCTAAATACTATCCTCTAGTAATGTCACAAGCATTAGGGCTACTTGTACTGACTTGGTGTTATGATCAATTCCTAAATTCCGCTGCTCGTCATTACCAGTTTATTATATGTGCAGACAATATATGAGCTAGACGCTGTCACGTGTGATTCACACTAGGAAGTGTTTCTGTACCAGATTCTGTGTATCCACAGTGGGCCTTATATCCCAACCTTCAATATCTTTGAAGCTACCGCACTGCTTTTCCCTTCTTTTATTCGGATCCATCTTTGAATTTTATCTGTAATAATATTTTTGTATTGTATGTCCTAATAAAATCTTGCTATTTTTATACTCTATTTGTGGCGATATGACTTCTTTTCCTCTCAGTTTTTTATGATTATATGAAGTTTTGCTGTGTTACTTATATTTAGCGGGGCGCATTGGATACTTGCTTGTGGCGCCTAACTCTTTACCTAACCTGGTAAGTCCTTATATTGAAAAAACCATATATATTTAGTATATGTTATTTAGTGAACGCCATAAAAAAACAAAAAACTAAAAGATACTGACATAATTGCTATTTTTTGGTCACTTTGTCTTCCAAAAATTGAAATAAAAAGTGATCAAAAAGTTGCATGTACCCAAAAATGGTACCTATAAAAACTATAACTCATCTCGCTAAAAACAAGTCCTCATACAGCTCCGTCGATGAAAAAATTAAAACCGTTATGGCTCTCACAACTTGGCGACAGAAAAAATCCATTCTCTTTACAAGAGTTATTTTATTGTGCAAAAAGTTGTAAAACATAAAAAAGCGCCATAAATTAGGTATCACCGGAATCGGACTGACCCGCAGAATAAAGGTAACATGTCATTTATAACTCGTGGTGAACGCTGTATAAAAAGAACTAAAAAAAATATGCCAGAATTGCAGTTTTTTGGTCACCTTGCCTCCCCCCAAAAAAAAGGATAACAAGTGATCAAAAAGTCGTATGTACCCCAAAATGGTACCAATAAAAACTACAGCTCGTCCCGCAAAAAAAAACAGCCCTCATACCACTACGTCTATGAAAAAATAAAATTAGTTAAGGCTCCAATAAGTCAGGAAAGAAAAAATATGCAGTTGTGCCGACCCGAGGAGAACATTTCTTCTCTTTCAAGTGGCGAATTATCAAGGCCCCTAAAATTAGGGAACCAGGAAGGGTAGGGCCCAAACATATCTCCTGGAAGCGAGGGTGCCCGTATTATACCAGGACAACACTTCCCAGCAAAATTCTTCAAACTGCAAAGATGCCGAGTGTGGACCAAAAGGGGGATAAGGAAGGACATTTATTAGTGCGACACCAGCCTGTGCAGAAAGGATTGTGTCACAGTGTAACAAATATCTATGAATTATTTTATTGTTTTTTTTACCCCATTATTACACCACCTGACTATGCCCCTTATATACTCCGCCCGGCTTACATGTACCCCCACATTATAAACGGAAACACCAGTAAGACTCCAAACAAAACTACTACCAAGCAAAATCCACGCTCCAAAAGCCAAATGGCGCTACCTCCCTTCTGAACCCTACAGTGTGCCGATACAGCAGTTTACTTCCAAATAAATGGCATCACCATACCCGGGAGAACCCTTTTAATAATTTTTGGGGTGTGTGTCTCCAGTGGCACAAGCTGGGCACGACATATTTGCCACTGAAATAACATATCTAGGGAAAAATTTAAATTTTTACTTTGCACCTTCCGCAGCGCAATCATTCATGGAAAAGGCCTGTGGGGTGAAAATGCTGACTACACTCCTTAATAAATGCTTTGAGGGGTGCAGTTTCCAAAATGGGGTCACTTCTCAGCAGTTTCTTTTATTATTTCACATCCGAGCCTCTGCAATTGTGATACAATACTTTGTAAATTGCCAAATTAGGCCTTAATTTTACATGGTACTCTTTCACTCCTGAGCCTGGTCGAATGTCCAGGCAACAGATTAGGGCCACACGTAGGGTATTTCTAAAACCGGGAAACACAGCATTATAATTAGAGAGCTGTCTTGTTATGGTGGCACAAGCTGGGCACCACATATTGTCATATCTATGGAAAAGAATCCCATTTTCACTCTGCAATATCAAGTGCACACCAATTTCTGGCAATCACCTGTGGGGTTAATTTGCTCACTGCACCCCTAGGTGAATACCATGAGGGGTGTAGTTTCCAAAATGGGGTCACTTCTGGGGGGGTTCCACTGTTTTGGTCCCACAGGGACTTTGCAAATGCGACATAGCGCCCAGAAACCAATCCAGCAAAATCGGTATTCCAAAAGTCAAATGGCGCTCCTTCCCTTCTGAGCCCTACTCTGTGCCGAAACAGCAGTTTATGACCACATATGTGGTATTGCCGTACAGAGGGGAAGTTGCTTTACAAGTGTTTGGGTGCTTTTTTTCATTTATTTGTTGCGAAAATGAAACATTTTAAGCTAAAACTATGTCTTATTGAAGAAAAAGGATTTTTTTTATTTTCACTGCAAAATTCTAAAAAAATATATGAAACACCTGTGGAGTAAAAATGCTCACTACACCCCTAGATGAATTCCTCAAGGGGGGTAGTTTCGTGAATCGAGTCACTTCTGGGGAGTTTCCACTGTACTGGTACCTTAGGAGCTTTGCAAAAGTGACAAGAAACCAATCCAGCAAAATCTGTGCTCCAAAAGTCAAATGGCGTTCATCCTCTTCTGATCCTTGCCGTGTGCCCAAACAGCAGTTTATGACCACAAATGGGGTATTGCCGTACTCCAGAGAAGTTTCTTTACAAATGTTGGGTTTCTTTTATTCCTTTATTTATTGAGAAAATGAAAAATGTTGAGCTAAAGCTACGTCTTATTGCCCAATTCTAATAAAATCTATGAAACCCCTGTGGGTTCAAAATGCTCACTACACCCCTAGATGGATTCTTCAAGGAGTGTAGTTTCCTAAATGGAGTCATTTGTTTGGTGTTTTCACTGTTTTGGTCCCTTAGGGGCTTTGTAAATGTGGCGTGGTCTCCGCAAACCGTTCCTGCTAAATTTGAGCTCCAAAAGCCAAATGGCGCTCTTTCCCTTCTAAGCCCTGCCGTGTGTCCAAACAGCCGTTTATGATCATATGTGGGGTATTGTTTTACTCGGGAAAAATTGCTTTACAAATGTAGTGGTGCATTTTCTCCTTTAGTCCTTGTGGAAATTAGAAAAAATTAGCTAAACCTACATTTTCTTTGAAAGAATGTAGATTTTCATTTTCACGGCCTACTTCCAATAATTTCTGCAAAAAACCTGCGGGGTCAAAATGCTCACTATTCCCCTAGATAATTTCCTCAAGGGGTATAGTTTCCAAAATGGGGTCACTTTTGGGGGATTTCCACTGTTTTGGCACCGCAAGAGCCTTTCAAACCTGACATGGTGCCTAAAATATTTTCTAATTAAAAGGAGGCCCCAAAATCCTCTAGGTGGTCCTTTGCTTGTGAGGCCTGTGCTTCAGTCAATAAGTGCACTAGGGCCACATGTGGGGTATTTCTAAAAACTGCAGAATCTGGGCAATAGATATTTATATAGTTGCATTTCTCTGGTAAAACTTTCTGTGTTACAAAAAAAATAGATGAAAAATGAATTTCTGCAAAAAACAAAAGAAATTTGAAAATTTCACATCTACTTTTCCTTAATTCTTGTGAAACGTCTAAAGGGTTAAGAAACTTTCTAAATGCTGTTTTGAATACTTTGAGGGGTAAAGTTTTTAAAATGGGGTGACTTATCAGGGGTTTCTAATATATAAGGCCCAAAAATCCGCTTCACAACTGAACTGGTCCCTGTAAAAATAGCCTTTTGAAATTTTCTTGAAAATTTGAGAAATTGCTGCTAAAGTTCTAAGCCTTGTAACGTCCTAGAAAAATAAAAGGATGTTCAAAAAACAATGCCAATATAAAGTAGACATATGGGTAATGTTAATTAGCAACAATTTTGTGTGGTATTACTATCTGTCTTACAAGTAGATACATATAATTTTAGAAAAATGCTAATTTTTGAATTTTTTCGCTAAATTTTGGTGTTTTTCACAATTATAATACTTAATGTATCGAGCAAATTTTGCCAGTAACATAAAGTCCAATGTGTCATGAGAAAACAACCTCAGAATCACTTGGATAGGTAAAAGCATTCCAAAGTTATTATCACATAAAGTGAAACATGTCAGATTTGAAAAAATTGGCTGTGTCCTAAAGGCCAAAACAGGCTGCGTCCTTAAGGGGTTAATAGGAGCCTGTCTAAATAGCAATATACTGCAATACATTAGTATTGCAACATATAGTGCAAGCAATCCAATTTTATATCAAGTCCCCTAGGGGGACTTCTAAAAATAATTGTAAAACAATTTAGATTTTTTTAATGATCCCCAAAAATATTTTTATAAAAAAAACAAAACTTTTTCCCTTTTTTTGCCTAAAGTAAAGTTAAAAAAAAGAACGTTAACATAAGTGGTGTCGCTGCGTCTGTAAAAGTCAGACCTATTACAATATAATGTTCTTTAACCCCCTCGATGAACATAAAGAAAAAAAGAAAAATACCTAAATTGCTGTTTTTTGGTCCCCAAAAAAATGAAGTAAAAAAGTTGAATATACCCCAAAATTTCTATAAAAGTGGTAAAACATATGTATAATAAAATATAAATTTGGTATCTCAGCATTTGTATCAACCCATAGAATAAAGTCAGCATGTCATTTTTACCGCACAATGAATGCTGTAAAAACGAAACCTCTCAAAAAATGTCGCAATCGCCGTTTTTTAATTATTTCCCCCCACAAATATTTTTTTTTCAGTTTCCCAGTACATTATATGGTACAATAAATGGTGTCATGAAAAACCACAACTCATCCCGCAAAAAAACAAGCCCCCATATAGCTATATCGATGGAAAAAAAAAAATTAGGGCTTTTGAAAGACGGGCAAGAAAAAACCAAGAAAAAAACAAAATGAAAAAAACGGAAATTGACTGTTAATAAGGGATTAGGCCCCATGCACACAAACGTAAAAACGCCCGTAATTACGGCACGTTTTTACGGGCCCATGGACTTCTATTGGCCACGGGTACCTCCCCGTATGCTGTCCCTTCTCTCTATCCTGCACTGATAGAGAGAAGGGGCTGCCGATTACTGCAGCGTAATTTTGCAGCGAAAACGTGCCTGTAAATACGGGTGGAATACGGGTGACACCGGACCCGTATTTACGGGCACGGGTCCGTAAATACTGGTGTAATACGGGTCGAATACGTGTGACCAAGGACCCGTGTTTAAGCCAGTATTTACGGGAGGACAAAAATACGTTCGTGTGCATGAGGCCTTAAAAAATGAAATAAAAAACATGCAGAATAATGTTTTTTTTCCTTGTTCCCTTAATATAACAAAAAAAAAAGCCAACATGTGTTTGCCCCAAAATGATGTAGAGACTTCATCTTGTCCTGCAAAAACAAAAATCTATATTGCAGTGTTGATGCAAAAGTAAAACTTAAGTTATTCGTTTAAGAATGCAAGATGAAAAATCAAAAAATTATGTGTGTTTCTCAGATCAAAAAAAATGGCCTGTCCTTATGGAGTTAATTTCGTCATAAACTTTGTTGCTATCATTGCAAACAGGACATATACTCAATAAGGTCTAATAAATGGATTTATGGACCAGATTATTGTGTCAAAGCCAAGGCCCACCTGAGGATGCTCTGGTAACTTGGTGGACCAAAGATATTGAAAGAGAAAAGCGGAATATGTGGTGTGCACCAAATGTATGTTTTTACTCATGATTCGACAGATTTCAAAACTGTAAATTGAAATAGGGACATGACTAAGAAACATAAAAAAATGCACCACATTAATCAAAAAACGTGCAACATACTTGGCACAAAACTGGTGTATATGTAAGTCAGCAAGGAGGTGGTATAAGGCTGGATTTACACACAGAATTTTGTTGTAATTTTCTAATGTGTCACCTGTGACCTATTAACTTAAAAGGGTTGTCCACTACTGGATAGGTCATCAGTGCATAACCTGGTCACTGTGCAATGTACGGAGCCAACTGCTTCCGACTCCGTACATTGCATATTGTGTAATGACATCGGGTGCCCGCAGGCCATCGGTGCAGTTGATTGGTGCGTGGTCCGGGTGTCGAACCCCCACAGATCATATGCTGATGACCTATCTGATGGATAGGTCAACAGTTGTCCGGTAGTGGACAACCCCTTTAAAGTGACCATCTAGTTAAAAGTAAAAATGTTACTATACATAGCAAATGAATAGCCAGCATTCAAATCCCCTGTTCATCTTCCCAAAATGGCCGCTACAGTCTGAAACTTCCCTAAAGAAGGGGTTCCTAAGAACGTTGTGTGGAAAAATGAAAACGGGGGACTTGAATGCAGAAATGGCAACAGGATCGTTTAGGATTGCAGTGTACAGTCAAATGTTTACTTTTAAAAAAAGAAAACTGGCTGGTGCGGGAAGTTGTTATTATCAGGCGAGAAAACTTTCAAATAGAATTACACAGCAATTCTGACATGAATTTTCAAAGAAATCACACTAGCTTCATTAGGTTTAAGAGACCTATTTAATAATGTTGCAGTTCATATTGTGAAATCTACGGACAGATCCTCTTTAGACCTACAGATTTTGGCCCCCAACAGATTAATATCCAGACGATTCATAATAAGGAACATTGTCTTAAAGAGGCTCTGTCACCAGTTTATAAATGCCTTATCGAGAGATCACGCTGTGCTGTCATTCATGTCCATCTGTACTCACAGCAAAGTGTGATCTCGCGAGATCACGCTGTCCTGTGTGAGTAAGTCCCACAGAAACTTTACCAAAGTGTCGGGAGTGTGAATAGACATGGCAAGACACTTCGGTAAAGTTACTGTGGGAGTATGTGACGGGACAGCGTGATCTCGCGAGCGTGGACCCAATGGGCTGTACCGCGTAGCGGGATAGCATCTTGCCAAACAGGTAAAATGCAATGTCTATAGTTCTAAAAGGGATACCTGAGGCAATGTAGATAGTAGCGGTGGTTTCAGGCTAAGATGAGACTCCGACAGTAGACAGACACGCGGCGGGGTGCGACACAATAGATGCAAAGGAGGGCACAACAAGACTCCAACTCTTGAAGGCACAGAGACACGGTAGCACGGGATACAGGGTACAGGCAGCAGGAACGGGAAATACTGGGAACTGGAAAACACTAGGAGACTATTTGCAAGGACAAACTTAAGGTAACACAACAACGCTCAGGCAATGATCGAGAGGGCAGAGCCCCTTTTATAGTCCAGAGCCATTCTGGGCTAATTGCAGCTATTCTGCAAATGTGCACGTACTGGACCCCTAGGCCGTGCACGTGCAGGCGCGTGCACCCTGCGGGAGACATTGCCCGGACCAGGAAGTGAGTGCCGGCGTTTCCCAGGGGGGGGAGATGCCGCCGGGATCCATCCGCAGCCATAGACGTTACAGTTCTTAGGTTTCATTAAGTGTAAAGGTGTGATTATCGTTTGATAAATTTGGATGGATATGGAATGTTTATTGACTTCATTTTCTGTTCGCTGCCTACACTGACCCATGTATGTGTATCTGTACCAATCAAACTCTGCTTGCCCTGACTTGGATTTAAACACTTCCGCCCTACGATTTTGTATCTTGCATCAGAATACCATCTCTACGCCATCAGTGGTTGCTAGCAGAGACTACTCTAGGACACAACTTTGTCATTTTAAGGTGAAAACCGCAAAGTC
The DNA here is from genome assembly GCF_050947455.1 of Rhinoderma darwinii. NCBI lineage: Eukaryota > Metazoa > Chordata > Amphibia > Anura > Rhinodermatidae > Rhinoderma > Rhinoderma darwinii. Next base: position 61,731,610 of record NC_134691.1, read on the forward strand.
CCTTAGACTCTGCCCCTATCTTGGTTTAGCCCTTAGCTAAATCCAATGTAATACATTGGGTGCACTGCCTGTTCTTAGATTAGTTTGTGACAACTATAGATTAAAGAATTCTTGAACAGCTAATTTGTCTTAGTATACAGCTGTTCTATTCCACAATATATTCCAGACAGGGAGAAACAGGATGGCTAAAATATGAATTAAAATAGATGAAGATGAACTTTGCATGTAGCTCTCTATAAATAATATGGAATAGAAATTGAAATGTGGCTCTTTCAGTTAAGATACTGAATGTATTTTAGATTGTTTACGCTGCTAAAAATATCTCTGGGTAGAACATCTGAGACACGTAATAAACATCAGAGTGATGAGGCAGAATTTGCTATTGGTAGGAAATTCTTCGGAGAGTGTTGTGAATTTTTAAAATGTGTTATAGAATATATTTAATTAGTAAGTAGTGGAATACATGCTAAAATGCGGCCCAGGTGCAGGTTTATGATTAGACGAGCTGTTTAGAGCTGTAATATGGTACCCATTGTCGTGTAGGGGCCTCTGCTGTACCTCCGTATGCCTCCGATTTCATACAGAATCCGACACAGAAAAAAAATGTGGCATGCTTCATCAGATAACGTATTTAGACAAGCGTGTTAAACGTCCGTGTGGCGGCCGTTGAAATAACGGGTGTCACACGGGCCTATTTAATTCAAAGTGGCCATTCACACGGCCGTTGTTTCAATGGACTGTGTAAAGGGTCTGTGAGAAAATAGGACAGGTCCTATTTTTCCACGCTTCACGCATCCATCCATAGACTCCAGTCTATGGAGGTTGCGTGATATCGCGCCTCGCAGCGCAGAGCCCGGATGCACCTCGGACGTGAAAAACGTATTAGCAGGGAGGGCAGGGCCACTGTTTTTGGGCTTTCCCAGCCTAATAATACCAGCCTGCGGCTGCCCCAGTGCCCGGCCATTGCTGGAGATGGTCGGGTACTGAATTGTACCTGACTCTTCCCGACACCCCAGGTGGCGGTGGGTAGCGGGGTAATAATGGGGGTTTTCACCAGCTAACACTAAACCATACCTTAGTAATGGACGTTGTCAATCAGCCAGTGGTCATTATTAAGGCTGTATTAATAAAAAAAAAAAAAAAAAATACAGATAAATAGAAAAAATATTTTATTGAAATACAAAAAACCCACACAACCCTTATTAACCATTTTATTGAAAATTAAAAAAGCCGTCATCAAAGTAGTCCTGGAAACCGACGTAGTCCGAACCTGTATAAAAAGCACAAACACAAAAACCCTCCATTGGTAATACACGTGGTAGGCTTAGATAAAGGGCCCATGTGTGATACAGTATAAGATTACTGATTACTGTTTCTAAGCCTAGTGTGTGTAGGCTTAGATACAGGGCCCAGCAGACAGGATCACACCGCAATTGTGACTGCTGTGACCCCTATAGCTACGCCACTTCTGTAGAGGGACAAGGCAGACGTGGGGAAAAGGGCACTGTTAGGGGGCAAGGGAGAGAGACTAGGTGGCAGAACTCTGTGAGGGGTAGTGGGCTGGGGGAATAGAAAGTGGTATGGGCGCGAGGTGGGCCAGAGGGAACCGCCACCTGACAGGGGCTCTGTGGAGGGAAGAGACAGGTGGGGAAGGGATAATTATTTTCTCCAAAGCAACTAACCCCGATTGCTTATAAGTTTCTAAAGTAACATGCAGCGACAGTGGGTGGGCTTTTTTTTTATCCTTATGACTAGGCATTGGCAGTAATAGTAGCCATAATGCCCTGAAGGCGGCCCTTAATACTGTGCTGCACAAAGGCATCATGCAAGGGCATAGGGATTGCCTACAGCTTTGCAATATGGGGTATGCCCACAAGACTTTTCTGCAGGGACTCCGTTTGTCTCTGAGCCATGCTGTATCATTATGTCTTAGGCTGGGTTCACACGACCTATTTTCAGACGTAAACGGGGCGTATTATGCCTCGTTTTACGTCTGAAAATAGGGCTACAATACGTCGGCAAACATCTGCCCATTCATTAGAATGGGTTTGCCGACGTACTGTGCAGACAACCTGTCATTTACGCGTCGTCGTTTGACAGCTGTCAAACGACGACGCGTAAAAATACAGCCTCGTCAAAAGAAGTGCAGGACACTTCTTTGGACCTTTTTGGAGCCGTTTTCTCATAGACTCCAATGAAAACAGCTCCAAAAACGGACGTAAAAAACGCAGCAAAAATGGCGCGAAAAACGCCGCGAAAAACACGAGTTGCTCAAAAAACTTCTGAAAATCAGGGGCTGTTTTCCCTTGAAAACAGCTCCGTATTTTCAGACGTTTTTGGTCACTACGTGTGAACATACCCTTAGAGAAAACATGCAGTTTATGTTTTTTAAAGAAACAGTTCTATTCAATTTTCTATAACGGTTTGTGGTAACACATGTAAAAACCTTAATCACTCCAAAAACATTTCTGGAAGTTTAAAAATAAGATGGGACAATGATGAATTATCAAGGCTCATTCACACTACCATATTATAAATGCATGTGATTCATATTAAGGGCATGACCACACGTGGCGGATTTCCTCCGCAACTGTCCGCATCAATGCCGCACAGAATCTGCGTTGCAGATTCTGCTGCGGATCTGCACAAAATGTGCAGAAAATTGATGCGGACTGGCCGCTGCGGACTGCAGGAAAAGTGCTTCCCTTCTCCCTATTCAGTGCAGGATAGAGAGAAGGGACAGCACTTTCCCTAGTGAAAGTCAAAGAAATTCATACTTACCGCCCGTTGTCTTGGTGACGCGTCCCTCTTTCGGCATCCAGCCCGACCTCCCTGGATGACGCTCCAGTCCATGTGACCGCTGCAGCCTGTGCTTGGCCTGTGATTGGCTGCAGCCGTCACTTACACTGAAACGTCATCCTGGGAGGCCGGACTGGAGACAGACGCAGGGAGTTCTCGGTAAGTATGAACTTATATTTTTTTTTACAGATACATGTATATTGAGATCGGTAGTCACTGTCCCGGGTGCAGAAACAGTTACTGCCGATCGCGTAACTCTTTCAGCACCCTGGACAGTGACTATTTACAGACGTCTCCTAGCAACGCTCCCGTCATTACGGGAGCCCCATTGACTTCCTCAGTCTGGCTGTAGACCTAGAAATACATAGGTCCAGCCAGAATGAAGAAATGTCATGGTAGTAAAAACAATACGCTCCGCAGCACACATAAGATCTGCGGACTTCATTGCGGAATTTTGACTCTCCATTGAAGTCAATGGAGAAATTCCGCCATGAGTCCGCAACCAGTCCGCCACTGCTCCGCAACAGACAGAGCATGCTGCGGACACCAAATTCCGCTCCGCAGCCTATGCTCCGCAGCGGAATTTTACGCCTAGTCTAAACGAACACTGCTAAATTAAAGTGTAAGTCAATGGACAAACGGCACCGCTGCGGATTAACGCTGCGGAGTGTCCGCAGCGGAATTTCAGTGAAATTCCGCCACGTGTGAACCCGCCCTAAGACATCCATAGTACACTATGGGCATGTACTGTATCTCTGTGTGCCACTATATAAAAACGGAGTAAAAAAAAAATTGTGGTATGCTCCATCGCATGCTGTATTCTGTAACGTTCACACTGCATAGTTTAGGCCAGTATTTTGCATTAGCCAAAAGCCAAAACCATGAGTGGAACCTGCACAGAGAAAAGTATATTGTGCCTCTTGGGTGTTTGGACCCACTCCTGGTTTTGGCTTCCAAATACTGATCCCAAATACTGACCAAATTACTGCCAGATGAAAGTGGCTTTTGTTTAGGTAAAAAAAAACACTACGTCAGTAGCTACTTCAAAGTCTATAGTGAATTATTAAAAAGGCTACATGCAAAGTGTTTTTCCATTTTCATGGTGTTTTGGTTTCAATGGTGTTTTCTTCAAAATGCAGCATGCTCTGGATGTGGCGATAATTTCAAGCATTTTTCTCATAGATTTCTCTATGTGGCAGAAAAACATAAAATGACACTAAATAAAAAAAAAACACCATAAACGCATGTAATAACTTTTGTTTCGTTTTTAAATGTGTTTTTTCATGCAATTTACCACTAGACAAAAACTCTGTGTGAAGGAGGCTTTAAGGCTCCTTCACACACTGAGAATGTCTTGCATTTTAAACTGCATCAAAAACCGCTTCTAAAAACGCTAGTAGTTTTAAAATGTAACATGCATTTTTTATGGCATTTTTCATTTAGTGTTATTTGGTACATGCGTTTTTCATGGTATTTTTGAAGTCCTATAGAAAAGCCAATGGGGAAAAACACCTGCAAGCAAACGCCATACCCAGAACATGCTGCATTTAGAAAAAAGTGCCACCGACCACAAATTTGCCTCAAAAATGGCACACACCAAAACGCATTTGTATGTAGTGTATTTTATATTTTGCTATTGACTTTAATGTAACATGTGGCTTCACAAAAAAAATGCATTAAAAAAAGCTGCAAAAAAGCAGTATAGCTTAATACTCAGTAATACAGTGGAGGCACCATGTGGGGGCATGCAGAGTGCCTACAAGTTTGGAGTAAGGACCTGTAGACATTGGCACTGTACAGGATCTGCTTACATGACTTTGCTGTGTGCATGAGCACTAAACAATCTATCAGTTTATACAATCCGCAAAACTCTGTCAACTATCATTCCCAAAATAGAAAAAAATCTCCATATTGCCGTAGAAATTACTATGCTTGCAAAGCTTTATTTTCTGGTCAATTTGAAATTCGTGTCCATTTAAATATTCAGTAAATAGATGCTAAAATTGTTGGGAAAACAGTGGCTGGTGTGTAAACATTTTCTAAAATGCCAATTCAGAACGATCCCTTTAGAAATCTCAACATTTGCAAACAGATTGCAAGGTTTGTTGTTATATTTGAAATGCAGATGGAAGCGTGTTTGCTAAGGAGGCCGTCACATTAGGTTGTAAGATTGTTTAGAAAGCACTCAAAGGAATCAAAAGCAATCAAAAATATAGAACTGAAGAGCAAGAAATGAACAGACGATTAAAAATAAAAAAAAAAGAGCGATCTCATTAGAAAAGCAGGCAGGTGTTTAGTAATTAGCAACCAGAAAATTAATTTTATATGTTTAGCAAATATAGGAGTAGGGGAAATAATCCTGTAATCTCAGTAACTGTAGTGATATAATCCCAGTGGTTATGGGACAAGACAAACTCTCGCCTGAATAAGGCTTCGTTCACATCTGCGTCAGGGCTCCGTTCTAACGTTCCGTTGGAGCTTTGCGCCAGAATAGAGCCGGACCATGCTATTATGGCGTCCATAGCCATATGCTCCTCCTGTATCTCAGCCTTCAAATAGGTGTTGCTTTATTATCATATATATATATATATATATATACATCTATCGATTCCTTTGTGTCCACTTGCCGTTTGTTTGTTTGTTTGTTTGTTTGTTTGTTTGTTTGTTTGTAAACAATAAATTGATATTGCTTTTACAGCGATTACATAGAGTACAGCTCGTCGTCATTAAAATCTCATAATCAGCATGACGGGGTAGGGCCGCACAGTCCATGAGCCGAGATGAGCATCACACCTCAGGCGGCGGCCTGCTACCTCTCTGATGGGCCGCCACCCCCTCCTGCACTATAAGGGTATGTTCACACGGCTTATTTACGAACGTAATTCGGGTGTTTTACGCCTCGATTTACGTCCGAAAATGCGGCTCGATAGCGTTGGCAAACATCTGCCCATTCATTAGAATGGGTCTTACGATGTTCTGTGCACACGGTCATTTTTTTTACGCCCCGCTGTCAAAAGGCGGGGCGTAAAAAAGACGCCCGCGTCAAAGAAGTGCCTGTCAATTCTTTAGACGTAAATGGAGCCGTTTTCCATTGACTCCATGGAAAAACAGCTCCATTTACGTCCGTAATGGACGCAGCGAAATAGCGCCTCAACATGCCATTATGGCTGAAATTACGGTGCTGTTTTCTCCTGAAAACAGCCTTGTAAATTCAGCCGTTACGGACGCTGCCGTGTGAACATACCCTAATTGTACCTGCATCTATTGGACGCAGATACAATTGCTTGCATACGCGCTGATTGGTTGGGCTATTGTGCGCCTTTCAATGATATAAGTGGCGCAATGACATCATCACGCTGCTTGTGTCGTTGAAAGGCGCTGATTGGCAGGTCAGAATGACTTGCCCTTGCACTCAGTGCTTTTTAACGATGCAAGTGGCGCGACGTCATCGCACCGCTTGCGTTGTTCAGCCCCAGTAAACCTGCTCAGAAGAGTAGGCCTGTGTGGGTTTAGGTGAGTATGTAGAGTTGTTTTTTATGTGTTAAAAGTGTGAGGGGCTATATGTGGAGCACTATCTACAGGGGGGCTATATGAGGGGGATACATGTGGAGCATTATCTATGGGGGGGGCTATATGTGGAGCACTGTCTACAGGGAGGGCTATATGTGGGGCAATATCTATGGGGCGCTATATGTGGGGCACTATCTACAGGGGAGCTATATGTGGGGCACTATCTACAGGGGGGCTATATGTGGGGCACTATCTACAGAGGGCTATATGTGGGGCACTATCTACAGGGGCTATATGTGGGGCACTACCTACAAGGGGCTACTATCCACAGGGGGATCTATCGGGTCCACTATCTACAGGGGGCTCTATGTAGGGTACTATCTACGGGGGCATTATCTACAGGGGGCAGTATATACAGGAGGCTCTATAGGGGGCACTATTTATCTGGGGCACTGTCTACAGAATCGGGGGCACTATCTGCATGGGGCACAGTGTGTGGAGGGGACACAGTGTATGGTGCTATTTTAATCGGGGACACGGTGTATGGTGCTATTATAATCAGGGACACAGTGCATGGTTCTATTATAATTAGAGGTGCAGTGTATGGCGCTATTATATTTAGGGGCATAGTGTGTGGCACCATGAGAATTTTATCGTCGTTTATAGGAGCAGAAAAGTTTTAAAAGTGAGAAACTGAAGATATCTGAGCGGAAAACTGCAGGAATGGGCTGTGGCCGGAAGAAGTCATCACAGAGGTCTGGACCGGATGGAGAAGAAAAAGAACAACTAGAATCTGAGAAGACGTCACCTGTGAGTCACTTCATGTAAATGTTTAATCTGTATCTAATTAGTACTGTAGTCACTGTATGATCTGCAGCGAGATAATGGGTAGTATCATTTTTATTTATTTTTGTGAGGCTGCTAGTGATGTAGAACAGCCAGGGGAATGCCAATCAAGATCTGCGGGCGCCATTTAAATTTTCACCTCAGGCGGAAAAGCTAGAATCGGCCCTGGACGGGGGACCGAAATGTATATTAGCAAGTGTACTCACATACTGCAGTGAGTACATTGCTAATAAATTTCGGTCCCCACATAACCCCTTTAATGTCGAAGTGAACAGCTAGCATTCACAGTTGTTTTTCTATAAACCATTTAAGTTCACGTTGAGACGTAGCGTAAATTTACCGTGGCGGATCTTTCCGCAAATTCACGGCAATTACGCAACGAATGTGCAGCAAAATTTACATATTTGACCGTTTGGACGTGATACATTTTGCATTGGACTTGCCGCAGATTTCAGTCTTTGCATTGCAAAGGCTGAATTCCGCAGTGAAACTCCGCTGCTTCTCCGCAACAGACTATGCATGTTGTGGAATGTAAATTCCGCACTGCAAGCTAGTTTCCGCACTTTTATTTTCCGCAACATCTGCACTAAGTTACCTTGAAAGCAATAGAAACCAAAGGAAAAAAAGCCTTCTGTGGATCTTCACTTCGACATGTTCGCAGCAGAATTCCACCATCTGAACGTGCCTACTAAGTGTACTCACGCTGCGGTTTTGCCTTGTTTTTTTCTGCACGGATACAAACTCCACTGCACAGCCACATGCATTTTTTTCTGCGATTTGCCGTGGTTTCCATACTAACTGTAACTTAACGCATGTGAATACACCCTTTATATGTTTTTCATATCCACCTTAAAATGTCTATTGTTAAACTAAATTGATTTAATTATTTTAAATCTTTCCGCATGACTGAAGTCATTCACGTCCCGTAAGTCTCCTTTTACATGCAGAAAATGTCTTGCGTTTTAAACTGCATCAAAAAAAGGTTTTTAAAAATGCTAACGGTTTTCAAATGTAACATGCGTTTTTTATGGCGTTTTTAATTTGGTATAATTTTGTACATGTTTTTTTATGGTGTCCCAGAGAAGCCTATGGGAAAAATGTCTGGAAAAATAAGCCACACCAGGAACATGCTTCATTTGTAATAAAAACGTCACTGACCACAAAATTGCCTCAGAATCGCCACAAACCAAAACGCAGTTGTGTGAAGTGCATTTTATATTTTACTATAGACTTTATTGTAACATCTGGCCGCACTTAAACCTGCATGAAAGAAAAACACTGCAAAAAACGCCATTAAAACGTCACGAAAAACGCATAAAAACGCAGCAAAGCGCAGTGTGTGAATCCAGACTTAACATTAAAGCCGGGTTCACACGTAGCGTAAACGCTGCAGAATAGCCGCAACGGAATTGTGTGTGGAAATTCAGAAAATCTCATGCCCACGCTGCAGAAAAATAGGCAGCGTAAACATTGATAAATTGACCTGCGGTACGGAAATGTTTGTTGATTTTCCGTTGCAGGTTTTCTCCATTGAATTCAATGGGGATGCAAAACCCGCAACAGAAAGCCCAGTGTTTGCGACTTTTGCAGCATATTCACAATGATTACGCCGCAAAAATCGCAACTACGGAAAATAAAAAAAAATCATACTTACCCAGAATGCCCTCCTCCTTCCTTCAGTTGGACCTCCGGGGATGACGTTGCAACCCATGTGACCGCAGCTGCAACCAATCACAGGCTGCAGCGGCGGTCACATGGGATGATACATCATCCCAGGAGGCCAGCCTAGATGACGTCAGAGGTCGGCCTCCTGGGATGACGTTACATCCCATGTGACCGCCGCTCAGCCAATCACAGGCTGCATCCAGGGAGGCCAGACCGGACTGCGATAGAGGGACGCGTCGCCATAACAATGACCTACGTAACTATGAGTGGTTTTTACCACTGCTTTCCACAGCGGAAATTCTGTCTGAAAAAACGCACCACAATGTGGTGCGGTTTTTGGACGGAATGTACTGCGAGTACCAGGTCGGATGCGCTGTGTGGTTTTTACACAGCGTATCCGACCCGTGGGAACCCGACTTAAGGCCAGAATCACACAGTTTTGATGCAGTTTTTGGATTAGCTTTTTTAGGCAAAAACAAAAGTGAATTCAAAAAGGAAGATGGGGTGTATAAAAAAAAAAAGACAAAAAAAAACATGCAACTATTTTCTTGTGTTCACTCCTGTGTTTCGCTAAAAAAACCAAAAAAACTGCATCAAAACTGCATGTGTGATCCTGCCCTTAGGCTGGATTTACACATGGCAGATTTGGTTGCAGAAACTTATGCAAGTAAAAATCAGTTCTGTTCATCTGAACGGATCTTGAATAAATCCAGGCACCTGCTACAGAAATAACCCCATTCAGATGAATGAAACTGATTTTCAGACGCAGAAAGTTCTGCAACAAAATCTCCTGCTTTTGAATCCACCCTTTTTGTACTTTTTTTTTTACCTCCAGGGCATTGTTCATGCATATTCTGAACTACATATTCTAGACATGGTCGAACTAAGGGCATGTCCAGACGTCGCGAAATTGCTTTGGAATTCCGCTGTGGACATTCCGAAGCGGAAATCCGCAGCGGACCCGTTTCTCCATTGCCTTCCACAGCTTTTTAGTAGGGGTCGTTTGCACGTTGCGGACAATTCTGCTGCAGAGCATAGGCTGCGGTGCGGAATTTGGTGTCCGCAGCATACAATGGTTGTTGCGGACGTGTGGCGGACTGGTTGCGGACTCATTGCAGAATTTCTCCATTGACTTCAATGGAGATTCAAAATTCCGCAATGAAGTCCACAGATGTAATGTAGATGTTATGTGTGCTGCGGAGCGTATTGGTTTTTTAACATGACATTTCTTCATTCTGGCTGGACCTATGTGTATTTCTAGGTCTACAGACAGACTGAGGAAGTCAATGGGGCTCCCGTAATTACGGGTGACTACGTGTGTGCACCTGTAATTACGGGCGCGTTGCTAGGCGACGTCAGTAAATAGTCTCTGTCCAGGGTGCTGAAAGAGTTAAGCGATCGGCAGTAACTGTTTCTGCACCCTGGACAGTGACTTCCGATCACAATATACAGCAACCTGTAAAAAAAATAGAAGTTCATACTTACCGAGAACTCCCTGCTTCTTCCTCCAGTCCGGTTTCCCAGGATGACGTTTCAGTCTAAGTGACGGCTGCAGCCAATCACAGGCTGTAGCGGTCACATGGACTGCCGCGTCATCCAGGGAGGTCGGGCTGGATGCCGAAAGAGGGACGCGTCACCAAGACAACGGCCGGTAAGTATGAAATTCTTTTACTTTCACTAGGGAAAGTGCTGTCCCTTCTTTCTATCCTGCACTGATAGAGAGAAGGGAAGTACTTTCACCTCAATACGCAGCGGCTAGTCCACATCAATTTAATGCCCATTTTGGGCAGATCCGCAACAGAATCTGCAACGCAGATTCTGTGCGGCATTGATGCGGACAGTTGCGGAAGAATTCCGCCACGTCTGGGCATGCCCTAAGGCTTTGTAAGGGTTTATTCAGACGATCGTATTTCACGTCCATGTGCTGTCCGTTAAAAAAAACAGACAGCACACAGACCCATGCAATTCAAAGGGGCTATTCACACGTCCGTGGTTTTTCACACAGCGTGTCCGTTGCGTGAAACTCACTGCTTGTCCTATTTGGTCCGTTTTTGCGGACTGCGTCACCCATTAAAGTCAATGGGTCAGTGAAAAACATGGACAACACACGGACGACATCTGTGTGGCGTATTTTTCACGCACCAGTTGCTAAAGAAATTATGGAAAAAAAACAAATCCTGATGCCACATGAAAAGCACAATGGTACCACACGGAACACGGAACACGGAAATGCATGAAATATGGTCCGTTTTTTTGCAGACGCAAAACAGACATGCTTGTCTGAATAAGGCCTAAAACTGTAAGATTATATCCTGTTGTGAGTTCATGCCTTTTTAAATACACAGCAATATCGAGTTGATCTTAGAAGCGGCACATTGGCAGTGCACCGTACTATTCAGTCCATAATTTACAAGAACACTCAGATCCTTCTGCACTCGCATTCGTCCAATTCTACCACCTTCTTTCCCAGGACGTACAGGTCTGTGGCTTGAAATAACCATATTATAACAACAAAACCACTGCGGTTCTTCATTCACTAAACACACCCAACCCTGAACATACTTTAGTTACCATAAGGTTGGATTCAAACGAGCATGTTCGGTCCGTAAAGGACGGAACATATTTCAGCCGCAAGTCCAGGACCGAACACACTGCAGGGAGCCGGGCTTCTAGCATCATAGTTACGTACGACGCTAGGAGTCCCTGCCTCGCTGCGGGACAACTGTCCCGTACTGTAATCATGTTTTCAGTACGGGACAGTAGTTCCACGGAGAGGCAGGGACTCCTAGCGTCGTACATAACTATGATGCTAGGAGCCCGGCTCCCTGCAGTGTGTTCGGTCCTAGACTTGCGGTCGAAATACGTTCCGTCCTTTACAGACCGAACATGCATCCAGCCTAATACTACACAATGCAATTGAGGGGAACACAATTTGCTGCATTCACATCCAGGGTCTTTGAAAATAATGACGGGTTGTCCAGTCACTGGCTATAGCACAAGTCACCAGCTCTAAATACCCAATTGCTTCCAAAACTACGTGATTTTGTTAAAAATCAAAAGATTTGATTGGGGATAATTGTACTATTGTGAGCATATCAAGACACAGCGGAATATCAGCCACTATAACACAGACTCTGAGTCACTTTATTTCTCTGCACCTTGAACAGCAAAAATTAGATTTCAAGGCTGAGCAGCAGAAATTTATAGCACCTGTAAAATTCTTTATATTTTGCTATGAAACATGTCAGCTCTGAAAAAATAAATGATTTTGGTTATGTACCTCTTTTACCAATGTTATGTGATATACACAAGAACAGGATTTTATTACTTGTAATGTCTGCAGCTAAACAACATATCTTGCCTTAAGGAAGCAATAATAATATATTTAAATGGAAGGTGATGGCAATATATACAAATGTTGGTAATCTTTGCCCAGGAAGATTTGACCCTGCTGCTCAAAATAATTCACATTATAGAATAACTAAATGTAATAAACCTATACATAAAAGAACAGTAGTCACCCAAGCATGGGGTTTACAGAAGCACTTGGTGATTGCTTATAGTGAAATCGTATATCACAGCCCTGTACAAATACTATCACCATTAGGCTATGTTCACACGCTTAACAAAAAACGGCTGAAAATACGGAGCTGTTTTCAAGGAAAATAGCCCCTGATTTTCAGCCATTTTTTAAGCAACTTGCGTATTTCGCTATGTTTTTGGCGCGTAAACGCTCTAAAAAATGGTTAAAAATGCAGGGGCTGAACGCCTTCAAACATCTGCCAATTGATTTCAATGGGAAAAACGTCATTCCGTTGCCACAGGGCACTTTTTACGCGGCCGTTTTTAAAAACGGCCGCATAAAAAAACGCCTCGTAAAAAGAAGTGCATGTCACTTCTTGAGCCGTTTTTGGAGCCGTTTTTCATTGACTCAATAGAAAAACAGCTCCAAAAACGGCCGTAAAAAACGACTGAAAATCAGAAATTCCCTTGAAAACAGCTCCATATTTTCAGCTGTTTTTTGTTAAGCGTGTGAACCTAGCCTTAGTATCAATCAATTTCACTATCTTAGACAGACTAGAGCAAATCTCCTAGGAAGCCAATTAACAAGAATGTTTTCCTTTTTTTTTTAATGAGTGTGGGAAGAAACCGGAGTACCTGGAGGAAACCCACACAAACATTGGAAGAACATACACACTCCATGCAGGTGTTGTCCTTAGTTGGATTTGAACACAGAGTTGTAGGGCTACAATGCATACCACTGAGCAATTTTACAACACAATCACAAGACCGATCAGTTTAGACCTTTGTAACCTACAAGTATAAGGGAATTGATTATAAACAATACCTTTTTCCTTTCACTGGTAAATGGAGCAGATTGCATTTGAAAAAATTTGGGGCATTGATTAAGAAAGCTTCGGTAATGGCGACGATCACCACTGAAATATGATGGTAGTGGCTTGCATGAACTTGCATATGTGGCTGAGCCGCGGACATCCAGAATTTTTTTTTTGCAATTCAATAATCTCTCTTTGCTGATCTCGCACTAGAACAAATTTCTGAATAAGTGTCGCCAAATGCTTGTACTTCAGTAATTTGTTGCCTCATAATTGCCAAAAGACTTGTTCCAGCGTACTCTATATTTTTGGCCAGATTATACTAGCAAGGTGTGTACCAGTCTGAAACTATCTGGCAGGAGGGTGATAATAGCATGTGCAGTCAAGTATCAGTCCAGCCACGGTACACAGATAAGCACCAATAATTTGTATCGTGAGGCCGAGACATTGTCAGGAAACAATCCAAGTTCGGTACACAAATAAGCAGCAATAGTTTGTTCAAGGGCCAGACTTATACAGGAGCCAAAAGGGTAAGACTAATCAGGCAATCATGGCAAGGGATCCAGAAAGACAGGAATCAAGAAAACTAGATCCTATATTCAGCATTGGAGCTGTCCAGCAGAACCCGTAGCTCAATGAGAAGAGCCACTGCCTGGGACACAGGCGTTTCTGGGCTTGAATCCTGACAACCAGGGTACGCATGTGGCCGACATACCACCAGTTTCCACACCCCACATTTTGCAGGGGAACATGGCTGCTGTCACTAGTGCAGGACAACGGAGAATTTGAAAGTGTCCATTAAAAAAAAGATTTAGCATAAAGCTAATGTAGCATATTTCTTTACAATTCAGATGTAATCAGTTACAGAATATAAACCAGCATTTATTTTCTCTCCACTTTAGGAAGTTTGACCATACAGACCATGTTACTTGATGGGCAGCCCTGCATGAAGCGAGGAAACTGTTCAGCTATCCACTGTGTGCAATAAATGCAAATCAAAGAAGGAATTCTAAAAGAGGCTGCCTTGTTAATATTCTAGTCTTGAGCAGAATACACAAGAATTATTACTTGCATCAGATTGATTTGTTCTGCAAGTCCTTTGAAATTAAATGCAAAAGTAAAGAATAAGCAAGTGGTTTTAACTAGAATTATTTAGGAGCACAATGACAACTACAATAAAATATTGTTTAGTTATAAAATAAAAAGTGGAAATAGACGACACATGCTGCATATTCCCCCAATAGATGGAAATTCTAATTTATTGGTAAATTACAATCTGCTAGTAATCTAGTCAGCTGTATACTAGACATGAATTTCTTACAATAAATGTCCTGCTTCAAGGGAAACTACTGAAAAATGAGTTCTTTCTACAATATGGAAATAAGGCAGTTTATTTATCTCCCATTATTTATATATACAATCCATTCTATAGGCAAATAAAAAGGTTCAAGGAAGGCACAAGTCCATCAAGTTCATCCTATTATCCTGCAGTGTTGATCCAGTGGAAGGCAACGCTATAAGGCAGTAGAGGGGTAAAAAATCCTTCTCGTCTCCAATCATGGAAAGCTATCAAAGACCACCTTCCAGCAATCTAGTAAAGCACTGTATACAGAATGTATCTATTCACATTAGTCCCTGTCCCCACTGGGGCTCCCAAAATAATTTCCTTATTTCAAGAATATGTACGCAATACGCATGCATACAGGCTAGCATAACTTTCTAGTAGTTTTTTTTTTGAGTGTTGGGGGAAATTGTAAAACCTGCAGGGAACGACAGTGATATTTTGGGTAATGCCATTTATTTTGCAATTGTTTGGCTCAATACTTCACTTACTTTAGCTTCTCTGTGATCAGACTAGATTTGATGCATAGAAATGCTGCAATCAGATTTTTTAGGGGACTATCCATTTTGGACAACACATCTCATATTGTTGGTACCCAGACAAACATGGGAGCTCATTGTATTCAGTTAGAACATTGAAATATTCTAGTGGCAAGAGCTCCACTGTGTTTAATGCTCGGCTTTATTAATTGAAATGGAAATATAGTGGGGGATTCTTAATAAACATACATAATAGTAGATTGCAGATGATTCATTATTTTATCTATTAGTAGGGTTTTCCAGTTTTATGTAAATAATAGTTAATCATTGTGTAACGCAAAAATGATGCAACTTTCTAATTCTCTTTGTGTTTTGGATTCTCACTATTTCCAAGATACCTAAGCACAACCATTGCTCAAGCACAGGGCCGCCATCAGGGCAGTACTGGCGGTACTTCCATCAGGGGCCCAGCCATAAATTTTAAAAAATGGGGGCCCGCTCTCCACTGCTGGAGTTCATTTGCTCACAGCAGTGGGGCCCTTATAATTTCACTTTGGTGAAAGGAACAGGTCCCATCACGGAGCCGGGGCCCGTTCTTTACATCAAAGTAAAATCATAAGGGCTCGCTGTTCACATAGTGTCCGTCCCCTTCTCCTCCTCCACAGCGGCGTGATAGTGTGTGTGGAGGAGACAAGGAGGGGAGACGTCATGAAGGCAGCGGGAGGTTTGACTCCAGTGGAGGCGTCAAGCAGCAACAGCAGCAGCAGAAGACTCCTGACACAGTGAGTATGTGATGTCTGTGTCAGTATGCCATGTCTGTGTCACTATGTAATGTCTGTCAGGCTGCTGCTGCCCGGAGCCTCCTCACATCATATCGCCCCAATAAAAAGCAATGTCTTACCCATGTCCGTACTATATCCTTTCATTTCTGCTTCATAGTCTTGTATAACTAGTAGTGGTTCTTACCTCTTATCTCCTGTGCTGTGTAAAGCAGGGAGAGAAGACATGTTCACACATTTAGCAAAAAACGTCTGAAAATATGGAGCTGTTTTCAAGGGAAAACAGCTCCTGATTTTCAGCCATTTTTTTTAACAACTCGCGTTTTTTGCTGTGTTTTTTACAGCCATTTTTGGAGCTGTTTTTCTATAGAGTCAATGAAAAACGGCTCCCAAAAAAAGGTTCAAGAAGTGACATGCACTTCTTTTCAAAGCGGCCGCATAAAAAAACGCCCCGTGGGAACAAAACAGTTTTGCCCGAAAAAAGGCAGAAAATAAGCCGTGTGAACATACTCTTATTGTCACGTTACGCAGCACAGGAGATAAGAGCTGTCTTAGAGCTGCTGCTAGTGATACAATACTATGTCAGTGTCAAGAGGATGTCATACAGACCTGGGTAAGACACTTGCTTTCTATGGGGGGTTTAGATGACAATGGGGGCAGGGAGATGTTATTGGGTGGGGAGGGAAATTATGGTGTAGTGGGTAGGAGATAATAATGGAGGGTGGATGGCACTGAAGGACACATTATACTAGGGGGATGATAACTGGGGGAAAGAGGATATCTGAAGGAGGGGTAGAGGAAGGAGAGGATACCTGGGGGAAAGGGAGAGATCTTAAAAGCTATGTACACCTCTGAAAACGTTGTTTGTTTTTTTTCTTTATAAAAAAACTTTATTAGTGTGTGATATGAAACTTTGTAAATACTTTTTATTAAAAATTATTTTTACTTTTTGAGATACGGCTGCTTTGTATCCTGTATACAGAGCAGTTGTATCATACGCTGAGACCTGTATCTGTCAGGTCCGGGGGACTGACAGGTTTAGTGTCGGCGGGTAAGGATCAAATCTAACTTATGAACAGGGACACGCAGGACTCGCTGACACTGAACCAGTCAGTCCCATGGACCTGACAGATAAAGGTTTCAGTGCATGACACAGCTGCTCTGCATACAGGATACAAAGCAGCTGTATATCATGAAGTAAAAATAATTTTTAATAAAAAGTATTTACAAAGTATCACCAAACAGACAGGTAAAGAGTTTTTTTTTAAAAAACCAAAAAACAAAAACCACATTCAAAGGTTTACATAGCCTTCAAACATGTAGTGGGTAGTGAGATAATACCTAAGGGGGTGAAGAAGATATGATCTATATAATTTTTGTAACGTAAGCTCATCTTTTTGGACCTGGCATCCCTCTACACAAAACCCAAGCAAGTTATTTTACCTTAACAAAGCCCCTGTCACCTACTGTGAGCCACCTACCCCCCCCCCCTCCACAAAGCCCAAGCCAAGGTATCTCCTCACTGCCCTCTCACCTACAGAGCCCCTTAATCTGTGTGCCGCCTGCTCATGCCACGTAGCGTCTACTCCCTGCCACTTGGCATCTCCCCCCTTGCTACAGCCTTCTTCCCCTTACAGAGGCCATGTTACCTTGCACCTCCCTGCCTCCACCACATAGCCACCTACTGTGACTCCTCGCTTACCATAGAGATGTTATCCCATGGCATATATTGAGAAAAAAGAGTCCATATGCTATGTATACAATACAAAAACTGATTTTATTACATATAATTTACATGAATCATTAGATAAAAAACATGGCGAGGTTGCTAAAAAGAAGAAATATGCATGTGGGTCACACTCAGAAGGTATGTAACCATGGGGACATGAATGTAACAAGGTATGAATGGCAGAGGAGCATACAGAAGTATAGTACAATGGAAACTATTTGTAAAGAAACAACCTGCTATCTGTCAAATTTGCAGCTCACACTACTGTATCTATATCATCCCAGGCAAGGGAAGATAGGCCATCCAAGGAAAATACCTCTTTATTCGAATGCACACCTAGTAATCTGAACAGCACTGCTGATGTTCAGGGGACCGAACAACATAAGACCTTAGTGTCAACAATAACTGTGCCGTAAACAGGATCCCCAAAAGTAATACATAGTGCCATCCAGTCCAGAGATAACTGTACTCTGTATGTAAAGTGTGCAAAGTGTGCACTGATACTACTCCGGAGTCACCCGGTGGAGCCAGAGAGATTGCACTCACCCATGGTAGAAAAGATGAAAGTTGTGATCCACAAGCAGTGAAAGGCCACCCCAACGCGCGTTTCGCTGCATCAGCTTCCTCAGGGGGTCTGATCTAAACTATATCCTGTCCACCCTTTTATATTGTCCCACCACTCAGAAACAGAAGGAGATAGAAAACAAAGGTCCGGGTGTCGGTCCTCATCAATGGTCCACGGCGCATGCGCGAGATTATTGCATAGACCGCGAGAGCTCGGCCGCCAGTCATCACGCCCCCACTGCGCACGCGCGTCTCCAAAGACGCGTCTCCATGGGGATCGCGCAAGCGCAGAAGGGCGTATAGAAGAGAGGGGACCGAGCCGCGCGTCCAGCATCCCAGCTCATGCGCAACCCCAAAGATGTGGTCTGTATCTAGTCAAACAGATCTATCTCTGGATAGATGGCACCTGTCCCCAAAGAAAAGAACCAAAGATAACCTTGGACGGCACTCTCAAAGGGAAGTTTACTATAGACACCATGACAGATATCGTAGATATTAAGAATTTATCATTAAACGGTATGCATATATTTAAAGCAAAGGGTGTAGTGATAAGAGGAACTTCAATTTATATACATATTTATATAGATATATATAAAATATATGGTAATGATTGAAAAAACAGAAGATTAAAAGATTAGATAAAAAGTGAAGGAAAATAAATATTAAATTGTAAGACCGAGATTCATATGCTCGGATATAAGACTATAAGTAGAAGGTGGAAACAGGGAAATAGAGGGGGGAAGGGGTGTGGGGGGGGGGGAATGGGGGTGGCGGGGGCGGAAATGAAGGGGGGGGAACGTGAAAAAAGGGGGTGCACAGCAAAACATGAATCCATAGAAAATATATTGACATCTTACTGGCCAGTGGTGAGAATAAATAATATAGCAGTACAATACTTCTATTGATGAGTGCAGTAAAAAGGATACATGCTGAGCATTCTCGAGAGCATGTAAACACAAATACATATATAGACATAAATATATATACACAGAGGAATTTTTCAAGTGAATTTTTTAAGGGAATTTTTTCTAGGGTCTCCAAAGAAGGTAATGAAGAAAAGGTGTCATCCCTGCAATCTTACTTTACAATATAATCAGTATATAATATTAGGACACATTGTTCACTTCATATCTGAATGACTGTTGTTCATCAGTTGAAAAATCTTGTTTCTATTTGTTCCAATGTGAGTTGTGATCATCCAACAGGAAGCGATCCTCATAGAACGGACTACGACCGGATCTGAATATGGAGGTGGGAACAGAAAATCTATCCCATGTAGTTATATAAAGGCACCCATAGAAAATTGGATATCTCCCCCACAGAGCCTTAGCAGATAATCTCCATTTATAAATATTTTGTTATCAAATACCATATCCACTAGATAGACCATAAAAGCCTGAGTGCTAAACTGTGATGGCAGGTAGAGGTCTGGTGGAAAGGTGTCTGAATTCCTTAAAGGCGTATTCCAGTTACAACAAGTTAACCGGAGGCAACCGAGTGCAGTGTTTGGCTTTTTCCGGCACTGCCATAGAGAATGAATGGAGCGGCACTGCGCATGAGAGACCTGCCGCTCGGTACAAACGAGGGGTTCAGGACCCCTGTTCTAGTAAACTGTGGGGGTCCAAGCTGTCGGACACCCACCGATCAGCAAGTTACCCCTTACCCTATGGATGGGGATAACTTGTTGTAACCAGGAATACCCATTTAAGAGTTCTGATCTGGGGTCTGAATTTTTTTCTGGTTTGGGATCTGAAATTATTTAGAGGTCTGGTGTCTGAATTAATTTTGTTGTGTGGTGTCTACACAGATGACTTGTGTGCTGTGTGAGAAGGGAAGGCGAAAAAAATCATCAAGGCGTGCCGCGGCAGTGGGAGATCTTAGGGACTGCAGCGGCCAGAACTACATCTTAGTGAGTGACTCTGCTGTGTACAGGCAGCAGCTTCAGAGCAATGATTTTTGTTTATGTTGCCCCACTGCAACCAGATTCTCTGCACACACACTGTTTCTATTTTTGCCCCCCGCAAAGTCCCTGTTTTTTCATTGTTCCTCCACAGAGTCCCTGTCAGGTTGCGTCTCCCCCTGGCCACCCTCCCATCCATGTCACTTTCTGTTCTCCCAGAAATACTCTCCTCCTTCCCCCACCGAGCCCTGGTACTTAGTCTCTCCACCTTGCCCCCTGATACCCACCAGCTGTCTCTGCCCTGTCCCTCCAAAGAGACCCTACTAGTTTGCTTTTCACTGCTGCCCTACCTCCCACCCATTTACTTTGCGCCCGCCCCAATAGTGAGGGGAGGGCCCAGACTCCTTGGCTGTATGGGGCCCAGAAATTTCTCATGGCGGCCCTGCTCAAGCATGAAACTGGATGCATTGCTTAACTGGTTAACGACACACGACATGTATGCCCATCATCAGCGGCAGGACGCTGCCGCATAATGACATGCATACACGTCATGCTGATCGCATTGGTACAACAAGTGTGCTCATGCAATCAGCAGTAGGGCAAAGGCAGTAGTACACAGCTGCAAGCCCTGCCCTAACAGCAAAGATCAGAGAAGCCGGCGTTAACCCCTTGAATGCCGCAAGTCACTGTGAAGTGATCAAGGGACATACTATGAACAAATAGGCAAGGGTCCCTTAAAGGACCCCAGGGCTTTCTGGCCATATTTTCTGTTGTTAGGGCATACTTAGGTATGTCCTAACAACTGCCTGTGTACTATCAGTACACTGGCTAATGTAATGACATATAGATGAATGCCAGTACATTAAAGTAAAAAAAAATCTAAATTAAAAATCCCCGTATGGGATTTAAAAAAAAGAAGGTAAAATTCATTTAAAAAAAAAATACTTTTACATAAACAAAAATATGTAAAAAAAATACACACAAATTAACATTCTTTTACTATACATAAACTTTATTAAGTATAAGTCGAAAACATAAAATTATTTACACAAATTTGGTATCGTCACTACCCTAACAACCTGCACAACAAATTTAAAGTATCATTGATGATGATCGGTGTACGCTGTAAAAAAAATCTGAAAATTGCCCAAATAAAAATGAATATAAGCTAAACAATAAAGTAAATGTACAAAAAAATGGTCCATACATAAAGTACAACACTTCCCGCAAAAAAAACAAGTTTCATACACCTATGCCAAACAAAAAATAAAAAAGTTATGAGCACAAAGAGGAAAAAAAATGTTAAAAATTGTTCTGTCCTCATGCCAAAAATGTGCCATGTCCTTAAAGGGTTAAATAGTAATTAAGCCTCATATTTGAAGAACTGGAGGTGTTGTCCATAGCAGCCAACCAGAATTCAGCTTTTATTTTTTAGGTCTAAAAAGAAAAGAAGTGATTGAATTGGTTGCTATGGGCAGGGCTAGCCTTAGGGGTGTGCGACCTGTATGAGTGCACAGGGCGCTGTACCCTTCCAGCATGTAGGGGGTGCCACTGGGCTCTGCCTCTGCTCTGTCCTCTGCTCTTAGTTACACACACGGAGTAAACAAAAGTGAGGGAGAGAAAAGGTGGAAGCTCCACCCACAGGCCGCCCCTGCAAGATACCTGTGAGCCTGTCAGCAAGGAGAGATGATAAGTATCTATGTTTGTCTGTATATGTGTCTGAGTATATGTGTGTATATATATAAGTCTCTGTGTTTGTATGTGCATATGTTCCAGTATGTGTGTGTATATGTGCCTGTGTGTCTATATATGGGTCTGCATGTGTATATATGTCTCTTTGTGTGTGTTCAGTATTAAAGTAAAAACAAATACAATGATGATATCTGTGCTGCCCCCACTATACTATTCTTCCCCTTAAATACTATGCTGCCCCTTATATATAATGCTGCCCCTATATACTATGCTGCCCCTATATACTATGCTGCCCCCATATACTATGCTGCCCCCTATATACTATGCTGCCCCTATAGTCTATGCTTCACCTTAAATACTATGATGTCCCTTATATACTATGCTGCCCCTTATATACTATGCTGCCCCTTATAAACTATGCTGCGCCCTATATAATATTCCACTCCTTATATACTATGCCGCCCCCTATATACTATGCTGCTCCTATATATTATGCTGCCCCTTATATACTATGCTGCACCTATATACTATTCTGTCCCTTGTATACTATGCTGCCCCTTATATACTATGTTGCCCCTATATACTATGCTGCCCCTATATACTATGCTGCCCCTTATATACTATGCTGCCCACTATATACTATGCTGCCCCCTATATACTATGCTGCCGCTATAATATTATGCTGCCCCATATACTATGCTGTCCCTATATAATATGCTGCCTCTTATATACTATGTACTACCATATACTATGCTGCACCTTAAGGGAAACACCACATTTATATTTTGCTAATCTATAAAACTTTAACAAATTCATGGCAATTAATTCATGAAAATAATCTATTTAATGTGTAAATGTGTATCTCCAGTTTTGAGGTGCACTGCATGATAGATATCTCTATATATATATAGATAGTAATACCACACAAAATAGTCACTAGTTACCATTTCCCACATGTGTACTTTATATTTGCTTCGTTTTTTGAACATCCTCTTATTTTTCTAGGACGTTACAAGGCTTAGAACTTTAGCAGCAATTTCTCACATTTTCAAGAAAATTTCAAAAGGCTATTTTTACAGGGACCAGTTCAGTTCTGAAGTGGTTTTGAGGGCCTTATATACTAGAATCCCCCAATAAATCACCCCATTTTAAAAACTGCACCCTTCAAAGTATTCAAAACAGCATTCAAAAAGTTTCTTAACCCTTTAGGCGTTTCACAGCAATTAAACACAGAAGGTTTTACCAGAGAAACGCAACTCAATATTTATTGCCCAGGTCCTGCAGTTTTTAGGAATATCCCACATGTGGCCCTAGTGTCCTAATGGATCGAAACACCGGCCTCAGAAGCAAAAGAGCACCTACAGGATTTTGGGGCCTGTTTATTTTTAGATTATATTTTAGGCACCATGTCGAGTTTGAAGAGGTCTTGTGGTGCCAAAACAGTGGAAACTTCCCAAAAGTGACCCCATTTTGGAAACTAGACCCCTCAAGAAATGTATCTAGGGGTATAGTTATCACTTTGACCCCACAGGTATTTTGTTATATTTATTGGAGTTAGTCTGTGAAAATGAAAATCTACTTTTTTTCCGAAAAAACATAGAAATTTGTAATATTTACAAGGAATAAAGAAAATGCACCACGACATTTGTAAACCATCTACCATATGTGGTAATAAATTGATGTTTGGACAGACAGCAGGGCTCAGAAAGGGGGGAGCGCCATTTGGATTTTGGAGCACAGATTTTGCTGGATTGGTTTTCAGTGCCATGTCGCGATTTCAACGCCCTGGAGGGAACAAAACAGTGGAAACACCCCAAAAGTGACCCCATTTTGGAAACTACACCCCTCAAGGAATTTTTCTAGGGGTATAGTAAGCATTTATACCACACAGGTTTTTTGCAGAATTTAGTAGAATTAGGCCATTAAAATGAATATAAACATTTTTGTCCACTAAAATGTTGAATTCTTTCATTTTCACAAGGGATAAAGGAGAAAAAGACACCCTAAATTTGTAACGAAATCTCTCCCGAGTATGACAATACCCCATATGTGGTAATAATTTATTTTTTTAATAGAAATTAATTAACCTTTGCTGGACTGATCCTTTTTTGCTTTTCCATTTTAGTTTTTCACTCCATGCCTTCCAAACGCCATAACTTTTTTATTTTTCCATGAATTGAGTGGTGTGAGGGCTTATTTTTGGCAGGACGAGCTGTAGTTTTAATTGGTACCATTTTTTGGTACATGCAACTTTTTGATCACTGTTTATTACATTTTATTTAGAGCTTTGGTGACCAAAAAACAGTGATTTTGGCGTTTTAAATTCTTTATTTCTTACGGCGTTCATAATGTACTATAAATTACAATTTTACTTTATTCGCCGGGTCGGTACGATTACGGCGATACCATATGTATATAGTTTTTTTATGTTTTGCAGCGTTTGCACAATAAAATCACCACTTTATAAAATAATTTATTTTCTGTATCTCCATATTCTGAGAGCCGTAACTTTTTTATTTTTCAGTCAAAAAAGCTGTGTAAGGGCTTGTTTTTTGCGGGACGGGTTGTAGTTTTTATTGGTACTATTTTAGGGTACATGCAACTTTTTGATCACTTTTTATTCTATATTTTGGGAGGGGTGGTGACCAAAAAATTGTGATTCTGGCATTGTTTTTAGTTTGTTGTTTTTGCGGCGTTCACCGTGCGGTAAAAATAACAATATAGTTTTATAGATTGGGTTGTTACGAACACGGTGATACCAAATATGTGTACTGTTATTTAAAGTTTTCATTTTTTTCCTATAATAAGAGACTTATTATAGGAAAAAAAAATCTTTTTATTTTTACACTTTTGTAAAACATTTTTATGAACTTTTTTTTACTTTTTTCTTTACTTTTTCCACTTTCTTTTTTGACCTGCAGCTCTGATCGCTGCTAGAATACATTACACTACTTAGGTAGTGTAATGTATTCCAACTGTCAGTATGACGTCACAGTCACTCTGACAGTTAGTCTACGAGGACCAGACAGAGGCTGGTTCTCATAGGTTTCCATACATAACAGACCCGGAGGCTGTTGTCTGGCCCCCGGGTGCCATCACAAGCATCATCAGCCCCCACAATTGCATGGGGGCTGCTGATGTGCTACAAACCCCCTACATGGGGAGATCGCAATCGAGGTCCGCATGTAACGGGTTAATTGCCTTAATCAGCGGTAATGAGCCACTGATCGGCAACAGTGGAGTGTTAGCTGTCAGGGACAGCTGACGTCCCGATTCCCGATGCATACTGTCACAGACACTGTCGCCGAAAGTGTGCATCGCGAACGGCAATGACGTCCTGTGACTCTGACAAGAAGTCTATCAGGAGGCTGGTCCTGATATGCTTCCGTACATGGCAGACACGGAGGCCATTACTTGGCCTCCGGTCGCCATGCTAGCCATCTGCAAACCTCACGATTTCATTGTGAGGTCTGCCGATGTGCTAGAAACCCCTAAATTATGGCGATTGCAATCGATCACCGGAATTAAGGGGTTAATTGACTAAATCAGCGGAAATAAGCCATGATCGGCATACAGTGGCGTGTCAGCTGTCAGGGACAGCTGGCCTCCCGGTTCCCGGTGCACGCTATCGCCGACAGTGTGCACCGGGAACTGCGCAGTAACTGTACGTCCCCGTGCGATAAGGCACTGGCCACATGAACGTACAGTTGCGTCGTGGAAACCCAAAATTGAGTCCATCTAAAAATTAGAATATTGTGTAAAAGTTGAAGATTGCATACTCATGGTGTCCCACTCTAATCAGCTAATCAACAGAAAACACCTGCAAAGGTTTCCTAAGCCTTTAAATGGTCCAACAGTCTGGTTCAGTAGTCTACACAATCATGGGGAAGACTGCTGACTCGACAGTTGTCCAGAAGACAGTCATTGACACCCTCCACAAGGAGGGTAAGCTACAAAAGGACATTGCTAAATAAACCGGCTATTCACAGAGTGCTGTATCCAAGCATATTAATGGAAAGTTGAGAGGAAAGAAAAAGTGTGGTAGAAAAAGCTGCACAAGCAACAGGGATAACCGCAGTCTTGAAAGGATTGTCAAGAAAAGGCCATTCAAGAATCTGGGGAAAATTCACAAGGAGTGGACTGCGGCTGGAGTCAGTGCTTCAAAAGCCATCACACACAGACATAGCCAGGACATGGGCTACAACTGTCCCATTCCTTGAGACAATGTCAAAAGCGTCTTACGTGGGCTAAGGAGAAAAAGGACTAATCTGTTGCTCAGTGGTCCAAAGTCCTGTTTTCAGATAAAAGTAAATTTTGCATTTAATTTGGAAATCCAGGTCCCAGAGTCTGGAGGAAGAGTGGAGAGGAATCAAGCCAAGTTGCTTGCGGTCCAGTGTGAAGTTTCCACAGTCAGTGATGGTTTGGGAAGCCATGTCATCTGCTGGTGTTGGTCCACTGTATTATATCAAGTCCGGAGTCAACACAGCCGTCTAGCAGGAAATTTTAGAGCACTTCATGCTTCCCTCTGCTGACAATTTTTATGGAGGTGCTAATTTCATTTTCCAGCAGGACTTGGCACCTGCCCACACTGCCAAAAGTACCAATACCTGGTTTAATAACCACAGTATCACTGCACTTGATTGGCCAGCAATCTCGCCTGACCTAAACCCAATAGAGAATCTATGGGGTATTGTCAAGAGGAAGATGAGAAACACCAGACCCAACAATGCAGACGAGCTGAAGGCCGCTATCAAAGCAACCTGGGCTTCCATAACACCTCAGCAGTGCCACAGGCTGATCGCCGCCATGCCACGCCGTATTGATGCAGTAATTCATGCAAATGGAGCACCGACCAAGTATTGAGGGCATATACTGTACATACTTTTCAGTAGGCCAACATTTCGGTATTAAAAATCTTTTTTGAAATTTAAGAAACTGAGGGAAGAAATGGAATCCAATCCTGACGCTGTACCTCTTCTAGAGCAATGTATGCTTGGACTGTTCTGATGATGGAAACCCCATAGATATGACAAAATACTACAGTTGCCTTTAAATAGTCCAAGGGTTTATGAAAATGTTCAGATAGCAATGCGTTTCGGGACCGGAACGCTCCGTTCCTCAAGCTAAAAACATATGAGCATAATACTGCCCTCAGTGGTTCTTATAGCCAGAAAAACTCCATCTGGAGGCTCTAGGTCAAAGGTCACACTGTGATACAATCTTACTAAAAAGTTAATGTTATCCACTGTTTGTTACCATTAGTGGTTAGAGACATTTTGTCAGTATTTATGTACAGTATATGTATTCTTATTATTTACTATTTATTTTCACATTTTTGTTTTAGAACTTTATAATCACCAACTGATTAAATTCCGTTGGTATTTTATAACTTTTTAGTAAGATTGTATCACAGTGTTACCTTTAACCTAGAGCCTCCAGATGAAGAGGTACAGCGCCAAGATTGGATTCCATTTTTTCCCTCATTCTCTTCAAGTCTCAACAGTATCCTGTTGGTTCCCGTCTGAATCCCGGGCGGCAGTCCTCTCCATCTCTATTGGCACTTCAAGACGTTGTGCTCCAAGCACAACGTCAACAGATGAGCAGCACATAAGCACCTATAATTGTCATCCAATTTTATTGGATAATGCACCATGTGCGCCGTGTACTTTTTATCTCTTTCTAAATAGTTATTTTTGAAATTGGCCTTATGTAATATTTTGGGTTTTCATTAACTGTTAGCCATAATGATCAACATTAAAAGAAAAAAACTCTGGAAATAGATCACTCTGTGTGTAATGACTCTATATAATATGTGAGTTTCACTTTTTGAATTGAATTACTGAAATAAATAAACTTTTTGATGATATTCTAATTCATTGAGAAGGACTAGTATATATGCCTCTGTGCGTGGGGGGGGGGGGTATAGTTATTACTGTGTGTTATCTGTGGTGTTACATAGCTCTGCAGGAAACATCCACTACATTATCTGTACTAGGAGAGTTATCAGAGTGTGTTATCTGTTGTGTTACATAGGACTGCAGATAACATCCACTACATTATCTGTACTCAGAGAGTTATCACTGTTTGTTATCTGTGGTGTTACATAGGACTGCAGGTGACGCTGCATGAAAACTCATGCATGTGTGAATAGACCCATTAAAATCAATGGGGCCATATGCTGTGCGTTGTCTTAACGCACACACATGTACGATATTCACGTTCGTGTGAATGCACACTAATCTGTGGTGTTACATAGGACTGCAGGTAACATCTACTACATTATCTGTACTCAAGGAGTTATCATTTTGTTATCTGTGATGTTACATAGGACTGCAGGTAACACTACTACATTATCTGTGCTCGGAGAGTTATCACTGTGTGTTATCTGTGATGTTACATAGGACTGCAGATAACATTCACTACATTATCTGTAAGAAAGAAAGAAGGTAGGATCCAGCGCTGGGTGCAATTAAAATGGATTTTCTTTTCCAAGTTTATTTCGGATGGTTTAAAAGGGAAGTCCAGTTGCATGTAGTCCTGGGTGTGTGGAAATGTGGAGGTACGTGTCCTCGGGGGCCTACGCGTTTCGGACGTCTGCCGCGTCCTTAAACTTGGCTGTAGTGATTATGAAAATGGCGCGCTGTCAGATTTATATTCAGTCAGCTGGTTAACTTTGCCTATCACCGTCTGGATTGCTTTGGACCGCAAACCGGAAATGGTTCATTTTGTATTCGGTCAGCTGTTTATTATGCGTGTCAACATTTGTATTATGTTGGAACGCAAACCGGAAATGGTCATTATTGTCATGTGATTGTTTTCTGTCGGACCTCATCTGTGAGTAGTGGTGTTATTATTTGGATTGTAATAACTTTAAAGAATTAGTTGGTATAATATGTTTATTCTTATTTCTAATGAATATTGTATGTTAGTAGTAATTATGTTGTGGTTTGATTGTGACTATTCAGAGTATATATTGGTTTATCACGTTCACCATGTCTGACACAAAGAATGTGTGTCCAGGTCTTTTGCGTCTTCCAAAGAAAAACGTTCATATTGACTTTAAGTAATGTGAATAATATAAATGACGTTACTTGGATGCCCAAGAATATGTATATATCGTGAGTTGTCATTTTTAGTCAATTGTGTCAAAGAATGGACGCCTTTGTGAGTTAATCATAATGGGTGTTTATGACGTTTGGGAACGGCCATAAAAGTTACAATTTATGACTGATGTTATCCGTTAAATAATGGAGTGTTATAAACCCGTTAATTGTAGTGCTGTGTTTACAGCGCGCTCTATGTACATATGAGGATTGAATGGGGAAAGTGCGGAAAGGACACAACTGGTATTGGTGGGGATTAACAAAACTAAACATTAAATGACAAAAAACTGGGTAATGTGAGCTTAAAAAAGTGTGCATGACAAAAAGCATATGTTATGCATGCAACGCTTCGGTATGTCCCATACCTGGAATAACAATATATAATTAATTGGATTGAGGTTTTGTGAGCCTTGACTTAGTTATTAAGTTGTAGTTTTGTGTGACTGAAATTGCTTTATAGATTGTTGGATGCCTATTAATACTTCTGTATGTTATGTAATCTAGTATAGATACATAAGTTCTTTTCTTAAGTTTAAGCCATTTGGGTACCTTGTATTAAGTCTATATATCCAATATGCTTCCCTAAGGTGGGTTTTGTGTTTGATGTCACCTCCCCGTTTGCAGGGATGAATTTTTTCAATAGCATAACAACAGAAAAATTTGGTAGATCTATGATGTTGGGAGATGAAGTGCTTGGAAGCATTGGATATATTTACAATATTTTCATTTCTGATG
This sequence comes from Rhinoderma darwinii, assembly GCF_050947455.1. Lineage (NCBI taxonomy): Eukaryota > Metazoa > Chordata > Amphibia > Anura > Rhinodermatidae > Rhinoderma > Rhinoderma darwinii. The sequence goes on from NC_134691.1 coordinate 61,761,090, forward strand.
TAGCCAAGATGTTCCAGAATTCTTATTTTGAATTTTCTATTCGTGCACCCTACGTATTTCAAATTACATTCACTGCATTCTATGATATAGATAACCGACTCGGAATTACAGTTAATATAATTTTGAATATTGAAATTGTCAGTTTGCGTAGAGTCAGTGAAATTTTTGGTTATCCGGACGTGGGTGCACACTTTGCATGGGTGCTGCCCACACTTGTAGAAGCCCGTAGTCTCTAACCATGTTGTTTTTGTCTTTTCATTAGCAGAAAATAGAGATGGGGACAGAGCACTGCCTAGCGAGGAGGCTTTCCTTGCTACTATTCTGCATCCACCAGATAACACCGTGCGCAGAGTGTCGTCCTCCATAAGAATCGGTAAGTAATCAGTTACTATTTTTTTAATTTGCATGAACTGATTGCTCTGTTGTAGGATCAGCGTTGGTTGATTGTCCGTGACTTGAGTACTGTGTATAGGGTGTGTCATTTTGCTGTGGTGACTTAGAAGTTGAGATCTACTTTTTTTGGTCATGATGTTGCTGGCCCGATTGAGTGACCATTTTGGATAGCCTCTTTCTTTAAGTCTTGTTTTAATGAGGTCTTGTTCAATTTCAAATTGATCTTGAGATGTACAGTTCCTCTTAGCACGGTGCATCTCACCCACCGGTATGGCTTTTATGGTGTGCTTGGTATGACTGCTGTTTGCATGTAACAGATTGTTAGTGGCCGTGGGTTTCCGGTGTGTTTTGCTCCAAATTTTTTGGCCAGTGACACCTTTGAGTTCCAAATCCAAAAAGTGGGAACAATTTTATATTTTTTCGACGGAAAATATTTACAGCCACTGTATAGAATGGTACGGTAGATATATTGATGATATATTAATTATTTGGAAAGAAGATACTAACATCATCCCTAGGTTCGTGCAATTCATCATCAACAACAATGATTGCAACCTCAAATTTACGTACCATTCTGATATCACCAACATCATCTTTTTGGATTTGGAACTCAAAGGTGTCACTGGCCAAAAAATTCAACTTCTAAGTCACCACAGCAAAATGACACACCCTATACACAGTACTCAAGTCACGGACAATCAACCAACGCTGATCCTACAACAGAGCAATCAGTTCATGCAAATTAAAAAAATAGTAACTGATTACTTACCGATTCTTATGGAGGACGACACTCTGCGCACGGTGTTATCTGGTGGATGCAGAATAGTAGCAAGGAAAGCCTCCTCGCTAGGCAGTGCTCTGTCCCCATCTCTATTTTCTGCTAATGAAAAGACAAAAACAACATGGTTAGAGACTACGGGCTTCTACAAGTGTGGGCAGCACCCATGCAAAGTGTGCACCCACGTCCGGATAACCAAAAATTTCACTGACTCTACGCAAACTGACAATTTCAATATTCAAAATTATATTAACTGTAATTCCGAGTCGGTTATCTATATCATAGAATGCAGTGAATGTAATTTGAAATACGTAGGGTGCACGAATAGAAAATTCAAAATAAGAATTCTGGAACATCTTGGCTACATCAGAAATGAAAATATTGTAAATATATCCAATGCTTCCAAGCACTTCATCTCCCAACATCATAGATCTACCAAATTTTTCTGTTGTTATGCTATTGAAAAAATTCATCCCTGCAAACGGGGAGGTGACATCAAACACAAAACCCACCTTAGGGAAGCATATTGGATATATAGACTTAATACAAGGTACCCAAATGGCTTAAACTTAAGAAAAGAACTTATGTATCTATACTAGATTACATAACATACAGAAGTATTAATAGGCATCCAACAATCTATAAAGCAATTTCAGTCACACAAAACTACAACTTAATAACTAAGTCAAGGCTCACAAAACCTCAATCCAATTAATTATATATTGTTATTCCAGGTATGGGACATACCGAAGCGTTGCATGCATAACATATGCTTTTTGTCATGCACACTTTTTTAAGCTCACATTACCCAGTTTTTTGTCATTTAATGTTTAGTTTTGTTAATCCCCACCAATACCAGTTGTGTCCTTTCCGCACTTTCCCCATTCAATCCTCATATGTACATAGAGCGCGCTGTAAACACAGCACTACAATTAACGGGTTTATAACACTCCATTATTTAACGGATAACATCAGTCATAAATTGTAACTTTTATGGCCGTTCCCAAACGTCATAAACACCCATTATGATTAACTCACAAAGGCGTCCATTCTTTGACACAATTGACTAAAAATGACAACTCACGATATATACATATTCTTGGGCATCCAAGTAACGTCATTTATATTATTCACATTACTTAAAGTCAATATGAACGTTTTTCTTTGGAAGACGCAAAAGACCTGGACACACATTCTTTGTGTCAGACATGGTGAACGTGATAAACCAATATATACTCTGAATAGTCACAATCAAACCACAACATAATTACTACTAACATACAATATTCATTAGAAATAAGAATAAACATATTATACCAACTAATTCTTTAAAGTTATTACAATCCAAATAATAACACCACTACTCACAGATGAGGTCCGACAGAAAACAATCACATGACAATAATGACCATTTCCGGTTTGCGTTCCAACATAATACAAATGTTGACACGCATAATAAACAGCTGACCGAATACAAAATGAACCATTTCCGGTTTGCGGTCCAAAGCAATCCAGACGGTGATAGGCAAAGTTAACCAGCTGACTGAATATAAATCTGACAGCGCGCCATTTTCATAATCACTACAGCCAAGTTTAAGGACGCGGCAGACGTCCGAAACGCGTAGGCCCCCGAGGACACGTACCTCCACATTTCCACACACCCAGGACTACATGCAACTGGACTTCCCTTTTAAACCATCCGAAATAAACTTGGAAAAGAAAATCCATTTTAATTGCACCCAGCGCTGGATCCTACCTTCTTTCTTTCTTGCTTGTCAACCTCACGTTGTGCCGACACGAGGATCCGAGCGCAACCTACAATCTACAATCTACATCACACTGGAGTGTTAAGGTGAGCTGGAGGTTCCCTCCCCAGTTTCTACATTATCTGTACTCAGAGAGTTATCACTGTGTTATTTGTGGTATTTCATAGGCTGCAGGTAACATCTACTACATTATATGCACTGTGTATATATGTGCCTTTGTGTGAATGTGTCTTTAAGCGTGTATATATGTGACTGTATGTCACTATAGATGTGCCTTTTACAGTATGTATTTGTATATGTTCCAGTCTGTGTATTTATCTGCCTGTGTGTGTGTGTCTGTATATGTGTCTGTATGTCTATATATTTACTTTTAAGTATGTATATATTCCAGAATATGTGTGTGTGTGTATATATATTTATCTGTTTGTCTAAATATCTGCCTTTATGTATGTACAGTATATATATTCCAGTATGTGTGTGTCTATATATGTGGTTAGTTTTGGTTTGTGGAGGGCAGAAAAAGAGAGTCCCGCACAGGGCGCCATTCAACCTAAGGCCAGCCCTAGCTATGGGAAACACCTCTAGTTCTCATCTGCATTAGTTTTCATTTTTATAAATAAGACCTAGTATTTCTGTTCCATTTTTGCAAAAAACTCGTTATTTTTTTCAAACCATTAGGACTTAAATAAACAAACATAATATAATTTTTTTTTTATGCCTTCTCATGTTGTTTACCGTACCCTTATACTGAATACGTATGTGTAGTTAAGGGTATGTTCACACGATGAGAGGCATTTACGTTTGAAAAGACAGACTGTTTACAGCTGCCTCGTTTCACACGTAAATGCTCCTCCTCGTAATTTACGAGGCGTCTGAGACATTCTCAGAGACGCTCGTAAATCTTGAGCTGTGCTTCATTGAGTTCAATGAAGAACAGCTCAAATTACGTGGCAAAGAAGTGCCCTGCACTTCTTTGCCGAGGCAGTCCATTTACGCGTCGTCGTTTGACAGCTGTCAAACGACAACGCGTAAATTACAGGTCGTCTGCACAGTACGTCGGCAAACCCATTCAAATGAATGGGCAGATGTTTGCCGACGTAATGTAGCACTATTTTCAGGCGTAAAACGAGGCATAATACGCCTCGTTTACACCTGAAAATAGGTCGTGTGAACCCAGCCTTAGTGTTTTGAGGTTGGTATAAAAAATATATATTTTCAATATTTAGCATTTGTATGATTCTTTTTTTTACCTTCACACATATATTTTATTGCAACTTCCTAGTCTGGATCACTGCACATGGGTTAGAGAGTAAAAAATGGGGAATTCATTAGACTCTGCTTCTGGGTTTTGCCTTAAGCCAAACCCGTAGTAACTCCGCTACTGCAGGTGCGTTACAATATCTGCACCTTTAATATGTTACATGCATGCAGAAAAAATGTCTACAGCACGATAGTCTACAACTATCAAATAAGTCGTCAACATAATGATCACTGCCAATGATGTTACTTGGGCTACATCTGGTTAACTCTATGGTGATAACACTAAAGCCGTAATTTCGCAATTAATATAAAAATCTGTCATATTTGCACCAAAACACGGGAAGAAGGAATAGTACATGTAAAAATTTTAGTCACAGCCAATACAGTCTTATTTAAATATAGCAGCTTCATGGAAGAGAATATATTCACGATGGAAAGTAATAATGAAATCTGAGTCATTGAGAAGATAAGAGCAATACAGAATTATAGCGCAGCCAAGATTCATGAAAATGGTTATTTTGTATTACAGTTGAAGGAAGTTACATAAGGGTGAGCTTGACAAAGTGAAGTGACAGGTGCCGTGCATACTTAATACAATATTTTTTTAGAAACTGCTGCCTGCAAAAATACGCAATGTCCAGTAACAATATTAAAGTGAAAACAGAAGAGTACAAAATACTTATATGTGTATAGTATCCAGTTATCCTGCATAAGTAGTGCTTTGGACAATACAGTGTACCTACTTGTTTGAAGGGTCCCCTAACAATAAGATGATCATGAAGTTTACCTCTGCTGGGCCCCCAGCATTCAGATGTAATTTGTGTGGAAACCTGGCAGTAAGTGTTCAATGCTGTAGCGACACCACAGGGGTAATTAATAATCAAATGGTGCCCATTCAAATTAATGGATTGTCTGTGTAATGCAGGGCACGACAGGTTCTCCAGAGCAAGATATGCTCTTTGAAGACTCTTGGCCAAAAGATGAGAATACTGAACAGAGGACCACCCCCTTAACTCAGAATTCCCTAGTAGAATATATGAAATGGGCAGGGCCGGCTCCAGGTATATGTGGGCCCCTGGGCGACACAGACTTAGTGGGAACCTTTGCGGGGGAACTCACGGCAGCAATAAAACTGCATGAAAATGGAGGTTTGTGATCCCATATAGAACTTTGGCCCTATTTATGCCCCCATATAGAAGTTAGGCCACCAGTTTGTGTGCCCATATATACAGTGCCCTCTGTAGATAATGCCACACAGCTCCCTGCAGATAGTGCCACACAGCTCCCTGCAGATAGTGCCACAGAGGCCCCTGTAGATAGTGCCACACAGATCCCTGTTGGTAGTGCCACACACACCCATTGTAGAAAGTGCCACACACCCCCTTGTAGATAGTGCCACGCACACACACCTCCTTGTTGCTAGTGCCCCCCCCCCCCACACACACACACGCGTAAATGGCACTACACCCCCTTGATGTCGCTGCCTATATATGGATAGTGACGTCAGGGGCTTCTCCAAGAGCGGTATCCCTGGCCATAGCATTGGTAATATGCCTATATGGAGGGCACCAATAGAGCAGAATCAATTAATTCATAATCCCTCAAAAAATTATATGTAATGAATGAATAACCTTGCTGATATATAATATAATATCTAGAGGGGAAAGAAAGGGTTTACAAGCCCATCATAAACATGGTGGTAGCGGTGAAAACACCCTCTTAATGAAATAATAACCTAAAAGCTGGAGTCTGACAAACCGAGAATTAATTAGAAAGTCAAAATTTTATTGAAACAAATATACAAAAAATAACAGAAGACACATTAAAATTTAGAGATGATTGCCACAGTGTGAGTGAATACCAGAGAGTGATGTGCGCAGATATAATGCGCAGAATGTACATAGATGGTACTATATCAATATTAGAAGAATAGGACTGTGATGTTATATAATACCTTGTGTCCAAAATATTCTATATGAATCACAAGGAAATAACAAGGTAAAGACCAGATGCAAAAGGATGCAAATATAGCAACCAAATACATCCGTAGGTAAGTAATCTGATGGGTGTATAATGTAGGGTAACAACAAGAAGAAAGGCAAGAGAAGGCTATTATAAAGATAGCTCTAAATTAGAGCACCTTACCCATATCACAGTCCACACTGTCTGGCATCAGCCCCGAAAGATCCTGACACCCCTATAAAAATGCTGCAAATCCCAAATTTTCATTTAGACCATTAGGCTGTAGTGTCTTTAGTTTCCAGATCCATCTGGATTCCAATTTTAACAGTTTTTTCATTAACGAGCCACCTCTCAGATCAATTTTTACATGGTCTATACCTTTAACTTTAAGGTCTTTGGATGCACATCCATGATAAATGAGAAAATGTCTTGGAAGAGTTTTCAACGACACTATACTTTCCGGGGCAGTGCCCCTCGCTGCCTCAATACTGTTTACATGCTCCCTCGTTCTGATTTTAAGTTCTCTTGTGGTGAGACCAATGTAGATTTTTGGGCAGGGACACCATGCGTAGTAAATCACTCCCTTAGTGTTGCAGTTAATTGGTCAAGTGATTTTGTATGTGGTTTGGCCAGTTGAATCCACAAAGTCATCACTATTAGCCACATTCGGACAGGCTATACATCGTCCACATGGACGACAGCCCCATTTCGGTTTGGACGCTCCAAAAATTGGTTTAATAGCTTGGGGTTAGTTGTAGCTATGGACAAGGGTGTCACGAAGGTTCCTTGCCCGTCTCGACGCTACTGCAGGTTTTTTAGGTAAAATTTCTGAAAGAATCATATCTGTCTGCAATATTGGCCAATGTTTGGACAGGCATTTCCTCATCTGCCCCCATCTATCATGATAGGTGGTAACATACCTGATTTTTGGATCCGCGCTTCTCTTGATTACAGGGTGAAGGAGTTGGGCCTGTGTTGACCTCCGTGCCCTCTCATATGCCCTGTTAATGCATCTTCTATTATAACCCCTGTCAAGGAAGCGTTGTTTGAGATTAGTTGCCTGTTTTTCAAAGTCATCCTCAGATGAACATAATCTCTTAATCCTCAGAAACTGCCCAGTAGGGATAGCACGAATCATATGACTTGGATGCAAGGATGAAGCATGTAAATATGAATTGACTGACGTGTCCTTTCTATGTATGTCTGTCTGGATGTGACCGTCATTGTCACGTCGAATGAGTACATCCAGAAAATCAATGACCACTTAACTGGTCTTCCAAGTTAATCGGATGTTGAGATCATTGACGTTTAGTTCTGTCATGAAGAGAGCAAACTCTTCTTTAGTGCCATGCCAGATGATAAAGATATCATCAATGAACCTGGTCCAAAGGACCACCTTGTTCATTGATGATATCCGGTCAGACAGAAATAGATCCCTCTCCCACAGCCCCAGGAACAAGTTGGCGTATGAGGGTGCACAAGCTGCCCCCATTACCGTGCCCTGGAGCTGTAGGTAGAAGGATCCATTGAAAGTTAAGAAGTTGTGTGTGAGCACAAATTCTTGGAGAGTAAGGATGAATTGGGACATAGATGAGTTGATATCAGTCATCCTTAAAAAGTATGACACTGCATGAAGACCATCCTGATGCCTGATGTTCGTGTACAGAGATTCTACGTTGCAGGTGGCTAGCAACATATCGGGTTCTAACTGAACGCCTTCCAATCTTTTAAGGAGATCTGATGAATCTCTGAGGTATGATGGTAAAGTCTCAACCATTGGTTTCAAAGTAGCATCGATGTACTTATATTGTCACTCAAGTTGCCTCTTCCGGATATAATGGGGCGCCCTGGTGGTAGTTTAGGATCTTTATGTATCTTTGGCAATAGATATAAACTTGCCACTGTGGGATCTTGTGCCGTAAGGCATTCAGCAAGAGCAGCAGAAATGATGCCCTCATTCAAAGCCTTACTCAATATATCATGTAGTAAAACACTGAAAGAAGAGAGAGGATTAAAGGTCAACTTTTTGTAACAGATAGAATTCCTCAGTTGACAATAGGCTTCCCTTTCATACATATCCCTTGGCCAGACCACTATATTACCACCCTTATCTGCTGGTTTAATTACAGTATCCGCAAGGGCTTTTAATCTCTTTAAGCTATTCCGTTCAGCACAAGTCAATTTATCATGCTTAATGCCCGTAGATATTTTTTCAAAATCCTGGGATACCAGCTTGACAAATAAGTCAATCGGTGGACATATGGTGAATGGAGGAAATTTAGTTGATCGTTTCCTGATAGTTTGGGGGATCGTACCTGTCTCAGGATTTTCTTGTTCATTAAGGAGTTGCTGTAAGGCCTGTAATGCCTCCCTCTCCTCTGGTGTGTCAAACATCTTATCCTCCTTCCTATGAAACCATCTTTTAAAGATCAGTCCTCTGGCAAAAAGGTGTAGATCCTTTACCGCTGTAAAGGTATCAAAATGAATGGAGGGTGCAAACGTCAACCCCCTTGATAGTACCCCAATATCAGTAAATGTCAAATGATGAGTAGATAAATTAATTACCTTCATTTTTGAATTATCAGGCATTTGGGTGGACGTTGGATTACGCCAACCTTCTCCTCTTTGTCTGTTGGGGGGATCATAACCATATGTTTGCATGCGCCGTTCTGCAGTGTCATACTTTTTAAGGATGACTGATATCAACTCATCTATGTTCCAATTCATCCTTACTCTCCAAGAATTTGTGCTCACACACAACTTCTTCACTTTCAATGGATTCTTCTACCTACAGCTCCAGGGCACGGCAATGGGGGCAGCTTGTGCACCCTCATACGCCAACTTGTTCCTGGGGCTGTGGGAGAGGGATCTATTTCTGTCTGACCGGATATCATCAATGAACAAGGTGATCCTTTGGACCAGGTTCATTGATGATATCTTTATCATCTGGCATGGCACTAAAGAAGAGTTTGCTCTCTTCATGACAGAACTAAACGTCAATGATCTCAACATCCGATTAACTTGGAAGACCAGTGAAGTGGTCATTGATTTTCTGGATGTACTCATTCGACGTGACAATGACGGTCACATCCAGACAGACATACATAGAAAGGACACGTCAGTCAATTCATATTTACATGCTTCATCCTCGCATCCAAGTCATATGATTCGTGCTATCCCTACTGGGCAGTTTCTGAGGATTAAGAGATTATGTTCATCTGAGGATGACTTTGAAAAACAGGCAACTAATCTCAAACAACGCTTCCTTAACAGGGGTTATAATAGAAGATGCATTAACAGGGCATATGAGAGGGCACGGAGGTCAACACGGGCCCAACTCCTTCACCCTGTAATCAAGAGAAGCACGGATCCAAAAATCAGGAATGTTACCACCTATCATGATAGATGGGGGCAGATGAGGAAATACCTGTCCAAACATTGCCCAATATTGCAGACAGATACGATTCTTTCGGAAATTTTACCTAAAAAACCTGGAGTAGCGTCGAGACGGGCAAGGAACCTTCGTGACACCCTTGTCCATAGCTACCACCAACCCCAAGCTATTAAACCAATTTTTGGAGCGTCCAAACCGAAATGGGGCTGTCGTCCATGTGGACGATGTATAGCCTGTCCGAATGTGGCTAATAGTGATGACTTTGTGGATTCAACTGGCCAAACGACATACAAAATCACTTGGCCAATTAACTGCAACACTAAGGGAGTGATTTACTACGCATGGTGTCCCTGCCCAAAGATCTACATTGGTCTCACCACAAGAGAACTTAAAATCAGAACGAGGGAGCATGTAAACAGTATTGAGGCAGCAAGGGGCAGTGCCCCGGAAAGTATAGAGTCATTGAAAACTCTTCCAAGACATTTTCTCATTTATCATGGATGTGCATCCAAAGACTTTAAAGTTAAAGGTATAGACCATGTAAAAATTGATCTAAGAGGTGGCTCGTTAATGAAAAAACTGTTAAAATTGGAATCCAGATGGATCTGGAAACTAAAGACAGTACAGCCTAATAGTCTAAATGAAAATTTGGGATTTGCAGCGTTTTTATAGGGGTGTCAGGATCTTTCGGGGCTGATGCCAGACAGTGTGGACCGTGATATGGGTAAGGTGCTCTAATTTAGAGCTATCTTTATAATAGGCTTCTCTTGCCTTTCTTCTTGTTGTTACCCTACATTATACACCCATCAGATTACTTACCTACGGATGTATTTGGTTGCTATATTTGCATCCTTTTGCATCTGGTCTTTACCTTGTTATTTCCTTGTGATTCATATAGAATATTTTGGACACAAGGTATTATATAACATCACAGTCCTATTCTTCTAATATTGATATAGTACCATCTATGTACATTCTGCGCATTATATCTGCGCACATCACTCTCTGGTATTCACTCACACTGTGGCAATCATCTCTAAATTTTAATGTGTCTTCTGTTATTTTTTGTATATTTGTTTCAATAAAATTTTGACTTTCTAATTAATTCTCGGTGTGTCACACTCCAGCTGTTAGGTCATTATAGCATTGGTAATGCTCTGTCCGTGCATTCTGCTCTAGGAGGAACCCCTGACAGTCCATATATGGATAGTGACGCCAGGGGCTCCTCCAGCAGCGGAATCACCAGCCAGAGCGTTGCCGACACTCTGGCCGGGGATTCGGCTTCAGCAGGAACCCCTGATGTCACTGATTGAATGCCACTGATTGTGCCATTCAAAAAGAGAGATTGAGGGGTGCCCCACTTTTTTTTTTAATCCGGTTTATTTATAAGATTCAGATGTAAACAAACAGGCTAAGTTGCCAAACAATCCAACATGGATAACCAAACATTATACATCTCAACAGTTCAGACATAGTTTCACAGAGTATAGGCAAGGAATAAACATAATATAATAGCAATATGTATCTGCACAGTCGCTCAGTCAGTAGCGTCAGAGATAGCACACCAGGAGGTCCAAATCTTGTCACATTTTTTAGGACATTTACGGTGCTGGTACAGTACTTTCTCATAGGGTAGTATACCATTTACCAGAGACTTACACTGGATCAGAGTAGGGACTACTGTCGCCATCCACCTCAACGCAATGGCCTTCCGGGCCATAAACAGAGCCTCACAGAGGAAAAATATTTAATGGTGTGAATAGGAGTCATCATTAGTCAGACCAAAGAGGGAAAATAGCGGGTCTTGAGAAACAGGGGCCCCCATTACCCTAGAAAGATATAGCAGTACCTCACCCCAAAAGGATGCAATATATGGACATGTCCAGATCATATGCAAAAAAATCAGCGACCTCCTGGTGACATCTCAGACATTCAGTAGACGGGATTACTCCCATTCTGTGCAGACGAGTCGTGTTAAATAAGCACGTTGAGTGATATATAACTGCGTGAGCCTATTATTAGCTGCCGGTGAGACCAGAAGGTGAGAAGATAACATATTCTCCAAATCGTCATCGGAGATGAGGGGAAGAACCACCATCCATCCTGCTTTAGCAGACGGAATACGTTTAGAGCATGTTTTTTGCACCAGGGATGTATAAAGACAGGACATTCGCCCAAGTCTACCTCCATCAGAAAACATAAATGATCTCAAGTGTTTGCAAAGCATGTTGAAGATATCCTGGAATTGCATAGTGCAGGCGTGTCGGAGCTGAAGATACCAGATACCTGTATAAGGACCGAGGGGAAATCTCATACTTGCTTTGCAATTGCTCAAAAGTCAATCATAAATTGCCATCTAGCAAATGTTTGATGTGGGTGACGCCAAGGACCTCCCAGAATTCAGCACCTTTAAGCTGATGCAACTCTCGGAGCATGGGGTTATGCCATAAGGGCCAAGACACAAGGGGTCCCGTAATATCATACAATTTATTAAGTGTGGTCCACACCTGTTTTTCCACTGGATGTAGTGGAGTTAGTATGAGCCCTGGTGTTGGAGCTCCCCCCTCACGATATACAAGCAGGTCCCACATGCCCAACCCTCCCCCGAGGGGTGCCCCACTTTGATAGAATCACAGGGAATTCCTGTGACGCTATTGAGGTCCAAACTTTGAAGGCCCCCTAGGGCTATCTGACCATATTGCCTGATTTTAGGGCATACTTAACCCTTTCAGAAATAGGCTAGTTTTAGTTTTTTTTTGTTTTTTCATCCCGTTACTACAGCTATAACTTTTTTATTTGTCCATGGACAAAGACAATGACGTATGAAGGCTTGTTTTTATGGGACAAATTGTATTTTTTAATGCCACCATTTAATGTTCCATATAATGTACTGAGAAACGTTTAAAAATTATTTTGTTGCGTGGAATAGAAAAATAACAGCAATTCCTAAATTTTTTTTTTAGGTTTTGTTTTTACAGCATCCAGTGGGCGATAAAAATGACATGTTAACTTTATTTGGCGGGTCAATACGATTTCAGCTATACCAAGTTTATTCAGTTTTTTTTTATGTTTAACTACTTTTACAAAATTAAAACTATTTGTTGATATTGCCATATTCTGAGAGATATAACTTTTTTATTTTTAGAGCTGTGTGAGTGTCACACCTGTGGATTATGTGGACCCACTAGGCCACTCCGCCGCAGCGGAGAAGCAGATGGCCAAATAACAGTCAATAACAGTCTCTCGGACAAGAGTACCTCGGGAGATGATCTGGCAGATACTCAAAGTAGCAGACACGTGGCTCAGATGATGCTTGGCGTGGCAGATGACACCGGACGTGGCAGACGACACCAGACGTGGCAGATGAGGCACACACGACTCCAACAATAGGCTTAGGCTCAGGAACAAACACAGCAACAGGAAACAGGATACGGGAAGCAGGATACGGGAACACTGAGAGCAGGATACAACTAACGGAAGATTTGCATAGAAGAACACAGGAATACAAACAATGTTCCGGCAAGGAGGGAAAGGGCAGGGTCCTTTAAATAGTCGAGGGTGCAAAGGGATTGGCTAGGGAACGTTTTCTTTGGTGCGTGCGCTGGCCCTTTAAGGCCGGGACAGTGGGGACCTGCAGCCGTGTGTTATACCGTCTCCTGGAGGAGAGACGCCGGCAGGAAGAGTGTGTTCTGCGGTCGCGGCTGCCAGGGGTAAGTAGGTTGTGCTGGCGTTCTGTGACCGCGGGCACAACAGTGAGAACTTGTTTTTTCCTGAACCAGCTGCAGTTTTTATTTCTAACATAGGATTTTTTTTATCACTTTTTTAACATTATTTTTCATCGAGCGGGATAAATAACATTTTAAGTTAATAGTGCGGATCCTTATAGTCGCAGAAATAAATGTTTATTGTTATTGTGTACATCATATTATTATGAAAATAAGAAAAGGGGTTGGAAATTTTAATATTTTTTGGGGATATTGTTCAAAACTTTATTCAATTTATTTTATAATTTTATTTTAGGACCACTGGGAGACTTAAGCATGCGATCTCTTAATCGCTGGTAAAATACCCTGCAATATTTATTATTGTGCTGTTAACAATCTCCTATTTACCCCTGCCTCTGTTAGGCTGGGTTCACACAGAGTTTTTTGCAGGTGGAAAATCTGTCTCAAAATTCCGGTTGGAATTTTGAGGCAGATTTTGCTCTGCCTGCACGCCGATTTGACTGCGTTTTTCGCTGCGTTTTTTTGCCCGCAGCCATTGAGCGCCTTGAGCAAAAAACACAGCGAAATACGCTTTCTCTGCCTCCCATTGATGTCATTGGGAGGTCAGAGACGTAATGACCGAAGATAAGGCATGTCGCTTTTTCCCACGAGACGGTTTTTCCGCTCATGGGAAAAAACCGCCTCCCCCTCCCATTGAAATCAATGGAAGGCATTTTTGGATGTTTTTTTACGCCGTTTCCGACGCCGTTTCCGTGTCATAAAACGTGTCAAAAAAAACTCCATGTGAACTGGCCCTTAAATGCCTCTTGTTTGAACTATTAACTAGTTTGCTACTATGTAATGTCCGATCTTGTCTGTACATGTATTCTCTGAATTTTAAAGTGCTGTGGAATATGTTGGCGCTATATAAATACAGAGTATTAGTATTATTATGATTATTATTATTATTATTTTAAAAAATTATTTTTACTATAAATAATTTTTATTAAATAGAAGCTACTCGGCTGTTTCCTTAACTCCCAAAGAACATAATGGAGAGAGTTGCGTGCATGCGTAACCACCTCTTCACATAGCCCCCGTCTGGAATCGGTGGCCAGTGGCCGCCTCACCAGGCCGAATGATGGTTGGATGACACCTGTTCTTGATATAGGTCTGGTTCCTGGGATATGCCATAAATGGAAATAACCCTTTAAAGGAATTGTCTGCATTCGGTCAGCCTGTTTGCATATGCCCTATCAAGGAAGCGATGGGTAGCTGAGAGCTTTATCCCACGAGGCTTCCAGAGTTGGTGGACTGCAGTGAAGTCCAATGTAAAGAACAGAGGAAACAGATATCTATTGATTCCAGTTGTAATCCAGAAAAGATGAATGTGGACAATGCAGTCCTACTACTGTAAAAGGAATAAGAGACCTCCCACAAGACCAAACCATGATCCAACCTCTCAGTACAACTCTTATTATTTCACCAGGCTGATCAGGATTTCATATTTATTTCATTCGGGACAGGAAATAAGCAGCTGCAGTGGCGGATTATAATATGGGCAGTTTGGGCGGCCGTTACCTATTAATTGATTCAATAGATAACAGCCGGTAATACCTACCCTCCTCAATTTCCGGGCTCAGAACGTAGTGTGTGGCGCCATATACATTATCCTGACGCTTAACGGGCATGTTCCCTGCTCCTCCACATTGTTTGATTGCTGTGGACCCCACTGCAGGGACCACACGAATTGCAAGAACGGGGGTTCCAAACTCCCTTTTCCTCTTTTCTGCACACCCTGTAGTGGATATGACATAAATGGCTTGGTAATACTTCTGTAAATATTCTCTCTAGATGCAGTCACATCAGTTCACATTAAAAGTCTGCCTATTCACATTGTAGGCACACACAATGAACCCGGACCAACCTGAACCCAATTCCATATTTAAAAGGGATTTCTGATCAAGACAACCTATTTTTATAATGAAGCTGTTTTAGCACACAGCTGATTTTCCCAGAGAAGTAGCAGCTGACTACAGATTTGACTACTTTTTTTTTTATACTTAAAAAATAATACTACATACTAGCCATTCAAATGAATAGTCGACCATTTTACATTTAATGGGTGGCTGGGCAAAGCGAGAGCAGCTCTTTGTTAAAGGTTCTTGCTAGTAGAGCTATGACATTCATATGCCATAACAGGATATAAGGACATGGGGTTGTCTAATTGAGACAAGCCTTTTAAAAGAAAATCCCACATAAAATGGATTATTCAGATGGATTTGTTGATTATTTTTTAATTTCTGGTTTACCTCTTCGTTAATGGGATCCACTCGCTACCACATAGCAAGGAAACTGACTAACAAGCAACCACCCTATTTTTCTTGTATGTAAAGTTGTCATAGTCCCACAAGTAATATGCTATTGTTTATGGGGGGGGGATTAATTAACAGTTTTATGCCTCCTATGTGGCGCACTCCACGTTTGTGCAATAATTTGCAACTTTTTGCCATTTTACTTTTCTCTTGCCACTTTTTAAAAGTGGCGCAATAGATGGGCGGGATTCTAATGGAAGAAGGTGGCCACCCACGGAACTATCTGATTTACTATAATTTATGCCAGAAATGGGAAAATAATAGCGCAAAGACTCCAGTAAGCTGAGAAATGGGGAGATGCTTGGCTGGATCCCTACACTGGAGAGCTGGGGGTCACAGGTAATTTTTTTTCCCGAGTAACAAAATAAAAGCTAAGTCAAGGAAAGAAAGTCAGCAGTTAACATCAACTCTTTGACTTCAGAAAATCAGATATTGGGAGTTAAAAATTTCGGCATTTTTTTTTCTGCACGATCATTTAAAGAGGATCTGTCACCATATTTCACAATACAAACTGCATATATTATTAAATAGATCTCTTAGACCTGATGAGACTGGTGTACTTACTTTGAAAATCTATGCCAAAATGGCTATAAAATGTTTTCCAAAGTTTTCCTGCCTGAGACCATTTTATGAGACCAGGTATATGCATTATGTAACCTCAATCTCCTTCCACCTAGTGCTGACAAGTCCCTATCAGTGTCCCTACTCCCCCGCACCATTTCCATTTTAATGGGTGGTAAGAACTTGAACGGGGATGTAGTCTCCACGAGTGCAGCAATTTTAGCAAACAAGCGTAAAATGTACTGAAATCATGAAATTGGGATGAGGGCACCAAGGCTTCCTGTTACGGGTGGTTAGGAGTGTGGTGGTGCCAAGCAACACCTGATAGGGAACTCATTTTTAACCTTTGTTATGTGGGCCCTCATCCTCTATGGATACACTGCTGAGTGCTATGTTATATTACATATCCCCTACCACAGCCATTGCTGAAAAAAATGTGTGACCATCCAAAGGTTCTCCCATGATGTCAGTTCATTGCTGGTGGTTTCAGCTCTTAGACTTGTAGCAATCAGCTGAAACCACTGGCTCAGCATATGGAGAAGATGATGGAACAACCCCTTTAAGTCAGGAAATACTTTTTACAATATTAACATTAACAGTTGATGCTAACTTTTGCTGATTGAGAATTTAACATATTCTGTTAATGGCTAGAATTAATAAATTGTCTGGGATTTTCAGTCCTTTTCCATCTCTTGCGCTGCTGACCCCATGAAGCCATACAATGTGAACAACAGCCTCCCAGATGCAGTTTTCTGAAAGAGAAAATAATATGCAAATTTGGAGAAAACAAACAATTACATATGCACAAAACACTGCACAGCCTTCTCTATTCTCACCATAACTAAAAACCCCGACCACCACTCATCAAGTCCATTCAATTCTGGCATCAAATGTTAATAGGCTTCTTATCTGGAAGAAGAAAAAAAAAAAATAATCCTATTTATTGTCAAAACCATTATCATACTGTATACAAAATCAATATGAATAGAGTCATTTATTAAAAGAGAGAATAAATTGAAGCAGCAGTGGAAACAATAAACTGTAAGATTACTTTTGTACCGCTAAATATAACATTCCTCCTCCTTCTATCCGAGGGATAAATCAATATTGATTTAATGGATTTAATTGACCTTTACTTGATAAACTTACAATAGCCAGAAGGAAGTGCTTATGGGTTTTATTTTTAAGCGAGACGGATATATTTTATATCATTATATACTGTATGCAAACTTAATAGGTACAAAAGTATAATACTGACACCTGCTGGTTACTGTGGGAAGATTCAATGTCGGAAACTACTTTAAAAAGACAGTAAATGTGTGGATTTATGTTTGCAGGGACAGAGAATATAAAAATAAAAAGTTTATATGTTTCTAAATAAAAAAGAGAATTCTTGTCATGCATCAAATATTTTATTGCCTTGTCCTGGATCAAAAATCATCCCTGAGCAGAAAATGAGCAGTACTAGGTGGTTTAAAATTTCAAGTGTTCTAAATATTTCACACTATAAAAAAAAAGTAATGTAACCTCCAACACTTTGACAACTTAGGCTGGATTCACACGAGAGTTTCGCATCTCGCAAAAATGTCCATTTTTCACTTCCAAGGTGCATCCGTGCTCTGCGCTGCGGGACACGATACCACGCATCCCCCATAGACTAGAGTCAATGGAGGGATGCGTGAAATGTGAAAAAATAAGACATTTCCTATTTTCTTACGGACCCTTCACTCGGTCTGTTAAAACAACTGCCACATTGAATTATATAGGCCCGTGTGACGGCCGTTGTTTTAATACGTTCATGTGAATAAGGCCTTAGAGGCCTTTACACCTCTTGAATCTTGACATAATACTCTTTACTAAACACGCTGATCTGTTTCTTTAATTGAAACTGTCCTTTTTTTGTCAATTTCCAGCAAATATATTATGTTATAGGCTCCAAATATGTACAGTATCTGTTTCTTCAACATTCATTACCTTTAACTTGGATTAACCTTTATTTACTATAAGGGGCATACATAGAAGAGATGGTACCCCATAGAAAAAATCTTTCCCTTCCACTTTTCTGATAATGGTTTAGGCCATCACCACTTTTATATATTAAGATAAGAGGGCAGAGCCATTATTTGGCCTTTCTATACTTTAAAGGGGTTGTCTCATCATAGATAACCTCTTTCATATGAGAGCCGGTGCAGTGATCAGCTGATCGCCACTGGTCCGGCTCTTGACAGCCCAGGCAAACAGCTGATTTTACCAGGAAAAGACGTTGCTAGCCAGACATTCCTACTGTGGAGAAGAAACTTGTAGCGTCCATGGCAGCGGGCCGTCCAGTTTACTTACCCCCCGACGCCCGCAGCCATGGATCTGTGAGCGCTGGTCCCCATCTCCTTCCTAGGAGACGCCAGCGCTCATTTCCGCACCGGTCTGCTGTGTCCCATAGGGTGCGCACGCGCGCGCTCGTACCCGCTCTTAAAGGGCCAGCGCTCGCACCTGAAAGCAATCATCATCATCATCATCAACTCACATGATTTTCTGGACTATAAGAAGGCCTCTGCCCTTCTGGACCTTGCTGAGCATTGTTTGTCATATCCTAGTTTGTCTAAGCAAATGGTCTCCTAGATTTTTCCAGTTCCAGTGTTCCCTGTTCCTATATCCTGTATCCCGTGCTATCCTGGTCAAGTGCCGTGCTGAGCTGTAGTCGTGCTGTGCTGTATCTACGCCTGTCCTGCTGCTCCACGCCTGACGTCTACCCGCTGCCTAGTCCCAGCCGAGCCTGCCTTGCTACTGTCCGAGCTGCCACAGGTACCCTATACGAACTGTGCCCTGCTGGCCAGCTGCCATACGGCCAAGGCGGTACGGCCCAGTGGGTCCACGAACCCAACGTGACAAAACTCTATGTGAACATAGCCTGACCCATACTGTACTCATATGTGGTTATATATGACACGTTATGTTATGTATCACATACATAAAAGGCCTGTTTCAACATAGTCTATTAACCAGCAAACAAATAAGAGAAAACTAGGGCACTACTAAATAATCACCTACTACACAGAGGTGAAAAGATAAAAATCCCGCAGAGAACAATAAATAACAAAAAGCAAAAATGAAGGGTACCGAAATGTGGTTTTCACTGTCTCCTAATTACATTTTATTACATAATACATTATATCTAAATGGAATTTTAAATGAACACAAGAACTACTAAAAACTATTAAAAAAAAAAACATTCAAATATTTTATGTAAATTATGATGTCTATGATAAGGTATCACCTGTTATCTGTAGAAACAGAGGAGTCAAGATGGACACCCCTTCTATCAGCATGGGACAGGCATGCAGAACAATTTGTCTGTTTGTTTAAGGCAGGATATGGTTTGGGTCTGAGCCGTGCCAAACACAATGACAGCCATGACATCTGTCACTTTCTCCGCAGTTGCTCCTTAGCAACAAACTGCCAGCAATAGTGAATGATAAAAAAGTGACATATTCTACTCTGTTTCTAAGGAGCAGTTGAGGAGAAATTCTAAGTGAGAAGGAACCCATGATTTAAGATCCTCATCTGTAGCACTAGTTATCATCTCCCGAAATGTGTATAAAACATTATTCTGTTTTTAAGGTCTCCTGAGAAGGGATCCATGGAAACAGACAACCAAGAAGCGACCCGGCTTCAGCCCAAACCATTTTTGTCATCAATGCTTATCATGGCAGAAAACAGCTCAAGGGGAAAATAAATGTTTCATAGGTATCTAGTATTTTTCCTGCACTTGTCACACACATATTTAGTGGCCGTTTGAATAAAATGTAGAATCAGAAAAACCTTCATAAAGGACTTGGGTGTTGTATTTCTTCAGTTATATGAAACAAAATTGCAAAGACAAAAAGTTCTTGAAATATGTCAAAAAGATAGAATAAGTCAAGAAGATAGAAAAAAAGTTTTGTGAAGACAATATAATAGTAAGTAACTGAGGGAGTTTCATATCTAATAAGTATACATTTATTATAACCCAAAATACATCTTATTTACATAAAAATAATAAAAAATAGTTCAAGATGTTAAAATAAAATAGATCAAATATTTACCTTTAGAATTCGTTTCTTTGCCAACACTGTTCAGGTGCCATGGCGCATTTGTTTACATGCCACATGAGCAGGCCTTCCAATCACAGCCAGCTATAGCGACATGTTGATCATGGTGACGCCCCTATAGTAGGCCGTGACTGACCTGTCCACTCAAGTCTCGTTTCAGCCCTGTGAGTGACACATGATCTGGAGCGCCACCGCCTGGGCTCCAGGGTGATACATTTTGCCGACACAAATACACTGTAGCAAACTTTCAGGACAGGAGAGAGATTTGTGATGCTGATGTGTTTTGGTCACAGAGGATTGCTTAAACTGGATACAATTGTATCAAACTGTCGGATGTTAGAAAAATGCTTCCATTCACTGATGATCTTGAAATGGTAAGACAAAATATATTAGAAAGTTGCAAAACTTTTCATCATACAGTGATAAAACTTAAAGGGGCTGTCTTATGGTCCTGTGTCCTATAGTCTGAAAAATATGGTATTTATTAGAACGGTCCATCAACAATAAGCAGATGACAATATGTGTCCCGCTGATGGAGGAATATGTCGGAGAACCATGCATTGAGTGCTAAATTGTATCGTCACCGCAGGGGAAATGAAGCATTACACAGTTCCCATTTAAATCAATGGTCTGTCCATTTAATGCATGGACGTGAAGGCTCCTCCACAGTGAAAGGCATTCTTTATAGCTGCTCTTCACTCTGGCTAATAGATGAGAGTCCTGAATGGCAGACAGCCCCCCCCCCCCCCATTCACTTAGAGATCCCTTAGGCCCTGTTCACACTGAGTTTTTTGCAGGAGGAAAATTCCTCCTGTAAAAACTGACCCTGGAGGTTTTCATGTTTGATGTGGTTTTTGACGTGGTTTTTGACGTGGTTTTTGACGTGGTTTTTGAGGCGGTTTTTCAGGCTGTTTTTGCCGAGGTTTTCACACGCATGAGGCTGGGTTCACACAACCATAATGTACGGAACGTATTTCGGCCGGAAGACACGGACCGAAGACAGTGCAGGGAGCCGGGCTCCTAGCATCATAGTGATGTACGACGCTAGGAGTCCCTGCCTCTGCGTGGAACTACTGTCCCGTACTGTAATCATGATTACAGTACGGGACAGTTGTCCTGCAGCGAGGCAGGGACTCCTAGCGTCGTACATCACTATGATGCTAGGAGCCCGGCTCCCTGCACTGTCTTCGGTCCGGGTCTTCCGGCTGAAATACGTTCCGTACATTACGGACGTCACATGGTCGTGTGAACCCAGCCTGACATCCTTCTGTCAACGGATCTGTCACCATTGAAATGAATGGTGATGCAAACGGAACTTACTTCACACTTGCCTTTCCGTTGAGGGGTTCCCCTGACTGAAAGCACCGACGGAACCCCTCAGCAGAAACCACGCTGATGTGAACAGGCCCACATTAAAAAAAACATTGTTTTCTGTTTGCATCATCATTGACTTCAATGCTGATGGATCCGTTGCTAATGGGATTCCCTACACTGCGGTATTGGTTCAGTCGAAACGACAGAACCCTTTGCACAACGGGGACAAACAGAAACCATTAGCAACGGATCTGTCACCATTTCACACTTGCCTTTCCGTTGAGGGGTTCCCCTGACTGAAAGCACCGACGGAACCCCTCAGCGGAAACCACGCTGATGTGAACAGGCCCACATTAAAAAAAAAAAAGTATACTTACTTCTTGAATCAATTTCCCAACATCAATGTCCATTCGGTGGTACACCTCTGCTGTCGTCATTTCTGTTCCTGAAATGTTAAAAAAAAATAAAAAAGAGATGACATACATGAACAACTGCATAACAAAATTAAAAAATTAAAAATAAAAAAATCTAAAAAAAAATCTAAAAAAAAAATTAAAAAAAAATAAAAAAAAAAATCTAAAAAAAAAAATGCACAGCTCCATACATGTATAGCATGTATGGAACATAGGAGAAATTGCACTTACTTGTATTCGATTTGGATGCAGGACTTCGGTTTTCTGTATCCCTGAGTTCTGTCCACGATGTTTTTCAGGCTCCACGAGCAGACAGGAAATGACAGCCCCTTGCTGGGCTGGACTAGCAGCAGGAGACGACTCCTGCAAGAAACTCCTCCAAAACACTCGGCAATATACTCGTCAGAAAACACCTCACTAGTTTGAGGTGTTTTTTGACGTGTCCCCATTGCTTTCAATGCGGTTTTGGACGCGGAAACCGCATCAAGAAGGGTCATGTCCCTTCTTTTTGCCGCGAGGCGTTTTTTTTACTCGCAGTAAAAAAACGCCTCCGTCTCCCATTGAAATCAATGGGAGTCATTTTGGGTCGTTTTTGGCGCGTTTTCCGACGCGTTTTCCGCGTCAAAAAACGTGTCAAAAAACTCCGTGTGAACAGGGCCTAATAAGATATTTGAAAATGTTATTTCTAACTAATTGAATTGTATACAAGCTTTAGATTTCTCTTCAAATATTTATTGTCACAACTTTCAATAATTATCTATTTTGAATGATTTTTTTATGTGAATATTATGCGGATTATAGCAAAACCTGTGCATATATCTTCGATACATAGTCTTTGTGGCTATGCGTAGCTTTATAGGAAGGATCCATCAATACCTCCAGGTTTCATTGATTAGTGGTGTAGACCAGACACCCATCAATAATTCAACAGTCTAGACGAGAGAGTCTACATAGTGTTTAGAGCTCCGTCAGCAGTAACATTACAGTAATATAGCACTTATTAGAAAACATAAGTCCATTCTGCCTTACATGGACCTGACCAATGTTAAAGTTTAGCGACAAGAAATGCAAGTGGAGAAAAAACAATGCAGGAAAATTACAATGAAATCTAGAATTGTGGTAGTTGACTATTTCATGCTTTGAAAACTGTGTAAGTAAAATTTGCACTACATAAACTTTAATTAATCTTGTTAGGCCTCTTGCAGTTTTAATCTTGTTTAAAATCTATCTGTCACATTTAATGTTTAACATATCAATGAGATTCGGCAATTGAGGAATTATTAGATTAAGAGCTATAATGCTACAACCTGGTTCATTTAATTAACATTTCATGGTTTCAAGTCAAATAAATAGCAAGTTCTAGATATTTATGGCATCCCCAATGGAATATAATAGCAGAAAGTATTACCATAGTTTAATACCTTCTGATGAATGCAGATGTGCGCTTTATTTTATGACAAACCAATATATTTGCAGTTATTTATGAAATTAAAATATGGCAGGTTTTCTACTCGCCGTTTCTTTTATTCAAACCAGAATTTCAGATCTTTACCTAGGGGGAAATTCACTTTATAAACTAGAACACAAATTTAGGAAAATCTCCATAATAGTCAAAAAAGAATTTAAGCCTCGCAAATCACTATTCTCCAAAATTGACAGATAAACAAATTGTCTTATTAGTGCTACAAAGAACGGTGGAGAGCTCTGTCAGCGACACAAAAAAATACTAGTAAGAAATCTCACATGATTTTCTGGCCTAATGACTAAATGGGAGAGTGCTAAGAACACTGACTATAGTTCCATAATGCACATAACCAGTTACGGGCACCAGCATGGAGCCAGCTAATGCCACTCTACAGTATGAGAATCCATCTAAACAACCCCCAACATCCCCAGCTTCCTGGACCCCTGTGACATAGTGGAAGTGGTATGTTGGGGTTAACTGTAATCACACTTGAATTGTTAGGTTACATGACTGGAGCCAGTCCTTAAAGTATATCTATTGTTATAAAAAAAAAAAAATTACAAACTCTCCCGCAGCTATAGGTGAATTTTTTCGCTGCATGAGCTTACCTCCTTTAAGGCATTGCCAAGAGGGACAACCGATGTGGCTCGCGTAGTACGCCATGGAACATTTTTCCCTGTTAAGCCATGCCTCTAACCTGCCCATACATAGCTTCCCCCACACAGTATAATGCCCCCATAGCTGCCCTTATACAGTATAATGGCCCTATAGATGTCCCCATATCGTATAATGCCCCATAGCTGCCTCCATACAGTAAAATGCCCCCATTGCTGTCTTATACAGTATAATGTCCCCATCAATGCCTCCATACAGTATAATGCCCCCATAGAATATAATGCCCCCCAGCTGCCCCATACAATATAATTCCCCCTTAGCAGATGCCCCCATACAGTATAATGCCCCCTAAGCAGGTGGCCCATACAGTATAATGCCCTCTTAGCAGGTGCCCGAGGGCTGAGGTGCAGATACAGTTGAAACCGAGACATACCACGGGCTGCCCGGGACACTGCCTGGATTCCGGGACTGTCCTGCTGAATCCGGGACGGTTGGGAGGTATGCATGTGAACGTGGTCGTACAGAGAGACTACAGATAGGCAAAGGAGAACTGCAGGCTGTTTAATGGATATATTACAAAGTTTGATTCATTCAAATGTACTACTGATTTATCCCCAAAATATATATATATATATAACAATGGGTAAACTTTAAAACCTGCAAGAAGCAGAGGGAAGATACTTTTATTACACTGAATTTATGATATGTCATGGATCTACTATGCAATAATGGCAAACTGACAAAAAAAAGCTTTAGGCTGGGTTCACACGACCTATTTTCAGACGTAAACGAGGCGTATTATGCCTCGTTTTACGTCTGAAAATAGGGCTACAATACGTCGGCAAACATCTGCCCATTCATTTGAATGGGTTTGCCGACGTATTGTGCAGACGACCTGTCATTTACGCGTCGTCGTTTGACAGCTGTCAAACGACGACGCGTAAAAATACAGCCTCGTCAAAAGAAGTGCAGGACACTTCTTTCAGACGTAATTTGAGCCGTTCTTCATTGAACTCAATGAAGCACAGCTCAAAATTTACGGCTGTCAGAGAAGCCTCGCAAAATGCGAGGAGGAGCATTTACGTCTGAAACGAGGCAGCTGTTTTCTCCTGAAAACAGTCTGTCTTTTCAGACGTAAAAGCCTGCTACCGTGTGCACATACCCTTAGGGTATGTTCACACACACTAATTACGGACGTAATTAGGGCGTTTTTGCTCCGAATTTCGTCCGAAAAATGCGGCTTGAAAGCGTTGACAAACATCTGCCCATTGAAAGCAATGGGCTGACGTTTGTCTGTTCACACGAGGCGTATATTTACGCGCCGCTGTCAAATGACGGCGCGTAAATGGACGCCCGCGTCAAAGAAGTGACCTGTCACTTCTTGGGGCGTAATTGGAGCCGTTATTCATTGACTCCAATGAAAAGCAGCGCCAATTATGTCCGTAATGGACGCAGCATTCAAGCGCCTGCACATGCCGTTACGGCTGAAATTACGGGGATGTTTTCTCCTGAAAACATCCCCGTAATTTCAGCCGTTACGGACGCTGTCGTGTGAACATACCCTTATGTATGTGATATGAGCAGATTTAGTATGCTTTATTAATGTCTCTTAATATTCTCCATGTAATTCCGATCTGCATAGGACACTTAATGGCTTTCACACCTCCAAGAGATGTCTTTAGCACTGACATGATTTATCTCGACCAGACCATCAAGATCCTATCTGGCACGCCAGTCCCGAAGGTGAGTTCAATCGAAGTCTTACATCAATCCCTTCACAGTGTACATTAGTACTCTTTAATGCGCTGATATTTTTAGCACTGTCACTTCTATGACTTTGATCCCGTTGCTCTTTAAAAATGTAAGCAAAGCAGAAAAGAAAATGAAAGACAAGATGTGGGGACATCGTAGAAACGTGTGATATTATGGCTATAATAGATCACACAACAAGGTACAATGTCATCCTTTCCCCTGAACAGAAGATGATAAAAGTGTCTCTTTTTATGTTGGTGCTCTAAACGTATAACCTGAGTGGCACCAGAGCTGAAACTGGCGCGGCCATTTCCCTCTGTTTGATTTAACACATGCCATTTCAGCTTATACCTTTGCAATTACACATAGATTGATTTTTTTTAATACGTTATAAAGTAATATGGCTAATCAAATACAGAAGGAAAAAAGAATCATCTTTCTGATTTGCATCCCTATATTTTATTTGTATGGGAAATATGCACATATTTATCATGGCTTCCTTGCCAAGACGCCTGGCAGAGAGTTGGTTTAATTAAATCTCAGCGACCGCTTGGTATAAGGCTCTTTTTTTGCCTCAGCAGAAACAGATTTTGTGGGTATAATAAAGCTAAATATTGTTAAATGTTTATCTTTTTTTTTATGTCGTTCATAAAAAAGAAAATGTTAGTAATATTTATGTGCGGGATTATGAGCATTCATTGAGCCATTCTGAGTTACAATGTAAACTGCTTGGTGTTTTACTGTATATAGAATTGTGGAATAAAGACTTTAAAGCCACAACCTTGAATGCCAATTCATTAGGCCAAGGTTTTTATATTACTTGTATTATTAAAATCTCTTTTGTTTAAATAAGACCAATTGTAAACTGTAATTAATGGAGTCAATGATGTAATTATTCTAATGGCTGCGCATTTCACTGCATCGGATTGTAATTGTATTGTTCATTTTTGTCTTTAACACATAATGGAAATTAACTTGAGCTGCGCCAACTTTACCTATTTCTAAAGATGTGAACATAAAACTGATCTGGGTATATTATCAGGGTGTACAATAAGGCCTTGTTCACATGGCGCTAAAAAAAACCGACATGTAAACATGTAAAAAAAGATAGCGTTTTTGCAAAGCACTTTTTAACGTACAGGGGTTTTTGACGCGTTTTTTTTTACATGTTTTCGGCGCGTTTTTTTTAGGTGTTTTTTCAGTGCTTTTTATGCCCCAGGAATTGACCTGATGCTTCTTTTTTCACACGACACGGTTTTTTAAATACGCGTGCGTAAAAAAAAACGCGTCGTATGCACTACAATGCGTTTTTCCATTGATGTCAATGGGCAGCTTGAAGCATTATTTTATATTATCTTTCATTTCACAAAGTGATATCTCAGCTATATAGATTACTGCTGAAACCCAAATAAGACGAGAAACTACTTACTGTACATCCTCTGTCGCTCAACTACTCTTCTCATCATTCCTTGATTTTCATATTGTCTTGAAGAGGACGTGTCACCTGCCGAAGAAACTGCAATTGACATCTTAGCTAGTTTGCCGGCGCCTCACAGATTCTGATGCTTTTTATTATTTTTTTCTAGCCCCCACCGTTCCTGAGATATTGGGGCTGTTAGTTCTGGTGTCCAATATGCAAATGAAACCTTTGACTGTTAAGTAGGCGGTTACCCCATATCAAGTGAAAGGTGTTACCCGCCCACTTTCCAGTCAAAGGCCTTATTTGCGTATTGGGCACCAAAGTTAACGGCACCAATATCTCAGCAACGGTGGGGGCTAGAAGAAAAAAGAAAAAAGCGACAGAATCTGTGAGGTGCCTGCAATAAAGCTGAGATATCAGCTGAATTTTTATGGGCAGATGACAGGTTCTGTTTAACCCCTTCCCGCATTTTCACGTACAGTTATGTGATGGGAGCTGGTGTTTTCAGGCAATTCCATGTAACTGTACGTGAAGGAGATGGAGCTGGCTCAGGAGATGAGCCAGCGGCATAACCGCCGGGTGACAGCTGTATTTTACAGCTGGCACCCTGAGGTATCGGCCAGGACCAGAGCTAGCCTCCGATCCGACCAATTAAGCCCTCACATGCTGCGTTCAATAGCAATCGCAGCATGTGAGGAGTTTATAGCCACCGGCACCCCAGCAACGTGATCGATGGGTTGCCAATGGCTGCAAAGGCGATCGGAGGCCTAATACTTACCTCCGGGTCTGCAGCAACTAAATCCTCCTATGCCCCGTCAACGGCGGGGCCCAAAAGGCTTCCGATACCATCGGCAAGATGGCGCCGGCTCAGCTTCTGGCTCAGAAGCTGAGCCGGCGTCATCAGCAGTAGATGTCCGCTGTATGTTACAGCGGACATCCCACTGTAAAGGCAGGAACCGGAGCTAGCTCAGATTCCTGCCATTAACCCCTTCAATGCAGCGATCCAATGCGATCGCTGCATCAAAGTTGTTTGTATCAAATCGGCAGCCTGCCATGCGATGGCAAGGCTGGCGACTGCTACTATGGCAACAGGAGGCCTAACAATGGCTTCCTATCTGTCATTACGGAAGCCGATTAGCCCCGTCCAGAGGCGGAGCCTGATCGGCTTGCTGTCAGAGAACAACTGACAGTTCTAATACATTGCACTACATAGGTAGTGCAATGTATTAGAACATCAAACAAACAGTTGGACCTTCAAGTCCCCTAGTGGGACTAAAGAAAAGTGTAAAAAAAAAAGTGTAAAAAAAGTAAAAATAAAAGTTGTAAAAAATACAATAAAAGTTTCAAGTAATAACACAAAACACAATCGCCCTTTTTCCCTCATCAAGTTATTCATTATTGAAAAAAATTATAAATCCATACATATTTGGTATCGCTGCGATCGTAACGACCTGAACTATAAAAATATTATGTTATTTATTCCGCACAGTGAACGGCGTAAAAAAAAAAACTAAAAAATACTGACATAATTGCTGTTTTTTGGTCACTTTGTCTTCCAAAAATTTAAATAAAAAGTG
Source organism: Rhinoderma darwinii (assembly GCF_050947455.1). Lineage (NCBI taxonomy): Eukaryota > Metazoa > Chordata > Amphibia > Anura > Rhinodermatidae > Rhinoderma > Rhinoderma darwinii. The sequence continues at coordinate 61,789,924 of NC_134691.1, forward strand.
ATCAAAAAGTCGCATGAACCCAAAAATGGTACCTATAAAAACTATAACTCGTCTTGCAAAAAACAAGCCCTCATACAGCTCCTTCGACGAAAAAATTTAAAAGTTATGGCTCTCACAACTTGACGACAGAAAAAATCCATTCTCTTTACAAAAGTTATTTTATTGTTCAAAAAGTTGTAAAACATAAAAAAGTGCTATAAATTAGGTATCACCAGAATCGGACTGACCCGCAGAATAAAGTTAACATGTAATTTATGATGCGTGGTGAACGCTGTATAAAAAGAACTAAAAAAATATGCCAGAATTGCAGTTTTTTGGTCACCTCGCCTCCCAAAAAAAAAAAAGATAACAAGTGATCAAAAAGTCGCACGTACCCCAAAATGGTACCAATAAAAACTACAGCTCGTCCTGCAAAAAAACAGCCCACATACCACTATGTCTATGAAAAAATAAACTTAGTTAAGGCTCCAATAAGTCAGGAAAGAAAAAATATGCAGTTGTGCCGACCCGAGGTGAACATTTCTTCTGTTTCAAGTGGCTAAATATCAAAGCCCCAAAATTAGGGAACCAGGAAGGGAAGGGCCCAAACATATCTGCTTTAAGCGAGGGCGTCCGTATTATACCAGGTCAACACTTCCCAGCAAAATTCCCCAAACTGCAAAGATGCCGAGTGTGGCCAAAAAGGGGAATAAGTAAGGACCATTTATCAGTGCGACACCGGCCTATGCAGAAAGGATTGTGTCACAGCGTAACAAATATCTATGGATTATTTTATTGTTTTTTTTTACCCCATTATTATACCACCTGACTATGCCCCTTATATACTCCGCCCGGCTTACATGTACCCCCACATTATAAACGGAAACACCAGTAAGACTCCAAACAAAACTACTACCAAGCAAAATCCACGCTCCAAAAGCCAAATGGCGCTACCTCCCTTCTGAACCCTACAGTGTGCCCAAACAGCAGTTTAATTCCACATAAATGTCATCGCCATACCCGGAAGAACCCTTTTAACAATTTTTAGGGTGTGTGTCTCCAGTGGCACAAGCTGGGCACGACATATTTGCCACTGAAATAGCATATCTAGGGAAAAATATAAATTTTTACTTTGCACCTTCGGCAGCGCAATCATTCATGGAAAAGGCCTGTGGGGTGAAAACGCTCACTACACCCCTTAATAAATGCCTTGAGGGGTGCAGTTTCCAAAATGGGGTCACTTCTCAGCAGTTTCTTTTATTATTTCACCTCAGAGCCTCTGCAATTGTGATCCAATACTTTGGAAATTGCCAAATTAGGCCTTAATTTTACATGGTACTCTATCACTCCTGAGCCTGGTCGAATGTCCAGGCAAAAGATTAGGGCCATACGTAGGGTGTTTCTAAAACCGGAAAACACAGCATAATAATAAGAGAGCGGTCTTGTTATGGTGGCACAAGCTGGGCACCACATATTGGCATATCTATGAAAAAAATCCCATTTTCACTCTGCAACATCGAGTGCACACAAATTTCTGCCAATCACCTGTGGGGTTAATATGCTCACTATACCACTAGGTGAATACCTTGAAGGGTGTAGTTTCCAAAATGGGGTCACTTCTGGGGGGGATCCACTGTTTTTGTCCCACAGGGACTTTGCAAATGCAACATAGTGCCCAGAAACCAATCCAGCAAAATCTGTACTCCAAAAGCAAATGGCGCTACTTCTCTTCTGAGCCCTACTCTGTGCCCAAAAATAAGTTTATGACTACATTTGGGGTATTGCCTTAAACAGGAGAAGTTGCTTTACAAGTTTTGGGGTGCTTTTTTCATTTGTTTGTTGAGAAAATGAAAAGTTTTCAGCTAAAACTACGTTTTATTGAAGAAAAAGGATTTTTTTTATTTTCACTGCCCAATTCTAATCAAATCTATGAAACACCTGTGGGTTCAAAATGCTCACTACACCCCTAGATGAATTCCTCAAGGGTTGTAATTTCGTGAATTGAGTCACTTTTGGGGAGTTTCCACTGTACTGGTACCTTAGGAGCTCTGCAAATGTGACATGGTGTTAAGAAACCAATCCAGCAAAATCTGTGCTCCAAAAGACAAGTGGCGCTCCTTCCCTTCTGATCCTTTCCGTGTGCCCAAACAGCAGTTTATGACCACAAATGGGGTATTGCCGTACTCCAGAGAAGTTGCTTTACGAATGTTGGGGTTCTTTTATTCCTTTATTTGTTGAGAAAATGAAAAATTATTGGAAAAAAAGGATTTTTTTTTATCTTCACTGCCCAATTCTAATAAAATCTATGAAACCCCTGTGGGGTCAAAATGCTCACTACACCCCTAGATGGATTCTTCAAGGGGTGTAGTTTCCTAAATGGAGTCCCTTTTTTGTCGTTTTCACTGTTTTGGTCCCTTAGGGGCTTTGCAAATGCAACGTGGTCTCCGCAAACCACTCCTGCTAAATTTGAGCTCCAAGAGCCAAATGGCGCTCTTTCCCTGCTAAGCCCTGCCGTGTGTCCAAACAGCCGTTTATGACCACATGTGGGGTATTGTTTTACTCGGGAGAAATTGCTTTACAAATCTAGTGGTGCATTTTCTCCTTTAGTCCTTGTGGAAATTAGAAAAAATTAGCTAAAACTACATTTTCTTTGAAGGAATGTAGATTTTTCATTTTCACAGCCTACTTCCAAAAATTTCTGCAAAAAACCTGCGGGGTCAAAATGCTCACTATACCCCTAGATAATTTCCTCAAGGGGTATAGTTTCCAAAATGGGGTCACTGTTTTGGCACCGCAAGAGCCTTTCAAACCTGACATGGTGCCTAAAATATTTTCTAATAAAAAGGAGGCCCCAAAATCCTCTAGATGCTTCTGAGGCCTGTGCTTCAGTCAATAAGTGCACTAGGGCCACATGTGGGGGATTTATAAAAACTGCAGAATTAGGGCAATAGATATTGAGTTGTGTTCCTCTGGTAAAACTTTCTGTGTTACAAAAAAAATAGATGAAAAATTGATTTCTGCAAAAAAAAAAGAAATTTAAATTTCACCTCTACTTTGCCTTAATTCCTGTGAAACGTCTAAATGGTTAAGAAACTTTCTAAATGCTATTTTGAATACTTTGAGGGGTGAAGTTTTTAAAATGGGTTGACTTATCGGGGGTTTCTAATATATAAGCCCCTAAAATCCGCTTCACAACTGAACGGGCACCTGTAAAAATAGCCTTTTGAAATTTTCCGGAAAATGTGAGAAATTGCTTCTAAAGTTCTAAGCCCAGTAATGGCCTAGAAAAATAAAAGGATGTTCAAAAACAATGCCAATCTACAGTAGACATATGGGTGATGTTAATTAGCAACAATTTTGTGTGGTATTACTATCTCTCTTACAAGCAGATACATTTAAATTAAGACAAAAAATTTTTTGCAATTTTTCGCTAAATTTTGATGTTTTTCACAATTAAATACTTAATGTATCGAGCAAATTTTGCCAGTAACATAAAATCCAATGTGTCATGAGAAAACAATCTCAGAATCGCTTGGATAGGTAAAAGAAAACAGGCTGTGTCCTTAAGGGGTTAAAGGGGTTTTCCTACGTAATCAAGTGATGGCTGTCATGTCTATGGCCGCGGGTCGTCAGGTTTACTCACCTCCTGACGGCCGCAGCCATGGGTCTGCGAGTGCTGTCCCCAGTCTCCTCCTCAGGAGACGCCAGCGCTCACTTCCACTCACCTCGGCCGGGTCCCGTAGGGTGCGCTCGCACGCTCGTGCCCGCTCTTAAAGGGGCAGCACGCGCACAGACTTTAATGTGTAATCAGCCAATGAGTGCCCTGGACTATAAGAAGGGCCCAGACAATTGCTTCCATGCCTGAGCGTTGTTTGTTGTATCCTAGTTTGTCTAAGCAAATGGTCTCCTAGTGTTTCCAGTTCCTGTATCCTGCATCCCGTGCTATCCTGGTCAAGTGCCGTGCTGTGCTGTAGTCATGCTGTGCTGTATTCCACGCCTGTCCTGCTACACCACGCCCTGAACCACGTTGCTGAACCAACGCCAAGGAGACAGCTCCGTGGGCGAGTACGCCAACCACTTCCGCACCCTGGCAGAAGAACTGTTGTGGAACAATAAGGCCCTGGTGGCTAAATTCTGGTATGGACTGTCTCCTAAAATTAAGAATGAACTTGCCGCTGGAGACCTGCTTTCTACCCTAGATGACCTCATCCTTATGGCCGCCCGGATTGATAGAAGGCTTCGAGAACGGCTCCAAGAGGTTCGTTGGGAGGGAGCTCTTCCTAGTCTGGTCCCTACCTTGCAGCACCCCTGCTGTTCTCAGATTGCAATCCTTCTAAGGAGTCTGTGAGGATGGACCAATGTAAGCTATCTACCCAGGAGAGACAACGCAGACGCACTTCGGGACTGTCTTTATTGCGGCTTCGGAGGCCATCTTGTGCGTCTGTGTCCCAAAAATTCCCAAAGCCTAGGGTAGGTAAGAGAGACAACCTTGGGCAAAGAAGGACTCCCAACTAATTTGTCCATACCCGTGATCATAGTGTCCGGTGAGAAAACGCATCAGGTCTCTGCGTATCTGGACTCTGGATCCGCTGCTAATTTCATTTGTAGAGACCTGGTGGACCTTCCTCAATTACCCACTACCCCTCTGAAGAGACCGTTGTTGGTTGCATCGGTAAATGGACTACCTCTGCCAGACCCAGTTATAGCTGTGACCAAGCCGCTGAGGCTCCAAGTGGGAGCTCTCCACTCCGAACTTCTATCGTTCTATGTCCTATGCAAGGCCGTTAACCCCGTGCTGCTGGGCCTGCCTTAGCTCTGGCTACATGCCCCAGTCCTGGACTGAAATTCTGGAGAGGTCCTCCAGTGGGGTAACGAGTGTCACGGCCGTTGCCTGGTGCAGACTCATTCGGCTCAGCCTCCTCTGCCTCGGTCATTGGCAGGATTGCCTGGTCATTATGCTGCATTTTTGGACGTCTTCAGCAAAAGGGAGGCGGAGACACTGCCCACACACCGGGCATATGACTGTCCTATAGAGCTGATTCCTGGTGCATCCCTTCCCCGTCATAGGGTATATCGTCTCTCCTTGCCAGAGGCTCTGTCCATGTCCGCCTATGTTAAAGAGAACTTGGAGAGGGACTTCATAAGGAAGTCTTCCTCCCCGGCAGGAGCCGGGTTCTTCTTCGTCAGAAAGAAGGATGTCTCCCTGCGTCCTTGTATTGGCTACCAGGGTCTCAACCAGATCACGGTGAAAAATAAGTATCCATTGCCACTGATCTCAGAACTGTTCGATCGTATACGTGGTGTCAAGATTTTTTCCAAACTAGACCTGCGTGGGGCTTACAACCTCATCTGGATTCGCCGGGGTGACCAATGGAAGACTGCATTTAACACCCATGATGGACACTATGAATGTGTAGTAATGCCCTTCGGCCTGTGTAATGCTCCCGCGGTCTTCCAGGAGTTCGTTAATTACATTTTCCGTGACCTCCTCTATGTTTGTGTTGTGGTCTACTCTGATGACATCTTGATTTTTTCTCCAGATCCTATGACGCATCAGAGACATGTCCGTCAAGTTTTGCTGCATACAGTGCTTTCTGGGATTCGCCAATTTTTATAGACAGTTTATTCCAAACTTCTCCTCACTGACATCTCCTATCTCTAACCTTACTAAGAAGGGCATGAACGCCAAGGTGTGGACTCCTGAGGCAGAGTCCGCATTCAATAGCCTGGAGAGTGCCTTCACATCAGCCTATATCCTCCATCATCCAGATGTTTCTCTACAGTTCTCGTTGGAGGTAGACGCATCCTCTGTCGGTGCTGGTGCACTCCAGTTCCAGAGAGGTTCCAAGCGCAAGTCAATGGTATGTGGATATTTCTCTAAGCTCTTCTCTTCCGCAGAACGCAACTACTTGTTGAAAATTATTTGTGGGGTAGAAAATGAAAAAACAGCGATTACTCCATTGTTGTTTGCGCTTCGTTTTTACGGAATTCACTGTGCAATTAAAACATGTTAAAGAGGCTCTGTCACCAGATTTTGCAACCCCTATCTGCTATTGCAGCAGATAGGCGCTGCAATGTAGATTACAGTAACGTTTTTATTTTTAAAAAACGAGCATTTTTGGCCAAGTTATGACCATTTTTGTAGTTATGCAAATGAGGCTTGCAAAAGTCCAAGTGGGTGTGTTTAAAAGTAAAAGTCCAAGTGGGCGTGTATTAGGTGCGTACATCGGGGCGTTTTTAATACTTTTACTAGCTGGGCGCTCTTATGAGAAGTATCATCCACTTCTCTTCAGAACGCCCAGCTTCTGACAGTGCAGATCTGTGACGTCACTCCCAGGTCCTGCATCGTGACGGCCACATCGGCACCAGAGGCTACAGTTGATTCTGCAGCAGCATCAGCGTTTGCAGGTAAGATCGACTTACCTGCAAACGCTGATGCTGCTGCAGAATCAACTGTAGCCTCTGGTGCCGATGTGGCCGTCACGATGCAGGGCCTGTGAGTGACGTCACAGATCTGCACTGTCAGAAGCTGGGCGTTCTGAAGAGAAGAGGATGTTACTTCTCTTCAGAGCGCCCAGCTAGTAAAAGTATTAAAAACGCCCCGATGTACGCACAGAATACACGCCCACTTGGACTTTTACTTTTAAACACACCCACTTGGACTTTTGCAAGCCTCATTTGCATAACTACAAAAATGGTCATAACTTGACCAAAAATGCTCGTTTTTTAAAAATCAAAACGTTACTGTAATCTACATTGCAGCGCCTATCTGCTGCAATAGCAGATAGGGGTTGCAAAATCTGGTGACAGAGCCTCTTTAACTTTATTCTGTGGGTCAATATGATTACGGCGATACCAAATATATATTGTTTTTTCTATATTTTACCACTTTTACAAGTAAAAAATGAAATTTATTTTGTGTCGCCAAATTCTGAGAGCCATAACTTCTTTATTTTTCCTTCGATTAAGTAGCATGAGGGCTTATTTTTTGCGGGATAAGCTGTAGTTTTTAGTGATACCATTTTGGGTTACATGCAACGTTTTGATCACTATTTATTCCATTTTTTGTAGGAGATGAGGTGACCAAAAAATAGCGATTCTGGTGTTACAATTTTTTTTTGACGGCGTACACCGTGCGGCTTAAATAATGATATATTGTGATAGTTCAGACTTTTACGGATGCGTCGATACCAATTATATTATTATTTATTTTTTTATATTATTATTATTATGCTCTAGGGGGAAAATGGGAAAAGGGGGGTTTTTTTAACTTTTAATTAACTTTTTTTTTTTTTACATGAAAACTTTATTTGACTAATTTTTACTTTTTTTATTAGTCTCCCTAGGGGACTTCAACCAGCGATTGTTGAATCGCTTGCACGATATACTGTAATACTAATGTATTGCAGTATATCGTCTTTCTGACAGGCTTCTATTAAGCCAAATAGGTGCACAAAGATGGCGGACCTGGGGCCTTCATTAGGCCACCAGGCAGCATAGCAACCATCGCTACCCCGCGATTGCACTGTGGGGGTGCGATGAGCTGCTAGAGGGGGTCGCCCCATCTTTCTAACGATTTAAATGCCGCGGTCGCTATTGACTGCTGCATTTAATGGGTTAAACAAGCGGGATTGCGTTCGAGCGCGATCCCGCTCGTTACTGTGAAGTGTCGGCTGTTACATACAGCCGACACTCGCATCGTATGGAGCGGGTTCACTCCGCCAGCGCGCTCCATACTTCCCCTACCCGGCTATGATGTATGGATACGTCAAATGTCGGGAAGGGGTTATACAGGTTGTACAAGATTCAAAAACTATTCTGCCTTTTCTCCATAAACAGTGCTGTTCTTGTACATCGCCTTTTTTTGGGCATTGCAGTTATACCGTTTACAAGAATGGCGCTATTTCTATGAAGATTTCACCACCCATTCTCTAGACTATTAAATCGGATAGGGCGTCTAGGGTATAGAGTATAGGTTGGAGGTATAGGTTGAGTAGGGGCATTTCTTTATTTAGGCTGGGTGACCTGGTAGGGTTTAACAGGGTCAGTTTGTTTTCCCTATAGCATTTTTTGACCCACCCTCTTTTTTAAAGGACAACCTCCTTTTTTATCAGTAAAAGTCACATTTCATTGTGCATTTTTTTTTTTTTGATCAGTCGTTTTTTTCTGTGACTTTTATATTTCTATGAAGAATAGAACAAGCAGATACATTTTCCTGATCTGCTAAACCCCTTTGGGTGGATTCACATGCGGCAGATTTTGTTGGAAAAAATTTCTGTCAGGGTATGTGCACACACACTAATTACGTCCGTAATTGACGGACGTATTTCGGCCGCAAGTCCCGGACCGAACACAGTGCAGGGAGCCGGGCTCCTAGCATCATACTTATGTACGATGCTAGGAGTCTCTGCCTCGCTGCAGGACAACTGTCCCGTACTGTAATCATGTTTTCAGTACGTGACAGTGGTCCTGCAGCGAGGCAGGGACTCCTAGCATCGTACATAAGTATGATGCTAGGAGCCCGGCTCCCTGCACTGTGTTCGGTCCGGGACTTGCGGCCGAAATACGTCCGTCAATTACGGACGTATTTAGTGTGTGTGCACATACCCTAACTGAAAATCGGTTCCATTCATCTGAATGGAACTTGCAGAAATCCTGGTGCTCACTGCAGTAAAAATCCCTTTCAGATGAATGGAACTCATTTTCAGTCAAGAAATTTCTACAACCAAATCTGCCGCATGTGAATCCACTAAAGGATGAACAACTGCTAATGGCTGGATACATGGATGGGTAGTAAAGTAACTGACGTGGTAATATAAAGACATTGAACATCCAGCCTCCAGCTTTCCATGCTCATAAACCGCCTGGATAAATTGGAAATATTCAACAAAGCACAGTCACCCTATTTGGTCTTCATAAATGCTTGTGGCCTAGTTTCAGTAATTCAGATTTATTGTGCAGATAAACACAATGAAATATTTATACAACTATTCGACAAACAATACACTTACCAGCAAGGATAAATAATGCAGCGCGCTGCAATGTCTTATTAAATGTCCATACGCATGAAAGACTACAAGAGAGACCATTTAAAACTGCAACGTAACATTTGTGCGCATCTGAGTTCCCCGGTGGGTTGTTTAGCATGTTTTATATCCGCTCTGTTTGTAAGAATGAACTATACAGGCTTAAATATATTAATAATCTTTTGCTTTGCTGTGAGATGTATATTAGTTGATACATGTCAAAGTGTATAACCTTTGTGTCAGCACTCCTACTGTGACCCCAGAAGTTCTGCTTACTCCTGATTGTATGATAATGTATGTCACCTCACTAGAGGGCGCTACTGAATACATCCAGGGGTTATCTTCAAAAAGGTATCTGCAAGAAGTATTGGCTAGGCTGTATGCCCCCTGCAGGTGATTGCCCAGGGTCCTCCCACTAGTATCTGCAGGCAGGTCAGGTGTGACGTCACAAGAATGAGAAGTAGTAGCACAGCCAGACAAGGCAGGAGGGCAGGATCGGAAGGAAAGAAAGCAGTGATTTAGATGAAAACATACATGACAAAATAATCTACCTTGTGAACACCTGGTATATAGAGGAAACACAACCATTTATGACTATCGTGCTGAAATTTTTGTTTAAACAGCTGAAATATGTCAAGGAGATATAGGGTAGGACATGACATACGTGAAGAGAACACAACTCTTTCAGGTGGCCATACATGGCGCGATTATCGGTCTTGTCTCCAATGTTATATTTCTTTCTGCTTCTATCACTAGATATCAGATTCACTACAGTGAGACCATTGCATATCAACAGTCTGAATCAGGCTTGGGTGACACGCTTTTTCTTCTTGAGTAAATGGGGGTAAGCCAGTGTCACAAGCACCAGAACTTAAGGTGCCTAGAAAAATTAGATAATTGTCAGACAAACCTGGCGATTTCAGCGTGACCAGACAACCATTTAATGTGTATCACGGTGTCCCAACTCTTCCCCGAGGCCATATTTCATTATACCTGATCCATTGTTCCCACGGGAAATAAGCCGCAGCCGGACGTGTCTGGTAGCGGCTTATTCCCCTTTAGGGTATGTTCACACGCAGTGTTTTCAGGCATAATTCGGGCATTTTACGCCTCGAATTACGCCTGAAAAAATGCCCCTAATACGCCTCCAAACATCTGCCCATTGCTTTCAATGTAAATTACGATGTTCTGTTCCCACGAGCCTTTATTTTACGCGTCGCTGTCAAAAGACGGCGCGTAAAATGACGGCTCGTCAAAAGAAGTGCAGGTCACTTCTTGGGACGTTTTTGGAGCCGTTTTTCATAGACTCTATTGAAAACAGCTCCAAAAACGGCCTTAAAAAGCACAGCGAAAACGCAGCGTAAAACGCTGTGAAAAACATGAGTTGCTCAAAAAACTTCTCAAAATCAGGAGCTGTTTTCCCTTGAAAACAGCTCCGTATTTTCAGACGTATTTGGTCACTTTGTGTGAACATACCCTTAAGTACACATGCACCTCAGGCTGACCTGAGCATGCATGTGTATGGGGAGGTTGGGAGGAATAGCTGCCAGACGAGTGTACAACCGATAGCGATCTGAGGTGTACGGCCCCCTTTACTGTAGCATGTCATTACACGGACTGATTAACACAATCTTCTTACATAGGGTGTGGCCGGAGGGGAACGATCTTACTGTCCTCCAACATGCCAGTTTCTGTAGGGAGAAGCTGCCTAGCGATCTAGCACTAATATAAATGAGAGAGCACTCATAGGTTTCCAGATAACACGCTAATGTGAAATTTCATGTCATACTTTTCTACATTCATGCTCTATAGTGCAGTTCTTACATATATTCTCCGTGTATATACTGTAGGAAACCTATTGTATAAGTGTGTTTTCTATTATTTCCTGCTATAGAATAACACAACAAAGATACATAGGCCATAACTACCATCCGCTATTAAAGAGGCTCTGTCACCACATTATAAGTGCCCTATCTCCTACATAAGGAGATGGGCGCTGTAATGTAGGTGACAGTAATGCTTTTTATTTAAAAAAACGATCTATTTTCACAACGTTAGGAGCGATTTTGGTTTATGCTAATGAGCTTTCTTAATGCCCAAGTGGGCGTACTTTTACTTTCGACCAAGTGGGCGTTGTACAGAGGAGTGCATGATGCTGACCAATCGGCATCATGCACTCCTCTCCATTCATTTACACTGCACTAGTGATATAGTTATATCACTATGTGCAGCCTCATACACAAGCCCTAACATTACTGCAGTGTCCTGATAATGAATACACATGAAATCCAGACTGGACGTCATGTGTACTCAGAATCCTGACACTTCTGAATCTTTTTTGTGAGATTCCGGCAAGTGAAACCAAATCTCGTTTAGCTCCGTAATCTCGCGAGATTTCGTTTCACTTGCCGGAATCTCACAAGAAAGATTCAGAAGTGTCAGGATTCTGAGTACACATGACGTCCAGGCTGGATTTCATGTGTATTCATTATCAGGACACTAGTAATGTTAGGGTTTGTGTATGAGGCTGCACATAGTGATATAACTATATCGCTAGTGCAGTGTAAATGAATGGAGAGGAGTGCATGATGCCGATTGGTCAGCGTCATGCACTCCTCTGTACAACGCCCACTTGGTCGAAAGTAAAAGTACGCCCTCTTGGGCATTAAGAAAGCTCATTAGCATAAACCAAAATCGCTCCTAACGTTGTGAAAATAGATAGTTTTTTTTTTTATAAAAAGCATTACTGTCACCTACATTACAGCACCCATCTCCTTATATAGGAGACAGGGCACTTATAATGTGGTGACAGAGCCTCTTTAAGCCACAATATAGTAATCTATTATTTGCTACTGTATAGAACTAGAGAGAGAAAGCTGCAATAAATCTAGCAAAACAAGAGTAAAGATATAAAGTTTAAGCATTAACGGAAATTTATAACAACAATACAATTAATAATGCAGAACTAAGACATGAATATAAATTATATTGGCTTGGATAATAAAGCAAGATAGTGTTTAGTGACTCGCAGCAGTTAAGATAAGAAATATGGTGATCATATATTGACCAGATGGCCATTTTATTTCAGAAACTGTATGAAAATTTGTCCCGCAGAACTGGAGTATTTCTCCTCTAGATATATACTGCTTTTATGTCCCCAGAATTAAAATAGCCATCTGGTTACTGTGGCAATAACCAGACATAAAATTAAAGGTGATGCTTTTATTTTGTGTCATTACTGTCCATACGAAAGCTATGTTTTCTTATATTTTAGAAATGCACCTGTTTTATGGTGACATGAATAAATTATAGATGACTCACTATGGCATAACCATTTATGATGCTTACATTAAAAAGAAAAATGCAATACATTATTTAAAAAAAAAAAATATTGGATGGTAATAAGGTGACTAGACAGTTATATAATTACGTTATATAATTACAAAATGTAAAAAATAAAATTAGCATTTTCTTTTATCTCTATCAATATAGGACAGACAAAAACCAAATAAAATTTCCTTGGCAACTACGATCATGTATTTTTGCATCAAAAGGGATAAAAAATTCCTTCCTCGTTCCTCAGGGGAATTCAGATCTAAAACCTGGATCAAATTATTTCCATACTAATCTTTAGTAATTATAAAAATGTCTCTGGTTATGTTAACTACTACCTGTGAAAGGGCCTGTGCGCCCACACAAAATAAACACTCTTAGGGTATGTTCCCACGGTAGACTAAAAACGGCTGTAAAATACGGAGCTGTTTTCAAGGAGAAAGAGTCCGATTTTCCACCGTTTTTTATGCATCAACCGTTTTTTGATGAGTTTTTTACGGGAGTTTTTGGAGCTGTTTTTCTATTTAGACAATGAAGAATTGCTTTTTACAAACGGCCACGTAAAAAAAGGCCTATGGGAACGAAACGCCTTTTTTGCCATTGAAATCAATTGGCAGGTGTTTGGAGGCGTTCGGCCTCTGTATTTTTAGTCATTTGTCGGGGCGTTTACGGCCCAAAAAACGGTTGAAAATAGGCCTTGTGAACATACCCTTAGGCCCCTTACACATGGTGGAGCCTACATTCTGAGCAGGAATCCCAGGGATTCAAAATATTATCAAATATTATCTAAAGGATACGCTATACATTTTTTTAGTCCCGGAAAACCTTTTTAAGGGCCTATAAAAATGTATAATTATTATTTAGGACCTCCTCCCCAAGCCTTGGTAAGGCCTCAGCACTAGTAAGCAGCTTAAAAATGTGGAAATAAATTACCAACTGGGTGTTACCATTCCCCTTGTTAAAGGGGCGTGTCCCTAGATACTCTGACACTGTCCAATCAGTGCTAAAAGTGTTATACTGTGTAGGGACACATCCAATTGACAAAAGGAATGGTAACACCCAGTTTTCACTGTATTCATACGTTTCCAGGAGGAATAACAGAGGGATGTCAGAACACAGAGTTCTATGCATTGTTATTTAATGGAGAATGCAAGTATTTACTAAAACACGCGTGAGGAGAGCTGTCAGGTCCTTTTCAAAGTCAGCTGGCCCTGTTCATAAATTTAACATAAATATTTCAAAGTTTCAAAAGTCTGACCCTTTTGCTTTACAATACTGACAGATGGCACATGCATCAGATTCACTCAAGGTTTTCTTTTTATTTGTTAAAAAAAAGTTGTATGTATAGTATACTAAGTGGGGGAAAAAAGGACTAAATAAAAGAGGCAATTTGTTTTAGAACAAATGGTATATAGACATTGTAACGCAACCAAAACTGATAACTTCATAGAGCTACTACAGACCATTAGATAAAACTCCCCACGTTCGGTGGGATCTGCAGACTATCTAATGTGTACGGGAGTCTTCCAACTCCAGATGTCAGGGGAAATAAGGATCGGGCATGTTGTAGCTCAGCAAGCCCGATCCTTTGTTCTTGCAGCAGACAAGCTGCTGCCAATGGCCAAAACAGAGTGTACATGTATTTGGTGGAGTTAGGACGTGTGACAACTATCGTGTATGGCCAGACAATTTTGTGTTTTCCATGAAAACTCACACTTATATTTATCAAATGAGTTGCAAAATGACTAGAAAATATAGTCAAGACATTGACAAGGTTAGAAATAATGATTTTTATTTAAAATAATAATTTTCTCCTTCAAACTTTGCTTTCGTCTTGGAATGCTCCATTTGGGCTGGGTTCACACGTGGCGGAATTTCACTTAAATTCCGCTGCGGACACTCCGCAGCGTTAATCCGCAGCGGTGCCGTTTGTCCATTGACTTACACTTTAATTTAGCAGTGTTCGTTTAGACGAGGCGTAAAATTCCGCTGCGGAGCATAGGCTGCGGAGCGGAATTTGGTGTCCGCAGCATGCTCTGTCTGTTGCGGAGCAGTGGCGGACTCATGGCGGAATTTCTCCATTGACTTCAATGGAGAGTCAAAATTCCGCAATGAAGTCCGCAGATCTTATGTGTGCTGCGGAGCGTATTGGTTTTACTACCATGACATTTCTTCATTCTGGCTGGACCTATGTATTTCTAGGTCTACAGCCAGACTGAGGAAGTCAATGGGGCTCCCGTAATGACGGGAGCGTTGCTAGGAGACGTCTGTAAATAGTCACTGTCCAGGGTGCTGAAAGAGTTAAGCGATCGGCAGTAACTGTTTCTGCACCCGGGACAGTGACTACCGATCTCAATATACATGTATCTGTAAAAAAACATATAAGTTCATACTTACCGAGAACTCCCTGCGTCTGTCTCCAGTCCGGCCTCCCAGGATGACGTTTCAGTGTAAGTGACGGCTGCAGCCAATCACAGGCCAAGCACAGGCTGCAGCGGTCACATGGACTGGCGCGTCATCCAGGGAGGTCGGGCTGGATGCCGAAAGAGGGACGCGTCACCAAGACAACGGCCGGTAAGTATGAAATTCTTTTACTTTCACTAGGGAAAGTGCTGTCCCTTCTCTCTATCCTGCACTGATAGGGAGAAGGGAAGCACTTTTCCCGCAGTCCGCAGCAGCTAGTCCGCATCAATTTTCTGCACATTTTGTGCAGATCCGCAGCAGAATCTGCGACGCAGATTCTGTGCGGCATTGATGCGGACAGTTGCGGAGGAAATCCGCCACGTGTGGTCATGCCCTTGCAGCAATTACAGCATTGCAGACCTTTGGCATTCTAGCTGTTAATTTGCTGAGGTAATCGGGAGAAATTTCACCCCATGCTTCCAGAAGCCCCTCCCACAAGTTGGATTGGCTTGATGGGCACTTCTTGCGTACCATACGGTCAAGCTACTCCCACAACAGCTCTATGGGGTTGAGATCTGGTGACTGGCCACTCCATTACAGATAGAATACCAGCTGCCTGCTTCTTCCCTAAATAGTTCTTGCATAATTTGGAGGTGTGCTTTGGGTCATTGTCCTGTTGTAGGATGAAATTGGCTCCAATCAAGCGCTGTCCACAGGGTATGGCATGGCGTTGCAAAATGGAGTGATAGCCTTACTTATTCAAAATCCCTTTTACCTTGTACAAGTCTCCCACTTTACCAGCACCAAAGCAACCCCAGACCATCACATTACCTCCACCATGCTTGACAGATGACGTCAGGCACTCTTCCAGCATCGTTTCAGTTGTTCTGCGTCTCACAAATGTTCTTCTGTGTGATCCAAACACCTCAAACTTCGATTCGTCTGTCCATAACACTTTTTTCCAATCTTCCTCTGTCCAGCATGAATAGTCATTTAGCACATTAACAATGTATAGAGTGTATTTCTGATTAATTTAATGTTATCTTCATTGAAAAAAACTGTGCTTTTCTTGCAAAAATAAGGAAATTTCTAAGTGACCCTAAACTTTTGAACGGTAGTGTATTGTTTATATACTCAATATATTGTAAGTGTAAGTTGTAATCATAATATTTTCACACATAAATATATAAGTCGCACCATATTGATTAATGTCACACCAAGATGGACTGTCCCTACAAAATCTAGATTACTAATAAGTATATATTATGGTATGTGGGTAAACGTGTCTTGATTAGACAAGTGGTCTCCACCTAGTGTCAGAATTCGTAAACACCATATATGCTGGGTGTTGTAGTTCATAACAGCCGGAGACAAATAGATTAGTCTTTCGTTTGACATTTATATTTGTTGTTATTTGCGCGCACCACATTTTATTTATGATAAATAACATGAAACTTGTGAGGACACCTAAAGGAATACAGCAGTATTTTCGTGCTCTACAACAAAAATGATAAAATGGCAGATATTGCTTTACAGTTTTATCAAAAACGTTATCACCGGGAGTAGAGAACAGCATGCTCTTCCTGCTATGATGTCTTTTGCTTTTATCATTACACCTATTTTATATTTAATTCATTATTCTTTGACATATGTTTCTCTGCAGAAAATATAACATGAAAAATGTCTTAAATAAAGAGTGTATTAAGAAGTCTACAACTCATAATGATAGCGTTACCTTTTAATATTAAATTTAGCTGCTATTCCAATTCCAATCTCCTCGTCAATTTGAGTACCCGGTTGGCATTGGATATATTTAGCGAGAATTCAGCCGTAGTGAGATTTAAATTTATGTCTAGTCACACAGCGCAGGAAGATGAATAATTGAATAGTCTGGTAGGCTTGAATTTTATTTAGTAACCAGAATTATAGCAGAGCTGCACATTCAATAAATGAATAATAAAAATCAAGCTTTTTCCATTTCAAAAATATTTCTCAATAGCAAACTCACAAATGGAAATCATATTCGATTATGTTGTGAAACAATTGTGGGTTAGAGGCGGACTGGTAAATGCAAGATTTCAATATTATATGGTGGGTTACATAAAGGGTATACACAGAAATTATAAGGCCGCACTCCTTACCGAGAGCTCTGTCAAATGTAAATATTTTTTTTCAATTAAACTTAATGTCCTATATAATTTTTGTATAAATCTTTATTACGGTTCAGCGCTGCATTTTTTGTTTTACACATCCCCGCTTCCCTTCACAAACAGTTAAAATATAACAGACAGATGTGTCCTTACCTTCCCTCATATCTCAATATAGCTTGAGATGTCTGGCGGGAGATGACCAGCTTTGTCTATGTGTGGCCACCCAGTGGTTGTGATGGGGGTTACAGCCTGTCAAGGATTTTGCTACCATGTCACGATACTGTATTGAGTTTGTTTCATGAGAAATTGGAGTCCTTGACCAAATTCAAGCCAAGGTTAGAGTGGACACATCTGTATTAGCTCAATGCAGCCACCACTAGGGAGAGCTCGGTGCATATGGATTTATACAGTTAGTATTGAACGTAATAGGGGCTGTAGAAATCTGTTTGTAGTGAGCACAAAGATGCAGTGAGCAGAAAGCAGTGCATTGCCAGGCCTCCTCTCACAATGGGCCCGATAGCAGTTTCATGGTCTGATTCCGTGGTATATATGCCAATGTATTATAGTAGGAATTCCTCTTATGAGCCACCTTAAAGCCACGAAGATAGCGCTCGGCAGCCCGATAGAAATGAATGGAGAAGTGGCCGAGCATGCGCACTACCGCTCCATTCCTATGGGGCTCACAGGAATGGTAAGGTAAGCTCGTTCTCGTGATTGGTGGGGGTCCAAGCGGTCAAACTGGATACAGACTGGTAGCGGATAGCTGGGTACAGACTGGTAGCAGGTGTCGAGGTGCGGACTGGTATCAGAATGCAAACACGAGCCTTCGCAGGAAACAACTAAGTTGCACCAAAGTTGATAAGGCACCAGGTGATCAGAGGCGGTGCCTTAAACAGGCCTCATAGTGACATATCAGAAGTCTTGATCGGTGGGGATCTGAGCACTGAGACCCCCACCAATCGATAAAACTAAGCAGCAGAAGCGCTGGGTTGAACACTGAGCCACTTAGTTTCTGTCCGGATTTTCTCAGAAAGCCGAGCAGTTGGTGTAGGGGCTCAACAGAAAGTCTGTTTGCCTGTACACCAATTGCTCAGCTTTACGAGAAAGGCCAATCAGAATGACGCGGCTCAGCGCTCACCCGTTAAAACCCCAACGATCAAAACTTCTGACATGTCAGAAGTTTTTTGAAAGTTTAGTTACCCTTTAAAGTATAACAGGTGAGGACAGAGAACTATTTGGAAACTGTGACCGCCTGAAATCCACAATAGAATAAAACTGTGCTGCAAAAGACATACCGTGTTTCCCCGATAGTAAGACACCCCCGATTGTAAGACGTATCGGGGGTTTCAGGGGGGTCGGCTAATATAAGCCGTACCCCGAAAGTAAGACATATGTCTTACTTTCGGGGAAACACGGGGGTATTGCCGCCTCCTGCCCACTTCCGCGCCGCCCCCCTCTCCATACGTCTCCATCAGCGGCAGGAGCACGGCTGTTATACACAGCCTGGCTCCTGCTGCAACTGCCGGAATCGAAACGCGCGCCGATTCCGGCAGTTTAACCCATTAAATGCCGCTGTCAATAGTGACAGCGGCATTTAATGTGTTTGACAGAGGGGGGAGCTCCCTCTGTCACCCGATCGGCGCCCCCGCAAACAAATCGCGGGTCGCCGTCGGGTTTCCATGACAGCCGGGGGTCTAACAAAGACCCCCAGGTCTGCCTTCAGCATCTGCCTGTTAGGCGATGCCGGAGGCATGACCTAATAGGTTGCCTGTCAGTTTTACACTGACAGGCAATAATGCTTCGGTATACAAAGTATACCAAAGCATTATATATGCGATCGGCACATCGCATAGTGAAGTCCCCTGGTGGGACTAAAAAAAAAAATGTAAAACAGTTAAATAAAGTTTGTGAAAAAAAAAAAAATAATAATTCGACAATTTTTTCCCAATATAAGACATACCCCGAAAGTAAGACATAGTGGGGCTTTTGGGGATAAAAAGAAAGTAAGACACTGTCTTACTTTCGGGGAAACACGGTATGTGACATGTGTCTTACTGTGCATCAAAGAAAAGATAGTGACAAGGCAACCACATAGGGTGTTCCATACTGTAGCTGCAAATATATTGTGCAGCCGCAAGTTCTAAAGCGTCATTTAAAAATGGCACTGTAGAGTTATATGCAGAATAGCCTGGAGTTTATAGACGGGCTCAGTGACAGCGGGTCCTGAGCGTCTCGGACACACAGGATCGAGCTGTTATCCATCACATCTAAGTCATTGAAACCCATCAGTCCCGCTGAGCTGATGGATTCAGATCTCAGCGAAAGATACAGCTGCTCTGTATACAGAATACAAAGCAGCTGTATCTGAAAAGGTAAAAATAATTTTTAATAAGCTGTAATTACAAAGTTGCACCAATCACATTGATATACATAGCCTTTAACCCCTTCAGGACTGAGCCTGTTTTTGCCTTCACGACGAAACCGATTTTTCAAATCTGACCTGTCACTTTATGTGGTAATAACTCTGGAATGCTTTTACCTATCCAAGTGATTCTGAGACTGTTTTCTTTTGACATATTGTACTTTATGTTAGTGAAAAAATTTGGTCGATAAATTCAATATTTATTTGTAAAAACACCAAGATTTAGAGAACATTTGCAAAAATATGCATTATTCTAAATTTAGATGTATCTACTTGTAAAACATATAGTAATACTACACAAAATACTTACTAGTTTATATTTCCCATATGTCTAGTTTATGTTTGCATAATTTTTTTGAACATCCTTTATTTTTTCTAGGACGTTACAAGGCTTAGAACTTTAGCAGCAATTTCTCATATTTTCAAGAAAATTTCAAAAGCCTATTTTTTCAGGGACCAGTTCAGTTCTGAAGTGGCTTTGAGGGCCTTATATATTAGAAAGTCCCCATAAATCACCCCATTTTGAAAACTGCACCCCTCAAAGTATTCAAAACAGCATTCAGAAAGTGTTTAACCCTTTAGGCGTTTCACATGAATTAAAGCAATGTAGAGGTGAAATTGACAAATGTAATTTTTTTTTTTGCCAAAATTCATTTATAATAAAAAAAATTCTGTACCGCAGAAACCCAACTCAATACTTGCCGGGAAAGGCAAGATGGCGCCTGAGAAATCTAAAACGCCGGGAGAGTGTCGGGGAGACGACTCAGACGATGAAAGCTCCTGCACGCACTCTGATGCCGGAGGTGGGTCTGCTCCTTTACCTATTACGAGAGCGTTTCTGAAAAAAGCCCTGGCTAGCGCGATGTCCTCAGTCTTAAAGGAATTGTCCTCCATTAAAGCGGACATACAACACGTGGGGCAAAGAGTGGCAATACTGGAGGACACTCAGTCCGCCATTATCCAGCAGGCAGATGCATTACAAAGCGCTGTGGCCTCGCAATTTTCGCACTTGAATCACACTTACCTGCAACTTGAGGATCAGGAGAACCGCAGCAGGTGGAAAAATATCAGGCTGCGGGGCATTCCGGAGACTGTCTCCACAGAAGAGATTTTACCAACGGTTAAGATTATTTTTACTACTATTTTGGGCCAGGAGGAGGCACAGGTTATCATTGAGCGAGCCCACCGCGCACTACGACACAAGCCGGCCCAGGATGAACCTCCCAGAGATGTTATATGTGGCGTGCTTAATTATCTGAATACGGCAGCCATTCTATTGGCCGCACGAGTGATCCCTGACCTGTCGTTTGATGACAGCAAGATCTTGGTCTTTCAAGATCTGGCGGCCAGTACCTTGGCCAAGCGACGACTGATGAAGCCTTTGACTGAAGCCTTGAGATTGCGTAAAATACCCATACGCTGGTATTACCCTTTTGGCCTGGCTATTCTGAAGGAGGGGCGGCAGATCACCATCAGGACACCGGAGGACCTCTCTAAAGCCTGGTCGAAGCTCGGCATGGAAAAAATTTACCTACCGGACTGGATGCCGATACAACGTGATGATCTTCCGCAAGGGGTCTCCGATCCACATGCTTGGCATAAACCCCAGAAGTTTAAAGCTCCACGCAGCAACAACAGGAGAGGATTAGACCACCTCCCGGACGCTCCCTGAGTTCTTCTAGGTGTTTCATTGATTGGGAGTAATCCAGTGTTTTTCCCCCCTTATTTGCTGGTGATGGCATTTTGATTGCTGTTCTGCCATTATGTCGTTTTTGCACAACACTTTGGGGTCTACCATGTTGCTCCCAGAATGCTGGGAGCCAGTTGCTGTGGGCCGCCCATTGCGACCCGGAGCCACTGCTCCGTCTATTGTATGTCATTATATCCACCCTCCTTAAAATGCTTATGATTTGATGCTTTTATAGAAATCTGTGCTCTCTATATACGTGTAATGAGGTTGGTTTCCTCGTATCACCCCCCCCCCCCCGTAACTCTACACGTAGGCTGCCGCATTTTAGGGTGTGGGGCGTTCTCTGTGGGATAAGAGGCGCCCCCCTAATACCACATCTTCTTTGGAATATCGCTGCCTTCTTTTACTTCTATTTGATATCTCATTTGTATATCGTTATGTATATGTTTTGCACTGGTCCGGTACTCTCGCCCGCATACTATTCTGAAGCTGACAGTTTTTCTACTGGGTCATGGCCCCGATTACTTTTTTGACACTAAATGTGAATGGGTTCAGTACGCCGCAAAAGAGGTCCCAGGTTTTCACAGTGCTTAGACAGGAGACGCCTGGAGTATTGATGTTGCAGGAGACGCATTTCCGCCACAAGCATGTGCCCTGTCTACCAGTGTCCACCTATAGTCAATGGTTTCATAGCACCCATACCTCTGCCTCCAGAGGTGTATCTGTTGGTATCCATAAAGACTTCCCGTTTAAAGTGGAAACCTCAAAAGTTGATCCGGAAGGTCGTTATGTTTTTCTAAAAGGTTCACTCTGTAACACCAAAATGACTATAGCTATTTTGTACGCCCCAAATGATAAACAAATCCCTTGGTTGTTGAGGGCTTTGCGGATACTTAAGGGTTTTGGGGAGGGGATGATGGTTGTGGGGGGGGGATCTGAATGTAGCGTTGGAATCAGACCTTGACTCTACTTCGGCCGCCCGTGTGACCACTCATCGAGCTATGCACAAACTCAAATTCTATCCGCAGGGTAGAGATTATACTTTCTATTCCCATAGACATAAGGTGTATCATAGGCTAGATTACGTTTTTCTGTCTACGTCGCACCTTTCGAATTTGCAGTCAGCTTCTACTGGGCACATTACTGTCTCAGACCATGCCCCGGTTTTGGCTAAGATTCACGTACAAGACGTACCCAATAGATCGTGGTCTTGGTGGCTTAATGATACGGTACTCTCAGATGAGGTTCACACGGTGGCTTTGGATGTAAAATTGGAAGAATACTTCCATCTCAATAGAACCACAGATGTCTCAATGCCCGTGGTGTGGGAAGCCCATTTCACAATTGCAAAGCTGTACCCCTTTCAAGTGGCCTCCTAAGGCTATTAAATTCCTTGGGGTTATGATACCTGCTGACCTGAGGGAGCTTTTTAGTCTTAATTATAAGACTCTCTTTACCAAAATCCAGACACTAGTGTTATCCATTAGTTTGCCGTTTCTGTCGTGGTTTGGCAGGAAGAACTTACTAGCCACCTACATACTCCCACAGATCATGTATCTACTGTGTGCCTTGCCAATAGCTGTTCCGAAGAGCTATTTTCGGAACTTCAGGACCCTGTTCATTTCCTTTTTATGGAATTCTAAGCGGCCTAGACTAGCATATTCTTATCTGATACAAAAAAAGGAACAAGGGGGCATTTCACTGCCCGACTTGGAAACGTATTTCATAGCTAACCATTTAGCTTGCTGGACGCAATTAGCGGATGGGGGCAATACCTCATTATCTGTGGTCATGGAAAGAACTCTTTTGGGGCCTGACATGCTTAGTTTGCTCTGGGTACGGTCTGCCGTGCACTCTAAAAGGGGAGACTTGAGCCCCGTTACTAGGGGGACGATTGGGGTGTGCCACAAGGCAGGAGCCTTAAATATGTTAGGGAATCTCCTCTCTCCTCTTGCCCTCCTTTTTGGGTAGACCACCTGATAGAACGGCAGATTTTTGGCGGCGCTTACACAAGTTACGAATATCGGAGCTGAGGAGACCGGAGGGGCCACCTGATCTATCCTCTGTCTTTAGGGAGCGGGATGGGGTCAGCCAAATGCAATACAACTGGCAGATTACACAGCTACCACTACAACATTTAAAGCTCAGTCATCACCTGTCCTAGTTGATCCGACTTGGTTAGAAAATTACATTTTATTGCCGGCCACCCCGGCTAAAATCTTGTCTAAATTATATAAAGGTGTTTTATTGGGGATGTCTCCCCAAACGCCCCATTTTGTAAGAACATGGGAGAAGGAACTGGGATCGTCTTTCTCACAATCTGACGTAGAGTTTATATTGAGATCCGCCCAGGGTTTTTCCAAATGTGTGCGCATGCAGGAAAACTCCTACAAACTTGTTATGCGCTGGTATCGAACTCCAGAATTCCTTTCCTCCATTGGCTTGGTGTCCGATAGTTCCTGCTGGAGGTGTCATGAGGGACCAGGCTCCTATCTTCACATATGGTGGTCCTGCCCCAAATTGGCAGGTTTTTGGAGGGGTGTTGAAAACTTAATTAATTCTATCTGTTCTACGGATATTAAGCTGACTGCTGCATTGATATTGCTTTGGCTGCCTCAACCTGATTTTTGCCCATCTGTGCACAGTCTTCTGACTCACATGATCTCCGCGGCTAAATTGCTGGTCCCCACCCTTTGGGGACAATCTAATCAGCCGACGGTGGACTTATGGTTACATAGGGTACATCAGATTTGTAGATTGGAGGAATTGGCAGCCTGGATAAACCATTCGAGAGATAAATACCTAAAACTATGGAGCCCCTGGCTGGCCAGGGGTAGGGGGTTGCATGCCCCAATGTGATCTGGCTGTCCTTTCGATCCTCCTTCTAGATAACTTTGTCTTCGTATTACCTAACTGTTTGGGTACTGTGTCTGTTAAATCTGGGAGGGTGGTGCATTCAGCATCTTCGGAATGTAAGTTCCTCCTATAACATATTCATGAACCCACACAACTTGTTACTCTCTCAGTCAGTGGCATTTAAAGTAATGTTTACACATGTTATATGCTGTAATACTGTTCTCATGACGTGATGCCGGACGATGCCATTTCAATGTTATTCTTGTGTTATGTTTCTTTTTGTCTCTGTTGACCTATGTACTGTGGTGCATGTCGGGTCAGAGGACTTTGGGTTTCGCCTGTTTTGCGAGGATGATTTATCCTATGCATTGCCTGCACGGCAACATTTATAGAGTTTTAAATCCATACCCACTATATGTAATTGCATTTTGTCATTATGCTGTTCTACCTGACTTCTGACATGCATTAAGAGATGTGATTCCATGTATGTATTGTTTCTTTAATTAATAAAAAGAGATTTTGCAAAAAAAAAAAAACTTATTGCCCAGATTCTGAAGTTTTTAGAAATATCCCCCATGTGGCCCTAGCGTGCTAATGGACTGAAACACCGGCCTCAGAAGCAAAGGAGCACCCAGTGGATTTTGGGTCTCCTTCTTCTTTAGAATATATTTTAGGCACCTTGTCAGGTTTGAAGAGGTTTTCTGGTGCCAAATCAGTAAAGACCCCCAAAAGTGACCCCATTTTGGAAAATACACCCCTCAAGGAATTTATCTAGGGGCATAGTTAGCATTTTGTACCCACATTTTTTTTTTTGCTAAATTTATTTGACTTAGTATGTGAAAATGAAAATCTACTTTTTTTCTGAAAAAAGTTAGAAATGTTTAATTTTAAAAGGAATAAAGTAGAAAAAACATCCCAACATATGTAAAGCAATTTCTTCCAATTGTAGCAATACCCCATATGTGGTAATAAACTGCTGTTTGGACTCACAGCAGGGCTCAGAAGGGAAGGAGCGCCATTTGGATTTTGGATTTCTGATTTTGCTGGAATAGTTTTCAGTGCAGTTTGCAAAGCACTGGAGGGATGAAAACAGTGGAATCCCCCAAAATAGCCCCCATTTTGGAAACGGGTAAAGTTAGCATTTTGACCCCACAGTTGTTTTGCTGAATTCATTGGAATTAGTCTGTAAAGGTAAAAATCTACTTTTTTGCTGAAAAAACGTAGACATTTTTACTTTTTACAAGGAATAAAGGAGAAAAAGCACCCCAACATTTGTAAAACAATTTCTCCCGATTATGTAAATACGACATATGTGGTAATAAAGTGCTGTTTGGACACACAGCGGGGCTTGGAAGGGAAGGAGCGCTATTTGGCTTTTGGAGCTCAAATTTAGCTGGAATAGTTTTTGGGTGTCATGTAGAATTTGCAAAGCCCCCGAGGTACCAAAACAGTGGAAGCCCCCCAAAAGTAACCCCATTTGGGAAACTACACCACTTAAGGAATCTATCTAGGGGTATAGTGAGCATTGAGACCCCACAGGTCTTTTGCA
The DNA here is from genome assembly GCF_050947455.1 of Rhinoderma darwinii. Lineage (NCBI taxonomy): Eukaryota > Metazoa > Chordata > Amphibia > Anura > Rhinodermatidae > Rhinoderma > Rhinoderma darwinii. The sequence continues at coordinate 61,815,332 of NC_134691.1, forward strand.
GAATTTATTAGAATTAGGCCGTAAAAATTAATATCAACATTATTTCCATTAAAATGTTGCATTTTTTCAATTTCACACAGGATAAAGGAGAAAAAGCACCCCAACATTTGTAAAGCAATTCCTCCCGAGTACGGCTATACCCCACATGTGGTCATAAATGCTTTTTCTTTTTAATTTTTCCCTCCTCGCTTTCCGAGAGCCATAACTTTTTTATTTTTCCGTCAATAGGGCGGTGTGAGGGCTTATTTTTTGCGGGACGAGCCGCAGTTTTTATTGGTACCATTTTTTCTATTACTTTTTATTACATTTTTTGGTAGAGCCAGGGTGACCAAAAAACAGCGATTTTGCCGTTTTAAATTCTTTATTTTTCACGGTGTTCACCGTGGTATATTGTAATAGTTTTGACTTTTATGGACGCAGCGATACCAATTTTGTGTATTTTTTTTTTTTACATTACTTTAGTTAAAAAATATGAAAAGGTTTTTTTTTTTACTTTAACCCCTTCCCGTAAACAACTTTCAGATTTTCATTTTCGTTTTTTCCTCCCCACCTTTGAGAAGCCATAACGTCTTTATTTTTCCGTCAATATAGTACTATGAGGGCTTGATTTTTTCGGGACGAGTTGTTGTTTTTTTAGCACCATTTATTTTGCCGTATAATGTACTAGGGAATGGGCAAAAAATTATTTGTGGGGTAGAAAATGAAAAAAAACAGCGATTCCTCCATGGTTTTTTACGCGCCGTTTTTACGGAATTCCCTGTGCAATTAAAACAACATGTTAACTTTATTCTGCGGGTCAATACGATTACGGCGATACAAAACATATATAGTTTTTTCCCTATATTTTACTACTTTTACAAGTAAAAACCTAAGTGTAAAAAATAAAATTTATTTTATGTCGCCAAATTCCGAGAGCCATAACTTTTTTATTTTTCCGTCAATTAAGTGGTATGAGGGCTTATTTTTTGCGGGATAAGCTGTAGTTTTCAATAATACCATTTTGGTGTAAATGCGACGGTTTAATCACTTTTTATTTTATTTTTTATGGGAAATTAGGTGTCCAAAAAATAGAGATTCTGGCGTTTACAATTAATTTTTTTTACGGCGTTCACCGTGCGAGTTAAATAATGATATATTGAAATAATTCAGACTTTTACGGACGCGGCGATACCAATTATGTTTATTTATTTAATTTTTTACTATGCTCTAGGGGGAAAATGGGAAAAGGGGGGTTTTTTGAACTTTTAATATATTATTTTTTTTTTTACACAAAAAAAAACCTTTATTTAACTAATTTTTACTTTTTTTATTAGTCCCCCTAGGAGACTATAACCAGCCATCGTTAGATCGCTTGCACGATATACTGCAATACCAATGTATTGCAGTATATCGTGATTCTGACAGGCATCTATTAAAGGCAGGGCTTAATAGGTGTACAAAGATGGCGGACCTGGGGGTCTTCATTAGGCCCCCAGGCAGCCATAGCACCCATCGCCCCCCGGCGATTGTGTTGCGGGGGGTGGGGGGCGCGATGAGCTGTTAGAGGGGGCCGCCCCCCTCTTTCTAACTATTTAAATGCTGCGGTCAGTATTGACCGCGGCATTTAACGAGTTAAACTAGCAGAATCGCGCTCGAGCGCGATGCCGCTAGTTACTCTGAAGTGTCGGCTGTAACATACAGCCGACACCATCATCGTATAGAGCAAGTTCACTTTGTGAGCCCGCTCCATACTTCCCCTACCCGGCTATGACGTAACTGTATGTCATATGTCGGGAAGGGGTTAAATATTTATTTTATTTTTTCCACTAATAATAACTATTTACTTTTGTTTTTACACATTTTATTAGTCCCCCCCCCCCCCACCCTAGGAGACTTGAACCAGCAATCATTAGATCACTGGCAGAATACACTGCAATACTAATGTATTGCAGTATATTGTAATTTTTACAGGCACCTGTAACAGCGTGATCGCTATTTCTGTCCGTTAGTCCCGGGTGTCAGCTGTAATACACAGCTGACACCTGTGGCTGAGTGCGTGAGACGCTCCATACATCACCCCCCCACACCACGACATGCTATTAAATCATGGTGCGCAAAAGGTTTCATGCGCAGTGGATGGTGCAAAGCTAAAATTTTAATTTTCGACTGATGTGCCATTTTAGTGCACTATATGTTGTGCCCAGTTTGTACCACAAATACCTCATAAAATATTAACTGGGTTCTCCCGGGTATGGCGATGCCATATCGGTGGACGCAAACGGCTGTTTGGGCATGCTGTAGGGCTCAGAAGGGAGGGAGCGCCATTTGGTTTTTGGAGCACAGATTTAGCTTGGTAGTAGCTCTGGCGTTTTGCTGGTATTTCAGTTTATAATGTGGGGGTACATGTAGGCTGGGCAGAGTACATCAGGGGCATAATAAGAGGGTATAATAATGGGGTAAATAAATAATAATCCGCAGATATGTGGCCAGTGTCACACTTATAATTGGCGCCCGATCTTATCCGCTTTTGGAACACTGCACATTTTGCATCGCCATATTCTGGGAGCCGGAACTTTTTTATTTTTTCACCACTGGAGCTGTGTGAGGGATTATTTGTTGTCGGACAATCTGTAGTTTTCATTGGTACCATTTTGGGGTACATGTGATTTTTTTTATCACTTTTCATTCCATTTTTCGGCAAGCAAAGTGACCAAAAACCATAAATTCTGACAATGTTTTTTTTTTTTTTACATCGTTCACCCTGGGCTATAAATGACCATTATATTTTATTCTGCGGGTTGATATGATTACGGCGATACCATATGTATATCGTTATTTTTACATTTTGCAGCGTTTGCGCAATAAAAAAAAGCTGTGTAAGGGCTTGTTTTTTGCGGGACGGGTTGTAGTTTGTATTGGTGCTACTTTGGTGTACATGCGACTTTTTGATCACTTTTTATTATATATTTGGGGAGGGGTGGTGACCAAAAAATAGTGTTTCTGGAATTGTTTTTCGTTTATTTTATTTGCGGTGTTCACCGTGCGGGAAAAATAATATTATAGTTATATAGTTGGGGTCGTTACGGACGCGGTGATACCAAATATGTGTACTTTTTTTTACGTGTTCATTTTTTTCCCTATAATAAAGGACTTATTATAGGAAAAAAAAAGCATTTCTTGTTTGTCACTTATAACTTTTATTTTTACACTTTTTTTAAAATATTTTTATTCTTTTTTTTACTTTCTTTACTTGTCCCACTAGGGGACACTTAGACTTGCAGCTCTGATCGCTGCTGGAATTCATTACACTACACACGTAGTGTAATGCATTCCAACTGTCATTGTGACGTAACATTGTGACGTGACAGGAAGCCTACGAGGACCGGCCTCCGGCTGGTCCTCATAAGGTTCGGTACATGGCAGCTCAGAAGCCATTGTCTGGCGTCCGATTGCCATAGGTACCATCGCCAGCCCCCGTGATTTCACGTTGGGGCTGATGATCTTCGAAAAACTCCTTAAATGTGGCAATCGACCGCCGCATCAAAGGGGTTAACTGCCAAAATCAGTGGCGATGAGCTGCTGATCGGCAACGGGGAATGCAGGGCAGACACCCTGCACAGTTAACCACCGCTGCAGTGTAGCGCCGCGCTGCAGTTTACTGTCAAAGCACTGACGTAACTGCACGTCGAGGTGCGCGAAGTTACTGCTCACCTCGAAGTGCATTAACGGCAAAGTGCGGGAAGGTGTTAATTGTATAACAGCCAGATGAGTGAGGGCACAAGGGGTACGTTTATTTTCACTGTTTTGGCCCCACAAGATCTCTTCAAACCTGACACGGTGCCTAAAATATATTCTAATAAATAGGAGGCCACAAAATCCACTAGGTGCTCCTTTGCTTCTGGGGCTGGTGTTTCAGTCCATAAGCACGCTAGGGCCACATGTGGAATATTTATAAAAACTGCAGAATCTGCGCAATAAATATTGAGTTATATTTCTCAGATAAAACACCTAAAGGGTTAAGAAACTTTCTAAATGCTGTTTTGAAAAGTCACTACAGAACTGAACTGGCACCTATAGAAATAGGTTTTGGAAATTTTCTTGAAAATGTGAGAAATTGCTGCTAAAATTCTAAGCCTTGTAATGTCCAAAAAAAAAAAAAGGATGTTCAAAAAACGATGCCAACATAAAGTAGGCATATGGGAAATGTTAAGTAGTAACTATTTTGTGTGGCATTTTACAAATAGATACATTAAAATTTAGAAAAATGCTAATTTTTTTGCACATTTTCTCTAAAGTTTTGGTGTTTTTCACAAATGAATACTGAATTTATTGATCACATTTTTCCACTAACATAAAGTACAATATCTCACGAGAAAACAGTCTCAGAATCGCTTGGATAAGTGAAAGCATTCCCAAGTTATTACCACATAAAGTGACACGTCAGATTTGAAAAAATCTACTGCGTCCACAAGGTCAAAACAGGCTCAGTCCTGAATGAGTTAAATGATAAGTCAGATTTTATACTGTCAGAATTGTATATAGCACCTGATTCACAATATATTACATCTAATCACAAAACCAAAATAATATTCAGTTTACAAACTGCTCCTAGTTTCAGACTATTTTCATGTGGGCGTTTCCCTCAAAGTAATACATTCTGGATGTGATTCCAGGATGCTGCTACCTTCACAATCTCTCATATATCAGCACAGCTTCATTCCGGCACTGCTTTCTCCTTCTACAACCCCTCCTCTTTCTTGCCCTGATAGACACTGATTTAATATCTCAGCGTTTTATTTTTCCTCTACAATTAATTTTCTCATGATCAACTTTTAGAGGGGGCAATATTGTCAGATTTTTTCTTAGCATTTATATATTTAGAAAATTTGGGGGGATTTATTTTAATGTCATTTGTTTTTTCTGTGGCTAATTTTGCTTACTTGATTTCATTTTTACATTTCCTATTGAGACCTTTCTGGAAGTCTGGAATGCTTTTTCTGAATCCTCGGCCTTCGATGTTTTATATGCCCACAGTTTTTGTCTTATTATATTTCGAACCTCCCTATTCAGCCATATTGATCTTCTTTTATTTCTAGACATTTTATTACCAGAGGATATAAACTTACTATACGATTCATGCAATATATTTTTAAAAACTACTAATTTAGTTTCCTTATCCCTGTTTACAAGTAAATGATTCTTGTCTATAAGACAAAATGTATCCCCCAGTTGATTGAGTTTTGCTTTTCTAAAATACCAGACCAGGTCTGCCCCAAATAAAGGCAATACACTGAATTATATATGTATTGCAGTTTATTACATGAGTGATCTAACAATCGTATTGTAAAGCCCCCTAGGGGAATTTTAAAAAAATAAGTAAAAAAAATGTTTAAGAACATTTTCAAATATCGAAAAAAAATGAAAAGTTCAAAACACTCTCTTTTCCCATTTTTCACAAAAAATTTTGATAGAAATAAAAGTAAACATAATTGGTATCGCAAAAACTCTAAATTAGTAAAATATCACACTATTTAGCCTGCCAGATGAACGCCATAGGCAAAAAAAAAAAAAAAATCACAATCCAAGCACTTGTTTTACTAGCTGGGCGTTGTGAATAGAAGCGTATGATGCTGACGAATCAGCATCATCCACTTCTCTTCACAACGCCCAGCTTCTGGCAGTGCACAGACACACAGCGTGTTCTCGAGAGATCACGCTGTGACGTCACTTCCTGCACCAGGTCCTGCATCGTGTCGGACGAGCGAGGACACATCGGCACCAGAGGCTACAGTTGATTCTGCAGCAGCATCAGCGTTTGCAGGTAAGTAGCTACATCGACTTACCTGCAAACGCCGATGCTGCTGCAGAATCAAATGTAGCCTCTGGTGCCGATGTGTCCTCGCTCGTCTGACACGATGCAGGACCTGGGCAGGAAGTGAGTGACGTCACAGCGTGATCTCTCGAGAACACGCTGTGTCTGCACTGCCAGAAGCTGGGCGTTCTGAAGAGAAGTGGATGATACTTCTCGTCAGAACGCCCAGCTAGTAAAAGAAGTAAAAAACGCCCAGATGTAACACACATAATACACGCCCACTTGTACATAACTTTAAACACGCCCAGTTGTACTTTTACTTTAAACACGCCCAGTTGTACTTTAGAAAGCCTCATTTGCATAAATATAAAAATGGTCATAACATGGCCAAAAATGCTCGTTTTAAAAAAAAACAAAAAAACGTTACTCTTATCTACATTGCAGCGCGGATCTGCTGCAATAGCAGATAGGGGTTGCAAAATCTGGTGACAGAGCCTCTTTAACATCGGGAAAGGGTTTTTAAATATAGTGCCCGCTGAGAAGCTGAGCGGGTGCCATAGCCGCCGAGTCTCTGCTGTGTTCTACAGCAGGGACCCAGCGCCAATGTTTGCGATCAGAAACATCTCTGATCGCAAGAATTTAAACCCTCAGATGCAATGGTCAGATGTGACCACCGGAATCTGAGGAGTTTTTACTGCCCCTTTCCCTTTGGGGGTCGGTCACCGGCTCCCGAGCGGCGAGATCACGGGAGCCGGCGTATTCCTCTAGCAGCTGGGAGCCTTTTGAACGCTCCCAGGCTTGATATAGGAAGATTATTATTGAGATCTCCCTGTGGCAGTTCTCAATAGCAATGCACTGATTTTGCTAGAGACCGCAATACTGTAATATTGCAGTCTATGACATAAGCGATCTAATGATCGCAGGCTCAAGCGCTCTAGGGGGGCTAAAAAAATAATAAAAAAATTTAATTAATATTTAACCCCTTTTTGACACCTGCCGTATATATAAGGCGCACATCGGGTGTAACTTCTGGGTAACGAGTGGGATCCTGCTCGTTTAACCCGCTAAATGCTGCAGTCAATAGCGGAATTTAAATCAATGAAAACAGGGGGCGACCCGCTGTAACGTTCCAATGCCCCCCCCCCCCCGCGGCGAGGTCGGGGGCGCCAATGTTTGGCATGGCAGCCTGATGAAGGCCCAAAGGTCCGCCATCTTTGTACTCATAGTAGACTGTCAGAATCACGATATACTGCAATACATTAGTATTGCAGTATATCGTGAAAGCGATCTAATGATCGCTGGCTCAAGTCCCCTAGGGGGACCAGTAAAAAAAAAGTAAAAAACAGTGAAATAAAGTTTTTTTAATAAATAAAAACAAAAAAACTAAAAGTTAAAAAAAAAAACCTTTTCCCATTTTCCCTCAAGCACAAGGTAAAAAAAATAAAAAATTAACATAACTAGTATTGACGCGTCCGTAAAAGTCTGAACTATTACAATATATCATTATTTAGTCCACACGGTGAACGCCGTAAAAAATTAAAGACGTCAGAATTGCTATTTTGTGGTCACTTAATATCCCACAAAAAATGAAATAAAAAGTGATCAAAAAGTCTCATGTACCCCAAAAGTGTACCAATATAAACTGCAGCTCGCCCCGCAAAAAATAAGCCCTCATATCGCTATGAAACGTTATGGCTCAGAATATGGCGACAAAACTCAAATCAGTTTTTTCCTTGTAAAATTAGTAAAACATAAAAAAAACTATATAAATTTGGTATCACTGTAATCGTATTGACCCGCAGAATAAGGTTATCATGCCGAATTTACTACACGGTGAATGCCGTAAAAACAAAACCACCCAAACATTGAGGAATCACAGTATTTCTTATTCCACCCCATACATATATTTTTTGCAGTTTCCCACTACATCATATAGTACAATAAATAGTGCCGTAAAAATCTACAACTCGTCCCGCAAAAAATAAATCCTTAATGTGGCAATATTGATGGAAAAATAAAAAAGTTACGGCTTTTGGAAGGTGGGGAGGAAAAAACAAAAGTGAAAATCCGAAAAATGGCTGGAGCAGGAAGGGGTTAAATCACTCCCTTTTCCCTAGATCACAAATAAAAACATAATCACGCATTTCTGAATAGCCCCATTGAAATGCATGAGTCCGTGTGCTGTCAGTTATTTCAACGGACAGCATACGGACAGTAACACGCTCTTCTGAATGAGCCCTATATCTTTTTACTGGGTATCGTTTTTTCTTCCTTTGTGCCTACCCATTGTTGTGCACAGTTTAAAGTTTTTCACATTTTTGCTTTTTGTATTTGTGCATTTGCCTATCTAGGTCCCACCTCTGTACCAGATATCCACCATAACGAATTGGCTAGGCAATTAATAGGTTATCTAGGGTACAGGTTGGAGTTGTCCCTTGAGTAGGGGAATTACTCTGACTAGGAAAGCTGACCAGATAGGGTATACCAGGGTCAGTTGGTTTTTCTTCTTCTCTCAACTCAAAGAAAAAAACAAACAAAAAACTCCCCTCACTATTTTTATTTTTTTTGCATCATTATTTGGAAGGATAATCATTTTTCCTTTTTTTTATTACAGGTCATGTTTTACTGTGTCATTTTTTTGGTTAGCTGATATTTTTATGTGATTTCCTAGTTACAGAAGAGACGGATTACAGGAAGTGGCGGTGTGTCCCTTTACAGCCGGCCAATACATTAATATGGAGAGCGAGCAGAGAAAGAGACACAGACGCTGCCCATAGAAGTCTCTGGAGTGGGGGGGGAGCAGGAGGAGGAAGCAGGGAGATACACAGACACGATCCCAAAGGAGTCTATGGAGAAAGGAGCAGAGAGGAAAACACAAATGTGCCTGGGGCACACTGAAAACCAATTTCCCAACTACTAACTGAAAGGCTGGATTCACACGACCATGTTACGTCCGTAATGTACGGAACGTATTTCGGCCGGAAGACCCGGACCGAACACAGTGCAGGGAGCCGGGCTCCTAGCATCATAGTTATGTACGACGCTAGGAGTCCCTGCCTCGCTGCCGGACAACTGTCCCGTACTGAAAACATGATTACAGTACGGGACAGTTGTCCTGCAGCGAGGCAGGGACTCCTAGCATCGTACATCACTATGATGCTAGGAGCCCGGCTCCCTGCAGTGTGTTCGGTCCGGGTTTTTCGGCCGAAATACGTTCCGTCCATTACGGACGTAACATGGTCGTGTGAACCCAGCCAAAGTGTTAAAATTTAACTTTTATTATTTTTCATTAAAGATGTCCAAGGGGACACATACAGTCAGCACGAACAGTTAAAATTTGTAGCCACTGTTAATTTAGCACGCGCTCTTTGAGACTCTATCTGCACTGTTGCTAGACAGAGTATGAAGTGATTGAATTTTAAATGTGTATGTCAGACCAGCAGCTGCAGACTGCCGAGTCTACATGGATACACAATAGTAAGCGTGCTCTGGATGCTGATTAAATCTGGCTATTTAAAAGGATGAATTTAGCCCCCCCCCCCCCCCCGACATGTTTCGCTGTTAGCACAGCGTCCTCAGGGGATCAAAACGGGGCACATTTGTTGTTTTTTCTGTATTTAATATATACCTGCCAACTACTAGGGTCTCTCCAGGATCTAAGGAGCAGAGTGGAGACACAGGCTGCTGGAGAGGATTATATGTCACCCCAGTGCTGGATTCTTAGCTACACTGCTCATTACTGGTGTATATTCTCCTCCATGCTACTGCTACGTGTCTATATGTGGTAGATAGAGACAGGAGAGCGGAATTCTCCTCTTCTTTGTGGAGACATGACAGAATTCAGCCTCCACTTGGATCCTACAGATCATGAGGCTGAGGACCAGTAAAGCTGTCACTCAAGAGCAGAGGGGAGGGGTTAGGAAGAAGTTACAGCGGGAGCCGGACACTTCATATTCAGCGTGGTTTTTTTTCAGGGTGAGGATTTCAACTACAACACCAAAGTAGGTATGACTAAAATTGTCTCCTATACACCTATGTAGGGGGGGAGCCCTGACAGACTCCCATTATTCGCACCCCAGACAGATTGACATTATACCCAAATAATACACCTATAGCACAGTAATTACAGACTATGCCTCATACATAGTATTATGCCACTATAGTTCCCCCACATAGTAAAATGCTCCCATAGTGCCCCCCAAAGTATTATGCCCTATAGCACCTTCCAACATAATGCCCCTACACATAATCATGCCCTATAGTGTCCCTTACACAGTACAATGCCTTATAGTAGCCCCACACATAGTATCATGACCCCATAGGGTCACCCACAGTTGAATGCCCACATAGTGCCTCGACACAATATAAAGCCCTCATGCTGTATATGCGCTGTATATGCACTGTATGTATGTATGTATGTATGTATGTATGTATGTATGTATATATGTATGTATGTATGTATGCACGCACATACACACAGTATTCTTCCCTGCACACACTATGTAAGTTGTTGTTGTTCTTGCTCACGTTCCGACATTTCCTGTAATCCTGACCCCGCCCATACATGTGACTGATCACATGACCGTGACAGCATCAAAGGTCCTTTGGCTCGCTGCGGTCCGTGTAGTATGAGTGTGCGGAGCTGCGGGTGAGTGTCGTCACTGCTGTCAGCTCGTGCGGTTATGATCAGTGACCGTGCTATGTAAGTACATACGGCCGCACGGGTCCTGATCTACAGGTGCGCAGCAGTCTCCCCGTCCGCTATGTTCTTATATAACGCGCTGGTCTCGTCTTGTGTCTGTACTTTGGCTGCGTATTATAAGTAGTTGGCTGCAGCGTGTCTGATATCCGTGTTTGCTGCTGTATTATGTGCGGGGATCGTGTGATGACGTTGTATTCTGTTACCACCTCGTATCTGATATGTAATAACATTGTTAGTTTTGTTAAGATGTGGTTATTAATGCGTGTGATGAAAACTGCGACTATTCTAATCTTCATGTGACGGCGCTTGTTACGATGGATCTCTATGGGAATGTGAAAATCTATGATATAGGTCAAATACGTAAGTTTGGTCATTATTATTATTTGCGGAGCCACTAATAACGTGCCAATGGCAACCGATGACTAACGCACCCTTAAAATGCTGTTTCCCTCCACTCCTATAGGAAACCAACCCCCCCAGAGCAGTGTCTCCAACCTGTGGCTCTCCTGCTGTTGCGAAACTACAACTCCCAGAATTCCTTGACAGTTGGAGAGACACAGACTGGAGATTCATGTCCTAGAGACTCTATTGGCACCTAAGTCTTGGTTCACACGCTGCAGATTTTGTTGCAGTAATTTCTGTGACTACAAAGCTGTGAATGTTCCATTCATCTAAACTTTTTGCAACAAAATCTTGTGTACTTCGCTCTGCTTATGTCTAGTATTAGGATGGCTTCACACTCCGGACAGCAGATCTTACCTAATTTAGATCTATTCCGACAGGATCCACCAAGATGCTGTGTAATGCACTGCTATACAGGAATACAACAGTCCTTCAGCCAGTGTTTCTTCTTGAGATAAGCGGCAACTGATGGGCTTGGTGGCTGCTTGTCCCCCTCCCGACATTTACATAACATGCGATCTCACCCCGACATCTATGGGAGATCGGGGCTGATAAACTATTGTTTTACTGTTCGCTCTTTCAAGTCAATGGCCGGCTCGTGGGTTTTCTGCTGCTTAGGGGCAATATTATTACTGTTTACAGCTGTATCAATACAAAGCATGACCTTTATACTCCGGCCAGGGACCATGACCAGGGACGACCTTTGTCTTTACATCCTTTTCCTCCGTACTATGTTACAATGTTTACGTTTCTACAACTCTAGAAACCTACTGATATGTGAACTCGCTTACAATGAAATTGCCCTGGAGTCTATATAGTATGTAGGTCTTCGGCTGCGTTCACATCTGCGTCGGGACTTTCCGTCGGGAACTCGTGCACGGAATCCAAACTCTACGGTTTCTGTTTGCATCACCAGATCCGGTGCAGATGGTTTCCGTTTGTCATCGTTGTGAAACCTGTGGTTTCGGTTTGGGTTCAGTTCATGGATTCCCCTGACGGAAAGCTCCGACGGAACCCATGAATGGAGTTCCGATGCAGATGTGAATGAAGCCTTACATATAGCGAGATTAAGTTGTTGGTGTGCATCTATATATGTTTGCGCAAATCCTTGAGATAGACCGGGTTGGGAGCCCCACAGGGGAGTTTGTAATCTGTACAACGCTGCGGAATATGACGACGATATATAAATGATTTGGTGGCGCTGTTGCTTATACATGAGGGATGTTGCTATGGCGCCCCCCCCAAATACTTGTCTAATTTAAATTGTGCATTATATGTAATGTGTGTGTGTGTGTGTGTATATATATGTATATATATATATATAATATATATTGTGTGTGTATTTTCGCATAGCTTTTTATTGCAGGCAGAAAAATCTGCCTTTTGAGGCAGATTTTGACCTGCCTGCGCTTTCTTTGCCGCGTTTTATGTAGCGTTTAGATGATGCCCCAACAACGTTTTCGTGGAGCCATATATATTTTCCATAAACACGCTTAAAGATAACGTTAGTTAAAGGGGTATTCCCAGAATCAAAATTTATCTCCTCATTAGGGGCCCTACCACTGGGACCCCCACCGATTGCTAAAACGAACCCTAAGCTCCCAGTTCCTCTTCCAAAGGAGAACTTTGGATGGAGCGCCTGTTAGGGTACGTTCACATATACAATTAAAAACAGCTGAAATTGACAGGGCTTTTTTTTTTTTTTTAAAGCCAGTTTAGGAGCTGTTTTTCAATTGACCTAATGAAAAACCGCTCCAAAACCTCCAAAAACATCTCAAGAAGTAACATGCTCCTTCTTTTTACGCAGGGTCATTTTATGTGCAGTTTTTTAAAACCGCAGCGTAAAAAAACACCCCATCAGAACTAAACGCCGGTTTTCCCATTGATTTCAATGGAAAGCTGTTTGTCTGCGTTTCTCAAGCTGTATATCGAGGTTTTTAATTCCCAAAATACGCCTGAAAACACTGCGTGTGAACATACCCTTAAACAGGCTCCAGCGGCTTCCGTCAGTCCCATAGACATCGAGCGGAGTGGTAGGGTGCATGCTCCAATGCCGCTATTCAAGCTCCTCCTCACTAAGGGGGGGGGTTGACAGTGAGGAGGAACCGTGTGCTCAGGAACCCTGTTTTAGTGATCGGGGGGGGGGGGGGGGCATCGTGATTAGACACTTATCACCTATCCTGTGGATAAATGTTTATCCTGGTGACAAACTCTTTTATAGGGAGGTTTTAATTGAGTATTTTTATGCAATATCCATCTTGTGAGTGGGCATGTCTGGCTGTTTCCATACTTCCCAATGACTTGAATGTTACCCTGTTCTCTGGATCAGTAGGGGTCCCATATGTTGGATCCCCAATAACAAAACTTTTATGGCGTTCATTGGCTTGTTTTTTAGTGTTCGCTTGTGACTGATTTACCGTTAAAATCTGTAAATCTGCATTAAAAAAATCAAGATATTCACATGAATTATGACTCGGATTTCACTACAGTGGGTGAAATCTGAGGCAATTCTGCAGGAAATCGACGGCATGGCCTCAAATCCGCACAGATGCTTATTTTTTTTATTTTTTTCTGGATTGTGTGAATGCGGTTTTCTAAACTCCAAGCAGTTTGTGGGATTTTTGGTACCAAATTCACCTCATGGGAACTAGAGTCTGTCCTGGTACAACGTTTGCGAGGACATCATATTACGGTTTTCAGTCAAGGGAGCGTGAAACGGCACAAGTCGTCATGAAAATCCCGGTCGTCCTGTGTTGTGTGTATCAATGGAAGCTTTGTCCATGGAGTCTGCTTTATTTTTTTTATGTTTTTTTTTTAATTATTATTTGTTACTATACCTTTTGGATATATTGTGAAATAAGTTTTTTTTTTATATTTACAGATGTCACTTTTCTGAAGGAACATGATGGTTGATTAAATGTGTGGAGTTATTTGGCAGTGTTAACCAGCAGAAAAGTGCAGAGAGGATGGCAACCCCTTATGTACCTGTGCCAATAGGAAATCCTTCTTCAGGCAACATATCCACTAGAAGCCATAGAAGCTCATCCCTTGGAAGCAGCTCAACAAGTTCAACCTCCTCAAAAGAGCCACCTGAAGATGGCAACCCTAGAAGCCGCAAGAAGCTTAGTGCCCCCGATCAGCTGAGCTGTACGTCCTCTGTGTGTAGTAGCCCCCTCGTAAGGACTAAATTTGACTCCTCTGTAGAGTACAGCTCCCGACCAGTGCCACACGAACATGTTCCTAACTCCGCAGAGCTGGAAGAGCGGCCTTCAACACCCACCATCTTAGGATATGAAGTGATGGAGGAAAGAGCAAAGTTTACAGTACGTGTATCCTTATAACTCATATAGTCGGTGCACTTTTTTTATTTCATTGGCAGCGCTTAATGCACGCGCACACGGAGAGGAGAAGCGGTCAATCACTTTGCGGGTGGAGGAAGCAGGTCCTGGAATGGAATGATAGGAAACTCCTGTATATATCTTAGAGCTCCGTGTCTGCTCCTCTTTCCTATGTTGTCCTCATGTAGAATATCCTAGAGTAGCTGACACACTTAAAGGCAGGACCTTATGTGCCCTTTTGGGCATCTTAAAGGGGCTTTCCAGGAGTAGAAAAACATTACTGATTTTTTCCTGAAACTGCGCCACTCCTGTTGATTTGAAGTGAACGGGGCTAAGCTGTAATACTACACATAACCCGTGGAACGGATGTGGTGCTGTTTTTGGAACAAAGCTGTCCTGGTCTAATCCTGTACCTTTATAGAGGGGCATTGATACAATCTGTAAACCCCTCTTTTAGCTAAAGCAAAGAGCAGCATTAATAGAAGGTGCCCATTTCTCACTGGGAAAAACTGTATTAAAGGGGAATTCCGACAAGACACTCTTTTGGCATATCCTACGGATATGACCTAAATGTCTAATAGGTGGAATCTCCGAGGTAGGACCTTCTATCACGAGAACAGGGGTTCTGACACCCCTGATTAGCTGTAGACGGCAGCTGCAATGTGGAGGACCTGGATGGGGTTGCCCAGAGATGGGACCTACACCTATCAGACCTCTATGGCATGTAGACATTTCTCCTTTAGTAGCCCGTTGTCTACTACAGGCGTCAACGCAGTCTTGGGCTACAGGTTCCCTGCATATTGTTACTGGGGGGAATCGCTAGTCTGAAGTCACACTATTCAGCCCTGACATCCGATCTGAAGTGACTGTCACACCGGACAGTCGCTATTCTTAATAATGGAGTCACTTCTGACTTCACATTATTGACTTGCTAAACCGTTCACAATCCTATTACAAACAAAGTTCATTGGGATTCCTGCACTTAGGGAGGAAACCAAAAATGGATTTGCAGTGATCAGAAGGGAAGGTTTAGCTCCAGGACTGATGTGGTTGTTGCTGCTACAAAGCTGTCATATTTTATAGGTCACATAGAATGAAGTAAAGTTTCATGTAACGTCTACTTTATAGCCATTCCTTTTTATAATATCAAGTTTCTAATGATCGCTTATTTATATAGTGTGGATGATCTACAGAAGTCCCTTCCCCATTGGGCCTCACTAGTTTCCCCATTCTGTAAACACACCATCATGGGGTTTATTTAATAGGGAGCAGATTAAAGTGCGATGTCTGACGAAAAGAAAAGTGGTTTATCGTTTTGCTTATCTGAAATTATGAAATGTAGTATTCTTTATTTAGTCGCACAGACCCGGAGATTCGGAGTGGCGATCTTGTGGTGACACGATCTCTGCCCCCTCACTCTGTGTCAATGACACGAATGATGGGGCCGGCTGCTTGGCTCTATTCATCAGATCAGCCCTTCCACCGTCACTGCTGATCGAGAGACCAATTTGGCCGCTGTTCTGCAACTTCTATGTGCAGCGGATACATAGAAGCTGCAAAACAGGAACCAAGCAAAATGTTTAATAAAAGTATGCTAGAAATGTACGTAGTATCACAAACATGACCTAAAAAAAATTTCACCAAAGGTTTCTGTAAATATTTTACTTTGAACTTGGTGAACAGACTGGTCTATTCTTCTGTCGGTGTTTACCTATTTTATAATACTTTGGGAAATCACCAGGAAGTACCAATGTCCAACACTGTGGTGATTGTTCAAAAAAGTTTCTAGGATTATCTTTTTTCTGCAGATAGCGCAGAAGTTCCTCATTGTTTTGGTGACCGTCGTCCTCTTCATACATCTATAATCTGAATATTTTTCTGGATTCTTACTCATGGCCTGGGCTTCAGCTGATCTTGTCTTGTGCTGCAAATGGGAATACTTGTGAGGAAAATGTAGTCCATCCAACCGTGACTTAGCAGTCCTAGTGATAGATCGCGAAGCTTCATGTCTATTTTGGGCCAATTCTAACGGTGGTTCCTATTGCAGCCAATAAACTCCGGGTCGGAAAGCCAATTCAATGCCCATGCTGAATGCAAATTAAGGTGCCCACCGCCAGATTGGACGGGAGAGAAAAGCACTTTAGAAGAGGTGTCCTGAAAGGGATTTATTTACTTATGTTCAATAATATTTCCTTGTAAAAAATGTTTGAACCGTACCTCTCAATGTATGATGTGATCAGGTGAAGAGTTCTACATTGAATACATATTTATCCATCTTCTGATTAAGTAGAAACCTTTATGCTTGTACTGGATATATGGATTTATTTATTTCTTCTTTGGGATTTAACTATTTTATTTACATGCAGATGAATTTTATTTTGGTGTTGTCTCCATGACAGGTTTACAAGATTTTGGCTAGAAGAAGCCCGGATGAGAGCTGGGTGGTGTTCCGGAGGTACACAGATTTTTCGCGGCTGAATGACAAGGTAAGCTCTGCCAGCTATGATGTCATAGTTGCTGTGTATATACTATTATACATGGGTCCTTCTTCTTCTTCTTTTTTTTTTTTTTTTTTTTTTTACCAATTTTGTGATCGGTTGTGCATAAGGAAATTTGCCTGCGGCATATCCGCAGTGTAATACATCTCAAGTCATTTTTTTTTTTGTACATAAATTGACGTGTGGTGAAGTTTTTACAATCCGCAGCACGTCAACTTATCTTGTGTTTCCATCTCGGAATTGTATCTGACAAGTTTAGAACAAAACGCACCGAAATGCGCAGCATAAAATCTGCGCCGGCTTCCACATTAAAATGTAATTTCCACACCAAAAGTGCGGAATTACCTGCGTTTATCTGCATTTTGATGCGGTCTGTAGGACTGGTTAATGAGTATTTACAATGGTAATTGCAGAAAATATATCTAAAATCCTATGTTACTGGAAATCTAGTGTTCTCACTGGTTTATTAGGAATCCAGTGGTCATATGACGCACTTCTCTCCTGAAACACCGTCGTTGATGCACAACCTTCATCATCCTTCTGTTTATGTAGATGAATGGAAAACTGAAGAGGAAGGATGTTGAAAATGTTGTAATGTATTTGATGCCTTCCACCTATTTGGCAGTGGAAAATAAATGGACAGAGGTTGCCTTGCGGTTTGGTCCTAA